>NC_141153.1:120654061-121382186 GCF_053477565.2 Lygodium microphyllum | reverse complement strand
GTAAATACAAAGACACGAAAGATTCAACTTAAGCAAGAGTTGAATACATTGAAGAAAGGGAAGATGTCTATCAATGAGTATGCACTGAAGGTAAGGAGCATTGCAGATGCCTTGGCAGCAATTGACACAATGCCCAATGATGATGATTTGATGTCATCTACCTTGGGTGGACTTAACAATGAAAAGGCTTGGAAGTCTTTTGTAACTTATATGTCAAAACGCCATTTTCAGATTTTGATGAGTTGGTCTCCCTTATGATCACTGAAGAGATCAACATGCAAAGTGAGACATCTGAAAAAAGTGGTGAACATGTCCAAGCTTTCTACTCCAGTTCAGGAAGGGGACGTGGCAGGTCCACTTCAAGAGGCCGTGGTACAGGACGTGGTAGTGACAACCAACAAAACAGATTGAATCAGCAATTTGGTGATATGCAGGTTTCAAGAGGTCATGGTAACTTTAGAGGCAAGGGGAGCTTTAGAGGAAGAGGTGGATGGCAGAACAGAGGTTCTAACAACTCTGATATTGTTTGTCACTACTGTGGCAAAACACGTCATATTGCAATCCAATGTTATGCTAAGAAAGATGATATTCGCAATTGTAAGTTGCAGCAAGGAAACTATGCATCGTCTTCAGACAGAATGAAGACAAAAATGAACATCTGTTTGTTATGCAGCATATGCTAAATGCTATTACAAGAAAGGGAACGCATGATGATGTTTGGTATGTTGATTCACGTGCATCCAATCATATGATCAGCCATGCAGAATGGTTTGGAGAGATGCAGGATTTGCAAAATACAGGTTATGTGTAGACAGGTGATGATTCATGCCACCTAATTTCACACATTGGAAAAGTTCCCTTATCCTTGCATGATGGTAAGACAAGGAGTCTTTTAGATGTATTAAAGGTCCTATCTATTACAAAAAACTTGGTGTCAGTCGAAGCAAGGGCTGCAAGTCAGATTTAATGCAAAGGACTGCTTTATAGAAGACTTCAATGACAAGTGCAGGTTGGTTGCAAAGGGAAGTAGAGCTGGACGGATGCTGGAATTCCTACTATGAATGCTGCTATGTATGCTAAAGGAAAAGGTGTTGTTGCAGATATTGAAATTTGGCACAAACGCATTGGACATGCAAATATACAAAGGCTGAAAAAATGCAGTCCAAAGGGTTGGTTACAGGTTTGCCTACATTTAGAATTGCAAAATTTCATAAGGTATGCAAAGCATGTTAGTTTGGTAAGCAGGCAAGACAACCCTTTTCACATGGCAAAGATGTAAGCAGAAATATCCTTGATATTGTGCATACAGATATTTGGGGGCCTACACAAAATATATCTCTTGGAGGCAGTTCATACTTTGTCACATTCATTGATGATTGTTCTAGAAAGTTGTGGGTATATTTTATGAAGGAAAAGAGTGAAGCATTTGAGCACTTCAGAACTTTCAAGGCTACAATTGAAAGAGAAACAGGCTTGAAAGTAAAGTTCTTGAGGTTAGATGGAGGGGGAGAGTACCTCTCGAATGAGTTCAGTGATTTTCTGAGGTCTCATTTGATAAAGAGACAGTCCACATGCAGGTGTACCCCACAGCAAAATAGGGTTGCAGAAAGGAAAAACATGCATACTGCAAAAGTTGCACGCGCCTTGGCTGAAAAGAATATGCCTAGCATTTTTTGTCTGAGGTTGTTCATACTGTTGTTTATATTATGAGTAGAACTCCCACAGCTACAATTCATGGTATGATCTCCGAAGAATATTTTACAGGTAAGAAGCCTGATGTCTCACACTTGAAAGTGTTTGGCTGTATTGCATATCTTCATGTCCCAGATGAGTTGCAGAAGAAACTGGATCCAAAGGCTAAAAAGTGTGTCTTTCTTGGATACTCTTTAGAGCAAAAAGGGTATCGTTGTTATAACCCTGTCACATGTAAGTTCAGGTGAGCAAGAATGTCATCTTTGATGAAATGAGTAGTTGGTATGCATCTAGTGGTGATCCATTGGATGATGATGATAATCATGACACTCATGTGTAGGTTGAAAAGCAAGAATCACGGGCTCTTAGTGGACCAGAGACATCATCTAGCAGTCCTTGGTTTGGGAGACTAAGGAGTAGCTCTACATCTTCAGGTGCATCTAGTAGCACTACAGGTAAAGACAAAGGAAAGAATAAAGTGTCAGATGGCATTGATGTAGTACAGAGAGCTCATAGTAATGTAAAGGCTCCATTGAGTGATCCGGTGGTACCCAAATCTAGCAGGGTCAGATACCCTGATAAAAGATTTGTTTTTGAAGGTTATACAGCTCACTATTATGCTTATATGGTGAAACTAGTTGAGGATGTTGAGCCCACTTGTTTTGAGGATGTTGTTGGTCATACTCATTGGGATGCAGCAATGGATGAGGAGATGGCTGCACTAGAGGCCAATAAGACTTGGGATCTAGTATCATTGCCGAAGGGCAAGAAAGCTATTGGATGTAAGTGGGTTTATAAGATTAAGCACAATGCAGATGGTTCTATTAGTAGGTACAAAGCTACGTTGGTTGCAAAAGGCTATGCCCAGACATATGGCATAGATTATGAAGAAACCTTCAGTCCAGTTGCTAGGATGGCAACTGTCAGGTGTGTGATTGCTTTGGCAGCAGAGCAAAAGGTTGGAGGTTGCAACAAATGGATGTGAAGAATGCCTTCTTGCATGGTGATTTACAAGAAGAAGTGTATATGGATCAGCCACAGCAGGTTATGAAGATTTAGAGCATCCCATGTATGTGTGCAGGTTGAAGAAGGCGCTCTATGGGCTCAAGCAAGCACCTAGAGCATGGTCTGACAAGATCAGAGAGTATCTTGTCAATATTGGCTTTTATGTTTCTGATGCTGATCACTCACTTTATGTGAGAAATGAAGATGCAGATTTGGTCATCATAGTCATCTATGTGGATGACTTGATTATTATAGGTGATGGTGATAGTGGGATTGCTGAAGTCAAGGACTTTTTGAAGAAGAAGTTTGAGATGAAGGATTTAGGTGACCTAAGGTACTTTCTTGGCATTGAGGTGATCAAATGTGATGATGGTATATGGCTGTATGTCTTGGATATATTGTCCAAGTATGGTATGACAGCATGCAAACCACTTTCAGTCCCGTTGGAGCAGAATGTAAAGTTGAGTGCTAATGTTGGGGATGAGATAGAAGACCCTACTATGTTCAGGAGGATAGTGGGGAGTTTGATCTACATGACCATTACAAGGCCAGACTTGAGCTCCGATGTTGGTCTTGTGAGTCAGTTTATGCAAGTACCTAGAAAGCCACATTTGGATGCAGTCAAACGCATATTGAGATATGTGAAGTCCACATTAAATTATGGACTTTTCTATGAGGCAAGTACAGATGTACAGGTGTTTGGATACACAGATACAGATTGAACTGGTAGTATGTCTAATAGAAGATCTACCAGCGGATACATGTCCTCTCTTGGTAGTGCAGTAGTTACTTGAAGCAGCAAAAAGAAATCTACAGTTGCTTTGTCGAGTATAGAGGCTGAGTATAGAGGTGTTGTTGTTGCAGCATGTAAGGTAGTATGGCTGCAAAAGTTATTTGCTAATTTAGATGTGCAGGTGGAAGGTCCAGTTGTCATTTATTGTGACAACATGAGTAGTATACAGTTGGCTAGGAATCCTGTGTTCCATACCAGGAAAAAACATATTGAGGTACACTACCACTTTGTGAGAGAGAAGGTACTAGCAGGTGAGATTAACTTGGTGTATGTCAATACACATGATCAAATAGCTGACATCTTCATGAAGGCATTGGGTACAGAGAAGCTTCAAAAGTTTCGATGGATTTGCAGAGATATAATTGAGCTTGAGGGGGAGTGTTGAGATGACAAGCTCAACACATGCGGACATTAATGATGGACTGCCTGGTTAGATGGGTCCACACATCTACACTTAGCACGTTGTCGAAGGGTTTCGAAAGTAAAGTCGCAACCACAGAGGACTTTGAATAATTGCAGGATAGAAGGATAGATCGTCAATAGTGGCAGCCTCCACAAAGAATCATAGTTATATTTCAACAACTCTTCAGAAGACTGATGAGACAAACAGCTTGTTAGCTTAGCAACTCTCTCTAAATAGTTACAGCAGCAATAAAGGATGAGTACAAAAGATCCTCAGAGGTGTATACAAGAGGTTTAGGAAACAGTTTTAGTGCAGATCATAATAATGTCCAATATTGTAAAGGAATTTGAAGTCACAAATCTGTTCTTGGCAGAGGACCTGACTGTGAAGATCACAGATTTTTAGGTAGCTTGTTTTGAGTCAGAGTGATATTGTTTAAGGAGTGAGGATATTGAAATTTCTCGATGGATGACACTTGAAATGTAGTAATAAGTCTTGTTAAAAACTCTTGTAGATCCCTTGTTACAGCTGATTAGACTTATGGTTAGTCCAGAGTAGCAACACAGTTTCTGTTTACCCAGGTGTTACACTCTCCTTTCACGATCTTTCAGACTGCCTCCTTCCCATTCTGCAACTTTGTAATCCTCTGGAGTCATAATAAATGTCTTGAGAAGATGATTAAAGGTTCCCCAAGTCTTGCAAAATCATTTGCATACAGATCTGAATTCAAAAACAACTGTACATTAAAGCTTCTATTGCCTCCTTTAAGCGCTTAAAAAAGATCACTTGACGTCTTCTCTGAGTGAATCTGTGATTCGTCTTCTTCATCGACTAAATTGGCATGATACAAAACAGAATCTCCAGAAAGTGTACACCATAAGCTCTGTTAACCATCTTCCTGTGTTTGCTGAAATGGGAGCCTCTGTACTCAGCAGGCCACAAATGTGGAATCCCCTATTTGCGCTTGCCGGTTATAGCATACTTTAGTCCAGAGACACGTTTCTTGGCATATTGAAAGACAAGCCTCCCTCCTGGAGTTTTCACAATGCATGTCTGATTGGATTTGGTGGCATAGCTATGGTGTCGTGCTGAATGACTACGAGGATTTGCACAGGAATGTGAGTGGCAAAGGGCTCCTATGACTCGTATGAATGCTTTTCTGTATGCTCTGAATTCTCTATGTACAGTCCGATTCCTGGATGCTATGGCGCGCGAGAGGCAATTCCATAATTGTTAGTGCAGGATTTATGAATGCTCTCGATTCTGTATGTGCAGCAGTGATTGCTCCCAGAGAATCAAAACCCTGATCTCAGTATAAAATCAGGCAGCCTGGACAACCTACGCAATCAATGTAGCAGCAAGAAATCGAAGGTCGTTCTCTGTTATTGAGTCGATCCCATCTTTTCGTGATGGAGACATTGCTTTGATCTCCTCCCATGAAACATAACGAATAGCTTTGCAACTGCGTTTCCGTCTGCTGCCAACGTATAGCTGTGGTTATCATTGATGAAGCCTCGTCACATGTTGACAGACTTCTACTCTTTAGATTAGCATCGCTTTAGTTCATCGCAGTCCAGTTCATCACAATCCAATAGAGAAAGCTCCCTTCTCCTCTGTTCTGAACGCAGAGCTCGCCCTATTGGTTCATCCTCCCTACAATTCCTCAACTGCGGCTTCTAATTCCTTATTACTTCCATCTTCTTCGTCCATTTCCGTCCTCTATTGTCGATGCCTTTCTCTTGCAGCCTTCCTCCCCAGTCGATCCTTCCCCCCAAAGCTTTTTTCTTCCGTGAACCAGAAAAAGCCCACTTTTTTAGCCACACTTTCCTCTCATACACACACAGAAAAGCGGCATCTTTCCTCTTCACGTCGCATGTCCCTTCAACTTTAGATCTTTTGCTTTGCTTCAAGCTTGGTAAAAGTACGAACACAAAGCATCTCAGAAAGATCCCAGAGGCTCACAAGAGCATCTGCACTCCCCACTGCAAAGTACCTCCCAGTCGGATCAATGGCAAAATAATAACAACCTGTTGTGTGAGCATCAAGTGTGTGTAATGTAGAAAGAGATGGGTAGGACAAGATATCCACCGTTCCATTCCCAGTTGTGAGGAAGAACAGTTCTCCCGTGGTATTCCACGCTATTTCATTCACCTCATAAGGAAACTTGCGCTTGTTGATTGGCTTGAACTTACGAACATCTATAATAGTCAGTTCATCATCTCTATTTCCAACAGCAATATGTGACCCATCAGGCTTGAAAGTGATATTTATATTCTCACCACTCAACTCCACTTGTTGGGAGCACTTACCAGCACGAGCATCCCAAAGACGCACAGTTCTATCTCCTGAAGCTGTTGTTAGTAAATCTGCATGCTTAGGATCCCATGAGGTGAATCTGCACTGTCTTGATCTGGATCATCCTCGAAAACATCAAAGCGTCCAATATGCTTGGGCTCCTTCTTTCCAACTCCTGGATGTGGAGGCTTGGTATCATTAGGTATTTTTGATGTAGCTGAAGAAGGAGAAGGCAAAGTCCTGAACGAATACGTGTAACACGTTCACCAATATCAGTTGTGCTTTCCACTTGACCTTGCTCAACATTGGCTGAAAGCATCTCATCATGTTCACCACTATGCCTCCAACTCCTCCCCACTATACTCATAAGCAGAAAATAAATGTAAACACAACAACTAAGTATGTACAAAGTATCAAATCACACACACAACTTTCAGGTGGTTTTCACACCTCGAATGCGCAGCAATACAACATCCACCCCCTCTAATCCTGCTCATCCTCTGGATGGGCCAACTACCCATGATCGTTATCATCAAGATCCACAAACAGATCAATCTCTTCATTATGCATTTCCGGTATATCAACAAGATTATCTGTCATGTCATTTGTCTCTTCCATTGGAGTTTCTTCTCGTTGCTCTTCTCTTGCAAATTCTTCCAATGCATAATCCTCATCATCTCTTTTCTTGAAAAGCTTGATTCTTTTTCCAGCAATAGGCACTCTAAGCACTGTCCCATCCAATTCTGTCAGCTCATATGTTGCATTATCAAAGACATGTCTGACTATGTACGGCCCAAACCATCTTTTCATCATCTTCCGAAGTGCAGTATGCTGATTTTCAAGGCTGCTATCAAAGACCAATACCCAATCTCCCTCTTCTATTGCTCTAGGCCGCAAGCGATGCCTGCTGTCAAACCTGTCCTTATTCCTTAGTCTAGCAACCTTCAACCTGTCAATAGCTAGCTGAATATCCTCTGGTCTCCTCTCTAACTGTCGAATCCGAAGAGCTAAGAGCTCCTCTCTCGTCAAATCCTCCTGCCAAGGTAAAACTGACCAAGTCAAAGCACAAGTCTCAGTCGGCATAACAGGTTTCTGACCATACATCAACTCTACAGGCATATATCCTGTGCTAACACTATGAGTCATACGATCAGCCCACTATTCTCCAATCCGTCCTCTGCATGCTTTGGCTAATGCTTTCACTATTGGCGGATGCCCTCTTTCACTCTTCCCATTTCCCTCTGGATTATATGATGTAGTTAGAACCAACTTGATTCCTAGCTGAGAGAAAAACTCCCTAGCTTCATCTGCATCCAATTCACCACGATCCGCAGTGATCTTACCCACACAACCATACCTGCAGAAAATTTCCTCCAATAAGAACTTACACACTGCACTAGTGGTCTTCGTTCTCAAAGATCTGCCCTCAACATGATTGGTAAGATCCTCTCTAGCCAAAACAATGTACCTCATCTGCCATTGACCCATAGGCACGGTAACCAAATCAACTACCCACTTATAATGAATGCATAGTGGATAGGTCAGATGAAGCTCATCTCGAACAGCTTAGGGAGAGAAGCATGAGGAACTCCAGTCGGGACAGTACAAGCCAGAGAGCTCCAAAGCGGACCATGGCGTTAGAAGAGAGAGAGAACTCTAGCACACGGGATAAGGAAAAAGGTGTTGATCAAGGCCAAGAGCTGGCTGAGGTAAGAATGGAGCTTGCATGATTGCAAGAATAGATGAGGAAGCCTGCGCGGTCTCACATGCAGTGTATACACTGTGGTGGAAACCACCTCCCAACCGAGTGTCAAGATCCTAGGTCTAGGCCGTGCTCAAACTGTGGTAGGTTCAGTCATGACGCATTGCACTGCAGATTTCCCAGGAGATTCCCATATGTGCAGCAATACAACCCTCCATACTTAGGCAACATGCCACCTAACCTCTTTGGCAGGGGAGCCCAGCTGACGCTTCCAGCACCAAATGACGTAAGACCAGCCATTCCTAGGCTAGAGATGAACCCAACAGGCATACCCATACCACCAGGGCCCTATGTGACCCAACCACTGAGTGATGCTCATGTTCACTATGTGGAAAAACCTAGTGAAGAGGAAAGCTATGTGAACCCATACATCTCCTATGACGAGGAAGGCAATCTAGTCCTGATGGACTATCGATCAGGACCGGTAATTGTGCTGGGCAGAGGAAGAGGTAGAGGCTTTGGAGGACCAAGTCAAGATCCAATCTCATGCTGGACTTGAGGTCATCCAGGCCATATCTCATCACGCTACCCGAAAAGGGAACAGGCAAACCAGGACAAAGTTGATCTTCGATGCACTGAGTGTGGGATCACACACCTGTTTCCTAACTGTCCTAGATGGAAGCCATCAGCTAGTTCTGCCAACATGCCCTTCGTATCCTTGGGACTATTCGATGTGGAGACCTTTGGCAGTGAGGATACACCCATCCCACTGCATGTCATGACGCGAGCGCAGACAAAACGAATAGGCATCTCATTGCCTGGGCCAAGTAACCTGGATGCAGCCTCATTGGGAAAGAAAAGCCAGAGGAGAAGGAGAAAGAGAACAGACGCAAAGATTACCCTTAATACTGAGGAAGCTACAACCTTAGTGGTAGGAAAGGGGGTCACTGATACCAAGGCAGAGACCTCAACTCCTAAGACAGCAGAACTAGGGAGTGCCAAGGTAGGGGAGTACCCTCATCCCAAGGCTATAGCCAAAGTTAAGGAGTGGGTCAAAGACGCCCAGGAACACCTTAAAGATGTAGAACCCATACTGGAAGACCAAATGGAAGACCTCTCTAGTGTGAGTACACCCGTTTTGCCATCGCGACCTCAATCGGGGAACGTACCCACACCACGAGAGATGCCACAGAGGCAAGACCAAGGAGAATCTTGTCAACAAGCTAACTAGGACATATGGCCAAAGAATGGTGACCAAGGAGGAAGCCAACCACCCAGCAACCTCCTCACCACCTTAGTAACCACCCCAGTAACCGTGAGCATGGGAGATTTGCTTCAGCAGCACCCTCCCTTATGGTAAGAATTAAGGTAGTGGGTGGAGGGAAAAGGGGAGCATGCTGCCACTAACTTGCAAGAGCAAGATGCAGTCATGCAAATTCCAAGCCTAATGCTACACTCGGCTTCAAGGTCACTACACATCAATGTTTTCTAGGAAGGCATGGAGATGCATGCAGTCCTACCTATCTTAGCCTTGGGGCACGCAACACGAAAAGGAATCGTAGACACAGGCGTTGGGGTCACTGTCTTGAGCCACACAGTTCTACAGGCCTGGGGAAACCCACCTGTGGAAGTGGCTAGGTTCAATGTTACATTGGCCAACAGAATGAAGGTCAAACCATTCGGGGTCCTAAAGAACTGGCCAGTGAAGGTCGCAGGAGTGGAGTTTTCTGTAAACTTCATTGTCATGAAGGGTGTGGACTACGACATACTGCTAGGCCGACCCTGGATGAGGAATGCACGAGTTATTGAAGATTGGGGGAACAATCTCATCTTCTTGGGGAATAGGACGAAAGTGGTAAGGGTTGAGATGGACACCTGGAAGACTACCCTAGCCGACCTCGATGCTATCTCAACCATGCTAAAAGGTGATGCCTAGGGAGGCAAGCAAACCCTATGGGTCATTGGCCAAGTACATCCCTTGCTCTGAGGACGAGCAAGATTGGATGCATGTCTTGGCAACCATTGACCTACCATTCTCAGATGAAGAAGAGCTATATAAGCAAGCTGCTAAATCACCAAGCAGGCCAGCAAAGGAGCCCACCGTGCCACTCTACATGATGCAAGAAGCTCATGTGACCCAGAGAAACCAGTTTCATTCCATATCCCCACCAATAAGCTCGAACTTTAGAAATCATAGAGTGCCTGACCGATAAACTGAAGGGCAACAAGGCTGCTAATCTAAAACCCCTAAGTGATCTCTTGGCTGGGCCTAAGTGGAAATGGACCAAAATTCACGATCTTAACCTATTATACAATTGGGCCTTAGTCACTGATGAAGAGGAGATTGGAGAGGAAAACTTGGGGGATGACGAGCAGTCAGAGGGGCAAGATTCTGATGATGAGGGGTACGAGCATTGTCGCTCTGTGGGGGACGAGAGTCGAGAGGAGTTAGACACGATAGAATATGACACTGAAGGGAGAGCAATCGAACAGATCAAGGCAGACTCTAGGCCTAGAAGGGAAAGGGTAGGCTGGAATGAAAAAGGAGTCATGATGATGGAGTGCAATAGGACCTGGCTGGAGCACATGGGAGCCATGGATTACGAGCAGGCAGGGGTGGCGCCATCACTGGTAGCTCTAGTACTAAAGACGGATTCACCTACCGAACTACGATCCCCTGGTGAAACTCCTTCCTCAAGCGAGGGATGTGAGTTTAACTCGAAGTCTGAAGTCAGTGCAGAGAGTGATCCTAAAATACCCCAACCCTCTAAGGTCAGACGCACCAAAGGGGACTTGCCAGTCCACCTAAGGCGCAGACGATTAAGGGAGGAGGCCAGGAAACAAACTAAAGACTCAGAAGCATAGAGGCAAAAGAAGCCGCAGGACCTCCCCAATGCTTCGCAAAGTTTAAGAAGGGTGATAGAGTGGTAGTGTTGCTAGGAGCAAAGAGACAAGGGCAAGCCAATAAACCAATTGAGGGACCCACCAGGGTCAAGGAAGTCGATCTGGCAAGGGAAGGCGAGAAGCCTCGACTTGTGTTCATCACTGACGACCTGACCAAGGATGAGGAGGCTAGACTTGTTGCTCTCCTGCGAGAGTATATCGATGTGTTTGCTTGGTCCTTGGAGAAACTTAGAGGAGTCGATCCTAAGGTTGTGACCCATAATATTCCAATGGTTCCAGACGCGGTGCCAACAAAGCAGCAACCTTACCCTATGAATCCCAAACACACCCATGCAATGAAGGAAGAAATCAATAAGCTCATGAAGGCGGGATTTATATATGAGATTGAGCACACGGATTGGGTATCGCCCATAGTGATTATTATGAAAAAGAATGGTAAAATTTGGGTATGTGTGAATTACAAGAAGGTTAATGCCACTACGAAGAGGGATAACTACCCCTTACTATATACCGAGCACATGCTGGAGAGGGTGGCAGGCAAAGAAGCTTATAGCTTCCTGGATGGTTTCTCTGGCTATAATCAAGTGCAAGTGCACCCTGACAAAGGCAGCCTTCACCACGGAGTGGGGTATATTCGCCTATATCGTTATGCCATTTGGGCTAATGAATGCACCTGCAACCTTCCAACGATTAATGTGCACCATCTTCAAGGATATGTATATTCGCCTATATCGTTATGCCATTTGGGCTAATTAATGCACCTGCAACCTTCCAACGATTAATGTGCACCATCTTCAAGGATATGCAAGTGCACCCTGACGACAGGCACAAGACTACCTTCACTATGGAGTGGGATATATTCGCCTATATCGTTATGCCATTTGGGCTATTGAATGCACCTGCAACCTTCCAACAATTAATGTGCACCATCTTCAAGGATATGCTATGACGCGAGTTAGAGGTGTTCGTAGACGACTTGTGCATACACTCTAATTGGACCGAATACTTAGGGAGGTTGAGAGCTGTCTTTGAACGATGTCGGTTATACAACCTCTCGTTGAACCCCTTGAAGTGCCAGTTCTGGGTGAAGCACGGATGCATCCTAGGGCATGTAGTGTCAAGGAATGGCATTTCCACCGACTTCTCAAAAGTCAAGGTCATTGTCTACCTACCACCACCCATTAACTACAAGGGTGTTCAGTGTTTCTTAGGCCATACGGGATACTACCAATGCTTTATACTGAACTACGCACTGATTGCTAAACCATTGTACAAGCTATTGATCGTATTCGAGTGGACTGAGGAATGCCAGCGTGCATATGAACAGTTAAAGAAGGCTCTCACCACTACACCCATCTTACGAGCCCCAAACTGGAGTATAACATTCCATGTACACATAGATGCCTCTAAGTTTGCTATTGGAGTTGTTCTATGCCAGCCTGGTGAACATAATCTTGATTATCCAGTGAGCTTTGCGAGTAGGCAGCTCACCGAAACGGAGATGAACTATTCCACTATAGAAAGAGAAGGGCTAGCCATGGTGTTTGCTGTAACGAAATTTAGGCATTATCTGTTGGCCACACCCTTCGTCTTTTTCGTTGACCATCAAACCTTGTTGTATCTTGTGAACAAGCCGTGTGCTACATGTCGCATATAGCGAGATGGTTACTTCTCTTGTTGGAGTTTGATTTCTCTGTGGTTGTACGTAAGGGAAAGCAGCACTACATGGCGGATCACATGTCCCGCATACCCATAGGAGAAGCTGTTGGACAAGGCATACTTGACGACTTACCGAACGCTCATCTCTTTGGCATGTCTAGCAAAGGAGACTTGTTTAGGGCTGATTCGACACCATATTGGGCCGATGATGTAGTCCAAGTGCTAGAGAACGGTCTGCCTAATATAAGTATTGAGAAAGCCAGACTAAGGAGACTTATCTTGAAAATCCAGCCATACCAATTGATCGCTAGCCAACTCTATAGGTTGGGACAGGACGGTTTGTTGCGTAAATATGTGTGTGAGCACGAGATGCACGATATATTGAGAGAAGCGCATGGCGGGATAGCTAGCGGGCACTTTAGTGGGGATACGACCACCCGTAATTGTTACAATCCCAGCTATGGTGGCCCACCCTATTCCGTAATGCTGCTAAGTTTATCAAACACAGCGATGAGTGCCAGAGGACTAAGGTTCCCATATGAAAAGATAAGATGGAGTTGACCCCCATAATAGCTCGACAACCCTTCAAAAAATGGGGCATTGACTTCATTGGACCTATCAGTCCTGCGGCACAATACTCCCAAGCACGCTACATCATTGTGGCAACAGATTACCTGACGAAGTGGGCAGAGGCAAGAGCCACTAGAAAGAACGATGCTAGAACCATTGCGAAGTTTCTGTGGGAGCAGAACTTTTCACGGTTTGGTTGTCCAATCGAACTAGTGAGTGATCAGGGCACGCACTTTATTAATGAAGTGATATCCCACCTACTCTCAACCTTCCTAATCATTCATAGAAGGTCCTCTCCCTACTACCCTCAAGCAAATGGCCAAGTAGAGTCCACGAATAAAATCCTAATTAACGTGCTTACTAAGATAGTATCCACATCACGAAGAGACTGGGATAATAAATTGATGGCGACCTTGTGGGCCTATCATACATGGCTGTCGAACAGACGCCCTTTAGGTTGACCTATAAAACGGAGGCCATTCTACCTTTAGAGTTCTTTGTTCCTAGCTTAAGAATAGTAGCTCAGGAGCATTGGGAAGGAAGAGAAGCTTGGACCGACCGCTTAGTGGAGACAGAGCATCTCACGAAGACTCGACTTTTAGCCACCCACACTCTGATTTGTGAGAATGCATGACAAAAGATGTGGTTTGACAAGCATGTCAACCAGCGCAACTCTGATCAAGGAGACCTTATCCTACTATACTCGGTGAAATGTCACAAACAGAAAATGAAATTTCGAGGATTGGGACCTTTTCGAGTGTGTGCAATTAGTAGAACGGGCAATGTCGAGTTGGAGACGCTCGAAGGGGAAGGAATAGGCTTCTTCAAAGGTAGTCGCATGAAAAAGTACTATCCTCCTTCCCATCCATTGCACGAGCCACCTATGCGTGAAGCCCCTATCAACGTCTGCATGGCCACAAGTATCGAACTAATAGATCAAGATGAAGAAGCAGTAGCACCCGCCTATCTACGAATCAGGATCACCTCAGAACGAACGTATTCTTTGGATGCCCTGATCAACGAAGGTGCCAACCGTAACATCTTGATGCATGACCATTGGACATGCATCGGTCAGCCTAAATTATAGCCCACAAATGCAAAACTCGGCCCATTTGGGGGCAACACTTACTCTCTTTTGGGAAAATGCCAAGTGGCTATCTCCGTCAAGTCTGAAAGCATCCCAGTCGTCTTTTATGTGTTACCAAATACTAAAGGGACCGGTGATAAGTCACTATTAGGCCGCACTTTCAAAAAGCAGACAAACTACAATGTGGACTATAACCTAGATCGCATCCATCCCATTTGTGACGCTAGCAATGGAGTCACCACTGTCCAGCCCAATTGCGCCATCACCACCAGCAGGTCTTAAGCCTTCGTACGAAAGACGATCTTTCCTTTCAGTGGCCAAGGAACTTGCTGAGACCTCGGGAAATGATGTAGTAACATGCATCAAGGAGTTGGATGACACCTTCACCACATTCGCTAGGAGCTATGAGAGGCTTGACCTAGGACTTCTTGACGAACCCCTTGCTTCTAATGTTCATGCATTGCCATGCACTTGGGAAGACTATGAGTTTATGACCATCAAATTTCCCAAAATTGTAGCCGAATTAATCGCTAATGGAGAAATCTCAAAGGAGCAAGTTGTTCTCAGACGACTAGTCACCTCTTACCGCAAGCCTGCACGCTCTACACTTAAACGAGAGCTGGAGGATCTCACGCAGCTTGCCAGCTCTGCTTCTCCATTCTTACAAATGTGGTATGCCTTACGAATCCAATGGGAGAAAAAAGGCCATTGTATCATGATCAATGCTTAGCAAAGGAGGGCAATCAAAAAAATTGAACGCGACTCTACTTATGTGGCACCTCTTTCATTTAGAGTTTTGGCCAGTACATGCAACATACACTTAGATGATTAGGTATTGGCCCACCCGTACATTGACTAGTTGCTCACGGAAGAGGAGTTGCACGTTGCTAGTCACCTTAACTCCGGGGACATCTTTCATGATGTCTTGACCTACATCACTCAAGCTTCCATACAACCATGCGAACTTGATCGTCATGCCCAGTTTGAATATAACCCTAACCTTTATACTTGGCTGTTGGCCAAGTAGCTCACCCCACACAGCCCATGCGAGCCTTCCTCCTCCCCTCGCTAATCCTAAAAAGGGTTCCCTTAACACTTGGGAAAAAAGGGGGGGAGGAACGAATGTGAACCAAGTGACGAACCAAGTGATGTAGCAAGAGGTATAAAGGCTGAAAATGATCAACTGAATTCAAATAGGAAAGAATGCAAGGAGGAAATAGACATTGGTTGTGAATTATTTCTAAGTTTCATTCCTCTAAATCTGCACGGAAAACTGTTACACGCATTCTTTCTTGGGTTTTGTTAGGAATGAATCAAGTTATAACACTAACGCTGACTTGGGTGATGATAGGCACCTACCATGGCAGGACGGGGTAGACTCCCATTCACGGAAGCGGAGCTGACAAAGTATGGAATCAGCATTGAGATGCATGGATTTAGCCAATTCACATTCAAGCATACCATGAATCTAGATGAAGCCATCTTGGAAGAGTCGGCCGTGAGGGAGCTGGTGGACAAATGTAACCTCCAAAAGTATATAGAGAAGATCGGACAGACAGTAGACTACAGCATGTGCGCGGATTTCTTAAGGAGCTTCAATGAAGGACGGAGCTATGGCACGGTCACAGTGAGGGTGGGTGATCAAGAAAGAAGGGTGCAAGTGCCTCTGAACGCAGACATTGTCAAGAGAGCCTTGGGGCTTGTGCCCAAAAAAGAAAGATGCCCAAAAAGAGATGTGTATGCCATGCTAGGAGTCAGAAAAGAGGACGTGCACACGGTCGATGGAATCAGTCTGGCTGACATTCAAGACCCTGCGACGAGGATGCAAGCTAAGATGATCCACCCTCTTTTCTCGGGCCACAGATACAACGCACTCATGAATAGAATCGGCGTGCCACTACTAGAAAGCATTGCGGCAGGAGTTCCGAAGGAGGTGGACTGGAACGGCTTTGTCCAGAAGACTATCAAGAGTTCAGCTGCCCTTCTAGCTCCAATCGCAGCACCAGCTGGTGGGGAATCTCTAGCCTCTACCGCACGATCCACAAGAAAGAAACCTGCCACAAAAGCCTCTACAATCAGATATGAATTTAGTGAATCGCTTAGGGAGGTCCTACGGCTTCCGCTGCTCGTCTGATCGTGTATCTTTGGGGTGCTTTGTCCTATCCTGGTGAGACCGTCTGCGTCTCAGGTGGACGGGCAAGTCCCCCTTGGTGCATCTGGTCATGGGCGGCCTAGGGATCTCTGGGTCGCTATCCGAAGTAACTTCCGATTTGGAGTCAAACCCTCCATCTTCGCTCAAAGAGGCAGTGTCCCCTAGTGGAAGCAATTCGGATGGCGATTCGGTTCTAAGTATTGACGTCGTTCTTGCTTGGGCTAGGCATGCCTGCTCTAGGTCTATGGCCCCCATACATTCCAACCACGCACGATCACATTCCATGCGCATGACTCTGTGCTCCAGTCTAAGGGCCTGCCTTTGCTGTGGCTTGGCGTCTGCTCATATCTGCTCAATTTCGCATCCATCCGTGTCGTACTCTATGGTGTCCACTTCACCCTCGCTCTCACCGCTGAAAGATTGGCAATCTTCGTATTCATCGCAGGAATCTTTGTCGTTCAACTGCCCATCGTCTCCTGGGGCTTGTAGTGCTCCGTCTCGTTGGTCTCGTATCAGGGCCCAGTTATACATGAGGTTCAGCTCGTGCACTCTGGTCCATTGCCACTTAGGATCCTCTAAGAGATCCTGGAGCAGCTTGAAGTTGGCAGTCGGGTTACCCGCTAGCTGGTCTGCTAGATATTCCAGTACCCCCTGGAGTTCCCTTTTGTTGGATGGTACTTGAAAGATGATAGGCTTAGGCCCTTCATGGAGGCTTGCTGCCATCATGTAGACAGGTGTAGAGAGTGTTTTGTTTGGCTTGCCAAATGTTTTGATAGCCTGCTCGTACGCCTCATGGTCTGAGAATGGCAGGTCAAGTGTAGCGAGAACGTGCATCCAATCCTGCTCATCCTCTGGGCATGGGATATACTTAGTTAAGGACCCATAGGGTTCCTTGACGTGAGTGTTCCCTTTGAGCATAGTAGAGATGGCGTCTAGGTCGACTGGTGAGGTCTTCCAAGTGTCCATCTCTATTCTCACGGCGTCAGTTCGGTTGCCAAGGAAGATGAGGCTGTTACCCCAATCTTCGATGACTCTAGCATTGTGCATCCAGGGTCGACCCAATAGGATATCATAGTCTACTCCCTTCATGACTATAAAGTCGACAGAGAACTGGACTCCTGCAATCTTTACTGGCCAATTCTTCAAGACCTCGAATGGCTTCACTCGCATACCATTTGCTAGTGTGACATTAAACCGAGCAGCTTCGACAGGCGGGTTTCCCCACATCTGCAGCACTGCGTGGCTAAGCACACTAACCCCAGCTCCTATGTCTACAATTCCCTTCCTCGTTGCGTCCCCCAGGGCTAGGACCGGCAGGACTGTGTGCATCTCCGAGCCCTCCCAGAAGGCGTTGACGTGCAAGGATTTAGGCCCGGAGTGTAGCATCAAACTTGGCAATTGTGTTTCCACATCCTGGTCCCGAGGATCTGCCTTGGCCTGCTCTTGCGATCCCTCGACCCACTGCTTGAGGTCTTTCCATAGGGCAGGGTGCTGCTTAAGCAGATCTCCCAGGCCAAACGTTACAGGGGTAGTCACTAGTGTGGTCAGGAGATTGCTAAACACTCGTCCTTCCTTTAGCCTAGACTGTCCGGGCCAATGGCCGCAACTGATCTGCGGCTCTGTTGCGTCTAGGCTTGGCCTCAATGGCACTGCTTGTGGCATAATAGCCTCGGCCGACTTAGGTTGAGGCGGTGACATTGGCGTGCTTATGCTGGAGAGATCATCGATCTTGTCCTCCGTGATGGGTTCAACATCTTTGAGGTGCTGTTGAGCCTCCCTCACCCATTCCTTCACCTTTTCTATGGCCTCTAATTGCCGCTTGGGGTGTGGGTATTCCCCTATCTTAGCGCTTCCCTTTTGGGCTGTTTTAGGGGCTGAAGTCTCTGCCTCTGCGTCTGAGACTTTCTTTCCATTAGGTAAGGTCGTAATACTATCGGTTTTTAGTGCGACCTTAGCTTCCGATCTCTTCTTTTTCCACCTACGGCTTTTCTTTCCTACTGAGGTTGTGTCAAGATTGCTAGGTCGTGGCAGAGAGATGTCGGTCTGCTTCGTTTGTGCTCGGGTCATAACTCGCAAGGGAATAGGTGTGGCCTCCCCATCGGGGTTTTCAACACCAAACAGCCCCAATGGGATGGATGGCAAATTAGCTGAACTGGAGGGCGACTTCCGTTTTGGGCAGTCTATGAAAAGATGGGTGATTCCACACTCTACGTACCTTTGGTCAGCTTTGTCCCTGTTTTGCTGCTCTCTTTCAGGGCAGCGCGATGAGACATGACCGGGATGTCCACAAGTCCAACAAGTGACCGGATCCTATGGCTGCCCTCCTAGGCCTCTACCCCGTCCTCATCCTAATGCCATCACCGGCACGGGTCGATAATCCATGAGGACCGCGTTGCCCTCGTCGTCATGCGAGACATAAGGGTATATGTAGGTCTCTTCGTCACTAGGCTCCTCCACATAGTGTACGGGAGCGTCGCTCGGTGGGTGGGTCACATAGGGACCAGGCAGTCTAGGAATGCCAGTAGGATTTATGTCCAGCCTAGGGACAGCTGGTTTCATATCGTTAGGCGCAGGTAGGGCTAGCGGGGCTCCCCGTCCGAAGAATGGCTGTGGCCTGTTAGCCGGATAAGGCTGGCCGTAGGGTTGCGCGTATGGTAGTCTTCGTGGTAGTCTGCAGTGTGCGGCATCGTGGCCGAACCTACCACAGTTAGCGCAAGGTCTTGACCTAGGGTTTTGACACTCTGCTGGCAGGTGGTTTCCTCCATAGTACACGCACTGGATGTGCGGACGCGTCGGTCACCTCAACATGTCTTGTATTTTGGCCAATTCCATCTTGACCTCGGCCAAGCCTTGGTCCATCTCGGTGGTCTTCCCCTTATCTTGGGATGATGGGTTTGATCGCTCGCTAAAGGTTGACGTTCGATCTATGCTTCGCGGGTTAGTCTCTTCCAGAGTTGAGCTCCTAGAGCTTCGCTCTTTCAGCTGGACATCGACTCTGATGGCTTCCTCAAAAACCCTGGCCACCATGTCTCGCTGCAAGCTTGAATTGCCTGCCAATGCCTTGTACAACTCCTCATCTCTAATTCTGCTGATGAATACAATTGATACTACTTTGTCCGTCGGTCGCTCGCCCAAGGGGATTCTCTTAAAGAGACTTCTCACGTGGGTCACATAGTCGCGGATGTCCTCCTTCTCCTTCTGTTTGACATTCATCAAGCGTACTAGCAGGTTGTCGGAGTATCCGGGCTCAGCAAACCTCTTGACGAAGAGATCCTTGAGGTTATTGAAGTTGGCTCACTCTATGGCATCCAAGCTTGTATACCACATCCTACCCTTATCGCTTAAGCAAAGTCCGAATGCTTGCGAACGTTGAGTCTAGTCGTTGAGGCTATTGGCTTTGCAGACTTACTCAAACTGCTCAACAAAGCTGTATGGATCGTCACTGGCTGGTACTTGTTGAGTTGCTTGGCAACAATCTGTATTTTGGCCTGGTTCTTTGAGCCCTAGTTTGCCCCTAATCCTGCAAGCAACGACATCGCTAGTGTAGTGGCACTCTGCTCTACTGCGGTGTTATCTAGCAGTCGTTTCATGAGGAGCTCGCTCAGCGTCAGGTCTCCCTCTAGTGCTCTTTCCTGGTCTGTCCGGTTCCGGCCAGCCAAGTTCAGCACTCGCTGCACCTCATGCAGCTCTATGCTTTGCCTTAGGCTCCTGGCTTGTTGATCCCTATTATACTCGGCTATGCCCTGTAATGCCTTGCGGGCTAGCCTTCTCTCCTCCTCTAGGTCCGCAATGATTGCATCTACCATCCTGCCACGGTGCTCGTACCGGGCATGAGCATCGTAACTGCTCACCATCTGTTGTATAGCGTCTGGGAATGCGCTCACATCGAGCTCCTCGGTAAACCGATGGTCTGAGCCTTCCTCTGTCATGGTTGAATTCTTGCGCCTCGTTGTGCTCTCGATCAGGTTAACCGGTCATGAGACAGATCCTTGTCGTTGACGCTCCTTGCTTGATTCTACCCTGCGCTTCGCGCGTTTGCCTACACCTTGGGTCTTCTCCTATTGGTGGGTTTTTTGAGCGATTTATCTGAGTGAGTTCCATTAATTTTTGAATGCAGTGCTCAACTTATGGTCACTCGTGAGTGTGTTGTTCCTCGTGCACTTGTGCTCAATCAGGCTTTCAGCTTTCCTAAGTGTACTTCAAGTGCGGAAATTCAATATGAGTGCTGCAAGCAATTCCCCGACGTCTTACTCACTCTCACTCGTTTTGGGCCTGATAGGCTTTGCTACTCTAGTCCTGGCCGTTCTAATGGGTTCTAGGGTCTTGTGCTGCTTCTTGTTGTTCACGCGGGGATGGGTCGCTGGGGAGTGCCCCAGTGTGTCCCTGGATGGGTCAAGTTTTTTTTTTGGCAGACTCGTCTGAGTGTCCGATCCTAGTGGTCCGATTATGGGCGGGTCCGATTCTGGGAATCGGACCGGGCAGGTGGTCCGATTGGTGACGTGCCTTAATTCGTCCGATCGGACAGGGTGGGTCCGAGTCAAAGTGTCCGAGTCTCCGAGTGTCCGATCGGACGGTTGTCCGAGTGTCCAATTCTGGGAATCGGACACTGGGTCGGACGTCCGAGTCCGCTGGCCCGACGAGCTTGCGCACACGGATTCACCCAAATATCTCCAGATGTCTATTACTATTGACCACGAAATTCACCAGCGATGGAGTTGGAGTGGTGAGGGGGAGATCGGTGTACCTGGGGATCACCGAATGCAATGTCACTCCGTGTCCTGGTCGATCGGACGGTCGCCAAGCTCGCTCTCTCTCTCTCTCTCTCACTCTCCGTTGGTTGCAAATGGGGGTTCTCTTGCCCTTCCAGAATTTATACCCTGCTGGTCCTTCCCTGAACACTACATATCACTCTCTTGGCGTTTCCTACGCAGTTACATTCGCATTTCCTCTATTTTCCCCCCTGTTTTCTCCGATTTTCTCCCTGTTTCACAGCAGCAACCCTGTGCCTCTTCGTGTGTGATTTCCTACTGTTAATCTACCCTAAACACAACATAAATCGAAAGCAAAACACTGAACTAGTTTCTCCATGTTTTCCAATCATCAAACAACTAGAATATCCCAAAATACTTACCTGTTCTGAAGATCGAAAACACCCAACTTCCTACCTATCTCAAGCTCCGTTTCGGGGATGAATACCCTACTTCGATGCTCAATATGAGGCGCGCAAGTGCTCAAGCTTGAATCCGTTGGTCCCGGCAATGGAACCAAAATGTGGGAGCTTTCGCTCAACCGCTAAGACCCTCGGACTGCTTATTCTTTCAAGCGTTTCAAGCGAGCTCTAATGGCTATCTCTCACCTAGCCGACGCGCCGTCGATCCTACGAGTGTAGTGAGCTTACCTTGATGCTCGATCGAGTACCCTCCTCTCTCTTGCACTCCGGTAGCTCCACGATCCTAGATGCTAGCTCAAGCATCCTCAAGCCTCCTCCATCTCCAAGCTCCATCCTCCATAGCCGCGCGCGCAAGAGAAGAGAAGAGAAGAGAAGAGAAGAAGAGGAGAGGAGATGGTGAAGAGCTTCACCCTCTTGATCCCTCACTCTCACACACACTCACTCCCTCACACTCTCACACTCCCTCTCTCAAGAGCACACACAAGCAAGAAGGAGAGAAGAAGAGAGGAAGAAGAAGACTCCTTTTGCCACACACCAAAGAATGAGCTTCACATTCACTTTTCAACTTTATATACATGCCCTAATTTCCATGGGCAGTCATCCCCCTTTTTTACATGGCTAGCCATTAGTCTAGGCCCCTTTTCTCATTGTCCTTCTATCTTCCTAGCTTCCTTTCCACTGCCTGTCTACATTTACAAATTGCACGTGTGAGAGCGCGACGCTCTTTTACAAGATTTCAGGGTACGCCTTTTTATTTTAAAATGCGTCTTTCCCCTTTTGCATTTCCCTTGGACGTTTAAGGTTGCCCTTGCGCTTTTGGTCTTTTTTCCTCTTCTTTCTTTAGTCGGGCTACCTTTTTTCCGCCTTTGCCCTACGTCTTTTCCACTTTCTTTTGCTTTTTTCTTTTGCTTTCTTCGTGTTGAGGTTAACAATTGATCATGATGCATCAAAAGGTGAATGGCTATTGATTTCAGTAGTAGGTACATGCATACAATGGAGTGAACTAAGAAAACCTTTGCAACCTTAATTTCTCCAACAAAAGGAATCAAGCTCAGCAAGTGGATCAAGATGAGAGATTAAGATCAGATTGGCATACCTCTTCAGTGTTTGGGGAAAATAGTTGGAGCATGATCCATCATGATGCCAATTGCTCCATCAAGCAAGCCTGATTGGTTAGAGCACTCCCCTAATGGATGAAGATTTCAAGCATTCGAATGCTTCCACTAATGATGGAGATCCTGTGTTTTCTCCCAAGTTTGAATCTCAAATATGGAAAGCTTCAAATGGAGCTTTCATGGCTACCCATGAAAATTATGTGCATGCTAAGCTCCAAGACTTCAATCCGGGTAAGAGGGGCAAAAGGGGGTGAAGAATCTCCTAACGGCTAAGCTTCTAGAGGTTGTGGGCTGAAATAAGAGCTTGGGGGGGCTAAGCTTCAGTGTCTACCTCGGATAGTGTACAAAAGGGTTTTCACATGCGAAAGTTCAAATGTCGGAGGAGAAGGTCCAAATCTTGCTTAGGGGTCTTCATTCAATTGCCCAAGGGTTAGGATAAGCAAAGGAGGTGCTGAGTGCTAGAGCAAAAGTGTAGGAGGAGGGCAAGAGCAGCAGCGCAATTTTCACTACAAATTGCGAGCTGTTTCCCTTGGAGTTTCTACCTATTCTTTCTTAGCCTGAAGGGTGCTCTAATTGTCGCTGGTGGTGTGGGGAATCAAGCCCAGGTAGTGGATGAGGTCCTGAAGGGGGTTAGATCAAGATCCTGAGGATTATGGGGGCTAGCAACCATGGTCGTTCGTAGGAGAAGAGAGAAAAGGAAGGCTCATGCAAAAAGAAACTGAGATTTTTTCCCTCTTCTAACTCTTGAGTCTCTAAACTTGGCATGGGACCCTGAAAATTTGCATTAAAAAGGAGTGAGGAACTGCTAAGTTGGCCATTTTACCTCCAAATATGTCTGAGTCTCCAGCCATAGCTCCTACTTGCTCCAAAAAGCTAAGACTTCTAATTGTGGTCCTTCTTGCTGTATCTGTACCTATAACCTAAGTAACTAGTGTTTTGGAAATTTGAAAAGGGAGAAAGAGGAAAGAAGAAAATGACCAAAGCCTGATGCTCTAATACCACTTGGAATTAATGAAGCTAAGAGAAGAGAGAAGAATGATCTAGAGAGAGAAAGAGAGAAAGAAGAAGATGAGGAAAGACTAGAAGAGGAGAGAGAAAGACAGAAAAGAGGGGGGAAAGAAGGAGGAAGCCATGGAAGCTAGAGATGAAGGTGAAGAGTATGTTCTTGATAATAATTGGTTGCCCTAAACTTGGACTCTTACACCTTATATACCCCAATCAATGTGACTGGGTGTCTAACCCCTAGTTCCTATGTATCCTGCTTGTTACATATTGTATTCGTCCTATGTTTTTTTAGAAGGCCATTTCTCAACCGGCATGCATTTAGAATGTATGAAAAAATCAACAACCACATTTTCTTAGATTTATACCTTCCAAATAAGCAATGCTATCAATAGACATGATGACCTAAACCATGGAGCATTCCCATGGTAGTTTTGTCTCCTTTCAACTTCATATTTTATCTCCACCCATCTTCTTTGTTCGAGGATCAACTTACCAACAATAATTTCCTTGTTGAACATCCCAAACTTTTAAAATAAGAATATCCATCCCATGGCATAGATTGGGCTACACATGAGCCCATATAAATCTACAAAAAGGAAATCAAGTAAAACAACCAATCAACGAGGTAATGAGTTTTATAATCCAACATCATGAATCACATTCTAGATTAGAAAGTACCAATTATTGATTAAAGATTGTCAATAGTTACAAAGTAAAAATCAACCACATATATATACAACAATAGTAGAATGAGATGCTACATAAAATTAGGGAATGGCAAGGGTTATATAAAATTGTTGCAAGTTAAGAAAATATAGAGAAATAGAGATATTATGAAGACGAAGGGATCGGATATGGTTATGCTACATTCCAAATAAGGCAGTACCAATTACTAGTTTTATTCTTCACAATGTCTTTTATTGGTAAAAGTCCTCACAAATTAAGTCTAGTTAAATATTGCTTAAAATTACATATTAAAATTAACCTCATAGACATACAACAATGACGTATTGAGATGCTACATAAAATTAGGGGCAAAGATTATGAAAGAACCCAAGCCATAATAATGTTGCACTTGGATGAATCCTTAATCCACCACAGTGATCAACTTGCAACAACTGCAAAGGAGAAGTGGGATGAGCTCAAGAACTTATATAGTGCAAGAGGAAAGAACTCCAAAATCTTCCTCAAAATAGAGTTTTTCAACTTGGAATACAAGCAAGGAGAAGACTTGGAAAATTTCATTTCCCACATGAAGGGACCAATTGCCAAATTAGCTTCAGTCCAAGCTCCACTTGCTGAAGAAGATGCCACTGCAATACTTTTAAAAGCTATAAGGAAAGTCTTTTCAACTCTTATAACTATCCTAACAAATATACCAGATCCTAGGCTTGAAGGTGTCACAAATCTTGTTTGGATGAGGATAAAATAAATCAAAAGAAATGTAACACCAGCTCAGCATCTACCTCAACAACTTGTGATCAACTCTTAGTCCATGTTGTTTCTACTAAATGTTCCTTTTGCAATAAAAATGGACATATTGTAAGCAAGTGCTAGAAAAAATATCCCAACAAGATGAAGTGCAACAAATGTAAGCAAAGAGGACATATCACTAGTAAATGTTCTTCTAGCTCCCCTAAAGTACCAAAAGAATTGGAGGCCAATGATGTCTCTAAAGCATCTGATGTCCACCTTTTTTAGTATTTGTTTCATCATCTTTCGATAAACATCCTTGTAGCCTACTTTCTAAAGGCATCCCCACACTCATTCATTGAGGGGGGGGAGTATTAGAAGTATAGCATGGGAACCCTGTGTAAGCAAGGGTGCATGAGGGAAGGTTAGGTGTGAATGGACCAGTGGATATGGGTAATAACCCTAGCTTCTAGTTGCTATATAAATAGCCTAAAGGTCACCCTCAATCTCATTCACTCAATCACTCTTTTCCTAACATTCTCTTTCATTCACCCACTCAGTATGCCATGCACTCTCATAAACTCTCTCTCCCCTTTCATTGAATCATTCTCATTCAATCCATTTTTTAGAAAATACCTCTCTAAACTCTTTCCTTCTCTACATTATTCATTTCCAACGATAACACACACGCTCATACACCCACCCACTCATTTGCTCACTTTCTCAATCACTCTCTTACTCACTCACTTACTCATTTACTCTCCTAAAATATCTCTCTCACTCATCTCATAGTATATGCCTATAAGTTTTCTTTTGATAAACTTAATGATGTCCACCAAGTGTGTCTAGACCTGAGATGGAGCTTTCAAATCTGTAATGAGCTCCAAAGATAGTTAATCAATGATTAGAAACACTATTAGAGTTGAAATAATGATTGCGTTTAAGAAAATCCTAAAGCTTGCAATGAAGCTTTCATGGCTACCAAGACCCACAATTAGGGTTTTGCTCTATGTGAGTATTAGAGAGAGAAATAAGCCAAACCCCTTTAGGATTAGAAGGCCCACTTGGGGGCTACCAAAGCCCCATGAAAGCTACTAATATTGTGCCCCCTATAGATCATGAAACCTCTCTTAGCTTCATGCTATCTAAAATTGTGCCTTTTTTTTTCTACAATATCGGGCTATTGAACACACAATGTGGAGGTTTCAAGTGATAACATGGTGTCCCTTGAGCTAGGGAAGACATGTCTAGAAGAAGTCATAGGCTAAAATGGCCTCCTTTTCCCTCACCAAGTCCTCCATTGACTGATTTTCTAGTTTTGGGTATGGAGGTTGAGAGGTTAAGATGAAAAGTGAAGGTCATTTGTGCACGTAGGTCATGATGTGATTGTGGGAAGCTCAATGGATTAGAGGTGGCTCTAATATTATGTTGAAATATCAAAGTAGCAATATTTAAATGTGTACATAAGAGGGAGAAGAGAGTTCAAGTACAAGAAAAAGATCTTACTTGGTAAGTTGCTCAAGTACAACTAGAGTACACTCTCTTATCTACATTGAGAGTGACCTTTAAGCTATTTATATAGCCACTGGAAACCAGGGTCAGGTTTTCCCATTTCCTCTAGTCCATTCACACCTCACTTTCCCTCATGCACCCTTACTTATACAAGGTTCCCATACTATACTTCTAACAAAGTTATGAGATTTAATTAATGAATGAATGAGAAAATATGTATGAATGAGAGTCAAGGAGAGTGGATGACTAAGTGAGTGGATGATAGTATATGAGTGAATGAGATTGTCAGAGTGAGAGAGAATGTGAAGGCTTAAGAGAGTGAGTGAAAGCCTAAGAGAGTGATCAAGTGTATGAGAGTGAATGAGTGAAACACAATACTTGGCGTAAGCATCCTCTTGACTAGATACTAACAAAGTATCCCTTGATTAGCTAGGTAGTTCTTGAAACACAATTCCTAACCTAAGCATCCCCTAGACTACCTATGGTGACAAAGCATCCCCTAACTAACTAGGTAGTTCTTGAGTACCTAGTGATAAAGCATCCCATGACTAACTAAGTAGATCCTGAAACAAGCACCCCTAACTTAAGAAACTTAGCACTAACTAGGTAGTTTCTGAACCAAGTTTCCCTTGACTAACTATGTAGTTCCCATCCCCTACCCAAACCATCTGTTAACTAAGTAGGTAGTACCTTAATCAAACATCCCCTAACTAACTAGGTTCCTAAAACAAGCTTTTCTTGACTAGCTACTACAAATCATCCCCAAAGGTAGTTCATGAAACATAGTTCCTGACCTAAGCATCCCCTAACTAGCTACTTACTGACAAAGCATCCCTTGACTAATTAGGTAGTTTCATAAACAAGCACCCTTGACTTAAGAATCTCATGACTACCTACTATTGGTCCAAATACCCCCCCCCATTAACTAGGTACCTCCTAAAATAAGCACCCCTGACCCAAGAATCTCCTGACCTTCATGAAACATAGTTTTTAACCTAAGCATCCCCTAACTAATCTATTGATGACAAAGAATCCTCTAACTAACTAGGTAGTTCCTAAAACAAGTACCCTTGACATAAGAATATCCTATCTAACTAGGTAGTTCCTAAATCAAGCATCTCCTAACTAATTAGGCAGTTCCTAAACCAAGCATCTCCTAACTAACTAAATAGTTCCCATCGCTTGCCCTAAGCATCCCCTAACTAACTAGGTAGTTCATGAATCAACCTTCCACTAACTAATAAGGCAAAATCCATCCGTGATGCAAGCATCCCCTAACTATCTAAGTAGCTCCTAAAACAACTATCCCTTGACTAACTAGAAATTTCCTAAACGAAGCATCCCCTAACTAACTAGGTAGCTCTCATCCCCTACCCTAAGCATCTATTGACTAGGTAGTGCCTTTAACCAAGCATTCTTGACCTAAGCATCCCATGCCAAACAAAGTAGTTGTTGAACCAAGCATCCCCTAACATAGCCATCCCCTAACTACCAACCTAAGTAGCTCTTAATATGAAAACTACTTATGAGTAGGTATCCAGATAGGCTAGGAAACTAGAATATTACTAAGGTAGCTAGTTGTTCATTGTGGAACTAGTAACTAGCTACTTAGCTAGCTTCAGACTTGGAAGCATGGCCACCTAAGTAGTTTCTTATCTAAAAACTAACTAGCAAACTAGCTAGTTGCACATCTGAGAATTGTACCCACCAAGCTAAGTATTCTAGCTTTAAATGGCATTTCTAGGTAGTTCTTTAACTCACACTTGGACATATTGCCACCTAGATAGTTGCTTATCCAACAAACTAGCTAGTTGCAAGCTAAAGAATTGTAGCCACCAAGCAAAGTATTCTAGCAACCTAGTCTTAGGCCTCATCCATGTAGCTTGGTGAAACACAAGCCAAGAAAATTTCTAGTCTAGAAGTCACTAGGTGCCTAAGTACTTCCAACCCCAGGAGTCAATGGATGTTATGAAATAGGACATTAGTTATGTAGCATTCACCTACCTAGTGAGAGTATTGTATAGATATTGCCTAATTTTATTGGATAGCAAGAACAAACATTTTTATATTTGTTTAGGTGGTTTTTGCATGTGCTTTTTTGGATGACCAACAAAAAATAGACATGTGGCTTCTTGTAAGCATAATAATACATGTACATTTCTTAATCCCCAAACATGAACACATGTATTCTACTGAGTGCCAATAAGTCATCAAACATTTTGAATTAAGAAGCCAAGATAATGCATATGGAGACCATGGCTACCACCTTTACAAAGATAATAAAATACAGCCAACTAGTTACAAAACATCTATCCAATCACTTGGAAATTTCAATAAGTAACATAATCAAGTCTTACTTGAGATATCTTGAGATAGTGAACATGAGTTTTATGTATGATTTTCTTCCAATGCACTTTCTACATACATTCTTCTTGTTTGGAGAGACTCTTGTGTTTGCAACCCAATATTGGAGAATTAGCTCTTTCACTTCATTGGTGATTATTCTTGTTTGTCCTTTTCTTTTCTATACATCCCAATGAAGATCTCCATCATCCATGGGATCCAACCTTGTTCTTTCTTCATATGTATTCTCATGTTGTATATTTAAAACTTGGGATGCTACTCCAACACTTAGATGAGGCCTTCTGATATCATTTGAGGGTGCATTCATTAGCATTTGCATGCTAGACCTTTTGACAAATAGTTCACTTAAACACTTGGGTTGCTTTATTGAGTTCAACGTACACTACATTCTCAAAATAAGCGCCTCATTTTCTTTGGCCTCTTATCCATGTAGCTAGTGCTTGAATTTTTTGATCAATGAAGAAGGCAAAAGCATCTAAAAATATCCCTCATTGCTACTTCATCCATACCAAATGTCTTTTTCAAAACAACTTGGCCACATTTCTACTAGCCACCCTCCTCCTCTCCACTTCACTAACCTCACTTGTAACTTGTTGGTGTCTTCTCTCTTGTACTAGTTGATGGTATTCTCTTTTTCTCTTTGATTCACATTGTCTTATCCAAGCATGCTTTGGCATTTGGTGATTCCCACAGCTCTGATATGTTGTGAGTAGTTCCTCTTGATGAGCATCAACAGAGGCATCCATGCTAAGCATGCCCCTTCAGTTCATCTACTCTATGCCAACATGACACACTTCATATTGTCTTCTCCAAGAATGCTCTATTCCCGTAGCCCTACTCTATTGTGAATAGTGCCTCTTGATGAGCATCAACAAATGCATTTGTGTCAATAGCAGTCCTCAAATTCATATGCTCTATGCCAAGCTGATGCACTCTTGACAAGGCTCAAGATAAACTCCCTTCTTCTATTCATTACTAGGCACAATTGATCACATAGAGATAAGGATCCTTTTATAGGTTTTTCAAGAAAACACGCAAAAGAGAGAGAGGGACTACTGGGGAGACACACATACACACACACACACAGAAACTGAAAGTCATTATTGGGCCACTAATAAACAGTTACAAAAAGAATAACTAATAAGTGGACTCATGCACCCTTTTTAAAAAAGGCATAAAAATTTTCCAAGGTGCCAAAGCTTTATTACTTAACCTTCTAACCATGAACCTATCTACAACTAGTATCACCTTTTTCTAGTCATGTCTCAAATAACTTATTTTGGTATCACCTTACTATGCTTTCACCCCACTCTCTATGCATTATAAGTGGGTTGTGGATTTAGTGACCATGCCTATAGGTTTATGGCATATGAGATATATTATGCTTGCATATGAGGACCTCACAAATCAAGTTGAAGGATAAGCTTTGATGAACAAAAGTTGCTAGTATTGTGTCCAAGTTTTTGTTGAAGATGTGATACGTCATTATGGATGTGTGGGTAAGATTAGAGCTAATAGAGGAGAGTTGGATGATGATGAGGCTAGAGATTTGTTCTCTAGTATGGGCATTAAGCTTGCACTTGCATCAGCATAAAGTCTTGAAGGAAATGGAATGAGTGAAAGAGGAAACCCACCAATTGTCAAGGCTTTAGTAAAGGCATGTAAAGGGAAGATAAAGGAATGGCCAAGGTTACTTCCATATGCCTTGTGGATTGATCACACTCTTTATAGTGATACTACATGTCATATCCTCACACATTTGATGTATGGGTAGAAGCTGATTATGGTAACAAAGGAAGTGACTACTACATGGAATTATTACCTTAGAAAGAAGAAATGAGCAAAGAAGAATTGCTAGCACTATGGATTTGACAATTGGAGAGAATATATGAGAATATAGAGCTTGCAATGAACAAACTAAAAGAAGATATACTAAAGAATAAAGACATGTTTGATAAGAGGCATTGACTTCAATCAAGAGTTGCAGAAGAAGAAGATTTGGGCATGTATATGATAGCAGTTTGGATAATGAGCATAGCACCATCAAGAATATCTCAAAGAGAGGTTTTGGTCTTTACATTGTGAAATTGCATATGATAATGCTATATATTCTCTTCGCAAGCTTGAAGAATAGAGTTGAAGCTACCTATAGCTAGAAAAAGAATCAAGTTGTTTAAAATAAGGGATTCTAGTACTTATGAAGAAGATGAACATGACATTGAGACTACACATGATAGTAGAGAAGGAGAAGATAGAGATAACAATAAAGATGAAGAAATTTATCTTGAACTTATTGAAGATTAAGAGATGTGGCATATACCAAAGGATGTGCAAGTTTGGAGAGGGGATGTATGTCATGTGGAAGAAAGTCCAGAGATTGAAAACTCTAAAGAAGAACATTAGTGAAAATATTTGAATTGTATACCTATGGGATTGAAATTGTCTATCTATATATTGAATGTGTTTACTTTGTATCTAACTATCATGATAATTAAGTTGGTTTCACACCTAACTTGAAGGAAGGGTATCAAATGTCTTTAATGGGCATTAGAAGGGATTAATTTGGGGACTCATGACATGATTCTGAGCATGACCATAATAAGAAGGATTATCAAATGCCTTTAGTCGGCATTAGAAGGGAGTAATTTGGGGACTCATGACATGATTTTGAGCATGACCATAATGAGAATGAATACCATAGAGCTACTTACTTTTTTTTACAAGCCTACATAGGGTGACATTAAGACTGAGCAAATCATGGCATTGAAGCTAGCAAGAAAAACATACTTTTGGCTAGACTTTCTTGTATTGTATGATCAAAATTTGGGCAAGAATAGGGAGAGACAACTCATGAGTGGTGGAGGACTATTGCATGAAGAAGAGCTATCTTATGGATAGATTCAAATAGTTATGTAGTAGATCCAGCTTTTGACATTCCTTTCGTAACTTTTCTTATTTAAGGGTTAATCTTTATTCACCTTCTTACTATTTCAAATCCAACTATTGACTTGTCTTTCATACCTTACCTTCTCTAAGATTTGATAGCTATTCTCAATAATCCATGACTCTTGATAGTGGCCCAAACTTGTGACTAAAGATAGAATGAAAGTATCTCCTAGTCTCATAATACACCTATGGTAAAGGTGGTGCTTCTCTACCTTTAGTCCTAATTGACAATCTAGCATGTGCCCTCTGCATGAGGTATGTATTTGGTTGTTTCCATGTATAGCTAGGGTGAAGAGATATTTAATTAGCCAATAGCACATTTGAATCCGTAAGAGAAGTAGTCAAGTAGATATCTTAGGAAAACAATAAAGTTATCATTCAAATTATGGAGAAGATGCGCTTGAGAAAAATATATCTTCATCACCAACTTGTGTACTAGTTTCATTGATGCACTCCTAGTATCTAGTTGAAGAATGACATACTAGATGTAGTATACTGACCTTGGCAAGTTAGATGTCAAAAAAAAGGTTGTAAAATTAATCAAGGATATTGCATCTTTTATTGCACATGAGTGAGCTTAAAGATTAACAACATTTGGGGGCATTGAAGACCTTTCTTTTATTGACTTTTTTGAGATACGACTAGGAATACCTAATGGAAGGACATCAAGATTGAATTTACCTTTTTTAGAATTTCTCAATTGCATAAAGTAAAGTAATAGGATTGTAGAGCTCATCACCATAATTGCAATATTTCAAACATATATAAATTCCAAGTTCTAGATCAAAAGTTATGTCTATTTTAAGTTCCTTCCATTATGTAAAAGCTATGGCTATTTTAAGTTCCTTCCACTATGTAAAAGTTTTCACATATGAGCTGCACATAAGTATAAAAAGGTTACATTTTTGCTTTTTCTAGACTCCTAAATTTATTACAACGTAGATACTCTAAAATTTGAGTAAATTTTTCCAAAAACACTTAAATTATCTTGCTTTCTCTCTTTCATCATTAATTATATAAGCTAAAATTCTAAAACCCATCCACCTCCCAAAAAACTATTTAAGATACCCCTAGCACACAATGACACATAACCCAACACACAAAAATCTTGGAAGAGACACCACTCTATGGACATGGGAAAAACTACAGGGAAGCTCTCTCTCTCTTATTGCCCCTCTTCCACATATATGCACAATTGAAATCCACCAAGTTTCTCCAACACATGTATGGAAGCTCTATCAAAATCCACCCAGCTTCTCCCCTCTTCTCCACATGTGTATAGGACCTCTACCAAAATCTACCAAGCTTCTCTACTCTTCTCCACACTTGCACAAAAACTATACCAAATGATGGCCCTTGTGGGAGACATCATATAGGAGAGGAGGTCACTAGAGAAGATAGTTCTAGAGAACTCAAAGAAGGCACTCTAGTAGTGGACTCAAAGAATTTATTCAAGGATATAGACTAGCATGGGATTTAGACAGTGATGCTTAGAATAAGAAACTAGGTGACTCATAAGCAACATAGATATTCTCATCTCAAATATTACTTAAATTAGCTTACTCTCTCCTACATCATCAATTATATAAGTTAGAAATGTTGAAAGCAACTCCCTCCCCTCCCAAAAATGGTTTCAAAGTCCCCTAGTATACAACTATGCATACCCAACACACGAATCTATTGGAGGAGACCCCACTCTATGGGCATGGGTGAAGCTAGAGAGAAACTATTTTTCCCTTACCTTTTTCCCCTCTCTTTCACATGTGTGGAAGCTTTATCAAAATATGCCAAGCTTCTCCCCTCTTCTCTACACATGCACAAAAGCTCTACCAAAATCCATCAAGTGTATCCCCTCTTCTCCACACATATGTAGAAGCTTTATCAAAAACCATAGAGCTTCTCTCCTCTTATCCACAGCTATATAGAATCTATGTTGAATAATAACCCCTAACACATATCATGAATGAAATTTGATTGCTAGAGAAGATAGTTCTAGAGAACTTAAAGAAGACACTCTAGTGATAGACTCAAAGAATGTCATCGTAGGATAAATTGCATAACATCGCATTGAGTAAATTATCTTAAGTTCCTTATAAACAAACAATTATATCAAGAATAAATTATTTGGCATTTACAAATTACATAAATATTTAGAAAATGTAAAAAACTACATGAAGGGTATTTCTTTTTTCATTTATAAATTATGTAAATGTTTGAAAAGGTAAAATTTACCTTAAGAATAATTCTTTGTTCATTTATAAATCATGTAACCATTAGAAAGATGAAAGTTGCATTAAGAATATTTTTTTATTTATAAATTATGTTAATATTAGAAAAGGTGGATAATTCTTTTGTGTTTATAATTATGTAAAAATTAGGATAATTGAAGTTACATTAAAAATAATTATTTAATTTTTACAAATTATGTGAACATAAAGAACGATAAAATTTTAAATAGCTTTATCTTGGTATTTAAAGTGAATTAGGATAATTAAAATAGATTATCACAATTACCAATTAGGAGTACTTCTTAAGGGAGAAGAATCCCACCATAAATTCCAAAATCCAATAAATTTCCACAATTTAGGATAATCTCTAGATTCGTAGTAAGGTCAAGCAACCAATTCTTGACAAGGATTACGAACAAAAGATCACAAATAAAGACCAATGACAACTAAGGAAATGACCTAAAGAATGAAGGTTAATCGAAGTTTAAAAGGGGGGGTCTAGAAAAATCAAATCCAAAGGAAAATTATGAAAACCCTAGGAGTTAGAAGAGAACCAAGTCAGAAGGGGTTGCCTCTAAAGTTAGGGTCTTGCTCAATTGCCTTTGTATTTGTTATGGATATTACCTCGACCCCAATGATGAAAGATCACTCTGTAGGAAAATATTTTGCAAGAGGACTTGAGGGTGCTAGGGGGACTTTGGTTGATAAAATCTTAGACTCCTAGAAACCATCCAAACTCCTACATGTCTCAAGATGGATTTCCTAAGGCCCCAGTAGGGTACTAGTTAGGGATGGAAATCTTGGAGAAATAAGGTCCTTCATACCATTCTTCGATATGGGCAGAAGGTGAATACTTGTATAAGAAATTTCTATTAAATAAAGAAGTTGTATTTCAAAAGTTTTATTTTCATTAGTTGTGTGTTGTGATTTTAAATTATATAAACAAACACTATGATTAAAAGGGTTAATTAAGAAATTGATTTTGCGTGTACAATTTAAATGTTTAGGTAAGTAGATAACTAAAATTACCCAACTGAGGAAAGTGGGAGGTTGTGATTCCTAATGGGCCCGCCCTAAGGTAGGGTGATCTCTATAAGCCAAGAGCTTCTCATGAATTCATTGTGTTAAAATATAGGAAAAATTGACCCCTTGAATCAACTAGGACCCTTGACTCCGTATCATTTTAGGAGAACGAAGTGAGACTTTACCTTATGGATAGAGGGGTCAACATATTCATTCTCTCCCTCATTTCTCACTCTCCTTGAACTAAGTGTGATATGATTTGGCTTTGGGTTAAGTAATCTAAGTAGTTGCTCAACGGCCGATGCTAGTTAACTCCAAATAGAAGACCTTAGCTTACTTAGAAATCGAAATTCAGATCGATTCTAATGGGAACGGCCAAGACTCCCCAATGCAAAGTGGACTCTAGAGAGTCTAGGTAGCAAACCTCATATTATTCAAAAAGAGTATCAAGTAGTGATGCCTATAAAAAAAATCAACTCGATGGACCACTAAATTGTGCCACCAAGGATATCTTAAGTGGGCATGTCACACATGATATCAGAGCAAAATAAAACTAATATATAGAAATATTTATTTGTAACCTTATTAAGGAAACATTCAATGCAAGAATGATTCCTTCTAATAAATCAGTGAAATTTCTGTTAGAATAATGAAGATTGGCAAAAATTATTGGTATTCCAAGCAATGTATACCTCGAAAATGCATTCCCTTGACTTTGATTGGCTGGATTGCTTCATGAGAATCTTGGAGCATATGCAAATCCTTCGCTACTCTATCAGACGCATCAGTAGATGCAAAGTGGGGCCTATTATTTCATTAATGCTGATCAACTTGCCTACCTTCAAAACAATCTTAAGATAATCAAGTGGATGGAGAGCCTTAAACTGGTCAAGTTGTTCATCTTCAAAGAATCACACCTAAATCACATCCTCAACATAGGTGGAGAATGAGTTCATAAGAACCATTATCTCTATGATCACTTGTGCTCCAAATTCTCCTAGCTAAGCACATTGCCATTTTAGAGCACTTGCATCACCACAATTATTATAAAGATGGTTTCCTAGATCTTTTCCAAAAATACAAAATCCTAAAAGAATTTAATGAGCCCCCTACCTACAAAACCACAGATGTATCTGAATTTTGCAATTAGAATTATTGCAAGCCAAAAATGTCCCTAACTTGATTTTAATGATCTACTTGATGTAATAAGGGCTATTATTAGATAAGGATCAAAGAATAAGATGTTCCAAAAATTGCATTCGATACAAGGTACGGCCATTACAAATTCATTGTAATGTCTTTTGGGTTAACTAATGCACACGCAACCTTTAATAGGCTAATGTAAGACATTTTTTGGCCATATCTTCATAACTTTGTTATTGTCTTCTTCAATGACATCCTGACCTACTCAAAGAAGGATGAATATCATGAGTCGCAACTCCAAGTTGTCCTTGAAACAATGAGGACACACAAGCTTTATGCCAAGAAGAAGAAATGTGCCTTCTGTAAGGGACAAATTAAGTACCTTGCTTTATAGTCTCTGACAAAGGGATTACTATAGATTTTGCCAAGGTTAAAGATGTACAAGAATGGGCACTCCTAATGATAGCTAAGAAAGTTTGAAATTTTATGCGCTTGACTAGATGGTACAGGATTTTTATCAAGGATTATGCCTTGATTGCTACACCCCTAACTAACTTACTTAAGAAGTAAACTACCATTGTATGGACTCCCATTGAGCACTCTAGCTTTGAGAAGCTTAAATAGAGTTTGATCACAAATCTTATCCTAAAATTATTTGACTTGAACTAAGAATCTGAAGTTATCATTGATGCAAGCTCTCTTGCATTACGTTGTGTGCTCATGCAAGAAGGCCATCCTATAGCCTACTCTTCTAGGAAGCTAAATATTCATGAGAATAACTATGCTATCCATAATCTAGAGCTGCTTGTTGTAATTCATGCTCTCAAACTATGGAGACACTATTTGCTTGGCAGTAAGTTTACCTTAGTTACTGACCATAAAAGTCTCAAATGGAACCCAATCTAAACATGAGGTAATGATGATGGATTGAAGTCTTACAAGAGTATGACTTTGAGATTTACATTCCAAGTAACGAGAATGTTGTTGTGGATACTCTAAGTTACAAAGCATTTCTCAACACCCTTATCTCAAAAGAGCCCTCCAAGGAAAGGTCTTTAGTAGCAATGGTGCCAATGCCTAGTAACCCAATCATAGAAATGGATAAGCAACAAGCAAGCAAGGACTCAAAATACCAATTGATAAAAGAAGTCATATCCAAAGAAACAACTCTAAGTTTAAATTCAATTATTTGAACTTCTCTATAGAAGGAGGACTTATCTACTCCAAGATGAGGATATGCATCCCAAGAAATCAAGACCTCAAGAAGAATATACTTTGGGAAGCCCATGATTCTCCTTTCTCGAGACATCCAGGCTATGCAAAAACTCTCAACACGATAAGAAGAAGCTTTCATTGGGAAAAACTCAAAGGAGATGTGCTTAAATATGTTAATGAATGCTTGAGCTACCCCAACGTGTCAAGGCTAAAGGCTAAGTGCGTCAAAATGCTAGGAAAGCTCCAATCCCTTGACATCCCACAGATGAAGTGGGAATTTATCTCAACATGGATTTTATAGTTGAGTTACCTTATGTCTATGGAGGATATAATTCAATCTTAGTCATCATGGATATACTAACTAAGGTTGCTCACCTTATGACAATTAAAACCCACTATAAGACTTCAAATATTGCAAGGATCTTTGTGAAGGAAATCTTTAGGCTACATGGATTGCCTAAAAGGGTCATCAGCGATTGTGATTCTCTCTTCACTTCTCATTTTTGAAACAATTTATTTGAGGCTATTAGTACCCAACTTTGTTTCAATACTATCTATCATCCTCAAACTGATGAGCAAACTAAACAAGTCAACCAAGTCATTGAACACATACTTCGGGCTTACTGCTCTACAAGGAGCCTAAGCAATGGTTACAATACCTACCTTTGGTGAAGTTTTCTTATAATGCATCCTATCATCAAAGCATCCAGATGACCACATTCCAAGCTTTGTATGGACAAGAGTGTCTAACCCCACTAAACTTTTCAAACCCTACCTTAAAGGTAGAAGCTTCCAAAGAGATACTGGAAGAAATGAATGAGCAAGTTAAGGCTATGAGACAAGATATCTAGGCTACCAAGGATCTGACAGAAACCATATGGTGAACTAGGAAGACAAGAATGGATCTTCAAGGAAGGAGACATGGTTTTTATTCATGTTTGGCCTAAGAAAAGCTCTCTATCCTTAGGGCAATACAAGAATCTATGCCCAAGATTTTGTGGACCATATAAAATTCTCAAGAGTCTAGGACTCAATGCTTATAAGCTACAACTTCCTAAACACATAAAAGTTCACAATGTATTTCATGTTAGCCTTCTAAAGGGTTATGTGCCCAATCCTAATCATGTTCTTGATGATCAACAAGCTGTAATGCCAAGCCAAGGAGTCCTTGAGCTTCAACTTGACAATATATTTGATGTAAAGAAACACATCCTTAGGAATAGGACCATTAGAGAGTATCTCATCCAGTGGAAAGACTATCTTGAGGAGGATGCAACTTGGATGGACAAGGATACCCTATGTAAATAACATCCCTAGTTCATAAGGAACTAGGAACCAACAAAAACTTTAGAAAGATTTTCCTCAAATGTAATGAACCACTTTATAATGACTACTCTACCTTGTCCTTATAATCTTAAGCTTTGGTGATACATATAATCAAGTAGTGTAGCAAGAGCTTTAATGACCCCTAATCCACAAGCGCTATGATCTCCATTTTTGCTAGAATTAAATCCTAAGATCTTCAAGATGAGGACATCTATGGGAAAGGATGCAAGACCCTGACTCAATACCTATGCTTGAAGGATAATTATGGGGGAAAATGCATTTTAAAGGTTGAAAAACCTTAGGAAAATAAAAATTTTGAAAAGTTTTACATGAAATCCATCGACAAACTGTCATGACTCGTCTTCCTCCCAACAATCATCATCTCTCACACCATCAATTCACTATGAACTACGCCATAACATCAATAGGGAACACCTCATTAAGCCCAAGAAGGTCAAAGGCTATATAAGCTAACCTTAGCTTAGCATTAGGCTAATGCTAATTACCATGTGTGGTGTCAGTTGCTATCCGAGAGAGAGAGAGAGAGAGAGAGAGAGAGAGAGAGAGAGAGAGAGAGAGAGAGAGAGAGAGAGAGAGAGAGAGAGAGAGAGAGAGAGAGAGAGAGAGAGAGAGAGAGAGAGAGAGAGAGAGAGAGAGAGTAGAAGAGGTGAAGGAGAAGAGAAGAGAACAAGAGAGGAGGAGAGTAGAAGAGGTGAAGAAGAAGAGAAGAAAATGGAGAAGAGAAGAGAAGAAGAGGAGGAAGAGGGTAGAAGCGGTGGAGGATAAAGAGGAGATAGGGAGGAAAGAGAGAGAGCAAAGAGGAATAAGGGAAGAGAAGGAGGAAAGAGAGATAGAAGAGAGAAAGAAAGGAAGGAATATACAAGAGGGAGAGAAGCATAGAGGGGAAAGAGAGTAAAGAAAGAGAATGAGTGAGAGCAAGAGGAGGTCATCCCTGATCGCAAGAGCAGACCCACTATAGCTGGCAAGTACTTCGACACAAGTCCTTCCTCTCCTAGCGAAGTTGCGATCTCACAAGGAGCCACCCATCTAGAGTTCAAGATCGGAGCTAGTGTTGCAAACATCTTCTCACGATGGCCTCGAAGAGGAGACATTTTGGAGCGAATGTGGTCAACATGCCATCACACATTGCATAAGACCACGTTCCTTCACAAATTAATGTTCATTTAGTACATGGCTAGGAACATAATGATAGAGCAAGTAAAGACTATTAAATTAAAATTGTATAATTTGAAGTTAGGATAAATTGCATAACATCTCATTGAGTAAATTATCTTAAGTTTCTTATAAACAAACAACTACATCAAGAATAATTTATTAGCATTTACAAAGTGTGTAAATATTTAGGAAAGGTGGAAAGTTGCATGAATGATATTTCTTTTTACATTTTAAAATTATGCAAACATTAAAAAAGTTGAAATTTGCCTTAAGAATAATTCTTTTTGCATTTATAAATCATGTAAACATTGGAAAGATGAATGTTGTATTAAAAATAATTCTTTTGGCATTTATAAATTATATAAATATTTAAACATGTGAAATTTGAATTAAGAATAATTCTTTTTTATTTATAATTATGTAAGTGTTAGGATAATTGAAGTTGCATTAAGAATAATTCTTTTAGTTTTTACAAATTATGTGCATGTAAAAGAAGGCAAAATTTTATATCAAGTTATTTCTCTTGCATTTACAAATGTTTGAAATATTAGAAAATATTCTTTTAGAATTTATAAACACAAGAAAAATAGCTTTACCTTGGTATTTAAAGTGAATTAGGATAATTAAAATAGATGATCAAGATTATTAATTATACAAGTACTTCTTAAGGGATAAGAATCCCACAATACATTTCAAAATCAGATAGATTTTCACAATTTAAGATAATCCATAAATTCTTAGTGAGTTCAAGCAACCAATCCTTGACAAGGATTATGAATGAAAGATCGCAAATAAAGATAAACAACAACTAAGGAAATGACCTAAAGAAGGAAGGTTAATTAAAGTTTAAAAGGGGGATATAGAAAAATCAAATCCAAAGGGAAATTAGGAAAAACCCAAGAGTTAGAAGAGTACTGAGTTGAAAGGGTTTGCCTCTAAGTTAAGATCTTGCTCAATTGCCTCTTTATTTGTTAGGAGTATTGCTTGAAGAAAATTGCTTATGCTTGTAGCAATGCATACAAGTTCAACTTGATACACTTAGGAAATTGATTGAATAATTTTAAAAAAATCATAATATACTAAGTTTGAATCAAGATAAAAAGAAAAGCACACTAGACCTCCCCGAAGGATAGTTACGAGTCTATTTCAAAGGGAGAAAAAATTGCTGCCTCCTCGGAGAGTTTTTGGACCGACCCCAATGGCAAGTCACTTTGTAGGAAATCCTTGGGCAAGAGGAGTTGAGGGTGCCAGGGGGGCCCTAGTCGGTAAACTCTAACTCCTAGGAACCATCCAAACTCCTAAGAATGGATTTTTTGAGACCTCGATACTAGTTAGGGAAAAAAATCTTAGAGAAATAAGGGCCTTCATGTTGTTCTTCCATAGGAACAAAAGGTAAATACTTGTATAAGAAATTTCGATTAAATAAAGAAGCTGTCTTTCAAAAGGTTTTTTTTATTATTTGTGTGTTGTTATTCTAAATATGTAAATAAAAATTGTGATTAAAAGGGTTAATTAAGGAAGCTGATTTATGTGTACAACATAAATGTATTAGATAAGTTGATAACTAAAACTACCCAACCAAGGGAAGTAGGAGGGTGGATCCCTAACATATAAATCCTAAGGTAGGGTGGTCTTAAAAAACCGAGAGCTTCTTCACAAATTTTTGTGTTAGAATATAGGAAAATTTGACCCCTTGAATCAATTAGGACCCTTGACTCTGTATCACTTTAGGGAAATGGAGTGAGACTTTACCTTACGATGGGTAGAGGGGTCAACATATTCATTCTCCCCCTCATTTCTCAGTCTCCTTGAACCAAGTGTGATATGAGTTAGAGTAACCTAGCACAAGTAGTTGCTCAAAGACTAACTCCAAATAGGAGACCTTAACTTACCTAGAAATCAAAATTCAGGTTGATTCTCATGGGAATGGCCAAGACCTTTTGTTGTTGCAAAGTGGACTCATCAAGAGAGTCTAGGTGGCAAACCTCATGTTATTCAAAAGAGTGCCGAGTGGCAATTCCTAGAAAAAAATCATCTTAATGGACCACTAAATCGTACCACCAAGGATGTCTCAAGTGGACACATCACATGTATTCACTTATTTTTATGTATGATCTATAAGCATGAAATTAAGCTATAGTAAAGGGTTAATTAATGAAGATGCTTTTGAAATTCCAAATAAAATGTGCTAGGATCCTAATTAAAAAATTAAAGATGTTTTGGATGTGTGCATGATGGAAAGCCAAAGGACAAATTTTTTAAGGGAGTTGTCCTATGGCTAGTGGACTCAATTAATAGAGTGGCTTCTCAAATAAGGGTTTAGAGCTAAACATTGACTTCTCCATAGTCTAGTCTTAGACCCCACCATAGCATTATTTTAGGGGACTGGTGTGAGAATATGCCTTATGGGTAATGGGGTTGACATTCTACTCCCCCTCATTTCTCACTGTCATTGAACCAAGTGCAATGCTTTTCCACTTTGAGTTATGATCAATCGTGCAATAGTGGCCTTCTTAACTTGATACTAGAATGTTGTCGATAAAATTCTAGTTGAATTATTAGGAACCTTGTGCAATAGTGGCCTTCTTAACTCGATGCTAGAACATTGTAGTTGAGTTATTATGGAACTCATGCCTCAAGCTAGATGCTCCCCTATGAGGTAGACCCAAAAGTAACATAATCATCTAAGAATGTGTGTTCCATGGGATCCATCGATTGATTATGCTTAGGCCAAGTGATTGGGGCAACTATCCAATGTTACTCGCTAGATTTCCCAAGCAGGTATGTCTCACCAAATGATCATGTCAATCCCTAACTGGCTTGAATTGAGAGACAATACATCAAGAAATACAAAAGGGTGACATTCTATCCATGATAAAGCCATGTAACTCATACCAAGATGTCACCTGGTCATACCAACAAGTAGTATTTTCATCAATGGAAAATCGTTGTGAGAACTTAAGAGCCAACCATGCATATCTATGGTTGACTAACTTCCATAGACTATATGTATGAATGAATTGATCTAGATAGTTCCTCTACCACTATCAATGTAGCCCTTAACTCAGCTCAAATGAGCTCACGTAGGACTAAAACCTTACATCTAGACATCCTAGAAATCATGGATACCAAAGATCTCTCCATGGATCTCCATCCATCATAAGTGTGGCCTAATCAATTGTGGTAATCAATGCTAGGTCCTCATACCATACATAAAGTAATATGAATGTAAACAATATATCAAATAGTCACATCTTAATGTGGGGCTCCTAAAACTATACTTGTGAGCACATCCACTCTAAGCCACCTAATGCTATGTATCGTTGAGCCAATCTAGTGTCTATTGCTTCTCTTATGAAGAAAGTGGTGTTTTGAATAAGACCCCTAGATTTGAATAAAAAGCCATATAGCTTATCTCCTCCTCTCCATAAGTAAACATGTGATAATCTCCAAGTACACGCACATGCACACACTCACACAAATGCATGATGCTACATTAGATGGAGAGAGTATATAAACAGTCATGTGTTGCCTTTTCCAAAAATGTCAAGAGACAAAACAATTTTAACTTTTTTCAATTATGAGAATAAAGAAAATATTTTGAAATAGAGTTGGAGGAGAGGAAAAAAAGTATGATATGCTATCGGAAGGAGAGTGGAAATTTTTTAAAGTTATTCTAATGAGGAAAAATATGATTATTACTATTATTATGGGAGAAAAGACATGAACTTAAGGTTTGGGGATCACATTCCATTTGTCAATCAGGATTGGTGTGAGGCTTGGGAGGTCTAAATTCTAATATGGTGTAGATCTTAAACATAATGTTAATAGCCCCCTTTTTCAATCAATGCAAAGTACATTTTCCTTTAAAGATAAAGAACAATGCATAATAATGACAAACTCATCCACATTATGTTTTCAATTCAAAAGAAAGTCCTTTAGACATAGCACATCAAATTATGTAACTACCCATGGTCGCACATTATTCACAACAATAATTTCTAGTGCAAATATTACCCTTTCCTATTCTTAAAAAAGCCATCCAAAGTATGTTCTCAATCCTAAAATATAATGATAAACTCATCCAAAATTTGTATTCAAGTCCAAAGAATAGTCTTTAAAGATATTAGATCAAATTATTTGTTTTCCCATGGTTGCACATAATTCACAATAGTAACTTTTAGTGCATGTAATTACCTAAAGTTACATATTGTAGTTCTGCTTTTAAGATTACACATGATTTGAATTTCCACTTTTCAATCGTTGTGATTGGCTAGGATGTGCACTTATCAAAATAGTGGAAATTATCTTTTTATTCTAAAACTTTTCATCCTAACTACACTATTGTATGTGAGTGGGTCTATTATTTATCATATGATATGAACTTTAAGATCGTGTGTATCATTAATTACATTATCCTAGATGACAAGTCCATTGGTTAAAGTTTGAAAAATATGTTTGGGATGGTCATAACATCTATATATATCATGATCTTTTTATACTTGGCTCAAAATTGTATTTTATATGAGAGTTGGGAATTCTAGAGTTTGAATTTCGCAAACAATAAGATCCTTATATCAATTGACAAGTGTTAGTAACTCAAGATCTTTTTCCAAGATTCGAAGCAAAGAATAAATTGTAAAGTCTCACTAGTAAGAAAAATGCTTAGCATATGTCCCAATCATATGAGAGATAAAAACTTCCCCAATGATGACCCAAATGCAATGACCTTATAATTTAATATTGGTGCAAAATTATGTATTTTACATTAGATGTCAACCATGGCTAAAGTTATTACATCAAATGCAAGGAGATGGATACTAAAGGTTATTGAGAAATGTGCAATCACATGCACTTTGTAGTCTCTTTGTATGGAACGGCAAGGCAAAGGATCACACTACAAATAAACCTTAGACTAGGTCACTTTATGCATGCTTAATTAAAACCACAATAGCTAGAATACCAATGTCCCTTTCCACTCTCTGCCACCTACTAATACCACCTACTATAAGCCTATGAAAGGCACTCATCCCCACACTCATTTCATCCAATCATTCTCATTTAGTTGTTCTTGCATTATGCTTAAATAATATAAGGTGTTCTCTTTTGTTATTACTTATGGTCCATTATGATTGTCCTTTTGCTCATCAATGATCCACCCTAGCATGCATCCTCAATATTTTTGCATTCTATCAAAGCCATGGTAGTGCTAATTGAGAGCAAGACTTAAATGTCCAAGACATGCCAGAAAAGAGCAAAATGATACAAATTTAAAGTGGATTTAAAGCCCGATGGAAGTGGAAGATGCAGATCCAATGATTTTATGTAACCGTGTAAGTCGAGAATGCAAATTTTGACCTTTACACTAGTTGTGGATTTTTTATAATTTTTTCAAGTGCCGAATCGAAGTAAGACAAGTTTTCGACCTGTTCAGCACCTCAAGCTAGACATGCATACTTTTCTCAAATCGACCGAACATGGAATATGCAAGAAGTTGAGCACTTCGGGGGCCAAATACACCAAGATTTCAATGGGCATGGCCTTTGGGCCCCCAAAAAATTTAAATATTATGGGGGCATTTTTTTAAAATGGCGATCAGAAACGATGCCCCTCCCCATGGCAATGTTTTTTGGGAGAGGGGTGTGGAGGCAAAAAACAAGCACCCAACCTAATCAATTCCATGGATTCCCTTATTTTTTCACTTCCAATCTCTTGCTTCCACGCATAAAATGGATGTCCACATGGAGACTTCAAAATTCAATATTTCTCTCTCCTCTCTCCACTTGATGCATGTTTACATGGTTCAATCTATGAGAGAAGGGGTGGGCTAATTTGAGAGATTTTGATTTGGGAGATGATGCTATACGATGGAGCATAGATTGATGTTTGGAGGAGTGTTAACGATTGTTAGTGAGCATCATCGGCCTTCCAAATACGAGATATGTGTGATATAAAGTGTGATTTTATGAGTAAGTGATAAATTTCATTGTTTTATAATAGATTTTCATTGCAAATAGTTGAAAGTAATTGCTCTTGATTGTCAATGATCTACTTTATGAGAAACATTAAGTATATTAGCAAGAACCGATCGTCTATTGATTTTTCCATAAATACACAAAACCCACAAAATTGCAGTTTTAGGGTAAATCATAGATTTTGGGGGTTTTGATGTGTCAATGGTATTCTTATGGGATGAAATGAGGGATGAAAATAATTTTTAGCAAGTCTAATCAAGTCACATCAAAAAATCAAAAAATATTTATTAATAAATAGATAGAAAATATAGTGAAAAATTAAAAAATAATTTTTTCACGCTTAAAGAATAGAAAAAAAATAATATATGTGGTCGTGGATGTATGGTAGGGCTGAAGCATGAATTTTAGCCTCAGTTTAGTTTTATCTTTATGTTAAAGTGAGTATTTATTGCTCTTTATGAAGAAAAATGCATCAAAACGCTCTCTAAACATATCACCAACGAATGTACAACCCTAAATGGTAGGGAGAGGAGCGGGTAATAAATGTTGATTACATGTTGAATGTGATTCTTCTTATGCATTTTGCATATAGAATACATGTGTTTTGAGGATTAAAGGGTTCAGTAGCACGAGCATGCTTGGTGCTAACCCCCTGTGCAACACAGCAATTACGCTTAAAATGAAAGCATGAAAATTAATGGCTTCGCATTGTCACAATGCTATTTTAAATTAATAAATATGATTGAGCACTATGAACCATTTAGAATTGCATTGCATTCAACACATGGTATCATCCTGGATGCATGGCAATTGTATTCATAAACATTGACCCACGCTAAGGATGAGCTATCCCAAGCCGTAGGGCTAGCAATCAGTTTCTTTGGGAAGTGTACAGTGAGGATCATATTCTATCTCTTGGAACGATTGATTATAAGAGAGGACTATGGCGCATCTCAGGGCCAATCCTTGAGGTGTAGGAGAGCCGAAGTAAGCCGTGACAGTTAGCTAAGGGGTGTTTTTTGTTTATGTGATACAATTATGTTTGGGTACTCCCTATAAGAAGCTTGGGAAGGGATCTATTGGACTATAAATGATACAAATGCTTATTTGGTTAGATTAGTGTGTAGCCTCTTGATGCTCCTGGCCAAAAGGCCGTGGGGTATTTTGGTTGAGCATAGAGGCTCGGCTAGAGCATTAGAGCCAGTATCAGGTCCATTTTAGGTCCCAACAAGTGGTGCATTTGTCAGGCGCTATGGCAGTTTTGAACCTTGGCTAAAAAAGGACTTAAAATTTATAACCTTGTCCTTTAGGGATGCACTAAGGTATTTGTAAAATGGGGTTCGCCCAAGGTCTCAAACACTTGGCTTGCCCTATATAGAATTTCCTAATGGACCTAATGAATTATGTAGAGATTGAATCCTCTACGAGAGATTATTTATGTGACGTAGAAAGTAAGCACTTAGTGGTCAATGTGTCTTCTAGTATGATGGCTGCCTCTATTCAATCTCTATTCAAGAAACATTATGTACAACCATCCATCAACCTAGAGAATATGCAACAAGCATGTTGTAACCCATGGTAGTCATGGCACTGACTAACAATCATGCTAAAGCCATAATGCCATGGAAAAGTGCCGACACACAATGGAATCTACTTGTGACTGAAACGTCCCATGTGTTTGGTCACCATGCTAAAATATTAGGCCTCATAAGGATGTTGGAAGCCTTAGTCATTAAAGGGAAACCACTGCTCAAGAGGCATGACCCCCAAGCTTTAAATAATGTAGATACATTTATTTTAGGTAAGGGGAAAAAGCCCCAGCCTAAATTTATTAGGGAATTACCTACGAATGATCAAGGGATAGAAGATTATCTGAGAAAGAATCAAAATGATATGCATGATATGCTAAATGTTTTAGGACTCCCTAGAGCACTCTGTGAGTTGGCAGACAAGGAAGTCCATGGAGGAGCAAGTAACCTTTCTACACCAATAAAGGTGGAAACGGAAAATATTAGAGGCCCTCAGATGCTGGAACTAGATCAAGATGAATGTGAAGATTTAGAGGACCTAGTGTTGATCCAAAAGAGGACTAAATACCCTCCTCCTTATAGGTATCTCCTAGTGTTTCATTGGTTGTTAGATGAGGATACGATGTTGCATTTAAAAGAATATGGCCTAACTTTCCTTGCAAGTGGGTTTGATGATTTACATCAGATGCTTGTGACTCAAGTACCCTAAAGGTTGAGCCTAGGAAATGGTATTGGATCCTCCCAAGGGGGTCAATCAAATCATTTGAGGAATTATGTGATGATAGATTTTTAGATGAACATGAGAAGAGGGTTCCCAAGTCTTGGGATAGCTTATACATATTCGACAAGAGTCATATACCTCCATCAAAGAGTACACAAGAGCCTTTGATGACATTTTGAAGCTTTGGCCAAGGAAAGTCATCAATTATCAGAAGATGTGCTTAGTGAACTCTTTGTCATACTTGGAAATAAACATGTAGTTCCAAGTTAGAATGAGAAACCCTAAGTCACTAAAGGAAGCAAAGGTTCAAGCAAATGATTATGAGAGATATGTTCAGAGGTATTGGGAGAGATATTGGAGTTTTTCCCACACCCTTCAAATTCATAAGGATTGGCAATATTTTTTGAATGTTAGTCATGCATGCAAATGACAAGTATACTAGGGGGAATCCCAGTATTAATTATGAAGATCCCAAGGCCCAGGAACCCTGGCATCTTAGTGCACCCAACCCTATGTTCCAAAGCCATGAGTTGGATGGAAATTGGTGTAGAACTAATGGGGGAAGTGGAATGGTTAAGCAACCCCTCAATGGTCTTAGTTTGAAACAAAATCGTATCAATGAGATCACCCCCCAAAATATAGTTGATATATGCTACCGTGTGGAGGATATCTCAACTATTGAGAGCCAAGGTGATAGGGAACCTAGGGTTTATAACGGTAAAGACCCATTTAGAGTTGGATCTAGTAAAGACCAATTTAGAGTTAGAGACCCAAAACCTCTAAAAGTGTGACCAGTGGCTTAGATGAAAAGAAAAGAGTTCCAAATGGACATACCATGGTCAATTCTCGAGTGGATGAGACCAAAGGCCATAATGATACATCTAACAATGTGCACCTCTCTGGGATGCATCGATGTGATGGGCCTAGGATTGAAGCCTTACCCTAGTTTGGGTGGTAACAATGACACATTCAAAAATCCAAATATAAGGAAGGGTCAAATGTGCCAGAATCTATGGATCTCTCTGTAGGAGAGGTTTTTGGGAAGCTGAAACAAAAAATCTACTTAAATGATAAGACACTCAAGCCTAGGGAGGTCATTCATTTAGCTAATAGCACACAAAAAGAAATAGCCCATATTGATGTTATATTAGTGGGAAGGCTTGGACTTGTGGATATACAAAAAGTCCAAGTTTAAGACTCAATTATTGAATTATAGTGAGTTAGCATGCATATGTGGCATGAGGCTAGCCCTCACACCTTATATCACTTTGGTTTAGCTCAGTTAGTTTGATATGATGCAATTTACATGCCAAGTAGACCATATTTTGTTAGAGCAAAATGATCTATGCTTTTTTAGGCGGTCAAGAGGGCCGTTTCTTTTGTCACAATATCATCCATTTTGTTAGGCCAAGAGGGCCATGTGTCTATCTAGTGCAAGTGTAGTTAATGGTTTTGTTTTAGTGCTGTGCTTTACAGATTCAGCGGGACCTGGGGGAGCCTCTTGTCACGTAGAAGCTTCTTGTGGCCAAGTCGAAGTGATACTTTTCCTTTACAAGTAATTTCTTTCTATGCTATATGTGTTTATGTACTATGGGGGATTTTTTATTTACGGGGGATTGAAAATCAAGGCACGAAGTCCTAGGGTTAGGTTAGGTGTATCTGAGGGAGGTCTGAGCAGTTGATTGTTTTAGAAGGTAATCCTAGTGACCTTGTTCTACTAGCTTGCTAGGTAGCTATTTCTAAGAGCTTTTGTTGGTAGTGAGGTAGTTAGAGAAACCTACCAAAATAAAAAGAAGAGAAAATTTTAAATATATTTGAAATATAAAAATACAGAGGTGTGTAAAAAGGGGTTCTAACCCCTCAAATAGAAAAGGAAAAGAAGAAAAATCTTAAGAGCAATTGATCATCGCCTTATGAGGGCTTGGTAGATTCCCAAGGAGCGAGTCAAATCCATGGTTGATGCCTTGTCTTCCTAGGGGTGACATCTAGCCTAGAGAAAATACTAAGGAAGGTTGAAGCGAAAATAATAGTGAGTGGAAGAAACAAAGAGTTAAATGTTGCCTTGTGAGGGCTTGCTAGATTCTTGGGTACTGAGTCAGGACCTGAGGCCGATGGCCTGTTCTCCTTGGGTCATTATGCTCGTATCCCTTGTTTTTACATGCTCGAGTATAGAAACTAGAATGAAAAATACCATAAAATGAAAATATATGCTAACCAGGCTATAGGAGTACTTGCCTAGTAGGAGTTCCTAGTCTACTTGTCCTCCACCTAGGATGACTTCTTTGATAGTTCTTCTCAACTATCTATATAGGAGCAGTTGGTTAGTGACTCACTCTAGATTTTTGTCAGATTATGCTGGGCCTATCCCTTGTGGGTTTCATATCTTGATTTTGTCAAGGGGTTGGGTAAGAGTTGTTCTTGTGGTTAGTTGTGTATTCGGTTTTGAGGCAGCTTGATGCTTTTTATGGTTGTTGTTTGTGCAAATTAGCTCATGGGATTCAACGAGTTGAATCATCCTATCCCATGGTTGCCAATGAGAGCATGATTTAAATGGGAAGACGTGCTAGAAAAGAGTAGAATGATACAAATTTAAAGTGGAATTTAAAGCCCAATGGAAGCAAAAGACCTGGATTTGACGATTTTATATGACTGTGGAAGACAAGAATGTAAATTTTGACATTTTCATTGGTTGTAGATTTTTCATAATTTTTTCAAGTTCTAAATTGAAGTAAGACGAGTTCCCATTTATTTAGGACCTCAAGCCGAACACGCATGATTTTTCATATCTCAAATTGGTCATGACACAGAATATGCAAGAAGCCAAGCACTTTTGGGGATCAAATAGTGCAAGATTTCAATGGGCATGGCCTTTGAGCCTTTGGGAGGACCTTGGACCCCTAAAAAATTAAAGATTATGGGTGGGGCGGGGGGGGGGGGGGGGGGGCATTTTTCTTATAATGGCGATCAAAAATGATGCCCCTCCCCATGATGACGTTTTTTGGGAGAGGGGTGTGGAGAGGCAAAAAACAAGCACCCAATTTGATCAATTCCATGGATTCTCTTATTTTTTCACTTCCAATCTCTTGATTCTATGCATAAAATGGCTGCCCAAATGGAGACTTCAAAATTCAGCCTTTCTCTCTTCTCCCTCCTCTCTCCTCTTGATGCATGTTTCTATGGTTCAATCTATGAGAGAAGGGGGTGGGCTAATTTGAGAGATTTTGATTTGGGAGATGATGTTGAGACATGATGGAGCATATGTTGATGCTTGGAGGAGTGTTAATGGTTGTTAGTGAGCATCAGCAACCTTCCAAATACAAGATACGTGGTGTGAGATAAAGCACAGTTTTTGAATAAGTGATAAATTTCATTGTTTTATGATAGATTTTGATTGCAAATGGTTGAAAGTGATTGCTCTTGATTGTCAACGATTTGTTTTATGAGAAACATTAAGAACGTCAACAAGAATTAGTCATCTATTGATTTTTCCATAAGCATGCAAAACCCACAAAATTGTAGTTTTAGGGTAAATCATGGATTTTGGGGATTTCGATGTGTCAATGGTGTTCTTATGGGATGAAATGAGAGAAAAATAATTCTCATCGTCGAATCAAGTCACATTAGAAAATAAAAAAATATCAGTATTTATTGATAAATAAATAGAAAATATAGTGAAAATAGAAGTACTATATTTAGCGTTTAAGCTTGGCCTTTAGGAAGGACTTATAGGTCAAAGGCATGTGCTAGTAGTAAATTGATTGCACTATCTCAATTCATTGGAAAATTGAAGTCATGGTCTAACTTTTTTCTTTCATTTCTACTTGTTTTTTTAACTAACTTTTTGAAAATCCCATAGGGGGTGTAGGTGTTGTGGAGCATATAGAGCATACCTATTTGATATCTACATGTGTTATCTCTTGTTTGCTTTTTGGCTGTATGGTCTTGTCAAGGTTCTTTTTTTAATGCAAATTCTTCTTCAACTAAGGTGAAATTGTGGGTTACAACTATTTGGGTTCCTTATTTTCATTGGAGTAGTGCCTCAACATTTTGTGGATGCAAGGGTAGTGGCAATCTATGGGGATTATGTGCTCACATCCCGATTGGATTAGAAGAAGTGGCTTGTTGCTAAGTCTCCACTATGGAGTTGACAATTGTTGTGGGTTGTTATTGTCAAAGAATTCTTGACTTTTTGCATCAGTTTCTCCTTGGATGGCTCAATCAGTGGTGCCTTTTAATCTACTACTTGGTCTCTTGTACTCTTTGAGCTCACTTTTATCAAGATAGTCAAAAGTGGTGATGGCCCAAAAGAAATCAACTTTTATGGTCTTGATAGCTAGCAATAAACACTTCCTTAATTAGATTAAACTAATAATTTTTAGCTACGTTTAAGTTTGTGAGCATGTCTATCCCTTTCTCCTAAGCATAGTCCAAAATCCTAGGCCTTCTTCTTGTTCACCTTGAGGCTCTTAGCCTCATAGAGTTGCTTAAGTCGCTCTACAAAGTTATATCGTTCATTTGTAGCTATGGATTTTTCTAGATGCTTAACTGTAATGGGAATCTTAGCTTGGCCCTTCATTGCTAGGACTACTCCTACATCATTTAGTATTGTTGTGGCCTTGACCACATCAATTTGCATAGCTATGGAGCAATCTAGGATATTTTTAAGCAATAGATCAAGCAAGGAGTCAACGGAGTTTCCTGCAATTCCTACCAATTTGATCATTTCCTGATTCCATCCATGTCCTTATCTAATTTTTACATGGCCTCTTGTTATTGAAGGGTTCAATCAATCATGCTCTCTATTACATTTTGGCTTGCTATTCTAGAGGCTTCTACATCTAGGAGTACCTCTTCTGATGATCTTCCCTAAAGTTGTCTTGGATACTCTATAATACTCACTAAATTGAGCTTGTAAGGACTCTTGGAAATGTTGATGCATTCTTTTGCAATCTTGGGATGCTCTTGTTGTTTTTGAGTTCTTCCATAGACTCAAATATCAAAGGGATGGAAGCTCTTTTGGAGGAACTTGTCTTTGGGAGAAGACACTTTCAAGCTTTATTTGTTCTTAACGTGCACAAGTCAAATAATCTTACAATAGGTTGGCTTATAGACCTTATTGACTCAATAGGTAGTTCTCATTTCTCTTATAAAGTCTATTTTGTTACAGTTTTTTCTCTCTAAGATTCTTGCATGTAAGTCCTACTTCTCAAGAGCAACATATTGTTTTAGAGGCTTTCCTTTTTGTATCCTAAAATGAAAGTCACCCTATTTTTTCGATTCAAGGTTTTTTTTTTAATTTACTCCACTTAATCTTGATAATGTGGAGTTGAAGCTTCTTGGAGTTGGTCCTTCCTAGATTTTTAAGTCGAAATTATGAGTTAGATGTTTGATGCACTTGAGGGTCTTTACATCACAAGAGTACTTGGCAACACCTCTTGAAAGGGTCTAGGCTTCTCTGTAGGTTATAGGTCAAGTCCAACTTCGAGGTAGGATGCCATACCCTCCATTCTCCAAATATGGTTAAACCCTTAAAGTATATGCATCTATAGGATAGACGATGTCGCAGCGCATAGGGTTGAAGGTCACCACACGGGTTTGGCAAGAAAACTAGACAAGATAGATGGAGATGTGTCTTCAAGAGATAAGTAGATTACAGTGAATGTTTAAAGGTTCAAGAGGTACTTCATGGTCAATCATAGGGGTTTGAGAGAAAAGAATGTATGGGGTTTCAAGAGCTTAAACTCCAGAGATGGTAGAGATAAGAGAAGGGTTGAAGGTTTTAAGCCAAGTTCTTGAAGATGTTGATAGAGCTTCCAACTGCATGTTCTTAGCAAAGATCACAAGAGTATTATCTCATAAGTTCTAACTCAAATCAAGCTTGTTTTCTTGACTAAAAGAGCAATATAAAAAAACAAGTACAATATGCTGTCATGTATCATAAACAACTATGCATCACATCATTCATACATGATGCCATAGCATGAATCAACTTTGCATGATTACATTCAATGTAGGCTATTAGGGACAAAAGCTTATCAGTCAATTACAAGGCTTGTACGACAAAGAGACTTGCTTCAAGAGAGCTTCAAATTGAGTTCTTGATAAGGATAAGTTACCACAGCCAAGAAATAAGAGAAAAAGCTCCTCTTAATTCAACTCAAAGAATCTATGAATGATCTACAAACATTGCCTTGCCATATGGGGCACATAATACTTGCATATTTTGACAAGATGTCTTTTGTAGAGTAAGAATGAATTAAAAGAACAATGCTATAGCTAATTCTCTAAATATGGCTGAAGATATCAGTCCCAAATCAACCCAAATCCGAAATTCACCTCTGATGATAGCATAAGCTTCCCCTAACACGGTGTCGGTACGAGAGTCCGCCACAAGGTAAGAGACAACAGGGTGAAGGTAGATTCAGGGAGAGGAGTAGACGGAAGAGAAGGGGTTCAAAGAAATTGAAGACGTAGAAGAATACTCCCAAAAAGAATAAGAAAATGTAGAAGAATACTAACAAAGATGAAACCTATCAGTTTATTCCTCCATTATGAGAAGATAAAAATCTAATAGACAAAAACGTGTATAAAATAATACCTTCCTCTATGCTACTCAAATCGGCAAACTGATGCTTCCATTGGCTTCGAAAGGGGGGTAAAATACCAGGACACCTGCCCAGAATTCTGTCAGATCACTCCTTCTTTATCTTCCACTTCGGAGTGCTATTCACTGCCTAAAAACAATGATCACACGTCACATGATTTCGCCAATCTCTCTTTTTACATAAAATCCTCTCAAATTGGCTGAAAGCTGTATGCTTTCTTTTACATGTCATCCTAATCTAGAAGTTGTCTACAATTTTATGGATTTTTACAAGAGATAATATCTAAAATATCAAAAATTGGCTAAAATCTAATATTTTGGAACCATGGACACTGACACTAATGTCTAAGATGGCATTAGCTCTCTAAATCAATAAGAAAGCCATACTCTAGATTTTTTTACATGGTGTGCTCGTAGTGACAGGACAACGGGTCTCGGATAGTTTGGTTTATCATCTCTTATAGAAAGATTGGGCAATCCTTACATTAGATACTAATTGTTCGTTGTGTTCCTAAGGCTTGGTGCAATTTGGTTAAGACTCCTCTAGTATCCAAGCAAGCTGTCTCAAGGATCTGTAGTGTAATGCTCTATGCTTTTTTTAATTCATGTCTCAAGACAAGGTACTCAATAATAAGTTTGGCTCAAATCACTTAAGGTACAATGTCATTTGGTTAGTCAAAGGTGGTCCCTTTTAGACTTCAACATTAAGGTTATTCTTTAAATCATAAGGCCTAGATATTGTGCCTTAAAAGAGTAAAGCTTGACACTTCAAGGACTTGAATTCATAAGTTTGATGGATTCTCTACCTTCCTTGGGTTTGGAATAGAGTGTCACTATATGAGGTTGTCAAGGCAATTCAATGCCAAAATATCAACTCAAGGTGTCATGGATATCAATTAGGGTGGTCGTACGTTTATAGTTGAAGTATTTTTCACCAATCAAGGTGATTTAAGATACAATCATGGTTTGGCAAAAGGTGATTGTGCAACAACACTCATGGTGGAGGTGAACATAGACATGGGAGTGGTAGTATGACTTAGTGGAGGTGATGCTTTATGTTATTAGAGGTGGTCATTTACACACCTTATGGTGTGTAGTCATGGTGGCATAGATTGGCTTCCATGTTAGCTACCACAATGGTGGCGTTAGATGAACAAGGTGAAAAATCTGAAAAAGCTAAAGCAGAAGACAAAGGTCAAGGCAAAAGTGAAACGGAAGACGAAGGCGCGCCAAGAAAAATATGGAAGCACAAGAAATGCAGAAAAGTCCTAAATAAAGGAAAAGGGCGCACAAGAAAAAGCGCGAATCGATACTTTTGTAAAAGAGCACAAGCGTATCATGGTTTAATTTAAAGAGCGCCGGACTCTCACCCGTGCAATTTGTAAAGGTAGATGGGCAATAGGAAGGAAGCTAGGAAGATAGAAGGGCAATGGGAAAAAGGGCCTAGGCCACGGTTGGCCATGTAAAAAAGGGGATAAGGGGATGACCGCCCAAAAGGGATTTAGGGTTTTTTGTATATAAAGTGGAAAAGTGAATGAGAAGCTCATTCTTGTGTGTGGCCAAAAGTAGCTCTCCTCTTCTTCTTCCTCTTCTTGTTCTTGCTTACTTGAGCTTGTGCTTGAGAGAGGGAGTGTGAGAGTGTGAGGGAGTAAGTGTGTAAGGGTGAGGGACCGTGGGGTGGAGAAGCTCTCCATCTTCTCCTCTCTTCTTCTCTTCTCTTCTCTTCTCTTATCTTGCTCGCGGCTATGGAGCTTGGAGCTTGGAGCGGGAGTATTGAGCTTGCTTGAAGCTTGCACTTGGATCGTGGAGCTACCGGAGTGTGCAGGAGAGGAGGCAACTCGATGGGCATGAAGGTAGGCTCACTACACCCGGTAGGCATGAGAGCGCATAGGCTATGTGAGAGGTAGCCATTAGCATTCGGCTTGAAATGCTTGAAGCAATAAGCAGTCAGTGGGTCTTGGCAGTTGAGCGTGAGCTCCCAGTACATTTTGGTTCCATTGCCAGGACCAACGGATTCAAGCCTTGAGTGCTTGCCCGCTCCACATCGAGCATTGAAGTAGGGTTTTCCCTGAACCGGTACTTGAGATAGGTAGGAAGTGAGGGGGTTGAAGATGGTATTAGATCTCCTTGGCAAGTAGGTTTTTTGCTTTTTTGAGATTTATGTTGTGAGATGGAGTAGTGTAGGTATTTACTTTGTGATTTGGATGCATTAGAGTAGGAGAAAACAAAGAAAAATAAAGAAAATAAGCATTAGGATTTCTGCTGTCAAAACAGAGAAAGAGGGTTTGATTTGCTTACCGATTTGTACTTTGCAGGTTATTTGCTATTCCAGGGGTATAGAATCCTTCATTCATGTCTATTCTTGCATTCTGGAAGTTTATGTGACCCCTCAAGACCAAAATCATAAAAAAGAAGCATTATTCGTCAAATCTGCCAAAACTGTGCCGCGTTCGGCCCGTCCGAGTGACGGCCATTCTGGGCCGAACCCCAGAATCGGCCCTCGGTCCTCTCCCATTCGCCCCTCAGCCCGACCAACTCGGCCCTAACATTGACTCGGCCCGTCCGAGCAATCCATTCGGCCCGGTCGACTTGGCCCATTCGACCCACTCGGCCCACTTGGCCCTTGGCCCACACCCATTCTCGGCCCTCAGCCCTCGGCCCTCGGTCGGCTGAATTTGGGACTCGGCCCAAAAACTGCAATTTTTTTAGAATTCCATTTTGGCTAGAAACTAAGTTGCCACCACCAAAATAAACTCCAGAAATCGTATAGAGCCAAAGGCACATCATAGATCTATCACTAGGCTAAAATCCACAGCAAATGGTTCAAAAATTAGCCACCAGAGGTCCTCCCAATCATGCATGGTATTTACCATAACGGCCCTTCGGGCCAAGGGGGACTCCCCCCCCCTTGGACCCCCGCAAAGGGGGCTCTTCAGGCCGAGGGAGACTGCCCCCTCCGCACCTCCCCCGATAGGCTGGAGAGAAAACGCGCACCGCAACAGGTCCTCCAGATTAGGCCCTAGTGTAGTAATGGCTCTACACAAGCATAGATCTTCACTTGCAAAGTAGCAAACAGAAGCCCATACCCAAACAAAGACAAACAAAGACCCTAGAACCTCAACGGGCCAATCTAGCCATCAAGGGCAAAAAGGCCACACCACAAGAACACATGTACATTGCGTTCAAACTGCGTCTAGTCGAAGCAGAATGCAACATCATCAAGTTATCAATGTGAGGATGACTAGACATGACAGTCCTGACGATAGATGTACCTTGAGCAGCGCTGCACAGACGACCCAAGACCTCAGTAGAGAATCCACATATGACTATGCAGTTAGGGACTCAAGGGCATGTATCAGAAGGCTTGAAGCTGTAAACCAAGACCCGGAAGATGAAGACATAGTGTCACCTGCTTATCTTAGGGTCAAACTCGCTGCAAAAAGAGAGCATAGCGTTTATACTCTCATTGATGAAGGAGCAGCGCTGCACAGACGACCCAAGACCTCAGTAGAGAATCCACATCTGACTATGCAGTTAGGGACTCAAGGGCATGTATCAGAAGGCTTGAAGCTGTAAACCAAGACCCGGAAGATGAAGACATAGTGCCACCTGCTTATCTTAGGGTCAAACTCGCTGCAAAAAGAGAGCATAGCGTTTATGCTCTCATTGATGAAGGAGCAGATTTCAATATCTTGACTTACGAAGCATGGACTCTACTAGGTCAACCAGAGCTCAAACTGACTGATGCAACTCTTAATCCTTACGAGGAACACCCACAAGCACTTCTAGGGAAGTGCAGAATCCTTGTAACTATTGAAACAAAAAGCTTGCCAATCCTGTTCTATATCCCTCCAAATAGCGAGAATTATGGAAAGGAAATTCTCCTAGGAAGGCCCTTCAAAAAGGCAACGAAGTGTGAAGCCGACTATATAGCACAGAGGATACACCTAATATTACCAGGTGTGAGGATAATCACAACTTTTAGCAAGGGTGACCTCACCAAACCTCGAAGGAAGGGCAATGAGCATTCTGACATACCAAGCAAGCCTAGTAATGAGAGCAAGGAGTTGTTGAAAGAGTTGATACAAGTACAGGTTGAACGGAGAGAACCAATGAGTGAGGCCATACTTGAAACAAAAAGGTTAGGAGACAAGGCCAAGGATAGGGTTTGGACTTACAAATATCATAGAAGACCACGAAAGAAGCCCAAGCCTTATAGACGAAGGCATCGATGGAGAGCTAGCACAACGCCACGATGGATATCCAAGGCATTGCTTCGTGCTCAAGGGTATTATGTAGGCAACCGATGGATTTGGGTACCAAAACCCCCTGCTAAACCACCTTTGTCAGAAGCCCAAATTATGTCAAAAGCAAAGAGGCGTAGGAGGAAACCTAAACAAAAATCCAAGTCTCGAACCAAAAATATTGGAGTGATTGATCCCCTCACGATTGAAATCAAGAAACCAAACATGACCTATCAAAAATTAGATCCTCAACCTAGCGTGCTTAGCAAGCAGATATCAAAGGTAACTGTCGAGCGTGCACAAGGTCCACTAGTGCCCAAGGAGCCTTTGACTTCCCAAGAGGATAATGAACACCACATGCACAACATTGCTCATGATAAGGCTGATTGCTCAACAAAGCTAATGACAGAATCGTCTTACAATCACGAGCAAATTCTCCAGTCAGTGCCAAGCCCACGTAGGAGTCCCAAATCTCCTACATCCTCTTCACCTAAATGGACACGAGAAGCACGGCAGCAGTAGCCTTGTGCCGCTGCTCAACCTGCACAAGTGAATGTGCAAAGGGCAACAAAAGACACGACCACTTCTAATCTGCCTAAGAACTTGGCACCGCAGTCTACCAACGATAGCTAGTCCACTGAACTAGCCACCACTACTTCCAATCAGGGACCACAACAGCCCCACAACCTTTGGCTGTGACAACACCCATTGCAAAACATGTCCTTAGCAATTCACCTTTGGAAGAGATGTCACAGCAAACATCCTTGACACCTCCAATCCTTCCAAAGCACCTAAAGCCTAGGCTTGAGGATAAATCTCTCGAAGACTTGGCCAAAGAAATGGCGCATCTAACCAATGAACCAGAGATGAAGTGCATGGTGAAGCTTGATCACAAGCTGATAGCCATCACACGTGCATATGTCCATGTGGACATCGGAAGGCCAACACCAGAGCACACAAAGCTCATAGCTGAACCACTGACTTGGTATGAGCAGCAACATGTTTGTTTCTGCCATGCAGCTATTGTTGAAGAAGTCATGAAGGACATCCCAAAAGCCACAGCTAGAGAATTGGGCTTGATACCCTCATTTTATACAGCTCTATGTGAGACAAACAAGGAAAAGCTTGAAGCAATCAAATGAAAAGGGCAAGGACAAGGTAGCTTTGCACAAAATTGGTACTCCAACCCAAGTTTGGCAGCCAAAATTGGCCACCGACTAATGACACTTGCTTAGCAAAGGAAAGCCCTTTGGATATCAATACATGATTCCACGTACGTTGCCCCGACCTCATTGAGAGTGTTGGCAACTGCCCATGATGTCCAGCTTTCTACCACTGTCCAAAAACATCCCTTGTATGATAAAGTGCTTCTAGAAGAAGATCTACACATGGCTAGCAGCTAGGAGTAGGGAGCATGGTACTTGATGTCAGCGCATATGTCTTCTGCCTCACTCAAGACCCTGCAATCCTAGATCTCTATGCTTTCCATCAATACAACCCTGACTTCTTCAATTGGTTTCTTCCAAGCCTACATGACAAAAACCCTAAACCATCTCATGGTTCTACACTAGAGTCACCCAAACCTCCAGAGCAAGAGAACAACAGCTCTAAACACAACACTCACCTTGACAAGAAGTAATGGAGACAGGTTCTAATAGATAAGGATAAAAATCTAGAGCAAATACCTAACCAGGAGCAACTGTCAATGCAATTGAATGCGGGGCTGAACAAAGGAGAATTAGCTAGATAGCTAGACTCTCCAAAAAGAGAGGTAGTTGAACCCTCGCAACCTAGCAAGGCTGTTCAACCTAATGAGGCCGTAGCAAAATCCCATGACGACATGCCACAGAAAGAGAATGCTAAGGCCCAATCAAGCACATCAACTACTGACCTAGTTCAGGATCCTGAGTCCTTAAAGGATACACCTCTAGTGCCCAAGAGAAAGAGAAGAAAACAACGAAAACAATGACAATTGCAAGCTACTGCAGACGACAAGAAGATTGGGACCAAGAGTAGTGAAGAGATGATGAACAAAGCGTCTGGTTCATCCATAGATAAACCCATTTCCATCTCTCCTAACAGCAGTGAAATCTCAGACACATCCATGTGTTCTGATAAATCAAAGCAACAATTACCGTCAACTGTTGCTTGTGACACTCAATCCACCGATAGAGAAACTCGCATTGATCAATCAAGAGTGGATACAACGCTGTCACAACAGGATGCTAAGACCACGCCAATCACATTCGAGGAGAACCATGACACAACTACCATAAAGCCTCAGGAGAAACATGAAAACCTCGAAGGCATAAGCAATCCTGGCATTGATCAATCTTGCTCATCTAAGCTTGAGCCCCCAGCTATGCTAAAGCCTAAGGAAACCCTTAGAACTTTGCATGAGATAGCAACCGAGCAAGCCCTCATAGAACATAGAGATGTGGCAGAGTGCTTGACCGAGTGGGACACTAAACTGAAATTATTCGCATGTGTCTATGTTCATGCAGACATGGGCACATTTCCTAGGAAGCAGCTTGAGGAATATTTGCCTTATCCACTATCGTGGGAAGAGCAAGAATATCTTAACAGACATTATGACAAGCTCTTACATGAACGCATGCGACTCATCTCTGACGAGGAGGCTGACAAACTACGCTTAACCATGACATTTAATGAAATGCTCTGCCAGCCAAATCTCTTAGAGATAGAGTAACTAAAGCGACAATCAGAGGGTAGAAGCCAATTTGAAAAACGTTGGTTTGAAAATCGCACTACAATGGCCGAACTTGGAGCCCAAATCATGACAGTCTCAGAGGAGCGACTGACTAAATGGCGGTACCAAAGAGACCCGACCTATGTGGCACCAACTTCATTCCGAGTTCTAGCTACAATTCAAGGTATGGACCTAGCTGGAACTAGCCTAGAGAGCCCTTTGATTAATAAAGTGCTCACTAAGGAGGAGCTATATGTTTCCAGTAGACTCGGACAAGGCACCATGCTACTCGATGTTGCCAAATATTTATTATTGCTAAATAGGCTACCACAGAAGCTAGATATGTGTACTACACTCGAGTACAATCCTGAGTTCTACAATTGGTTTTTATCCTCACGGAGTGACATGGTTTCATGAACATGTACATAAATAAATAACGTGTTTTGTGACTGTGTAAATAATACCAAAAGAAGCAAAGGCCAACACACCCCATGAGCAATGATGACCAAGTGCAGGTGATATGCATTAAGTCAAAACTAATGGATTCAGGTTGACGATGTCTTAATTAGCTAGACATTTTCATTATGGTTGAAGCATGTGACTTGCATGTACTCTCACGCCTTTCCAAGTGAATGCAGAACGACACAGGTCAATGCCTAGAAGTGTTTAATATCCAAGTCACCACAAGACCACCAACCCCACAAAGAACCATTATGGAGGAAGTGACAGGAATACCAAGAAACAAAAGCCATGATGGAAGCGCCACTAGATGAGAACCCAAGGACACCTCTGCAGAAAGCACATATTGCAAGTGAGCATGGCCAAAGCATAATCATCGATTACCTCCTCTTTCTTGGCCAAACTCTATGTTTGGGCAGGAGCCACGCTCTTAACAAGGACGAACGTCTCTTCATCATCCATGATTCAATTCGCAAGATGCTCTGCCCTTGTCCATGCACAGCTCACTCCAAGTGCTACCTCAATTGTTCGATGTCTCACATGTTACAAAGAGGTTTGCAAAATCTCAAGTGTATCTCTTCAACTCAACAACAGTTCCTCTAGCATCAAGGCTAATGACACAATCATCTCTGTAATATCCATTCTTCATAGCCTTTGGATCCCAATATTTCTCAATCCAAATGAAAGGCTAACAGCCTCAATGTATGGCATTGTATTCATTTTTTCCACCAAAAAAAAAAGGAAAGAAAGAAAGAAAAAAATAAAAAAGAAAAGAAAAGGAAAAAAAAAGCTCACACGATCACAGCACCGTACCTAGGGGTCCTCAAATTAGGTACGTCCAGTGACCTTGGTCAGTTGGCTCCGTCCCTAATCCCCTAGCCCTTTGTACATCCCCCACAATTGTTTAGGGCACATCAAGGGCAGGACATACCTAGGGAGCTCGCCTCGCCTATGGTTAGACCTGTCACCCTGAACCACTTGCACAATTCTTTTGCACTCCATCTCAATGCCATTACAATCAACAGTGGTAAGCAAGGCATGAAAGACAATGGGAAAGTACACCATACTTTTCAAGCACTACAAGTAGCCACTAGCTACCAAAAGCTAAGACATCAAGGAGCTCAATTATGCTACATTGCCTTGACAAGATCATAATGATGTCTCAAGCAATCTTCAAGTGTACTCCCCGTCTTCATCAACAAATTTTTCCATCAACTTAGCCCTTGCTTCACTGACCCATTGCTATACAAGGAACCAGGCCGACAGTCTTCTAACTAAGTAATACCTAAATACGCACGTGTACTCACTTAATATTCACACTATAATCTATACACGGTTTGGATCCTCAAGTGCAGGACAATACTCCAGGCTTGCTTAGAGTTCAACCTGTCTCCCAAACTAATCAAAATATGTCTTGTGCACGATACGAAGACTAGCACTATCCCTTAGGGAGAGACCACATGAGAGGTTTTCCAATTGCAGGTATTAAAGACTCCAACGAAAGTGCCGTCGGCTCTACATCAACACTCAACTCTGAACTCTTGTCCTTTACTTCATCATGCAAGACCACCAGAGAATCATCACAAGTAGAATCCACCATGACCATCCCAAGAACACCAACACCCATGCCAACTCTGAGTGACCATTCCCAACAAAGAGTAGCCCTATTGCCACCTACAACAATCATATCACCAGCCAATCAGAACAGCAAAGTACCACCAACGACCTTCATCTGCACTAACATCAGAACTCCTCCAAGGCAAACCACAACAATCCCTTCCACCCACGTCTTCGGTGCAAGCTCTGCATGCTACCTTTGACGAAGAGTGCCATGGAACTGGCACTCGTCTAGAAGGGGGTAATGTTAACCGTTAGACAAACAAGGTGAAAAATCTGAAAAAGCTAAAGCAGAAGACAAAGGCCAAGGCAAAAGTGAAATGGAAGACGAAGATGCGCCAAGAAAAATATGGAAGCACAAGAAATGCAGAAAAGTCCTAAATAAAGGAAAAGGGCGCATAAGAAAAAGCGCGAATCAATACTTTTGTAAAAGAGCGCAAGCGCATCATGGTTTAATTTAAAGAGCGCTGGGGTCTCACCCGTGCAATTTGTAAAGGTAGATGGGTGGTAGGAAGGAAGCTAGGAAGGTAGAAGGGCAATGGGAAAAAGGGCCTAGGCCATGGTCGGCCATGTAAAAAAGGGGATAAGGGGATGACCGCCCAAAAGGGATATAGGTTTTGTATATAAAGTGGAAAAGTGAATGAGAAGCTCATTCTTGTGTGTGGCCAAAAGTAGCTCTCCTCTTCTTCTTCTTCTTCTTCTTCTTCTTCTTCCTTGCTTGAGCTTGTGCTTGAGAGAGGGAGTGTGAGAGTATGAGGGAGTGAGTGTATGAGGGTAAGGGACTGTGGGGAAGCTCTCCATCTTCTCCTCTCTTCTTCTCTTCTCTTCTCTTCTCTTATCTTGCTCGCGGCGATGGAGCTTGGAGCTTGGAGCGGGAGGATCGAGCTTGCTTGAAGCTTGCACTTGGATCGTGGAGCTACCGGAGTGTGCGGGAGAGGAGGCAACTCGATCGGCATGAAGGTAAGCTCACTACACCCGGTAGGCATGAGAGCGCGTAGGCTATGTGAGAGGTAGCCATTAGCATTCGGCTTGAAACGCTTGAAGCAATAAGCGATCCGTGGGTCTTGGCGATTGAGCGTGAGCTCCCACTACAAGGCTTATGCCTAATGTGACTTCACAAGGTTTATGTGTGGTTAGAGTGGTGTATTAGACACTCAAGGGGGTTCTACTCCTCTAGTCATGGTGATACTAGGCCTTCAAGATCCACTTGTGGTGGTTGAGAAGTTATTGTAATTAGGGTATGATACTACCATTAGAGGTAATTAAGATAGAGACCATCATGCTCTATGTGTAACATTTGAGGTGATGGCATTGTTAGAAGTCAAAACTAGTCAAGTGGGAGTCATATGTATGCAGTGGAGGTGGGTGATGTTAAGAAAGCCTCAAGATCATGCTGAGCATCGAGTCATGGTGATCAAGCATAAGATCATGTGGTCATGGTGATCATGCTATGAGTGTAAAAGTTTCACATGGAGGATGCAACACATACAATATTGATAATTAGCATGCCTTATGTGCTACCAAATTCATATGTCTCCTAGTGATGGATGCACAAGATGCAATCAAGAAATCCGATAAACTCAAGCTTTTGGAGCAATTGTGGTGATTGTAGAAAGGAAGAAAAGCACAAAGACTATCGCAATCTTGCATTCCTAGCTTGCATACAATCAATCACAACATAGTTTGTCCAATGCCTTATCAAATTTGTCATGAGAAATAAAGAAGTAGATTCAAAGAAGTACCTTTGAAGAGTAGACTTGGATATGGTGACCTTTGATGATATGAATGTGGAGATGGCTGCCTCCTTGATGCCAAGCACTCGATTTGATGATATCTCCCCCTCAAATACAAATCACAATCAAGTGTGCAATAATCTCATAAGAGCTTGTCATGTGATGTCCATCCCATGGAAAAGGACTCATTGTAATATGTACAAACGATGCTTACATACACATATGAGTTTGTCACCTACACTTGGTTAGCCTTGTACATAGATAGTCTTTTTCATTGAGATGTGAAGGGCCATGACATTGGTTTTCCCAAGGTCACCAAGAGTCCTCAATATGTGTAAATATCATCGATTATATCCATGTGAGTGACATGTTGAGGATGTAATCCATATAACACACTACATCATATTTTCACTTTGAGGGTCATGATAGAGAAATATCATAAGACTATAAGCTTTATCATTGCCATGTGGATCTCCATAAAGCCTTGATGCAATGTCACAAGGCCAACTTCTCTAAAGAATATAAATGCTAGCAATACCTTCTAAGGCAACATGAGGATATGGCCATAAAAGAGTGAGCAAACATCTTCATCTAGACACTACCATTGATGATACGAACATAAAATGAGTCATATAAGTTAGTAATGAATACTTGTATGTGAACATGGTGGGGCTTTAACAAAAATAAGTATGAAGTCACCTTAAAGAGGATGTGACCAAATGTGATCTAGTTGCACCTTCCAATATAGCTAGCTCATTTTATGACTTCACTCAAGTCACTAGCCCTACCTTCAACGTCCCCCTCCTCATAATGGAGGTAATGAATTTAGGCATAGCATCCAATGTGGCATATATAAATTTTCACCATTTAGAAAAGGGGTAGGTCATAACATTTGTCCAACATCAAGCAATTGTAATCCATCATATGTTTGGGACATAGGTTGAGAGTTTTTCTTACTAATCTAAGTGTATGATTTGTTCTTTTCTTGAAACCTTGATAAATGAGTTTGAATTAGCAAATCTCTCTGTTGATGTAGTGATTTCATTTTATTGGAAATTTAAATTATACTATGCAATTGTCATTAAAAAACACAATTTGAGTATGTGCAATAGATGACAGGTTGCAATGTACATGCATGTGCATTGAACTCATTTGTGAGGAGTCCATGCTTCGATGCTATTGAAGGTTTGCATGTCAAAACAATCACTAGGACATCACAAAACTATTGTTCAATCTTTGACATATGGGCTTGTTGTCTCCTTTAATGTGATTAATGATGTGCATGATCTTAAAGTTCACATCCCACGACCAATAGAACACCCAGTTGTATACAATAGTGTTATGATGAATAGTTTCATAATAAACAATTATTGTCAAAGCTATTCTAACGAGTATGTACCCTAACAAATTATAAATAGAATAGTAGCAATTCAAATCATGTACAATATTAAATGAGAAACTATTGTATGTAACTTTAGGCAATTAGATACATTGAAGATTATTATTTTGAGTAATGTGCAACCATGGTAATTACATAATTTGATGCCTTGAAAACATATTTTATTGAGTTTGTCATTATATTTTTAGAGCTTTTGGATAACTTTTCTTTAGGCATGAAAGCATGTCTTGGATAAGTTTATCATTCTCTTTGAATGTAAATGTACTTTATATTGTGTATTGCTTGTGAAAGTCCATAGGGGCTACTAATAGTATGTTTGAGCATCTATATCATATTAGAATTCAAAGACATCTAGCCTCACATCAATCCTTTGTGGTGAATGAAAGGTGATTCCCAAACCTTAACATATTATCTTTCCCCTCATAACATTTAAAAAATAAGGCATTTTTCCATTGAAATAATTAGAAACATAAAACACAACTACTTTTGCACACACACTTTCCCCCCGAGGAGTCCACTTATAAGAAATCATCTATATAACGTGCGTTCAAAGGATAAGAAATACCCTTTCTTTACATGCTATGAGCCCTTAAAATGGCCCCTTTTACTTTACTACACTTACGATTTTTTTTCAAATTGTAATTAAAAAACCCATTTTGTAAATATAATCCTGTAAATTTTACTAAATGTAATACCCTTTCTTTTGAACTCACGTAGTATCTTACATATTCTATAAGGTGGACTCCTCGGGCACTTTCCTCTCTAGCATAACATGTTTTTTGCTCTTTTCGAACTTTCTCTCAAAATTTTATCGTTATTCCAACACAAAAAATAGTGATTACTCTTCTTTCTCTCACAAACATGATGAAGAGAAAGCAAAACAACAATCTTTGTGCCCTCTCACTTTGTTTCTCCAAAGTAATATTGTGCATGCTATTTGGTGCTCTCTCTCTCTCTCTCTCTCTCTCTCTCTCTCTCTCTCTCTCTCTCTCTCTATGGCTTAGGAAATCAACACCTTTGTTTACTTAGGGGCTATATGAATGAATAGTGGTAGAGGCCCTCAATAGATCAATATCTATCATACATAGCATGTAGGAGTTAGCCATACATAGATATGTGCGACTGGCTCTTGAGTCCTCACAACAGTGTGCTAGTCAGGGAGATACTTTGTGTTGGTATGCTTGTATGTCATCCCAAATTGAGTTACATGGCTTTAGTATGGATTGACCACCACCCTTTCGATATTCCCTTGATGCATCATCTCTTACATTGAGCCACTCATGGACTTGTAGGATTGTCAAATAAGACCTTATTTAGTTGGACAATAGGAGGACACAAGTGATACTAGTACATGAATATGGGAAAAAGATGGTGTCTTTATTTTCTTTCTAAGATATTTGCATGTCCATGTCTCTCAAGGGATCAAATGTGTTATTGGCTAGGTGTGCACCTCTTCATACCAAGCTACAGATTATGGCTAGATTTGTCAACTAGAGCCAAAGACAAATGAACATTGTATTTGCCATTATCAACCCTATTATATACTAGCATTTCGCGCGCGCTTTGCGCGCAAGGAACGCTAGGCCACTTTGCGGCAGCTTCGCTGCCTCGAAGTGGCAAGCGAAGTTACAGCAACTTCGCTCAACAATCCATTTCTCATCTTTCTCTCTTCTCTTTTTCCTCTCACTCACTCTCTCTCTCCCCCCCAAAATTTCTCTATGTCTATTTTTTTTTCTCTCTCTTTCTTTGCCTTCTATTTTAGTTTATTTTTTTCCTCTCCTGGTTCTCTCTCTCTCTCTCTCATTTTTTTCTCTCCCTACTTTTCTTCTCTCTCTCTTTCTCCTTTTATTCTCCCCCCTCTCTCCTCTCTTTTCCTTTTTTCTTTTCCTCTCTCTCTCTCTCTCTCTCAAATTTTATATTTCCTCTCTGTCTATAATTCTCTTTCTCTCTGTTCCCTCCCTTTCCTCTTCTTTCTTTTTTGCTCTATGTACATTTTTCTCTCTCTCTCTCTCTCTCTCTCTCTCTCTCCTTATTTTAATTAAAAAGAAAGTTTCTTTTTTTTCTTTTTCTTTTTCTTTTCTCCTTCTTTTAAATTTTATATTTTCTTTCTCTATAATTCTCTCTCTGTGTTCAAATTCTTTCTCTTCTTCTTCTTATTTTCTCTCTCTCATTTTCTTCTCTCTGTCTCTCTTCCCCCTCTCTCCTCTCTTTTCTTTTTTTCTTTTCCTCTCTCACTCTCTCTCTCTCTTAAATTTCATATTTTCTCTCTCTATAATTCTCTTTCTTTCTTTTAAATTTTATCTTTCCTCTCTTTATAATTCTCTCACTGTGTTCAAATTCTCTCTTCTTATTTTCTCCCTCTCATTTTCTTCTCTCTGTCTCTTTCTCTCCCTCTCTCCCCATCTCTCCTCTCTTTTCCTTTTTCTTTCTCTCTCTCTCTCTCTCTCTCTCTAATTTTATATTTCCTCTCTCTATAATTCTCTTTCTCTCTGTTCCCCCTCTCTCTCTCCCTCCCTCTCCTCTTCTTTCTTTTTTGCTCTTTGTATATTTCTCTCTCTCTCTCCTTATTTTAATTAAACAAAAAGTTTACATTAAAAAGTTTAATCTGAGAGAGAGAGAGAGAAAGAGAAAGAGAGAGAAAACCTAGGCCTTACGTATGAGAGAGAGGGGGGAGGGGAGAAGAAAAAAGTTTAATTGAAAAAAGACTATTCTCTTTCCTCTTTCTCCCCCTTCTCTCTTCTTCTTCTTCTTTTTCTTCTCTCTCTCTCTCTCTCTTTTATACTATGTTCGAAAAACTTTAAATTAAAAAAAGCTTTTAAAATTTTTAATTAAAAAAGTTTAAATTAAAAAATTTAATCTAACAGAGAGAGAGAGAAGAAAAGCGGGGGAGAATAAACTATGTTCTCTCTCTCTCTCTCTCCTTTTTTTCTCTCCCCGCTTTTCTTCTCTCTCTCTCTTTTTATTCTCTCCCCTCTCTCCTCTCTTTTCCTTCTCTCTCCCTCTCCTCTTTTTTCCTTTTTTTTAAAATTCTCTCTCTCTCTCTCTTCATTCTCTTTTTAAATTTTTTATTTTCTCTCTCTCTCCTTTTCTTCTCTTTGGACTTTTATTCTCTCTCTCTCCTCTCTTTTCCTTCTCTCTTTCTCCTCTATTTTTATTCTCTCTCTCTTTTTAAATTTTATCTTTTCTCTGTCTATAATTCTCTCTACATGTTCTCTCTCTCTTCTTCTTCTTCTTTCACTTTTTTCCCTCCAGTCTCTCTTAAAGTATGTAAATTTTTTCTTTTTCTTATATATAAATCTCTCTTTATGTTTATATTCTCTCTCTTCTCCTCTTTCTCTCTTTTAAATTTTATCTTTTTCTTCTCTCATTCTCTCTCTTTTAAATTTTATATTCTCTCTCTCTCTCTCTTCCCCCCTCTCTCCTCTCTCCCTTCCTCTCTCTCTCAAAATATTTAAATTTTAAAAAGACTTTTCTCTTTTCTCTTTTTTCCCATCTCTCTTCCTCTTTTCCTCTCTCTTCTTCTTATTCTTCTTATTCTCTCTCTCTCTCCCCCCTCTCCTTGCCTTTCCTTCTCTCTCCTCTTTTTTCTTTTTTTTCTTCTCTCTTTAAATTTTTTTCTTTTCCCTTTCTTTTAAATTTTATCTTTCCTCTCTCTATAATACTCTCTGTGTTCAAATTCTCTCTTATTTTCTTCTCTCTGTCTTTATCCCCCCTCTCTTCTCTCTTTTCCTTTTTTCTTTTCCTCTCTCTCTCTCTCTTAAATTTTATATTTCCTCTCTCTATAATTCTCTCTCTTTGTTCCCTTCCTTTTCTCTTCTTTCTTTTTTGCTCTTTGTATATTTCTCTCTCTCTCTCCCCTTATTTTAATTAAAAAGAAAGTTTCTTTTTTTTCTTTTTCTTTTCTCTTTCTTTTAAATTTTATCTTTCCTTTCTCTATAATTCTCTCTCTGTGTTCAAATTTTTTCTCTTCTTTTTATTTTCTCTCTGTCTCTCTTCCCCCTCTCGCCTCTGTTTTCTTTTTTTCTTTTCCTCTTTCTCTTAAATTTCATATTTTCTCTCTCCATAATTCTCTTTCTTTCTTTTAAATGTTATCTTTTCTCTCTCTATAATTCTCTCAATGTGTTCAAATTCTTTCTCTTTTTATTTTCTCTCTCATTTTCTTCTCTCTGTCTCTCTCTCCCCCTTTCTCCTCTTTTTTTCTTTTTTCTTTTTCTTTCTCTCTCTCTCTCTCTCTCTCTTAAATTTTATATTTCCTCTCTCTATAATTTTATTTCTCTCTATTCTCCCCTCTCTCCCTCTCCTTTTCTTTTTTTTTTTGCTCTTTGTGTGTGTGTGTGTATCTATCTATATATATATATCTCCTTATTTTAATTAAACAAAAAGTTTACATTAAAAAATTTAATCACAGAGAGAGAGAGAGAGAGAGAGAAACCTAGGCTCTACATATGAGAGAGAGGAGGGGAGGGGAGAATAAAAATGTTTAACTAAAATTAAAAAAAGACTATTTTCTTTCCTCTTTCTCCCCCTTCTCTCTCCCTCTTCTTATTCTCCTTCTCTCTCTCTCTTTTATTCTATCTCCTTCTCAAAGTGTGTGAAAAACAATGTTTGAAAAACTTTAAATTAAAAAAAGCTTTTAAAATGTTTAATTAAAAAAAGTTTAAATTAAAAAGTTTAATCTAACTGAGAGAGAGAGAGAGAGAGAGAGAGAGAGAAAGAGAGAGAGAGAGAGAGAAAGAGAACCTAGGCTATACACATGAGAGAGAGGGGGGAAGGGTGGATGAATTTAATTAAAAAGGAGATGGGGAAAAGAAAGAGAGAGATTATAAGTGAGAAAGAGGGGAGGGGGTTTTAATTTAAAAAAGGGAGGTGAGGGGGGGAGGCTTTAATGAAAAAAGGGAAGGGGAAAAGAAAATGAGATATTACATGTGAGAAAGAAAGGAGGGGAGGGGGTTTTAATTAAAGAAAAGAGGTTTGGAAAAAGGGATAGGTTCGGGAAGCCCTTTGGAGGTTCGGGGCTTTCTGAATCTATAGCTATTTCCTGTCTCTATAATTCTCTTTCTCTCTGTTCCCTCCCTTTCCTCTTCTTTCTTTTTTGCTCTTTGTATATTTCTCTCTCTCTCTCTCTCTCTTTCTCTCTCTCCTTATTTTATTTAAAAAGAAAGTTTTCTTTTTTTTCTTTTTCTTTTCTATTTCTTTTAAATTTTATCTTTCCTTTCTCTATAATTCTCTCTCTGTGTTCAAATTCTCTCTTCTTATTATTTTCTCTCTCTGTCTCTCTCCCCCCTCTCTCCTCTCTTTTCTTTTTTTCTTTTCCTCTCTCTCTCTCTCTCTCTTAAATTTCATATTTTCTCTCTCTCTATAATTCTCTTTCTTTCTTTTAAATTTTATCTTTCCTCTCTCTATAATTCTCTCATTGTGTTCAAATTCTTTCTCTCTCATTTTCTTCTCTTTGTATCTCTCTCCCCCTCTCTCCTCTCTTTTCCTTTCTCTCTCTCTCTATCTCTCTCTTAAATTTTATATTTTCTCTCTCTATAATTCTCTTTCTCTCTGTTCCTCTCCTCTCTCTCTCCCTCCCTCTCACCTTCTTTCTTTTTTGCTCTTTGTGTGTGTGTGTGTATATATATATATATATATATCTCTCTCTTTATTTTAATTAAACAAAAAGTTTACATTAGAAAGTTTAATCTGAGAGAGAGCATTAAAAAGTTTAATCTCAGAGAGAGAGAGAGAGAGAGAGAGAGAGAGAGAACCTAGGCTCTACATATGAGAGAGAGGGGAGAGGGGAGAAGAAAAATGTTTAATTAAAATTAAAAAAAGACTATTCTCTTTCTTATTTCTCCCCCTTCTCTCCGTCTTCTTCTCTCTCTCTCTCTCTTATTTTATCTCCTTCTCAAAGTGTGTGAAAAACTATGTTAAAAAAACTTTAAATTAAAAAAAGCTTTTAAAATATTTAATTAAAAAGTTTAATCTAACTCTGAGAGAGAGAGAGAGAGAGAGAGAGAGAGAGAGAGAGAGAGAGAACCTAGGCAGTACACATGAGAGAGAGGGGGGAAGGGTGGAGGAATTTAATTAAAAAGGGGATGGAGAAAAGAAAGAGAGAGATTATAAGTGAGAGAGAGGGGAGGGGGTTTTAATTTAAAAAAGGGAGGTGAGGGGGGGAGGCTTTAATGAAAAAAGGGAAGGGGAAGAGAAAATGAGATATTACACGTGAGAAAAAGAGGAGGGAAGGGGGTTTTGATTAAAGAAAAGAGGTTTGGAAAAAGAGGTAGGTTTGGGAAGCCCTCTGGAGGTTCTGGGCTTTTCAAACCTATAGCTAAAATAATATAGTAGTAAGATTTGTGATGCTTTCATTGTCTCGTTATTTTGTAACATGAATCATATTTGTATTGTGCTAACTTTATAGCACAAAAGGATACATTTTAATATAGATTGTCATTGTATCGAGAAATGGGAGCAAGCCTAATTAGCAAACATAGCGACCAATGGTTTTATTAGCTAGCAATGTCTATATTGGTGGAGTTGTGCTCCTATATGTAGGTATTTCCCCCTCCATAGGATCTTACTTGGAGCTGTGGACACCATACTAGCTATGGCAAGGCTTGAAGTTTCCTTAGGGGTAACCCTCTCAATTCGATAAAGGGGACATCGGGAAAGGTTTTGTCATTTGCAACCTTTTTCATGAAAGGGGACTTGTAATTAACATATCACTAGCCCCTTAGGCTTTGTCATGTGTTGATGACTATATGTATACTCTGTCTACTAGTCCACACGGAGCATAAATGTGAGTTTGCCTTTTAGCTAAGAGCCATCTATGGAGACATGCTTAGTCTTCAATGCCAATGTATGGCCAACATTGGTCAAATTTCACTTCATATTTGTTGGCCCTAGCTCTAGTGACGGAATAGTGGTAGGAGAACATTGGACAAGGGGTTCTCTGCTTCCTCGCATTAAACTTTCTCACTCTACCGTGTGTTGGGTCCATTGCATTTGAACCCGCATGGGGAATGGTTCTAAGGTGTATGGCTTGCTGAAATATGGAAATGAGAACTCTGCCGGCCTAAGATGCACGATCTCAAGCATGTGCATTTTGGCATCGAGAAAAGCCCTAAAAGCCAACGCCCAAGCAAGAGCCAACGGGGATGAAGTCAGATTTTCCAGAGGGCCTATTAACGGTCGAAAAGGTGCTTCATCCGCGGGGAATCCGAAAGTAGGGACTCTACTGAGAGAGAGAGAGAGAGAGAGAGAGAGAGAGCGCGTGTACACTATTGAGAAATCTCTTCCATCGTAGAGAGAGCGAGAGAGAGAGAGAGAGAGAGCATCGTGTACACACCGACAGACCATTGTAGACACAGAGAGAGAGACAGAGAGAGAGAATCCCTCCATCGCCTCACTCAAGTGAACTGACAGCAGATGCCCCTCTAGGCCCCCTCTGTATTTTGAGACCCTTGGTTGTCTGAACACATGTGCGTTGTCAGGAAGACCATCCATCAATGATCATTTTTGGCAACTGAAGATCCTCGCATGAGACTCAGCCGACCCCACGAGTCCTAGCAAGGCCCGTTTGGGATGGTCCCACAGCAGCATCTGCCTCTCAAACAGCTCCGTGGCAGCACCGGCACCGGCACCCCTGTTGACTCTGCTGGCTTTCATCCCCATTCCCTCTCCCTTGCTTCTTCTGAAGCTTGCACTTCTCCCAATCGGCATCATCGAATGACGTCTGGACAACTACATGAGTGCCGCTCCGAAAATGCTAGCTCCAGGGACACTTGGGCTAGTGAACATACTCGGGATAGAGATTCGGTGCGCCCAATTACGCAGGAGACAACTCGGAATTCAGTGGGTAATGATCTTGAGCACCCTGAGCAAACCGTTGTTCGCCGGGTTGCCAAGTCAAATCGGATACAACTGAAGGATGTTGTATGTGATCCCATTGAGGTCATAGCGGATCGCATGCGTGAGCAGCCAGAGGAGCTCTTAGAGGATCTGAAAGCAGAGCTTCGTGACATTCTCAATGGTGGGGGAGCCAAACACAAGGAAGCACTTGGTTTGCTGCAAAAGCTGCTAGTAAGTCGCATGGATATCATGCCTGACAGATTGACACATGCAAACAGAACCCAATTAGAGCTACTTGTTGCCATTAAGACAGGTATACAAGCTTTTTTGCACCCAGACATTTCTGTGACACACCGTGTCCTCACAGAAATCCTTTTGTTCAAGCGGTGTCGAAATGTGGCATGTCAGAATCAACTTCCTGGGGATGATTGTACGTGTGATCTTTGCAGTTCTAACAATGGCTTCTGCAATGCTTGCATGTGTACTATATGCAGCAAGTTTGACTTTGATGTCAACACATGTCGGTGGATAGGTTGTGACTTTTGTGCTCATTGGATGCATGCTGATTGTGCCCTTCGCTCAGGACATATAAGTACAGGCCCATCCAAAGCCAACAGTGGGTCTTCAGAAACTCTACTACACTGTAGAACTTGTAAACGCGCATCAGAATTGCTTGGATGGGTCAAGGATGTGTTCCTCTCATGTGCTAATGACTGGAACAGTGAAGAATTACTGAGAGAGCTTGATTGTGTGCGACGAATATTTCATAGCAGTGAAGATACAAGAGGCAAATGGTTGTATTGGAAGGCAGAGGACCTTCTTGACAAGCTGAAGACAGGAGTTGATGTTGATACTGTAGGCAAAGAGATTCAACGCCTTTTCCGAGGTACATGTTGAATCCTACCCCTCTTTCTTTTATTTCCCTATTTTTCTTACTAGAATCTCCATTATTTGACAATGCTGCTTTTCTCTCATACTTAATTATCAGCCAGCTCAAAATCAGGTTAGTTCACATGGCAAATGCACTCTGTTCTAAAGCCCAACTTAGCTCCATTCATTTGAGAGAGAGAGAGAGAGTGTGTGTGTATGTGTGTGAAAGAGGATTAATGTTTTCCGTGGGTTTGGGCCCTCGGATGACTCCTCTTATCGATACAATCAATGGTAGCTTGTGATGGAGTGGCATATATAGCACTTACGTGATGCCATGAAGGATGATCATGAGGCAATGCTAGAGCATTGTGGAGTCCTATCAACTGCATCAGTGGCCATTTCAAAATCAATTTACAAAAATCCACTTTGATTAGTTGTACAGAGAGAGATATACATGCTTTGGGTTGGTATGGTAGGATTGCTTTTTACCTTCTGTACAGGTGCCTGTTCTTTCTTCTCTACTCAAAGAAGACCATTTGGATGGATCAAACTACTCCCTTTGGTCTCGCAAAGTGGAGTGTATTCTTGATATCTTTGATCTTTGGGCCTTTGTCACTAACCGAATTCCTCTATGCATGGAGAATCACATTATTGGTTCATTGATGGATTGTACAACGCTTTGGGATAGGCTCAACTCTTGAGCCTGGTACTTTCTCTTTATGAGCCTTCAGGATTTTGTCTTTGTTCATGTGCATAGATTAAAGACAACAACAGAATGTGGACAAAGCTTTCTTCTCTCTACCACCCGAAGACTTTTGCCCATTGTATCACCTTGGAGAAGAAACATCCATTGCTAATAACATGAAATGTCATTGAGCACATGTGGATTAGTTGTGTTATGTGAAGCCGTTTGTAACTAATTTGAAGCATATAAAATAGAGAATGTAGCCCTTTTGTGCATATATTAATGTCATTGGACAACTTGGATAGCAATGATTCAGGACATGGTTGCTACATAATCAATGCAAATAGCAATGATCCAGTACATGGTTGCTATATATGCAATGTAGCATTGTGAATAGTCAACTGCTAGATTTCTTCTCTCTTAGTTGTTTCATCATTGGAAGCATTTTTGGACAGTTTCATTTGTTCTTTTATGTATCATGAGATGGGGGGAGGAGCTCTGGTGGATGCAGTTCCATGTTGGGGTTAGGGGAGAGAGAGAGAGAGAGAGAGAGAGAGAGAGAGAGAGAGAGAGGACTCTTGACTCACTGACACTCTTCAAGATAGTTCTTGTTAGACTCATAAATTCTTTTGGGCCTTGCATGCGTTCCCAATGTGGAAAAATTTGGTGAGGTTGCAAGATACAGAGGTCACATGGTCACATATCCCCGATCAGTTGTAAGTATGTGTAGGGAATACTTTGCAAACCTTTTGGGTTTGCTTCACGGGTTGTGCATGTCCGTGCAACCTTTTATGCTTTGGTCAGAGATTGGGTTTTCCATGACATACAAGACTTTGTGGAAGCGGATATCCATGAGGGCGAAGTTATGAATGCCTTATTGCATCCGTCAAATGACAAAAGTCTGGTTGGGATGGCATCACCAATGAATTCTTTGGCATCTATGTATCTCTTTTGGCAAAATCTTTGGCTGCTATGTGCTAATAGGTTTGGGTGTCGGACAACATGCCTCCTTGGAAAAAAGGGCTGATTAAGTTGATTCCCAAGGTTCCCTCCTTGTCCAAACTTATGCAATGGAGATCGATTTCATTGATGGGCTCCATGCATAAGATCTTCACAAAGGTGTTGGCAAATCGTCTCCATAAACACTTGCTCCATGCATAAGATCTTCACGAAGGTGTTGGCAAATCGTCTCCATAAACACTTGCCTAATCTTGTTCATCCTCACCAATATGGGTTTATTAAGGGCAGAAACATTCTTCATAATATTCCAAATGCACAAATGGCCATAGGCTATGGATGACACATGTAGTAGGAGATTGTTTTCTAGACTTAGAAAAGGCCATTGACTTCTTGGAATGGTCTTTTGTTGTAGATCTCATGGAAGTTTATGGGTTTCGGACCTTGCATGCCAAGGTTGATATACACCATCAATATGGGTGCCACCTCTTGTGTGATGCTCAATGATGGAGGCATGGATTCTTTTTCCCTTGCTCGATCGATTTGACGAGGCTGTCTTTTCAACCCACTCTTCTTTGCACTTGCTCCTCATCCTATTCTTTCCATGCTATCACATCTTGTGGATATGAGGTAGTTGACTAGTCTTTCTCTACCTTTGCAACAACAATTTGTTGGTTAATGATGATACTTCCATGGTTTTGAAAGTGGACGCTTCTAATCTTCGATCAGCCTTGGATGTTTGGGAGTGATTTAGACATGCGTCAGGTCTGCGAATCAATGCTACCAAATCTTCCCTTATTGATTGCATGGCCTCCAATTTGTTAGAGGGTAGTAGGGTAAGGTTGCCCAGAAAGGCGACACTATAAGGTACATCTTGGTTGGTGTGCAGGCGAAAATCTTGTTGAAATGGATATCACAGAAATTGGAAACCAAGTTTATCTATTGGAAATCTCAAGCTTGGCCATTCCATGTGTATCTTAAAGTTGCCTAGACCATTATGCTTCCCATACTCACCTACTTCTTGCCATTGCTGCCTTGGACCAATGTCGCCTTGAAGGATCTTGCTTGCCACTTTCATTTTATGCTTTGGAAGAAAGATATTGTGTAGGCATATATAGCTTGGATATCGTGGGGTCATGTTTGCACCTCGGAATCAATGGGGGGTGGGGTTGTTTTGGATGTGGAGACCCATATGACAACCCTTCGTTGGTCATTGTTTCAAGCCCTATGTATTGGTTAGCAACCTTGGGCTCTTATTGCTTGCCTTTTCCTTAAGGACCGAGGCCTTTGGTATGGCAGTATAAGGATTTAGGGCTCCTAGTGGCATGTGCTTAGTGTTGAGGCTCACTTTTCCATGTCTGCCTTGGCTTTTCTTATTCATTTTGTGTCTTCGTGGAAAATTGTCCTTTTGAAGGCCCATTGGCACCTGGCAGAGGATAGAGAAGCAGCTTATTCATTACCGATGGAAATTCTAGCAGTGTCCCCTATCTTTTGTGGGAAGGCAAGTCAGAGAATAGACCTAAATTTAATTGCATGGCATGTCTTGGATTGTCTTCGGTGGCTAATGGTATTCTCTTGCCGTGAGACACCCTCATATCCTTTCGCACCGTCGGAAGAGTCTTTTGGGTACCTCATGGCTACAATGATCTCTGGGGTAGAGTCTTCGATCTCTTGAAGGACCTGTTGAAACTAGCCTTCCTTCTCAAATAGGATGGTAAATAACTTGATTAAGCACTAATTACAGCAATTAATAAATTCACAAAACTGAAATGCACGCTTTACCATACAATCTTGGACATTGGACACCTTGTTAGCCCCAAAACTAGCGCCCCTTGTGGTATTTCTTTAACTTTTATTGCAGATGGATGGAGTACAATAGAGATCCTCTGACGACCACCAGAAAGATTGCTACCCCCTCTTGTATGTTGCAATTGGTAGCACCAGAAGAAGTCACATGATGTAGGACCGATCCTTGGTGGTTGCAAATCACATTAGTAGCCTCTCCTTGCTCTCTAATAGCTTTCTTTTCTCTCACAATGTCTAAAATTAACTTCTACTAGGTCCCTAAAAACGTTTTTCCCTCTTGCATAGGCAAGTTTTGCCAAGTGAAGCCTTCTAATCCCATTTTTCAGCATTATTTAGCTTATTAAATTAATTTTTAGAATATTAATATTGAAAATTAATTTAATAATTACTTGTGCTCAAAAAATTAATTTCACTAACCAATAATTAAATTGGCTAGACCAATTTTTCTTCAAAGTATCCCTAAGCAGTTATTAGCCTTAGATTGACATTAATTAATTAATTAATTAATGCCTAGTCTCTAATATCACAACTGACATTAGTTGCCAATAAATTGGTCTATGCCCAAATCTGACATCGGGTACTACCTAGTACGTGCTAGACATAACTTACTACAACTTTTGCCTTTCGTACCCATTGCATTCTCAAGGTCCTTGGCTTGTTATCATGAAATGACTGCCACGTGTATCACATATGCTAAACAACCTTGCACATTTGATTAATATCTTAATCAAATGTTATTGGCAAGATTAAAGCATCTTAAAATTTCACGTCTTCGTGACACCGGCAGCCCTTTCTTGTTTTGGATTCTGATTGCCCTTTGCAATATTGAAATCTTGCAAGGTGTTTGACCCTTTAGTCCTCTTTAGTTAATCAGATTTATCATCTCATAATCAAAGATCGTGTGTGGTTGACTACCAAAGCCAATTCTCTTTGGGACTTGCACAAATCTAAAGTCTAGTGAAAATTGACAATAATGGAGGGATGGATCAATAAGACACCGTTCAAATGCAAGGTATTCATTTGGAGAATGTTGGTGGGGGCCCTTGCTCTTGCATCTACCCTTCACTATAGAGGTATCTCTAATGGGAATTGTTTCTTTTGTACCACTGTGGTCAAGCCTTCCTCGTTATAGATTCATTTCCTGCCCTTTTGTTTCGAAGATTTGGGCCTTTTTCTCAGACATTTGGCTTCGATGATGGGCACAAGGATGCATCCGCCTGGTTGGGTTTTTGGTAAAGCTAATTACTATGGTCTGCCACAACCTCATATGAAGATCCTGTCTCACTTCATCAGATTTTGGGGTTGTTGGCATATTTGGGTCACTCGCAATGCATTCATTTTTGATGCCGCCTCAGGCATTTAGCACCATGTTGCGAAGTTTTAAGGGGCTTCTTTAGTGGCAGCTTGACCTTCTATAGCATGCGGATGTCTTGGTTAGAGATGATTGGCAATCTCCTCTGTTCCTTTGTTGTGACTTTATATTTTTTATGTGTGATGGACTAGAGCCACTGCATTTTGGAATCCTGCAATCTTGTACTTGTACTTTTGCATAATTAATGCAATTATGTATTACAAAAAAAAGAGAGGGCTCTTGCAAACACCCAAGCTGCGATAGATGTGACATTAGGGGTTTGTTTTATAGCCTTGGGATTTCCCCACAGCAAAAAGGAGATATCTCCTGCTATGACATCTTGTAGAGGATAGAGAAATCCATGGACAGGATAGAGAAACCCTAATCTCCAGCTGATGTGCCTATGATGAAGGCGACTATCAATATGGATAGACGAATGGACAAAGGCCATGGTAGAGCTCCTGAAATCCTTGTTTGACTCGGACTGAAGAAGGAGGAGATGAAGACAGAGAAAGACATGTGAAAACATGTTTCTCAACGCACGGTATTTAGGAGATTTGTGCCAGATTTTTTTTTTGCTTGTGCAGGCAGGTTCATTTAAGTTAGACCATCTTTATGCATTTTCAGGTCAACCAGGTTTAGCACCCTATAGGTCAGCCAGTTTTCTCATTCATACCTATTTATAGGCAGCCTTTGATTTAAACCTGATATCATCTTCCATTAAGAGCACCTGCGATGTCTTCAATGTGGGCTTCCTTTTTTTGGCTAAGATTGGCACCAGCTTCCAACCAAACCTTGCTAAGATTGGAAAGAAAACCACATAGGGATGAAAATGGAAGTAAACTTGCCACTTATGCAGCCAAAGGTACACAGCCTCCTCAGTGTGTTGCTTTTTCTTGCTTGCATACCTCTATAATGGGCAAACTGAGGGATGATGCCAAGGAGTCCATCTTAAATGGAATCTGAAATGAAGAAGAAAGCGAAGTCACATATGTCAATTTGGATTCGCTTGGACACCTGCTGCTGCACATTATGTCAATCAGCAGTGTGTTGCTTAAGCCAAGTTGGCATATTCTTTTGCCAGGCCAGTTATTACAACCTTATGACAAATTATATCGAATAATGCTTGATTGAAGAGTTGTGCCTTTTTGGGAAGCAGGGTCGTACGAAAAAGCTCATATTTCTCAGATTGTTACAGCCAAGGTTTTATTTCCCTAACATTTACTTTTTGGAGGCAAAGTGAAACTGAAGCATAATAGCTTCCTTAAAACAGAATTTAATGTGAGGAGGCAGACAAATAGCTAGATGGCCGCCTTTAAATGCACTTAGGCAGACACAGTTTGGACTTGAGCAGAAACAGTTTGGGCATTTGGACTTCTCAGGATATAATTTTCCAGTAAAGATAGGTTGGCAGATACTTGTACTGATAATTGCACTAATTGTTGATGATTATTGTCAATAATATATGAAATGGCTCTGTTTTTCTGCTGTTTTGAGATTGTAACATATGAATATGTTTTCAGGACTTTTTTGCTGAAAGGATGGGTGTCTATATATATTAGCAATATATGTGTAGAGAGAGAGAGAGAGAGAGAGAGAGAGAGAGAGAGAGAGAGAGAGAGACTCAGGCTGTATAGCTGCAGACCTAGAGACTGAAGATACCAGCAGGGATGTGGAGGGTGCGAAAATAATTGAACCTCATGAAGCATGCAACCGCATAGTTGAAGTTGTCAAAGAAGCTATGGCAAAGATGGAAGAGGTTGCGGAAGAAAAAGCTCGGACATTGAAGAAAGCACGGCTGGCACTGGAGACAGCGGACAGAGAACTTAATGACAAGAAAAAGGAACTGACAGAGCTTGAGATGGAGCAAGAACAAAAGCAGCAGGAAATTGAGGAGTTGGAAGCTATTGTGAGATTGAAACAGGCAGAAGGAGAGATGTTCCAAATGCGTTCAGATGACGCACGCCAGGAAGCTGAAAGGTTGCAGCGCCTAGCATTAGCTAAATCAGAGAAATTCAAAGAAGACTACACAAATCGATATTTAAAGCTACGTCTGAATGAGGCGGAAGCAGAGCGCCGTTCTTTGTTTGAGAAAATGCAGCAGCAAGACAATTTTGTGCAGTCATTGACAATGTCCAAGATTCAGGATCTGGTGAAGCAAGTATATTCCAAGCATGCATCTGATTGAAAGCTAAACTGTACTTTAAGGTGCTGACACAAGGAGGCCTTTGCATATGTATTTCAATCAAGGTGAGGCCTCTGCATATGTATTTCAATCAAGTCAAGGGCTCTGCATTTGTATTTCAATCAAGGTGGGGCCTCTGCATGTGTATTTCAATCAAGATGAGGCCTCTGCATATGTATTTGGTCTGCTTTAGCCTTAAGTATTAACTGACTGTCTGCAATCTGCTTTCATTTTTGCCATCTTCCCAAATGTCATGCTTCTGGATGATGGCAGCAGTCTAGGAATTGGAAGTAGCTGTCTTCAATTTCCCTGCACCTTTTTTGCCACCCTTCTTTTCAACAGTTTGTATTGGCAGTGAAGCGGGAATCTGGTGGCTTGGAACTGGTGTTTAGGGATTTGTTTGCAGCTGTGATGTTTGACACTGCTTATGACAGGACTGCTCGATTGCACATGTTTGGTATTGCTTTTGACAGGAACTGTTGTATAGTCATGATGAGAAGACTTTGATACAGAATGTTCATCATCTTGAGGTGGAGCCATATAAGTGCCTTCTTTGTTTCTATCCTGTGGAATGTCCCCTTGAGAATACTTCACCGAGTCAAAATCACTCACTGAGTCAAAACATACCAAAACCACTTGCATGCAAGAACATACTGACACAGACTAATACCTCAAATGAATCAGAACTTATCAAACCTTCCTTGGTCAAGATTGGTCCGCTAACAAAATACAGGATAGTTTCCTACTCTTGTTGCTGGCATGAGAGAACGTGCATAAACCTTTTGACTTAACTCATGCACCAAGGGTTGTTATTTTCTATTTCACTTGAGTGCACCCTACTTTCATATTATTGTACGAGGTAGATAACTTTCATGAATAAAGGAGGGGTAACTAGGGAACATGCTTGATTACAATTTGCAGTCTTAAGCAGACAAGTGGCTTGCCCACCTTCTCTTTGACAAGGGGGAAGTAATGATACCTCGGTATAGAAGATTCCCGTGTGAAAACCACTACCTTGAAGTGCAATAGTTGTGAGCAAAGTGCATTTGCTTTCTTGGCTGATTTTTTGGATGGGGAGGAACAAAGGCAAAAGGAGAGTAATGTATCCAACAAAATTCTTATAATTGTGATAAAAAATGAAAGTGAGATCAAGTGGTTGGCTAGTGTTTGTGCATTGAATGATGTTATGCACCATTGTGATTTGCAGCAATAGTTACAATCGTGCCATTGACTTGGTAGTTTTGGTTTGTTGATTGGGGACTCCAATATCAATCCACTTCTAGATATGGCCCTATGGGCATCCAAAAGTAGTGGATGCATCACTCTTGCATTCATGGTTCTTAAGCAAGATCTATTCTATGGCTTTGGCTATGCCCATAGAGCAAGGCTATACCTTACAGTCTACACAATATGTGAAGACTTGGCATATATTGGATCATGTGTATCATATGCATATTTATTTGTTTTCATTGGAGGTTTTGAACATTAAAACGCATCCGTAGCATGGCTGTTCTAATTTCTCCCTTTGTAGTTAACATTGCTCAAACAACTTGTACATCTTTTGAGATGTCCTCTGGACCACTTGCCATGGTGTTTTGACTCTTCCTTTCTTTAGCATGATACCTTTGACAACTTACATGAGGTAGCTTCTAGATCAATGTTTTTCTTGATCTCTTAGTTGCTAGAGCTACTTCTTATGACATGCTTGTATGCAATGCCTAAAGTGTGGTGAAACAATATGGGACCCGTATGCTACACTTCAAAAATAGAGATTGAAGGAAATGGAACAGATATTGGCATTGGTAATTCACTTTTGGTTTACACCCTAGGCATTCAAGACTTGATTTTTGTTTCTTTACACTAACAGCTCTCATTTAAAATTTCCAGTTGAAGAGAGATTCTTGAGAGTAATCATCTCTACTTTAGATTCTATGTTTGAAGGTTGGCAAGTTGTTTGATACATTATATTGAATACCATGAACCATGAATAAGCATAATCTAATAATGATCATAGTGCATTATTAGGAAACAATCTCAAAGATAATTTTGTTAAATATAAAAGTATACAACCTTGATCATGAACCTTTTCAAGTTCTTTGTACAAAAAAGTAGGAGGATCAGCTTTGCGATCTAGGACTCCATAGGAAGTACGGAGATCATGATAGTCAAAGAACTAATAATCTAATCTCGTTGAATGAACAAAAGGTGGCTTGTAACTACCTCTAGCTTGTTCAATATGTCTCTTTTAAGCATGGTTTGCATGAGGTTTGAGAGAAGCCTTTAGACAAACTCTTTTTTGTTCTCATATATCTAATTTATCTCATCCTCCAAGGTTTTCTGCTATAAGCAAGGAATATTTGAATATTTCTTAGACCCATGAAGACTTTTTCTAGTTAATCCTTAGGTAGCTCGTTTAGAGTTTGGCGCTAAGCATAATAGTATTTTCTTGCTTTTAGTTGGCCTAAGCATAATAGTATTTTCTTGCTTTTATGCAAGCAATACTAATGGTCACTCTATGACTTGTTTAATAAGCATATGTCAAGTCTCTAATGCTTCATTTAGGGTCCATATTTGCTTATGCTAATTCTTAATGGTGGTGTTTAGGTCTTCCAAGGTTCTCTTTGGTGCTCGGATATCTTGAGTAGCCTCAAGTTAGCTTGATGATGCACTTTCTCTGCATTTAGCAACCCTTGAGTCTCTTCTCACTCTCATATCGCCTTATTTGGGTCATTTTGAATTTCTTGGAATAGGTCCTCAAGAGCCAAAGTGATTTTTTGCCCTTGAGATGGGTGCCTTTTAATGTGCTTTAGTGTCGATAAGTCTATTGGTTGTGAAGGCTACTACCATCTCATTTGTTGACTTCTTTTCCAACATTTTACTTTCTTCACTCTAATCTCTTTACAATTGCCACTTGGCCTTGGATAAGCACAAGGATAATTGTGTTCACATTGTAGCTAGAAGACAATGTTTCTTAACTTATTCTGCCTTTTTCTTGCCTTGAACTACTTGCCCATTCTCGCGCCTTCTATGGGCTTTTCTTATACTTGTGTTGTAAGGAGGCTCTTTTTTTGCTTGTTTCCTTGTCAAAAGACATTGATTATCCTTTCATAGTCTTGTTGTTCTTCAATTAGCTTTTTAGTCTCGATATTGTTGTCAACCACTCAAATTAGGTTTTGGAATTGATTGAACATTAAATTTGTGAACTTCATAATCTGGAGGTTGAGAGTGAATCTTACTTATTCTTATTGATAAAAGCAAACTCAAATTGGCATTTGCTCATTGTGGTAGTTTCTATTCGTCCTACTATTTGCAAATAACAAACAAGGTTTCAATCGAACGACGTTTTTTTGGACAATTCACATTTAACTAAACTTTTGAACGTATTAGGCCTTATTTGATGACCTCAATTGGCACTGCCAATCAATGGATGTGCGATGCTTTCTAGCATTATGAGGGTACCTTGTATATTGCTAGTGTAAGTCTTGTGTGCATGGATTTTTAAATGTAAATAATTAACTTATATACAATGAAAAATGGGTGTTTATTTCAATGAAAAAGACAAAAAGGTGATGTATTGGTTATCTACATTCATTTGATGATACTATATTGAGACATCAAAAAAGCAAAAACTTCACATGCAGCTTGTACAAATTTCAAGAACATTTTTTTAGTAATACAAAGTTATGGAAGATTCAACTGAAGCAAGAGTTGAATAATTTGAAGAAAGGGAAGATGTCTATAAATGAGTATGTTTTAAAATTAAGAAGCATTGCAGTTTGACTTAGCAACTATTCATGCAATGTCTCATGATGATGTAACGTGTCCACTTATCGACTGTCCATGCACGTTTTTAATGGTCCGAATCTAAGCGTTGCTATTTGGAACTCCCATGGAATGTTACGGGATTTGTCGCCTAGGGTTTCTTGAGTTTGCCTCGCAATGGAATGTTCGTAACCGAACCCACTGGGATCGACATGAAATTTGGGTCCTTATGGTTAAGGTCTCCTGACATCATTCTAGTGTCAAGTCTTGGACATCTTACTTTACGTAGAGATACCCAATCCAAAGCAGATCCATGTCGCACTTGGTTCAAAGAGAATGTGAAACAAGAGGGATGCACCACTCAACCTCTCTACTTGTAGGGCGTAGTTCCATTTCGGTTCCCCTAAAACGACATGAATGGGGGTTCTAACCTAACGCTTACCAAGGGTTAGTCATTGATAAAACCTCGTGACAAGCCTCCTAGTTCTCTAGGACCACCTTGTCGTAGGACGGACCCGTCAGGGATTCTGCCCACCCGCTTCCCTCAATGGGCATTCTTTAGTTATCTAATTAGGTCTTACAATATTTATGTGTGACATTTAAAATCAACTTCCTTAATTAAGCCTTTTAGGGAATATGGTTCGTTTACGTAACTTATAGCATTGACACGAAAATAGAGCAAGTAGTCCTTTTGACAAACAAGTTCCTTAGCTTATCTTCAACTTAATCTTTGCCTCTTACCCATATATGAGAAATTATATGTCCCTTCTGCCTTGCAGAAGTATCGGGTCCAAATCACATAGCACCATAATTTCCATCCTTTATCTAGAATAGGATCTTATGTTGGGGGTAAAGGCGCCTCCGCCTAGCCGCGCGTGTATTACTACACTGACAGTCACTGCCATTGCACACTGCAGGTGGTGGGTGCCCGTCACCGTCACTTTATTCTTTATTCTTTTAGTGACAGTTTGAATAAAGGAAGGCCCGATCACACATTGTGATTGTTGGAGTTCCCATTTCTTGTCTCTCTCTTTCTTGCTCTTGCTCTCCCGCCATAGCTCTCGAATGCAAGCGTCGATCCTTCTCACATTTCAACTGGTATCAGAGCACGGATTCCCGACTCTTGAGCTTGGCTCGTGGCATTCTCAGCTTCCCATTGACTCCCCACTCGCATTGGGTCTCCTTCCCGGCAGCCATAGCTCATTCTCTTGAGCTCCCGTCACTCCCCGGCTTCCCGAGCTTCTTCCCGACCTATTGAGGCACCATCAGGGCATTGACATTGAGGTATTGCTTCATTATTTCAGAGATTTATCTCAATCCACAGGTCTAGGTAAACAGGGTTTTCACAAGTTGTGGGCAGCCATAGCTCACTCCTCTTGGAGCTTCCTTCACCTGGATCTTGCTTCTACTCTATCAAGGCTTGCTGAGGCTTGGTGTGGGCCTTCTTTGGCCCCCATTTGTGCCCCCTTTGGGCCCCATTGTTGACACGTGGGACATCAGACCCCCCTAACCAGCTCACGTTTTTTTTGCGCATGTTTCAAAATCTGGCCCAAAAATCACTCTTTTGGTCATATCTCGGGTATTCGGAACCCGATTCAGGCAAGATAAGAGTCTAAGTTGGAGTTTTGGCACGCTCCAGACGCGAAGGTGATGTCGGATTCACCAAATTTTGATGACAAAATATTCTGCAACAGATTTCAGGTCTGAGATAGTATGTATTTGTATGCCTATGGCTTATGTGATGCTTCTACTGATGTCTATTGATACCGGATCACTTGTGGATGTTATGTCTCTTATGTGAGACGCATTTGGAGCTGATTTAGCTCAGCCATTGACTGTTTTGAATAATCCCAGATCTATCCAAAACAGGGCACCTACCTGTTACTTCAATTTTATGCTTACAGGTCTTGGCATTTGATGCCCAATTATGCCCGGTTGGTGCCTATACATACGGAATGCATGCCTATGGTTTGCCTATGGATTTGAGCTTGGATCGAGTACTGATTTGCTCAATTTACAGAGGTTATATGTTGTTGGAAACTTCAGGGCCAAAGCTATTTATGTTACAGTTGGGTTATGCCTATTGGTCACGGGGTGCTCCCGGCTACTCAATATGATGTCATGATGTATTTGGACTATGCCACATGTCTTGTTTATGCTCTGGAATGCTTTTGAGCTGAGATTAGAGCTCGATTTGGGTTTGAATGCCACTTCTTTGCAGCTGTCATTTCATCTATGACATGGTTTATGCCTAGGCTACCCAGTACGGGTTCTGATGTCTTGGTGAATGCTTTATGCTTTGGCTGTGGATGGCAGTTGTGTTTGAGCTCGTCTCGACATTCATTTGAGTATTCCCTTGAGTAATTGGACATTGACTTGGCTTTTTCCGTTACGACTTGGCTTTTTCCATTACGACCTTGGATGCTATTGAGGCATTGTCTTGGTTACCTGTCTTTGGTACTTTGACTTGGTTTGCTTGAGTTGTTGAGCTAGTTTATCCACCTTTTGAGCCAGTGGGAGTATCTTGTATGCTTGACCGACATTGAGCGAGAGGTTTATGCTATTTTGAGCATTTTGCAGATACTTGAGACTTTGAGATCTCTTACACTTAAATGTTGCATGGTTCATGCACTAATATCTTGGAGTTGCTTTTGACATGAGCTTGGGCTTTGCACTCTTGTGAGCATACACCTACTGGTGTCAAGTCTTGCCAGTGTTATGTATACTTTGCCCTATTGTCCAGGGGATATGCCTACTCACCACTGATGGATGCTTTGGTGACATGTTTGGGTGTTTGCTTAGGGTCTTGATGATTGTTTCATACTGATTTATGCCCGTTTATGGCTGGTCATGTCTTGGTTGTCATTTATTGACTTGGTGCAGTGATTTGGTCAGAAATTAACTCTCACAGTACCCTGCTGTCATTTATTATAGCAAGCATATAACTTCGGAATGACATGGATTTTTCATGTTGAAATATTTTGAAATGATATACTTTCACTAGTACTTGGTGGGCAGCAGCTTTGGTTACACTTTTCTCGTCATTTTCTCTCGATTTTAGTGATTTTTCGATCATTTTCTACAGTAAACAGCAAGCAGTTTTGAACTGTCTACAGTCTTTCAACCTGCATTATGGTGAGTTCGTCCACTGATCATGCTATTTTCAACATCACTAAGCTTGATGGTACGAATTACTCTTATTGGAAGAGCCAGATTTGATAGGTGTTGGTGCAGAAATCGCAGATCAAACCATTCAGGTTGAGCGGGCATCCACTTGCAACTATGCCAGATGAGAAATGGCTTGACCTTGATGAGTTATGCAAGTCTACTATTGTATTATCTCTCATAGAACAGGTTCATTACAATGTATTTGAGGAAGAACAGAGTGCATGGCAGTTGTGGGATAAAATCAAGAATCTTTATGACAAGAAAATTCCAGCGAGTCAAATGTATTGGCTGAAGCAGCTTCTGGATCTGTGTGTGTATGAAGGAGAATGTGACTATGTCTGCTCACTTAAGCCAGTTCCATGCTATACTCAAGAACTGGACTTCGCATGACATCACTTTTGCAGAGGATGTCACTCCTCTTTTCTTGCTTCGTACTCTTAATGAGTCATGGGATGTATTCCGTACTGCATTATGTGCCTCTATTGTTACCTTGAAATTATCTGATGTTGAGAGTGCTCTTCTGCAAGAAGAGGTTAATCGTAAGAATTTGGATGCGTATAGTGTGTTGCATGCTATGACAGTTAGAGGCAGGAATGATGGGAATGGAAAGCATGGCAGTGGCAGTGGCAGTGGCCGTGGACGGGATTCTCAAAAATCTCGGTCCAAGTCTTATGGGAATTCACGTAGCAAATCTTGTGGCAGGAATGCATTTGCTACTTGCCACCATTGTGGGAAAAAGGGCCATATTAGGCCACAATGTCATGAACTGCGCAATGAAAGGCGTAAAGATAAAGACAAAGTGCAGGATAAATCTTGTGATCGCAGCATAGTGCCTGCAAAGTCCAGTGTTAAAATTAAAGAGATCAATGTTATGCAGCCTGAGGATGTTGAGGATGATGATTATATCCTTGCAGCTTCTTCTAGTGCTTCACAGATGATAGAGATACACTCTATGTATGCACAGTGTTGGCTCTTGGACTCAGGTGCGTCCTTTCATGTGACACCTTGTCGAGAGTGGTTTCATTCATATCGTACTGTTTTGGGTTCTGTGCGCTTGGGTGATGGCATCTCTCTTGATATTGTGGGCATTGGTGATGTTAGGCTGCAGTTTCCTTGTGGCAGCAATTTTGTTATGCAGGATGTACGTCATGGTCCTACTTTGACACATAGTCTCATGTCAGCTAGATAGCTTGATGACGCAGGTTATTATGTATCTTTTGGAGACTCTGCATGGAAGATCACTCGTGGTAAATTTGTGATTGCAAGAGGTGCCAAGATTGGCAGCCTCTATCCCTTGATTGTATCCACTTCTTCCATTGATCATGTTTTGTCTGTGGGTTCTATCCCCCATGTACCTCTTTGGCATGCCCGTTTGGGCCATATGTCTTTGAAGGGAATGAAAACGCTTTCTGGTTTGTAGTACTTACCGCCCCTTGATTATGTATGTTTTGATTCATGTGAGCATTGTCTTTATGGCAGGCAGACTAGGTCTACGCATAAGAAGTCTGGTAGGCCATACATGAGTGAGCCCTTGGCATTGGTACATTTGGATGTCTGTGGGCCCATGCCTTGTCAGTCTATGGGTGGTGCAAAGTATTTTGTTACGTTCATAGATGATTTTTCATGGAAAGTTTGGGCTTATCCCATTAAGCTAAAATCCGATGTCTTGGCTTTGTTTTAGAGATGGCTTGCATTGGTTGAGAACCAGTTTGGGTATAGGCTAAAATGCCTAAGGACAGATAATGGGGGTGAGTATGTCTCACGTGCTTTTGAGCAGTTATGTGATGAGAGGGGTATTAAGTGTCAGTTGACCGCTGTTAGAAATCAAGCTCACCGTCAGTGTGTCTTCATCTATGACCAACATCTTTGACAGCTAGTGTGTACAGCTGTCTACATGTGACTACATTAAATAAGTCGGGTTAGTAGTCAGTTAGTGACCTGACTAGAGTTAGTCAGTCTAGTCTACGTTTACACTAGGTCACTTTATCTTGTAGTGTGTGTGTTTTTCAGTTGAGTGTGTGGAAATGAAGGAATGAGCTTGAGAGCCTGAAGGCTCATGGATATGGAGTCTTTCCCTTTCTCTCTCTCTACTCTTTGAACATGGTATCAGAGCTTCATCCATGAGGCTGTGGGAGAATGGGCATGACAACTTGCAGTGCAAAGGAGATGGAAGTAAGGAATGAGGAAGAAGCTGGACACTTGCAAATGAAGCCATAGTCAAAGGAAGGAATCAGCGTGGACTGCCTTCTGAAAATCGTGGACTGCCTCCTGAGTCTGAAAATCGTGGACTGCCTCCTGAAACCTGTGTCCTGAAATCGTGGACTGCAACCTGTGTCTGAAAATCGTGGACTGCCTCCTGAAAAACAACAACTTGTATCTGAAAATCTGCGCCTGCTCATCTGAATGGACAGCAACCTGTATCTGAAAATCTGCACCTGCTGATCTGAATGGACAGCAACTTGTATCTGAAAATCTGCATCTGCTGATCTGAGTGGACAGCAACCTATCAATCTTCAGTGGGGCACTTGGACAAGGTTCATAGAGCATGTATGCTCACTATTGAAGGTATTTGAAGTGTGCAAGAAGTAAATGCTTGTGTGGGAGCTCTGTTATGAGCTGGAGTGACAGACACAGACCTGAAATCATTTCTGAACTGCTGTAAACATGAATGGACAGCATGCATTCAGTCATTACTGACACACAAGAGCCTTGTACTACACTCAGAAGGCATCTTTGGAGCACAAGAATGTGTCAAAGCATGTATACATTGGATCAAATGTCTTGGAGCTGAGATCTCTTGCTCAGAATACTCAGATCTGAAAATCAATGACAGGCTGAAAACTGTCATATACAGTCAATGACAGAATACTCAGATCTGAAAATCAATGACACGCTGAAAACTGTCATAGACAGTCAATGACAGAATACTCAGATCTGAAAATCAATGACAGGCTGAAAACTGTCATACACAGTAAATGACAGAATACTCAGATCTGAAAATCAATGACAGGCTGAAAACTGTCATACACAGTCAATGACAAGTACTGTGCATTACTGAAGCAATACAGGTCATCTTGGGGGTTCCATCATCTATATGAACTGGCCTATACATGCTGAATGCATGGAGAATTGAAGCAAGCAATGAGCATCATTGAAAACTGAATTTTGAAGCTGAAGTAAATGCAGTTACACTGTCCTGGTTAATTACAAACAGCTCATGTATTGAACGTGCCACTACAAAGTAAATGTATGACATGGTCAAAAGACATTTTGGAGCTGCTTGGAGCTTGGTATGCTGAATTCTGGTTGACTGCAACCTGAAACTGAATTTGTTGACACACTCAGTTTTGGACTTGAAATTGCTGCTGGTTACTCACAGTTTACAGTTTTCAGACTACATGTATGTACCCTAGCAGTGAGGTTACATAAGCTTAAGCTGAAGCAAACACATAGCTTATGTATTGACAGTTATATCTACAGTTGAGACCACTTGTTTGAGGGTTGTTTTGGGATGTCAGTGGGCTGAAATACCCTGGTTTTTTTCTGCAATTTAGTGCAGAAAACTGTCATAAACTGTTACGGACTGAACTTAGTCAGTCATACTTATTGGACTGCAGGGAGTCAGGCACTTGATAGACAGTCTATTGCATCATGGCTAATGCACATGGGACTGACAATATCACTCAGATAGTTGGAGAGAAGTTGGATAATAAGAACTTTACATTATGGAAATTCAGAATGAAAAACTTTTTGGTTGGGAGAGGTTATTGGGATTTATGTACAGGAGATGAAGTTGCTCCTGAGTTGCCTGCACACAATCCAACAAATGAATAGAAAAGAGCCTACAGGCTATGGAATGAAAGAGCATACAAGGTGCTGCATTAGTTTTCCTTATGTATATCTGATGCTATGGTAATTCAAATCACTGGATGTGAGACTCCGAAGGATGCTTGGGACATACTGATGAAAAATTATGGAACCATGACACATGCAAGAAAGATCCAGTTGAAACAGCAGTTCAACAACATGTCTAGGAATGGCAAGAGCATCCAGACGTATACCACGGAGATTAAGACCATAACTGATCAACTTGCTACTATTGGCTCAAGTGTATCAGAAGATGATATGATTGCTGTTTCTTTGAATGGCTTAGGCAAAGAGTACAAAGCTTTTGACACTTCCATTTCTGTCAGAGAAGAGCCCCCTAGCTGGGAAGAGCTAGTTGCTTTGTTGCTGCATGAGGAAGTCAAACTTGGTTTGAATACAGGTTCTAGTGCATCTCAGAGTAGAGACACTGTGTTGTACTCTAGCCAGCGTGGCAGAGGATCTAGAGGTCGTGGTTCATTTCGAGGTCGTGGTGACACTCGTAATACTTATGGACAGCAGCAGCAGCAGAGTAATTGGCATGGTGCAAATACACAAGGCCAGCATGGATCTGGTGGGTTTAGAGGCAGGGGGAGATCACCCCGAGGTAGAGGTGGTGGTTCTAGTTCATGGCAGCCGTCTAATCAGTCCAACAGGGACAAGGACTGTCATTATTGTGGCCGGTATGGGCATATTGCAAAGGATTGTTACAAGAAGCAAGGAGATATGAAGGCAAAGGGTAGACAGCATGGGCACTATGCATCTTCCAGTGGTGCTCATGATGAGTCATTTGATAGACTCTTTGCCATGCAGCATGTATCTAAAAATGCATCGAGACATGATAGAGATGACAGATGGTACATTGACTCTGGAGCGTCAAACCACATGACCCCGCATGGAGAGTGGTTTGATGAGATGGTTGCAGGTACACATGGTCATGTATGTACTGGGGATGATACCGAACATGACATAAAGCATAAAGGGATTGTTCCATTGATGATGCCTGATGGCAAGAAGAAAGGCCTGCATGATGTCTTACATGTACTGACCATAACAAAGAATTTGTTTTCTGTGGGTCAAATGGCAGAACAGAATCTGCAAGTGAGGTTTAACAAGGATGGATGTTTCATTGAGGAGTATGGAAATGGCTGCAAGCTAATTGCCAAGGGCAGAAGGGATGGCAGGATGTTTACTTTGGAAGCGACCATTCCTGAACTTAAAGCACCTATGTTTGCTCATGATGAGAGTGCCATCAGAGATGTAGAGATCTGGCACAAGAGAATCGGACATGCCAATGTACAAAAGCTGAAATCTATGCAGCAAAAAGAAGTAGTACTTGGATTACCTAAATTCAAGTATAATGATTTTGGTCATGTATGCCCTGTATGTCAGTTTGGGAAGCAGGCACGGTTTCCTTTCATGAGACATGTAAAAAACAACACTAGACCTTTACAGTTGGTACACTCTGATGTCTGGGGTCCTTCACATAATGCTTCTTTTGGCGGTGCACGGTATTATGTCTCATTTATTGATGATTTCAGTAGGTACACTTGGCTTTATATCTTGAAACATAAGGATGATGTGTTTGATGCATTCAAAGACTTCAAGAAACACGCTGAAAATGAATTGGGCTGTTACATATCATATTTGAGATCAGATGGAGGAGGTGAATATGTCTCAAACTACTTTGACAGGTATCTTGCTAAACATGGGATCAGAAGACAACTCACATGTAGTTATACACCGCAGCAAAACGGTGTTGCAGAGAGGAAAAACAGGGTTTTGATGGAGTCAGCTAGAGCTATGCTGAATGAAAAATGTCTGCCAAATGGTTATTGGGCTGAAGCAGTGGTGACTGCTGTATATGTGCTGAATCGAACCCCTACAGCAGGGATTCATGATGTCACTCCGTATGAACGGCTGTATGGTCATAAACCTGATATTTCACACTTGAAGGTATTTGGCAGCATTGCATATGTGCATATACCGGATGAGAAGAGGAAGAAATTGGATCCTAAGGCAGTGAAAAGTGTGTTTATTGGATATGCACAGGAACGGAAAGCTTATAACTGTTATGTACCTTCTACGCATGAGACACTCATAAGCAGAGATGTGGTATTTGATGAGTTAGCATCTTGGTATGGGAATCCTGTTGCAGTGCCTACTGATGGCTCACCCAGTATGAGTCATGCTGAAAATACTCCTGCAGAAAGTACTTCCATGACTGGTCAGACAGGTGATGTATCATCTACAGTGAGTCCTTGGACAGGACGATTACGGAGTCGCATTACTGCATCCACTGACACAGATATGTCAGTGAGGGGGAGAACAGATAAGGGAAAAGAAAAGGTTTTTGAAGATGTAACAGGTCCACTCACTGCAGGTTATGATTCATCTAGCAGTGACAGCTTAGATAGTGAATTGGGGATTCCGTCTGTTATGACGCCAGGTGCTAGACAGAGCTGTTATGTGCCGCCTCATGAGAGGCAAGCTCACAGTGAGCCACAACTCAGGAGATCAGAGAGGGTCAGACGACCTGTTGACAGGTATACTTACACTGGATATTCAGCCCATCATTATGCTTATATGACGAAAGTAACAAGTTTTAGAGAACCAAGTAAGTTTGATGAGGCAGTTTCAGATGAGAATTGGCGTGCTGCTATGGATGAGGAATATTCAGCTTTGGCTGAAAATTGTACATGGGATTTGGTACAGTTGCTTGAGGGCAAAACACCTATTGGATGCAAGTGGGTGTATAAGGTAAAATGTAAATCAGATGGATCATTGGAAAGATATAAGGCCAGACTGGTTGCAAAAGGGTATGCGCAGCAGTATGGTCTTGATTATGAGGAGACTTTCAGCTCTGTAGCAAAGATGGCTACAGTTAGAACTGTGATTGCTTTGGCAGCAGCTAGAGGCTGGAAACTATGGCAGATGGATGTAAAGAATGCATTTCTCAATGGAGAATTACAGGAAGAGGTTTACATGGAACAGCCTGAAGGCTATGTACACCCAGAATTTCCAGCACATGTATGTCGGCTGAAAAAGGCATTATATGGGTTGAAACAGGCACCCAGAGCATGGAATGCTCGCATCAGCAGTTATTTACAGCAACATGGTTTCCGATTGGGAGATGCTGATCATAGTCTGTTTGCGAAGAAGACAGATAGTGGCTATGTTTTTCTAGTTGTCTATGTTGATGACTTAATCATTACAGGAGATGATGAAAATGGAATTGCTGAAATAAAGATGTGTTTATAGGCTGAATTTAAGGTCAAGGACCTTGGAGAGCTGAAATATTTTTTGGGGATTGAGGTTGTCTCTACACCTCGAGGCATATGGCTGCTACAGAAGCAGTATGCTCATGACATGTTACAGAAATATGGTATGGCTGATTGCAAGCCTATGGATACGCCTTTGGAGCAGAATGTCAAGTTGCAGATTGATGTTGGGACAGAGATTGAGAATGTTACTATGTACAGACAGATGGTAGGCAGCTTGATCTATCTCATGATCACTAGACCTGACTTGAGTTATGCTGTGGGGCTGATCAGTCAGTTCATGCAGAAGCCTCGCAAACCACACTTGGATGCAGTCAGAAGAATTCTGAGATATGTAAAGAGTACCACAGATCATGGGCTGTTTTATGCATATGGGAAAACCCTTGACTTGATGGGGTACACTGATGCTGACTGGGTTGGTTGCACATATGATAGGAGGTCAACCAGTGGCTATGCATTTGGATTGGGTAGTAGCATGATCAGTTGGCAGAGTAAGAAACAGCCTACAGTTGCATTGTCCAGTACGGAAGCAGAGTATCGTGGTGCGGCCTTAGCGGCCTGTGAAGCTAAGTGGTTACAGAAGTTACTGAATGACTTGGGAGTACACTTGGACAGCAAAGTCAAGCTGTATTGTGACAATTTGAGCAGTGTTATGTTAGCAAGCAATCCTGTTTATCATGCAAGATCAAAACACATTGAGGTTCACTACCATTTCATCAGGGAAATGGTTTTAGCAGATCAGATTGACTTGGAGCATGTGAAGACTGAAGACCAGGTAGCAGATATCTTTACCAAATCACTTGGTAAAGATAAGTTCATTCACTTTAGATAGCTACTTGGAGTGATGCAGATGATTTGAGTTTTGTTTTTGAGCTTGAGGGGGAGTGTTAGAAATCAAGCTCACCGTCAGTGTGTCTTTATCTATGACCGACATCTATGACAGCTAGTGTGTACAGCTGTCTACATGTGACTACATTAAATAAGTCGGGTTAGTGACCTGACTAGAGTTAGTCAGTCTAGTCTACGTTTACACTAGGTCACTTTATCTTGTAGTGTGTGTGTTTTTCAGTTGAGTGTGTGGAAATGAAGGAATGAGCTTGAGAGCCTGAAGGCTCATGGATATGGAGTCTTTCCCTTTCTCTCTCTCTACTCTTTGAACAACCGCCCCCTACACCCCCCTTCCCCCCCCCCCCAAAATGGTTTGGCTAAGCGGATCAATAGAAACATCCAGGAGTGTGTATGCAGTATGCTTAGCCATGCTGGCCTACCACAGAGCTTTTAGGCTGAGGCAGTAAGTATAGCTGTTGGAGGGGAGCTACGGAGCTCTACCCCGAGACCTACGGACCGCTTATTGATCAAGCGTTTCAAGCCGAGCGGCCATGGCTACCTCTTACATAGCCGACGCGCAATGCCTACCTTACAGGTGTAGTGAGCTTACCTTGATACTCGATCGCGTTCCCTCCTCTCTCTTGCACTTCGGTAGCTCCACGATCCTTGTGGCAAGCTCAAGCCCCCTCCGTCAAGCTCCATCCTCCATAGCCGTGCAAGAGAAGAGAAGAGAAGAGAAGAGAAGAGAAGAGAAGAGAAGAGAAGAGAAGATGAAGAGAGAAGATGGGGAGCTTCTTCTCTACGATCCCTCACTCTCACACACTCACTCCCTCACACTCCCTCAATCCCTCACTCAAGCACAAGCAAGAAGGCAAGAAACAAGAGAAGAAGAAGAAGAAGCTTTAGCCACACACACAAGAATGAACTTCTCATTCACTTTTGAACTTTATATACATGTCCTACTTTTTGGGCAGTCATCCCCACTTTTTACATGGCCGCCATTAGCCTAGGCCCTCTTTTCCTATTTCCCACCGTTCTAACTTATCCCATTCCCACTAATGCATACAATTTGCACAGGAGTGAGATCGGCACTCTTTTTACAAGGATTTGGGAGCGCCTTCATATTTAATGGCACGCTTTTACTCTTTTCGTGATACTGAAGCCTTCTGGAGAGGTTGTCATTCAAATTTTCAAGGTCTGACCTCCATCCAGGGTGCCTTTTTTTTCCTTTGTCCTGTGCCTTTTTGGTTATCTCCTTCTGCTCCATTTTTCCCGCACTTCTGCTCCATTTTCTCTTTTTTTTGGTGAACCCTAGGTGTGGTGAGCAAAGTGAGCCTTCGGGCATTTTTCTCTTTTTTTTTGAAGATTGCATACAAAGAAGGCATTTTGGCTAATGCCTTCTATCATCACAATACGCTCAAGCATGTGGACATCTTTCTTCGGGCTCTTCTGACGAGAGGTCTGGTAGAGGCGGACTGGGTGTTCTCCGTTGTTCTTCTTCAGCATCCTGCTCCAAGTTCGAGCCCTCTTCGGCATTCTATTCGGCCACTACTGGGGCCACTTGTGGTGGTGGTGCAGGCTGCTTCTGTTCTTCGAACCCTAGTTCCTTGAGCTCAATGGTGGAGAGGCCGGCATGATGCAGGTAGTGGAATTGCTGCTCCTTGGTGATTCCCATGCCGGTGGAAAGCTCCCATTCCTGAAGGCCATATCTTAGCACTCGGGTAGTCAATTCCAGCTTCCTTCTCACCCTCTCCACTGAATCATTACCCTTTGTTTGGGTGACATGTAGCACGGTGCTGAGAAAGGCTTGCCTCTATACATTGGCGCATACATCGGCTGCTTCGGCCCTGGATTCGGCAAGCACTCTCTCGCACTCAGCTACCACCAAGCGCTCCGTTAACTGCCTAATTCTTTCAAAGTTGTTCTCTTCCCACGCGTTGGCTCTTTCATCCATCTTTCTCATTCCCTCTTCCAGCTCGCTTGCTAATGTGGTTACCACCTCTGCTGCTGTTCATTTGTTAAGACCCAGAGTTGGTGCCACTCCCTAGATTTTCGAGCCAACTATTCTTTGGTAATTTCTTTCGCTTGATTTGCAATACTGAACCTCTGTTCTGCCTCAGCGATTAGTTCTGACTTTTTTTGCGCTAGCTGCTCATGGCTCTGGATCTCCGCAAGGTGCAGTATTCGTTGCGTGAAGGCCATGGCCATGAGGGCCTCTGTGTCTTCCTTGGCAACCTCCAATGCACCTTTCAGTCTCACTGTGCCTCCTGTTGCTGCCCTTGTGCTTCTGCTGCGAGGGTTGCCAGCCTTTCCCATGCTAGGAACTCTATCTCTCTCTCTCTAGCCTATCTTGTTCCTCGAGTTCATACCATAGCTTTGCTATGGTATTCTCCTGCCGCTCGTTCGGCTTGCCCTCTTGAGCTGCTAACTGTCCATACCCTTCTAGTCTAGTTGTTCTCTGTTCCAGGTCAACATATTGCTGCACTAGTAACTTTAAGCTCCGCTGTTCGGCCACCAGGTTTTGCTCTTCGTCCTTTAGTCTCTGTCTTAGGCGGCTTTCGTTATCCTGGGCTTTTTTCGTTTTTGCCTCCAGTTGAACTTGCAGCACTTTCACCTCCCTTTTTTGGTTGGCTCCTTGCCTTGAAACTTCGAGCCTCAAGGCTGCCAAAGTTTCCCTTTCCTTTTCCAGCTCCAACAGGGCCACCTTCTTTTCTTCCTTTGCTTTATCCAACTGTGCCAGGAGCTCAGCCACGTAAGCATCGTAGTCCGCACCAGGTGGCATGGAAATAGGAGTTGTGGTGGTTGACACTTCTAGCTTTTGCTATTTTGGGTCTTTCCTGGACTCAGCATCTGTAGTGGCGGGTCTTTTCGCTCCAGTCTCTGGCACAATCTCATCGACTTTACTGACAAGCATCTGCATCATGCTCATCAGCTGGGCGGTGTCCAGAGAGGGCGTGGGTTGCGGGGCAGTTGTGGTGTCGATTGGCATCGGCACGAAGGAGGAAGGCAGGGGGTGCAACAATGACTTTCCCTTGCCTACGATCACTGGGGCTACTTCTGTGCTGCCACTTGCTTCGGCCTCATGGTGGGGACTCAAGGGGTTGATCTCTCCTCTTCCATGAGTTTCCTCAACAGATCTGTGAGTGGCCTCTACCAACTCAGCTAGTTATTTCATCCTCAGCTCCTTGGCTTCCTCCTCTACCCTTCTTTGTGTTAACCCCAACACGAAGAAAGAAAAAGAAAGTGGAAAAGACGCAGGGCAAAGGCGGAAAAAAGGTAGCCCGACTGAAGAAAGAAAAGGAGAAAAGGCCAAAAGCGCAAGGGCAACCTTAAAAGTCCAACGCAAATACAAAAGGGGAAAGGCGCATTTTTAAACAAAAAGGTGCACCCTAAAATCTTGTAAAAGAGCGCCGGGCTCTCACCCGTGCAATTTGTAAATGTAGATGGGCAGTGAAAAGGAAGCTAGGAAGATAGAAGGACAATGGAAAAAAGGGCCTAGGCTATGGCCGGCCATGTAAAAAGGGGAAAAGGGGATGACCGCCCAAAAGGGATTTAGGGTTTTGTATATAAAGTTGAAAAGAGAATGAGAAGCTCATTCTTTGGTGTGTGGCAAAAGGAGTCTTCTTCTTCCTCTCTTCTTCTCTCTTTCTTGCTTGTGTGTGCTCTTGAGAGAGGGAGTGTGAGAGTGTGAGGGAGTGAGTGTGTGTGAGAGTGAGGGATCAAGAGGGTGAAGCTCTTCACCATCTCCTCTCCTCTTCTTCTCTTCTCTTCTCTTCTCTTGCGCACGCGGCTATGGAGGATGGAGCTTGGAGATGGAGGAGGCTTGAGGATGCTTGAGCTAGCATCTAGGATCGTGGAGCTACCGCAGTGCAAGAGGGAGGAGGGTACTCGATCGAGCATCAAGGTAAGCTCACTACACTCGTAGGATTGACGGCGCGTCGGCTAGGTGAGAGATAGCCATTGGAGCTCGCTTGAAACGCTTGAAAGAATAAGCGGTCCGAGGGTCTTGGTGGTTACTCCCACATTTTGATTCCGTTGCTGGGACCAACGGATTCAAGCTTGAGCACTTGCGTGCCTCATATTGAGCATTGAAGTAGGGTATTCATCCCCGAAACGGAGCTTGAGATAGGTAGGAAGTTGGGTGTTTTCGATCTTCAGAACAGGTAAGTATTTTGGGATATTCTGGTTGTTGATGATTGGAAAATATGGAGAAACTAGTTCAGTGTTTTGCTTTCAATTTATGTTGTGTTTAGGGTAGATTAATAGTAGGAAATCACACACGAAGAGGCAGAGGGTGTCAAGATTGTGGGAGAGAAGGAAGGAGTCTCGCTTGAAGCTTTCTTGCTTGCACAATGGGGGAAGACACACACAGGTGGAGGTTGAAAACAGTTTTCCTCTTCTTAGTTGTGTAAGCCAAAAGAACTCTAGTACAAAGAAATAGAAGAACCCTAGATATGGGTCTCAAACCAAACTCAACTAACTAAGGTGGCATACTAATTGAGCCACGAACTAGAGTAGATAAGGATAGCTATCATGTAGCTATTATTCAGGGGCGGTGTACCAACCGCGTCTGCAACAACTGACAAGTCGGTGACATAAATACACAACGGTCACCCTGGCGTATCACGAGTGGAGCTCGATATCTCAACACTCCCCCTCGAGCTCAATCCCAATTCGTGCACACCAAGCAGGTCTCTGAACTTGCGCAGCTTCTCTGCGCCCAATGCCTTCGTGAATATGTCAGCTACCTGATCCTCTGTGCTGACATAAACTAGATCAATAAGACCTAGTAAAACCCTCTCTCGCACATAGTGATAATGCACCTCAATGTGCTTTGTTCTAGCATGATAGACTGGGTTATTTGCCAAGTGTATACTACTCATGTTGTCACAATAAATGACAACTGGTCCATCTGTAGACTGATGCATATCATAAAGTAGCTTATGCAACCAAGCTACCTCACATGCAGCCATTGCTGCACCCCTGTACTCCGCCTCTGTGCTCGACAAGGCAACTGTAGGCTGTTTCTTGTTGCTCCAAGTGACTGCAGCACTCCCGAAAGAGAATACATATCCACTGGTAGATCGTCTATCAGAAATGCTACCAGCCCAATCAGCATCAGTGTATCCATGCAACTGTATCTGAACCCCAGTCTCATAAAATAGTCCATACTGCAATGTGGACTTCACATACCTGAGTATGCGTCTAGCCGCATCCAAATGCGGTTTCCTTGGAGCTTGCATAAACTGACTTACCAATCCAACAGCATAGCTCAAATCTGGCCTGGTAATAGTCATATAAATCAAGCTTCCTACTATGCGTCTGTACATAGTAGGGTCTTCCAGAAGCTCACCTGCATCTGCGCTCAGCTTCACATTCTGCTCCAAAGGAACTAAAATAGGCTTACAGCCTGACATCCCATATTTGGACAGCATGTCCAATCCATACTGCCTCTTCAAGAGCTGTATCCCACTTGGTGATCTAATCACCTCAATGCCCAAGAAATAACGCAGCTCTCCCAAATCCTTCATCTCAAACTTCTGCTTCAATAGCATTTTCACATGAAGGATATCTTCATCACTGTCACCTGTCATAATCAAATCATCAACATAAATGACAAGTAGCATAATACCTTTCTCTGTTTTTCACATAAAGTGAGAAATCTGCCTTGGAAATCTGAAAGCCAATAGTGACAAGATATTGTCCTATCTTGTCAGACCATGCTCTAGGTGCTTGCTTCAAGCCATACAAGGCTTTCTTCAACCTGCAAACAAACACAGGATGAACAGCATGCACATAACCTGGTGGCTGCTCCATGTAGACCTCTTCTTGAAAATCACCATGCAAGAAGGCATTCTTTACATCCATCTGATGTAAAGACCATCCCTTTGATGCAGCCATAGCAATGACTGCTCTTACGGTTGCCATCCTTGCAACCGGACTGAATGTTTCTTCATAGTCAATGCCATATGTTTGTGCATACCCCTTGACTACTAATCTTGCCTTGTATTTGTTCACAGAACCATCTACATTGTGCTTCACCTTATAAACCCACTTACAGCCAATTGCATTCTTACCTTTAGGCAAAGGTACCAATTCCCATGTAGCATTTGCTTCCAAGGCATCCATTTCTTCATCCATGGCTTTCTCCCATTTTTCTTTTCCCATGGCTTGCTCAAAAGAAGTGGGTTCTGGTTCCTGTATCACTTTGACCATATATGCATAGTGAATGGCTGTAAATCCATCATATTTCAGCCTATCCACAGGATACCTAGCTCTCGTAGACCTGCGCAAAGTGGGTTCACTCCCAGGTGCCCTCAAAACATCCCTGGTCTTCCTTACTCTAGGTGTAACAATAGAAGGAATACCCAACTCATCATCAATGCTATGTTCTGAGCCACTGGATTCACCATCCACATAAGAGTGACCTGCATTCACATCAACCATGGGCTGATCAACCTTCTCTTTTCCTTTTCGTGATACCTGCATACCACTATCTGCATTGCTTTGAGAAGATTCTCCTGATCTCAATCTGCCTGTCCATGGTGAAGAGTGTGAACCACTGCTAGAGGACGCTCCAGGTCCACTAATATTTTGTGACTGCTGCTGTGAATTCTGTGCAGCATTACCATTTTGTGCATCTACATCATCAATCACATTTACTGGTTTATACCAGCTACTCATCTCATCAAAAACAACATCTCTGCTCACTGTAAACTTACGAGTAGAAGGGTTATAGCATCTATACCCTTTTTGCTGCAGAGAGTAACCAATAAAGATGCACTTCTCAGCTTTTGGATCCAACTTGGATCTCAACTCATCTGGCACATGTACATAGGCAATGCAACAAAAAATTTTCAAATGAGAAATATCTGGTTTCCTACCAGTATACCTCTCCTCTGGAGTCACCCCATGTATTGCTGCAGTGGGAGTCCTGTTCATTATATAGACTGCTGTAGCAACTGCTTCAGCCCAATAAAAATCTGGCAAGTCTTTTTCATTGAGCATGGCACGAGATACCTCTCCAATATGCCTGTTTTTTCTTTCTGCAATTCCATTTTGTTGTGGGGTATGACTGCATGAATATTGCTGCTTTATGCCATGCTCCTGCAGGAACCTTGCAAACTCATTTGAGAGGTACTCTCCCCCTCCATCTGACCTTAGGCATTTTATCTGCAAGCCTGTTTCTTTTTCAACCATAGCTTTAAGAGTTTTGAAATGCCCAAAAACTTCACTTTTCTTTTTCATAAAATACACCCAAACTTTTCTGCTATAGTCATCAATAAAACTGACAAAATAATGACAGCCTCCAAGAGATGCAGCTTTAGTTGTCTACACATCAGAGTGGATTAATTCCAATGGCTTCTTACTCTCTTGAACATGTCTAGGAAATGGTTTCCTTGCCTGTTTTCCAAACTGACAGGCTTCACATACCTTATGCATTTCTGCAACCTTGAATTTCGGCAAACCTGCAACAATATTTTGGGCCTGCATTGATTTAAGTCGCTGTACATTAACATGACCAATGCGTTTATGCCAGATATCAATATCTGCAACTACACCGGTCCCATGTGCAAACATTGCTGCACTTAATTCAGACATGTCTGCATCCAATGTAAACATTCTACCCTTCTTCTTTCCTTTTGCTATCAAGCGACCTTTATTTTTCATATCCTCAACAAAGCATCCATGAGGATTAAATCTGACCTGCAAGCCCTGTTCAACCATTTGACCAACAGAAACCAGATTCTTGGTGATATTCGGGACATGAAATACATCGGACAGGTATTTCTTTTTCCCATCCTGCATAGACAAGGGAATTTTTCCAATCTGCACAATAGGATGTGCAGTATCATCACCAGTCTCCACAAATCCTGGTTTTTCCATTTTCCTTGCATCCTCCATCCATTCTGCATGACCTGTCATGTGGTTTGATGCACCTGAGTCAACATACCATACATCGTTGCTTTCTTCTGCACTTGTCACAGAATTGTTCATGTGCTGCACCATAAACAGATGCTCATTTCTATCATCACCCTGTCTGCTAGAAGATGCATAATTTCCTTGTTGCAGTTTTCCATTCATGATGTCATTCTGCTTTTTATAGTAGTCTTTAGCCATATGACCCATTTTACCACAGTAGTAGCATTCAACATTACTGTTTGCATTTTGGCCTCTTTGCCATCCACCACGACCTCTTTGGCTCCCCCTGCCTCTAGAGTTACCACGTCCTCCTCCATAGGACTGATTTTCTTGAGTTTGCTGCATATTCTGATTTCTACCACGGCCTCCAAATCGGCCTCCTCTACCTCTGCCTCTACCTCTTCCAGCATTTGAGTAGAAGACAGCTTCTTTTGAAGTTCCTCCTGAAGAAGATGCACCACCATTTCTCTGCTCCTCAGAAATTAGAAGAGCAATCAACTCCTCAAAATCAGGAAATCTTTCACGAACTGAAATGGATGTCCGAAACTGTGCATAATCCTTTCCTAGACCATTCAAGGTCACGGAAACTAAATCATCATCTTCCACTGGTGACCCAATGGAAGCAAGTGCATCTGCAATCTTCTTCACCTTCATGTGGTAGTCATTGATGCTCATATTTTCTCTTTGCACATTATGCAACTCTTGCTTGAGCTGCATTTTCCTGGCTTGCGTATTTGTGCTATACATTTTTGACAAAGTATCCCATGCCTCCTTTGGCGTACTTGCATCCTGAATATGCACAATCATAGAGTCTGAAATACTGATAGACAGCCAGTACATAACTTTCCTGGCTCTCTCATGCCATGCTTTGAATGCCTGCATTTGCTGTTGATTGGGAACATCAGGAAGAACTGGTTCTTCTTCATTTCCTGCAACAAATTCCCAATATCCTTTTCCCATAAGGAAATTCGTCATTCTAAACTTCCATGCCTGGAAGTTGTTCTTGTCAAGCTTTTCAGTGACAATCTGTGAAAGAGAATCAGACGCCATTACAGAATACTGCAAAAAATTCTGTCACTGCAAAAAACACAGCTTCACCCTCACAAGGGCAAATCTGCAAAACTAGCGAAAGTGGTATTTGACCACACAGTCACTTCCTAGTGACGATTTTGCATAAACAGGAACCAAGGATGATTCTGAAACTCCCAATGTCTCTGCGCACAAGCATACGATGCAATTTCTACAGTAACTTTTCACCGACCTGTAGAACAGTGGCTGCACAGCATAAAACTGAGCCTTTTCCTGAGTGCGTGCAGAAAACTTCCGCCTCCAAAACAGGCCCTGAAATGGCCTCAAATAAAAAAAACAAGGTCGCCGAGGGCTAAAGCCCTCGCCCGCAGCATATACTGCTCTCTTGCTTCACCGCGAAGGGCGTCTCAACCTGAGACAATGCACTCCTGCAATTTCCGGCTGTGCTGCCTGCAAAGATCTGCTCCCAAAACAGAAAATGAAAGCAACACTGCTCCTCTTACCAGACCACCGCGAGCTTGGCTTGCTTTCTTGAGCTCCTTACCACGAACAAGGCTCTGATACCATGTCAAGATTGTGGGAGAGAAGGAAGGAGTCTCGCTTGAAGCTTTCTTGCTTGCACAATGGGGGAAGACACACACAGGTGGAGGCTGAAAACAGTTTTCCTCTTCTTAGTTGTGTAAGCTAAAAGAACTCTAGTACAAAGAAATAGAAGAACCCTAGATATGGGTCTCAAACCAAACTCAACTAACTAAGGTGGCATACTAACTGAGCCACGAACTAGAGTAGATAAGGATAGCTATCATGTAGCTATTATTCAGGGGCGGTGTACCAACCGCGTCTGCAACAACTGACAAGTCGGTGACATAAATACACAACGGTCACCCTGGCGTATCACGAGTGGAGCTTGATATCTCAACAGAGGGTTGCTGCTGTGAAACAGGGAGAAAATCGTAGAAAGAGGGGGGAAAATAGAGTAAATGCGAAGGTAACTACGTAGGAATCGCCAGGAAAGGGATCTGTAGTGTTCAGGGAAGAACCAGCAGGGTATAAATTCTGGGAGGGCAAGAGAACCCCATTTCCAACCAACGGAGAGAGAGAGAGAGAGAGAGAGAGAGAGAGAGAGAGAGAGAGAGAGAGAGAGTTTGGCAACCGTCCGATCGACCAGGGCACAGAGGACATTGCGTTCGGCGATTCCCAGGTAACCGATCTCCCCCTCACCACTCCAACCCCATCGATGGTGAATTTCGTGGTCAATAGTAATAGACATCTGGAGATATTTGGGCAAATCCGTGTGCGCAAGCTCATCGGACCGGCGGATCGGACGTCCGACCCAGTGTCCGATTCCCAGAATCGGACACTCGGACAACCGTCCGATCGGAACAACCTGTCCGACTACTAGAATCGGACCAACCCATCCGACTTGGACGCTTTTGACTCGGACGCTTTGACTCGGACCCACCCTGTTCGATCTGACGAATTAATACACGTCACCAATCGGACCACCTGCCCGGTCCGATTCCCGGAATCGGACCCGCCCATAATCGGACCACTAGGATCGGACACTCGAACCAGTCCGCCCGACTCTAGAAATCGGACCACCCTGTCCGATCGGACCATTCGGACGAATCGGACCACCCAAAATCAGACCAGCCCAGAATCGGACCCCCCTTGTCCGATTCATCGAACACTTGCCTGTCCGATTTTTGAGAATTGGACACTTGGACCTTGAGATTGCTACTCAGCCCTGATACACCTGGTTCGATTCCCAGAATTGGACCACTGGTAAATCGGACGTCCGATTCCCAGAGTCAAACCAAAACAAAAACCTGACCCATTCAGGGACACACTGGGACACTCCCCAGTGACCCACCCCCGCGTGAACAACAGGAAGCAGCACAAGACCCTAGAACCCGTAGAACGGCCAGGGCTGGAGTAGCAAAGCCTATCAGGCCCGAAACAAGTGAGAGTGAGTAAGATGCCGAGGAATTGCTCGCAGCACTCATATTGAATTTCCGCACTTGAAGTACACTTAGGAAAGCTGAAAGCCTGATTGAGCACAAGAGCACGAGAAACAACACACTCACGAGTGACCATAAGTTGAGCACTGCATTCAAAAATTAAAGGAACTCACTCAGATAAATCGCCCAAAAAAAACCCACCAATAGGAGAAGACCCAAGGTGTAGGCAAACGCGCAAAGCGCAGGGTAGAATCAAGCAAGGAGCGTCAACGACAAGGATTTGTCGCACGAGCGGGCGCAAGAATTCAACCATGATAGAGGGAGGCTCAGACCATCGGTTTATAGGGGAGCTCGATGTGAGCGCGTTCCCAGACACTATACAGCAGATGGTGAGAAGTTACGATGCGCATGCCCGGTACGAGCACTGTGGCAGGACGGCAGATGCAATCATTGCGGAACTAGAGGAGGAGAGAAGGCTAGCCCGCAAGGCATTGCAGGGCATAGCCGAGTATAATAGGGACCAACAAGCCAGGAGCCTAAGGCAAAGCATGGAGCTGCATGAGGTGCAGCGAGTGCTGAACTTGGCTGGCCGGAACCGGACAGACCAGGAAAGAGCACTATAGGAAGACTTGACGCTGGGCGAGCTCCTCATGAAATGGCTGCTCAATAACACCACGGTAGAGCAGAGTGCCACTGTGCTAGCAACATTGCTACTTGCAGGATTGGGGGCAAACCAGGGCACAAAGAGCCAAGCCAAAATACCTATTGTCGCCAAGCAACTCGACAAGTACCAGCCACTTAACGACCCGTACAGCTTCATCGAGCAGTTTGAGCAAGTCTGCGAAGCCAATGGCCTCAACGACCAGGCTCAACGTTCACAAGCATTCGGACTTTGCTTAAGCGATAAGGGTAGGACGTGGTATACAAGCCTGGATGCCATAGAACGAGCCAACTTCAATAACCTCAAGGACCTTTTTGTCAAGAGGTTTGCCGAACCCGAATACTCTGACAACCTGCTAGTACGCCTGATGAACGTCAAGCAGAAGGAGAAGGAGGGCATCCGCGACTATGTGACCCATGTGAGAAGCCTCCTTAAAAGAATCCCCTTAGGCGAGAGACCGACTGACATGGCAGTATCGACTGTATTCATCAGCGGAATTCGAGATGAGGAATTGTACAAGGCACTGGCAGGCAACTCAAGCTTGCAACGAGACGTGGTGGCTAGGGTTTTTGAGGAAGCCATCAGGGTCGATGACCAGCTGAAAGAGCGGAGCTCCGGAAGCTCAAACCTAGAAGAAACCAACCCATGGAGTTTAGAGCGAACGTCAACCTCTAGCGAGCGATCAAACCCATCATCCCAAGATAAGGGAAAGACCACCGAGACGGACCACGGCTTGGCCGAGGTCAAGACGGAATTGGCCAAAATACAAGACATGTTGAGGCGACCGACGCGTCCGCACGTCCAGTGCGTGTACTGTGGAGGGAACCACCTGCCACCAGCAGAGTGTCAAGACCCTAGGTCAAGACCCTGCGCTAACTGCGGTAGGTTCGGCCACAATGCCACACATTGTAGACTACCACGAAGACTACCATACGCGCAACCCTATGGCCAGCCTTATCTGGCTAACAGGCCGCAGCCATTCTTCGGACGGGGAGCCCCGCTAGCCCTACCTGCACCTAACGATATGAAACCAGCTATCCCTAGGCTGGACATAAATCCTACCGGCATTCCGAGACCGCCTGGTCCCTATGTGACCCACCCACCGAGTGACGCTCCCATACACTACATGGAGGAGCCCAGTGACGAAGAGACCTACATATACCCTTACGTCTCGCATGACGACGAGGGCAACATGGTCCTCATGGATTATCGACCCGTACCGGTGATGGCATTAGGACGAGGAAGGGGTAGAGGCCTAGGAGGGCAGCCACAGGATCCGGTCACTTGTTGGACTTGTGGACATCTCGGTCACGTCTCATCGCACTGTCCCGAAAGAGAGCAGCAAAATAGGGACAAAGCTGACCAAAGGTGTGCAGAGTGTGGAATCACCCATCTTTTCATAGACTACCCAAAACGGAAGTCGCCCTCCGGTTCAGCTAATTTGCCATCCATCCCGTTGGGGCTGTTTGGTGTTGAAAGCCCCGATGGGGAGGCCACACCTATTCCCTTGCGAGTTATGACCGGAGCACAAACGAAGCAGGCCGGCATCTCTCTGCCAGGACCTAGCAATCTTGACGTGACCTCAGTCGGAAAGAAAAGCCGTAGCCGGAAAAAGAAGAGATCGGAGGCTAAGGTCGCATTAAAAACCGACAGTGTTACGACCTTACCTCATGGGAAGAAAGTCTCAGACGCAGAGGCAGAGACTTCAGCCCCTAAAACTGTCCAAAAGAGAAGCGCTAAGATAGGGGAATACCCACACCCCAAGCGGCAATTAGAGGCCATAGAAAAGGTGAAGGAATGGGTGAGGGAGGCTCAACAGCACCTCAAGGATGTTGAACCCATCACGGAGGACGAGATCGATGATCTCTCCAGCATAAGCACACCAATATCACCGCCTCGACCTAAGTCGGCCGCGGCTACTATGCCACAAGCAGTGCCATTGAGGCCAAGCCTAGACGCAACAGAGCCGCAGATCAGCCGCGGCCATTGGCCCGGACAGTCTAGGCTAAGGGAAGGACGAGTGTTTAGCAATCTCCTGACCACGCTAGTGACCACCGCTGTAACGTTTGGCCTGGGAGATCTGCTTAAGCAGCACCCTACCCTATGGCAAGACCTCAAGCAGTGGGTCGAGGGACCGCAAGAGCAGGCCCCGGCAGATCCTCAAGACCAGGATGCGGAAACACAATTGCCAAGTTTGACGCTACACCCCGGGCCTAAATCCTTGCACGTCAACGCCTTCTGGGAGGGTTCGGAGATGCACGCAATCCTGCCGGTCCTAGCCCTGGGAGACGCAACGAGGAAGGGAATTGTAGACACAGGAGCTGGGGTTAGTGTGCTTAGCCACGCAGTGCTGCAGACATGGGGAAACCCGCCTGTCAAAGCTTCTCGGTTTAATGTCACACTAGCAAACGGTATGCGAGTGAAGCCATTCGGGGTCTTGAAGAATTGGCCAGTAAAGATTGCAGGAGTCCAGTTCTCTGTCGACTTTATAGTCATGAAGGGAGTGGACTATGATATCCTATTGGGTCGACCCTAGATGCACAATGCTAGAGTTATCGAAGATTGGGGTAACAGCCTGATCTTCCTTGGCAACCGAACTGACGCCGTGAGAATAGAGATGGACACTTGGAAGGCCTCGCCAGTCGACCTAGATGCCATCTCTACTATGCTCAAGGGGAACACTCAGGACAAGGAGCCATATGGGTCCTTAACTAAGTATATCCCATGCCCAGAGGACGAGCGAGATTGGATGCATGTTCTTGCTACACTTGACCTGCCGTTCTCAGACCATGAGGCGTACCAGCAGGCTGTCAAAACAATTGGCAAGCCAAATGAAACACTCCCTACACCTGTCTACATGATGGCAGCAAGCCTCCATGAAGGGCCTAAGCCTGTCATCTTCCAAGTGCCTACCAACAAGAGGGAACTCCAGGGAATACTGGAGCACTTAATGGACCGACTGGCAGGCAACGCAGCCGCTAACCTCAAGCCACTCCACGACCTCGTGGAAGAGTCCAAGTGGAAGTGGACCAGGGTACACGAACTGAACCTCAGGTATAACTGGGCTTTGATTCCCGACCAACAAGACGAGGCAGAGCAAGCCTTGGGAGACGATGAGTAGGCGAGCGATAAAGATTCCTGGGATGAATACGAAGATTACCAATCTTTCGATGATGAAAGTGAGGGTGAGGTAGATACCATAGAATATGACACCGAAGGGCGAGAAATTGAGCAAATCCGGGCAGATGCTAAGCCGCAGAAGAGACAGGCCCTTAGAGTGGACCAAGGAGTTATGTGTACGAAATGTGATCGTGCTTGGTTTTAAAGGATGACCTTGAGCAAGCCGGCCTAGCCCAACCAGGAACGATAGCACTGCTTAGAACTAAATCACCATCTGAACTGCGGCCACCAGGCGGGACCACCTCCTCTAGTGAAAATGGGGGGTTTAACTCTGAATCGGAAGTTACTTCGGATAGTGACCCAGAAATCCCTAGGCCACCCATGACCAGACGCACCAAGGGGGACTTACCTATCCACCTGAGGCACAGACGGTTGTGGCAGAATGAGGCAAGGCGTCCCAAGGATGCACGATCAGAGGAACAAAGGAAGCCACAAGACCTCCCTAAACACTTCTCTAAATTCAAAAGAAGGGACAGGGTAGTGGTTCTGCTAAGTGCCAAGCGCCAAGGGAAAACCAGCGAACCAATCGAAGGGCCAGCCAAGGTCAAGGAGGTAAACCTAGCCCTGGAAGGGAAAGTACCCCGACCAGTGTTCATTGCCGAGGACTTGACCATGAAGAAGAGTCCAGTCTAATCACTCTTTTGCGGGAGTACATGGACGTATTTGCTTGGTCCTTAGATGAGCTACGAGGGGTAGATCTGAGTGTTGTGACTCACAACATACCCATGACGACGGATGCAACACCGGTCAAGCAGCGACTGTACCCCATGAATCCAAAAGCATGCTCATGCTGTCAAGGAGGAAATCGACAAGCTGATGAGAGCTGGATTCATTTATGAAATTGAGCACACAGACTGGGTGTCACCCATAGTCATTGTGATGAAGAAAAATGGCAAGATTCGAGTGTGCGTCAATTATAAGAAGGTGAACGCTGCTATAAAGAGAGACAACTACCCCTTACCGTACACCGAGCACATGCTTGAGAGAGTGGCAGGTAAGGAAGCCTATAGTTTCCTGGATGGCTTCTCGGGGTACAATCAGGTGCAAGTGCATCCTGCAGACAGGCACAAGACTGCCTTCGCCACTGAGTGGGGCGTCTTTGCGTACGTAGTTATGCCCTTCGGGTTAACCAATGCCCCCGCCACCTTTCAACGCCTCATGTGCACCATATTCAAGGACATGCTTTTCAAGGAGTTAGAGGTCTTTATCGATGACCTGTGTGTCCATTCGCCCTGGATTGAACATCTAGACAAACTCTGCGCGGTCTTTGAACGGTGTCGCTTATACCATCTCTCCCTGAACCCCTTGAAATGTCAGTTTTGGATAAAGCATGGATGCATCTTAGGACACGTGGTGTCAAAGAACGGCATTGCCACGGACTTCTCGAAGGTCAAAGTTATCGTTGACCTTCCACCCCAGGTAATTACAGGGGAGTTCAATGCTTCTTAGGTCACACAGGATACTATCGGCGGTTTGTACTGAACTACGCGCTGATCACTAGGCCATTGTACAAACTGCTAGTTGTCTTCGAGTGGACCGAAGCATGCCAAAGGGCGTATGAAGAATTGAAAAAGGATCTAATAACGGCACCTATTCTACGAGCCCCAGACTGGACCATTACTTTCCACGTACACATTGACGCCTCCAAGTTTGCCGTGGGGGCAGTGTTGTGCCAACCTGGTGATCATAACCTAGATTACCCAGTGAGTTTTGCTAACAGGCAACTCACTGAGATGGAGATGAATTATTTGACAATGGAAAGGGAGGGATTAGCCATGGTGTTCGCCGTGAAGAAGTTCCGGCATTACCTACTGGCCACCCCCTTCACCTTCTTCGTAGACCATCAAGCCCTGCTCTATTTAGTGAACAAACCTTGTGCTACACAACGCATAGCTCGATGGCTTCTCCTGCTCCTAGAGTTCTATTTCTCCGTGGTGGTGCGGAAGGGAAAACAACATTACATGGCTGATCATTTGTCCCGTATACCCACAGGAGAAGCCGCTGGACAAGGCATCATGGACGAGTTACCGGACATCCACTTATACCATTTGTCCAGCAAAGGAGACCTATTCAGGGCCGATCTGACACCATACTGGGCAGACGACATAGTTCAAGTGCTCGAGCATGGGTTGCCCGAACGACCAATAGAACGGGTACGGCTTAGGCGCTTGATCCTGAAAATCCAGCCCTACCAGCTGATTGCAGGCCAGCTCTATAGGCTGGGGCAAGACGGATTGCTATGTAGGTGCGTATGTGAGTATGAGATGCACGATGTGCTCTCAGAGGCGCACAACGGTATTGCAGGAGGACACTTTAGCGGAGACACGACAGCACGGAAGGTGCTGCAGTCCTAGCTATGGTGGCCCACACTTTTTCGCGATGCTACACAATTCGTCAAGCATTGTGACGAGTGCCAACGGACAAAAGTTCCGATTCGTAAGGATCAGATGGAGTTAACCCCTGTCATTGCTCGCTAACCCTTCGAAAAATGGGGGATTGACTTCATAGGACCCATCAGCCCTACGGCGCAATACTCACAAGCCAGGTACATCGTGGTGGCCACGGATTATCTCACCAAATGGGTGGAGGCGAGAGCCACACGGAGAAACGATGCTAGGACGACTGCCAAGTTCTTATGGGAGCAAGTAATCTCACATTTTGGTTGCCCCATCGAACTGGTTAGCGACCAGGGGACGCACTTCATCAACGAAGTGATAGCCCATCTCCTATCCACCTTTCTCATCATCCATCGCAAATCCTCACCATACTACCCTCAGGCTAATGGCCAGGTAGAATCAACCAACAACATTCTCATCAATGTCCTGACTAAAGTGGTCTCGGCCTCACGAAGCGACTGGGATAACAAGTTGATGGCAGCCTTGTGGGCCTACCGAACAGCTTATAAAACGGCCATCGGTCAAACACCTTTTAGGCTAACCTATGGGACTGAAGCCATTCTCCCATTAGAATTCTTCATCCCTAGCATGAGGATAGCACTCCAAGAACGATGGGAAGGGAAGGAAGCATGGACGCAATGCTTGGTTGAGCTGGAACGCCTGTTAGAGGTTCGTCTTCTAGCCACCCACGCACTTATCTGCGAGAAAGCCCGACGCAAAAGCTGGTTTGACAAACATGTCAAGCAACGGGAGTTTGAGCAGGGTGACCTAGTGCTCCTCTACTCAGTTAAAGGACATAAGCAAAAGATGAAATTCAGAGGTCTCAGACCCTTCAGGGTCTGGGTAATCAGCCGAACTGGTAATGTCGAGCTGGAAACATTGGATGGTGAAGGGATGGGCTTCTTCAATGGCAGCCGGGTCAAGAAGTACTACCCGCCCACTCATCTCTTGCATGAGCCACCAATGGTAGAACCACCCGTCAAAATACGAGTAGCCACAATTACGGAAATCTGCGAGAATGAGGAGGAGCTTGTAGAACCCGCCTACCTCCGTGTCATGATCACTACCAAGCAGACGTGCTCCTTCGACGCCCTGATTGATGAGGGGGCGGATTTTAACATTTTAATGCACAAGCATTGGATCCAGCTTGGCACACCAATACTTCATCCCACAACAGCCAAATTAAGCCCATTCGGGGCTCAATCCTACCCAATTCTCGGCACATACCGAGTCGCTATTTTTATCGAGTCTGAAACTATCCCCATACTGTTTTACGTGTTACCAAGTACCATGGATGCAAGCATAGAGTCATTGCTCGGGCGAACTTTTAAAAAGCAGACCCACTGCAATGTTGATTATGAGTCGCAACGCATCCACTTAACGATCGGCAACGTGCGTATTGTCACGATTTTCAGCAAGGGCCTCGTAACCCTACCACCGCTCACAGGGCCACCGATAGAAACAGCCGTAGCTAGGACTAAGGAGGGGGGCCATGCATATCTACCGCACCCAGATCCCCATAAACCGCAGCCCGCAACACCCAAAGCAAAACCCCAACAGCCTCACTTGCAATGGGTACCTAAGCAGCCTCAAGAACCGCCTAGAACTAGACGTGAATGTCTACAGAAGACCTACAAATCTAAACCCAGGAAACCAAAACGCCATCATCGCAAGTGCCATGTGATTAAACAAATATGGGTCCCTAAGATCCTCCTGCGTGCACAAGGCTACTATGAGGGGAATGCCTCGCTGTGGATTTCTAAAATCCCGACTGTCAAACGCACTAGTTCTACGTCGACCTCAAATCTAATCAGTCCTTGTCCCCCGAGGCCTCAAGACCATGAATCGTAGGGCTCACCCCACTCATCCGACCCCTCTACATGTCAACCCAAGAGCGTCGCACACGCTTATCGGCCCAAACAACGGCCATCACCACAAGTGGCATCATCCAACCAACTCAACCCGACGCTCCGCAGCCTAGCTGACTGCAGCAGCATAGCCCCTGAGATCAAACCCGACCCACCCATCTTGCCAACACCCAGGTTGCCAACTCAAACGGACCCCCAGTCGCAACTCTGTACTGTCAGAACCTCCAGCTCCAGAAAACCTCAACCACCCCACTGGCCTTAAGCCCTCCTACGAACGAAAGTCATTTCTAACGCTGGCCACTACTGACCTCGCAGAGGACACTGGAGAGGATGTGGTGGACTGCATCAAACAGCTCGATGCCACCTTTGTTGCACTGGCCCTCAGCTATGATCGCCTGGACTTGGGACTATTAGCCGAACCCTTTGCAACAGACGTGCGTGATATGCCTTGCTCTTGGGAGACTTTTGAATTCGCCTTTGCACAGGCTTCTCGCTCTGCCGTCGAGTTGCTCGCTAGCGAGGTCTCCAAAGAACAAGCCATTAAGCAACGCCTCATCACATCATTTGACCCACGGACAACGTCTGCCATCACTGACCAGGAGAGCGCAAGGTTATCCCACCTGGCGGATACGGGATCACCCTTCTTGAAGCAGTGGTACGCTCTTAGGTTGAAATGGGAAGTCGACGGATGCCGCATAATGACCAATGCCGAACAATGCCGAGCCATCAAAACGGCCGAATATGATCCCACTTACGTCGCGCCTACCTCGTACAGAGTGTTAACCACTCTTCGGGGTCGGCCCATGGACGATCATATCTCAGTGCACCCCTATCTCGACCGCCTCTTAACAGAGGAAGAGCTCCACATCACAAGTCGGGTCGACTCCGGTGATTTGCTCACAGATGTCCTCACGTACATCACGCATGTAGGCATTCGACCTTGTGACCTGTACTGCGCTGCACACCTGGAATATAACCCCAACTTCTATGTTTGGCTCCTACACAAATAAACATGAATGGCTTGGCCCCACAACCTCCAATCCTAGGATGGATTCTTCTTTTCCAAAAGGGGGAAGGGGCAGTAAGGGGATAAACGAAGTTAAATCTAAAAAGTAAACCAAGTGTGAAAGGCTCAAAATTGAAATGCCATATAAAAGGAGGTGATAGAAGTCTGAAAGGAAAAGTTAGGGCTATGGGCAATAAAATCTGCTATGCTTTTGGTCGTCCAGCAAATTAGTTGCCAAAAAATACTAAAAAGGGAATTGGCTAAATGTGCAGGTGGCGACCATGGCAAGCCAAGACAAAGCAGGCAAGCTCCCCTTCTCGGAGGAAGAACAAGTGAAGTACGGCCTCACGGTGGAAACAAGAGCGTTCAACCAGCTAAAGTTTCGCCACATATTCAACCTGGAAGACGTAGTCATCGAAGAACCTGCGGTACGTCAAATTATAGAGCAATGCCACCTACAAAGGTACCTGGACGCAGTGGGCCAGAGGATAAACTACACCCTGTGCGCTGAGTTCTTGCGTACCTTCAACAGAAATAGGGGCACCGTCACGGTGCGGGATAGGGAAGCTACCAAACAAGTGCATGTCGAGCTAACCCCCGAGCTGGTAGAAAGGGCACTAGGGCTGCCAAACAAGGTGGAAAGGAAACCAAAAAGAGACGTGTATGCCATGTTGGGGATGGATAAAGTGAAGGTCCACACCAACGACAGAATTAGCCTGGCAGACATCCCCAACCAAGAGATTCAGCTGCAGGCAAAGATGATGCATGCCCTGTTCTCAAGCCAGCAGTACAACAACATTATGTCCAGAATCAATGTACCTATGTTCGAAAGCATCGCGGCGCAATCGCTGGACGAGGTGAACCTCAATGGGTTCGTAAGAAAGACAATTGAGGCTTCGGCAAAGGCCCTGGCGACATGAGGAAGAGCCGTGGCAGGAGAATCCCCTTCACCCCGATCGACCTGCAAAGCCTCATCCTCCAAGGCCTCCACCATAGGGTTTGGAGGTGTCCTTACTGCAATCATTCACGAAGCCATAGGGCAGGGACAAGCAGGAGAAGATAAACAGGGAGGTGACGAGAAAAGTGGCGAATCACCGTCGCAGTCCTAGCCTCACACAGAAGAGCAGTCTGATGAAACGAAAACGGACACCGACGAGGAGGGAGAACCCAGGCTACACCAAAAAGAAAGGCAGAACAACGAACTAAGGCCCTATATGGAAAAAGAGAGGAGGAGCGAAAGAAGAAAGAGAAGGAAGAGCTCGAATGGGCCCAAAGGGAGTCGGTGAGGGATGAGGAGGAAAGGAAAAAGAGGGCCGAGGAGGAGCTAAGAAGGAAGGAAGAGGAAGATTTGGAGCTGGCAACCCGTCGCTCCATTGAGGAACAGCAAAGAAGAGACATGGAAGGAGCAGGGGGTCCGCACCAACCTTAGGCACCCGATCCCAGTACTGGTGTGTCGGAAATTGTGCACCTGCCCCCTGCAGAAGGAAAAGGAAAGGACCTAATCAGGCCAGCTTCCCCTCTCCTCATGCCACCCATGCAAGCCACCCCTATCATGGTGACACCCCCTGCCACCGCCACCCGGGGGCACACCCCAAAAGTCGACGAGAGCAACGTGGTCACCTGGCTGCAGTTTCTGTTGAAAAGGGAGCTGGCAAGGGAAGCGGCCGTGGTGGCCATCCCAGCTTCAGGAGCCGAAAGGGCAGCCACGACCGAACTGGAGCCAGGGTTGGAATTGAAAAGACAAAAATTAGAAGAGGTTGCCACCACTACAACCATGCCCCACCCCCCACCTCCAGTAGGCCACTACGACGAGTACGTGAAGGAGCTGCTTGCACAGTTGCAAAGAGCCAGATAGGAAAGGAGGATAGCCGTGGAGGAATTGGCAGCGGCACGAGAATCACAAGCCGCCCTCCAGCTAGACAGAGTGAAGCAGATAACAGAATATCAAAGGAAAATCGCTGTGCTCAGGGAGGAAGCCAGCACTAAGGAGGCAGAAGAACTAAGAGCCCTGAAGAAACGCGACGCTGCCTGGGAGGCAAGAAGAAAAATCCTGATGGAGAGTCTCAACGGGGAGAGGGAGACGAATGCCCACCTTCGACGCAAGAATGATCAGTTATCTGCAGCCAACCTGGAAGCGCAAAGCCAGCTTGACAAAATCAGACAGGAGGCTGCAGAGCTGGATCAATTAAGGGCAGAACATGTGCGAAGGATGCAGGTGAAGCTGGACAAGCTCAATGCGCAAATCGCAGAGGAACGCTAGGAGCAGTCCCGCCTGCACCGTGAGCTCGAGGCCTAGCAGCAACAACTCATGGCAATGACCCTCCATCAGGGGGAGAGCCTGGAAGATATGGAAAGAAGGGCAAAGGAATGGTCCGATCATAACGAGCATAGGGTACGGGACTTAGCACGCCGGCTAGCCAAGGCCGAAGGAGACAGGGTGCTGGCTGAGAATCAGGCAGAAGCGGCCCAGCTCTCCATGATAGCCCAGCAGCACACCTTTCTCAATACGCTGCTCCACGCCACCAGACCAGAAGGAGATGAAGCCAATGATCAGCTGCAAAGGAAGCTAACCATTGCGCGCAGAGCTCTCACAGCAGGCCTACACGTGCAGTTGCAGCTAGGAGGCCCGCCGCAGAGCCTAGAAGAGCAGAGAAGATATCTTGCACAGGTAGGCCTGACGGCGCAGGAGATAGATGACCTCGATTTCATAGAGGAAAAAACACAAGAAGATGAGCAAGCAGAAGGGGGTGAACCGGAGCTCGATCTGGGACCTCAGGAGGAGGAATATGTCCCACCACCCCCTCAACCACAACAAGCCGAAGTATAGCCCCCTGATACATCTGCCGAGCAAAGAGCAGCCCAAACCAATCGTAGGAAAGAGATGGTGGAGAAGGCAAGAAGAAAGCTGAATGCCAGACCTGTCCCGAGACAGCCTGCCCCTCTCCTATTGCGCACCCAAGATTCCCCTGCTGAATTCCATGCCGAAATGATTATCTAGGAACAACAGGAGTATAACTGCGACCCCTTCGACTTGCGCTTTGAGTTTCCCACTGCCTTGAATAGGGTACTACCCATTCAGCTGGTAGAGGATGTCATTGCCATGGGGGCAAGGCTCAAAGCCAAATGGTTAGCGGAGCGTGAGGCTCACCCAACTGCTTGGGGAGCCGAGGACCGCGAGTTTTGGCAAGATAAAGTCCTCTAGGTGCCTAGATCAGTGGAAGGCTATAATTGCCAACCCATCTGCAGGAGACACATTTTTGACGTCAACCTAGAAGCATGGATGGCATTTTGCAACACCCTCCCTTCAGAGAGAAACAACCCCACTTTTATGCCGTATCCTCGAAGGGTAGGAGTGGACTTCAACCCGTCCATCCACGGCAGGTTCGATTTCCCTATCATCTATAATACCAATAGCACCTCCCATAGAAACGCCCTCCTTTTCACCCTCCCCGACTTGTATAGCTCTATAGATAAATTTCTTAGCGAATTCACCTCTTGCCCCGATCCCGCATTCATCACCACTTGTAATTATCTTAGGTTAATTAGGATCCTAGTCCACCAAGAGCCCGCACCCCAAGAATGCCACCTCCCACCCCTCTATTTTGACCCCAACGCCATAGACAGCAACACCATGACTCGCCTCATGATGCGTGCTTCTCTTTTGCCATCTTTCTATGGTGCACTACTCGAAGACATGAACGACAGTAAATTCACCCAGTGCAACCACCCTTTTCTTTCTACCACCACCCTCAAAACCCGCCTCCACATCAAAGGCTACTTGTTGAGTTGAAAATTCCTTAACAAGGCCCCTCCGCCCTCCACCAACCCTTACCCACTATTCAGATGACGAGGAGTAAACTCCTGCCATGCCCTTGTACCGTTGTCTCCATGTATACGCCTCCTCATGATATTATTTAAAAAAAGAAAGAAAGAAAGAAAGAAAGAAAGAAAAAGCACACACGATCACAGCACCGCACCTAGGGGTCCTCAAATTAGGTATGACTAGCGACCTTGGTCGGGTGGCTCCGTCCCTAATCCCCTAGCCCTTTCATACATCCCCCACAATTGTTGAGGGCACATTAAGGGCAGGACATACCTAGGGAGCTCGCCTCACCCATGATATTCTTTTGCACTCATCTCCATGCCATTACAACCCATCGTGGTAAGCAAGGCTTGAAAGACAATGGAAAGACCATAATGACGTCTCCAGCAATCGAGTGTACTCCCCGTCTTCATTGACACATTTTTCCATCAACTTAGCCCCTTGCTTCACCAACCCCTTGCTATACAAGGAACTCGGCCGACAGTCTTCTAACTAAGTAATATCTAAGTATGCACAAGCACTCACATAATGCCTGCACTAAAGTATATTCACAGTTTGGGTCCTTAAGTGCAGGACAATACTCTCAGCTTGCTTAGAGTTCGACCTGTCTCCCAAACTAATCAAATATGTCTTGTGCACAATAGGGAAGACTAGCACTACCCTTAGGGAGAGACCACCTGAGAGGTTTTCAATTGCAGGTGTTGAAGACCACAATGGAAGTGTCATTTGTTCTTCATCAACACCCAACTCTGACTGCTCACCCCTCACCATCCGACAAGCCCGGAAAGAATAGTCCTATGCAGAATCCCCAACAAACCAACAGTGTGCCGGCCACCAGTGCAAACCCCACGAAAACCACAGGCGTCCTTGTCACCCACGTCTTTGGTGCATGCTATCACTTGCTACCTATGACAATGAGTGCCATGTGACTGGCACTCGTCTAGGAGGGGGGTAATGTTAACCCCAACACGAAGAAAGCAAAAGAAAGTGGAAAAGACGCAGGGCAAAGGTGGAAAAAAGGTAGCCCGACTGAAGAAAGAAAAGGAGAAAAGGCCAAAAGTGCAAGGGCAACCTTAAAAGTCCAAGGCAAATACAAAAGGGAAAAGGTGCATTTTTAAACAAAAAGGCGCACCCTAAAATCTTGTAAAAGAGTGACGGGCTCTCACTCGTGCAATTTGTAAATGTAGATGGGCGGTGAAAAGGAAGCTAGGAAGATAGAAGGACAATGGAAAAAAGGGCCTAGGCTATGGCCAGCCATGTAAAAAGGGGATGACCGCCCAAAAGGGATTTAGGGTTTTGTATATAAAGTTAAAAAGAGAATGAGAAGCTCATTCTTTGGTGTGTGGCAAAAGGAGTCTTCTTCTTCCTCTCTTCTTCTCTCTTTCTTGCTTGTGTGTGCTCTTGAGAGAGGGAGTGTGAGAGTGTGAGGGAGTGAGTGCGTGTGAGAGTGAGGGATCAAGAGGGTGAAGCTCTTCACCATCTCCTCTCCTCTTCTTCTCTTCTCTTCTCTTCTCTTGCGTGCGCGGCTATGGAGGATGGAGCTTGGAGATGGAGGAGGCTTGAGGATGCTTGAGCTAGCATCTAGGATCGTGGAGCTATCAGAGTGCAAGAGGGAGGAGGGTACTCGATCGAGCATCAAGGTAAGCTCACTACACTCGTAGGATCGACGGCGCGTCGACTAGGTGAGAGATAGCCATTGGAGCTCGCTTGAAACGCTTGAAAGAATAAGCGGTCCGAGGGTCTTGGCGGTTGAGCGAAAGATGACCTGTGTGTCCATTCGACCTGGATTGAACACCTAGACAAACTCTGTGCGGTCTTTGAACGGTGTCACTTATACCGTCTCTCCCTGAACCCCTTGAAATGTCAGTTTTGGGTGAAGCATAGATGCATCTTAGGACACATGGTGTCAAAGAACGGCATTGCCATGGACTTCTCGAAGGTCAAAGTTATCGTTGACCTTCCACCCCCAAGTAATTACAGGGGAGTTCAATGCTTCTTAGGTCACACAGGATACTATCGGCGGTTTGTACTGAACTACGCGCTGATCGCTAGGCCATTATACAAGCTGCTAATTGTCTTCGAGTGGACCGAAGCATGCCAACGGGCGTAAGAAGAATTGAAAAAGGCTCTAACAACGGCACCTATTCTACGAGCCCCAGACTGGACCATTACTTTCCACGTACACATTGACGCCTCTAAGTTTGCCGTGGGGGCAGTGTTGTGCCAACCTAGTGAGCATAACCTAGATTACCCAGTAAGTTTTGCTAGCAGGCAACTCACTGAGACAGAGATGAATTATTCAACAACGGAAAGGGAGGGATTAGCCATGGTGTTCGCCGTTGTCGTATTACTGCGCATTCGAGGTGTGAAAACCACCCAAAAGTCGTGTGTGTGATTTGATACTTTGTACATACTTAGTTGTTATGTTTGTTCTTTTATTCTATTCTGAAGACGGAGAAGAACAAGGAGTTTTGGTAGACTGGTGACTCGAGATGCAATCTCATGGACCACTTTGATTGTGACCAAGGGTTCGTTTGAAAGCCTGTGGCAGCATAGGAGCATTCCTAGTGGGCCAAGAGATACATGCTGAGATCATCCTAAGGGGCCTAGAAAGAGACTCTGTTGTTGGTGACATGCTCGTGGACATGTATGAAATATGTGACAACTCGTGAATGGGCAACCGCAGTTGATAGAACAAAACTACCGATTTCTATTCTCTACAGGAAGGATCTTGTGAAACTAGATGGTACAGATCCCATGCTGTTGTATGGATATGGATCATATGAGTATCCATTTGAGCCAGAATTTTGATCAAATAGATTAGCGCTGGTTGATAGAGGATTTGTGTATGCTGTTGCACACATACGCGGAGGGGGAGAGATGGGAAGAAAATGGTATGAAGACGGAAAGCTATTGAAAAAGAAGAACATGTTTACTGACTTTATTCCCTCAGCAGAACACCTATTGGCACACAATTTTGGTGCTAAGGACAAGTTATGTATCCATGGGAGAAGTGCAGGTGGTCTGTTGATTGGTGCTGTGCTAAATATAAGGCCAAATCTGAGGGACGCTAATCTGGTGTGGAACGAAAAGGAAGGAAAAAGAGGCTTTTCTGGGAAGAAAAAGAAAGGAGCTTTTTTTTTGAATCGGAAAGGGGGGGAAATAGACGGTACTCTGCAGCTGGACGAGGAAGAAAATAGACGAATGAGGAAGAAATAGAGGGGGGAGCTTTTTCAATCGGGGAGATATACTGTACTCTGCGGCTCAACAGTGCGACTCGTTTTAGGAGTATGCTTCGACTTGAAGGAATGAGAGGGATCGATTAAAGGTAGCATGGGGGGGAGTATGATGGATATCTTGGAAAATCGAGGGGAGCTCTGAAGGGGATCTCGGAGGTGACGAAGAAGAAGGAGCTATTGCTAGCTTTAAAGCTAGTGATGGAGGACATGGACGCTGCTGTGGGAGAGGAGATTGGATGAAGCGAACGCTACTGTGGAAGAGGGGATTGGATGAAGCGAACGCTGCTATGGATTGGATGAAGCGAACGCTGCTATGGGAGAGGAGCTGGGAGGTCGAGACGAAGAGATGCATACGTAACACTGTGAACGAAGGCACAAGAATGTGATAACAAAACTGAAGACGATGGCATTAGTGACGAAGCTACAGAAAATACGAAGAAAGGCTAAAGGAAGAGCCGCGAGGAAGATGAAGACGATTGAAATCACTGCCCCAATGTCGACGATGATTGCAAGCAATGGGAATTTGGGAATTTAAAGGAGTCTGTCCGATGCACTATTACAGTAAAAAGCTGAAAAAGCATGTCAGCTTCGTCAGAGATTTGGTGAATTTCATACAGATTCTTTCAACTGTCATGGCATAGGTCGACTCATCAATTGGAGGGAGACAAAGAGCTTCTTTTTGATTCAGTGAGAACAAAATGATCGATCTGGTTTACTGCAGTTCATCGACTCATCATACACCGATGCATGATACAACAGAAGATTGCAACCAGGAGTGAAAGAGTGCCCTTCCGTGATAACATAAAGGTTTGTTTCATCGTGTAGCAGTTCTCAGCTTATCTGAGAGGCAAAAAAACCCCTATTGCAGAAGAAGAAATGCTTATCGTTCTTTGAGGACTGTGAGAAACTTAGGTGATGAGGAGCAGGCCCCTTCGACTGTCAAAGGCAAGTCTAACGATGCTATGAGCCTTGAGAAGGCTATTAATAAGGTCAAAGCTATTTCACAGGCGGAAATCAGCTCACAGCTTGATTCATTCTATAAGAACATGGATGTTGAAGGTCTTCACAAGTTTGTTCTCCTTCGCCACAAGGATGCAGAAAGCGTGCTGGTTGCCAATCTTAGGCCTTCAATAGCTTTAGAAATCCATTTGGTTGTTGAAGACTGTGAGGAGAGGATGTTTTCTGAAATTGTTTCAAACTCTTGAGTTAATTGATAACTGTTTACCTCCAGTTCCAGAGAAACCTCCTTGTATGTATTTCACTTCTCAAATGTTCCATCCTCATGTTTACAGTGATGATACACTATGTAAGGATATTATTCAGGATGCTCGAACTCCATGTCATAATGTCTTCACCATTCTCACTTCTATTTTGTCTCTCCTGATGGATTCAAATTCCTACAAATCCAGAAGCTCCCTCATTATACCAGAATGACAATGTCTTTGACAACGGGAAAGTCAGACGGTGTGTTCGCAGGACATTGGAGTCATAACATAACAGCATATTCTTGAATTCTTATCATCACCCATAAGTCCAAAACTTATCAAGGGAAAGTTGCAAAGGCTAGAACAACGATGGAAGATAAAGAGTTAATGGATTTACTATTTTCTTTCCTGGATTCGGGGAGGATGAACTGAATGAACCGATTTCTTCATCTTGAACCTTGTTTTGTTATTAACAGAAATTAAACATAGACTTGGCATCATTTTCTCATCTTGCTTACTTGCTTGATGGATCTTCTATTCTGAAATTTATGAAGGACTTCTGAAGTTGCGAAATTTCTTTCGAAACCCTTCGACATCTTTGGTGAACCCGACGTGAAAGCGTCGCAGAAATTTCAGGATGGGAGATACTTCAGCCTCTACTTCAGCCTCTTCTACAATTCCAGCTGCCTCTACTTCAGCTCCATCAATGGCTGCTGCGTCAAGTACTTCAACGGAGGATCTAAAGCAGATTTTGCAGAATATGTCCATGTATATGCAGCTCCAAAATCAGCAAACACAATTGTATATGCAGCAGCAACAACAATTGCATCAACAGCAGTTGTCTCAGCAAAGGCAACTCTACTCGGAGCAGGAGAATGCAAACAGCGCGACTAAGGCTATTGAAGCAGTTGAGAATGAGAAGAAGCTATTTGACGGGCGTAATGTTTCAGCATATTTGAAGACATATGAGATCAAGATGGGGTTTTTTGGAGTTCCTGCTGGACTTATGAGTAAGTACTTCCTTCATCTTGTCACACCTGCTTTGAGGACAAAAGTGACTGATCTTTTTATTCAAAATACACATTGGCAAGATTTTAAGAAGGCCTTGAAAGAAGAATACTTCCTTGAGGACTTTGGTATGGCTACTCGACGGTCATTCCGAGAGTGGGTCTACATGCCAAACAAAGGTCTAGCTGCTTTGGAGTTGATTCGAGAATTCGAAGAGAGGTATAGTCAGCTTGATGCCATTGAACAAAGAGCATTGGATGTTGAAAAAGTTGAGCTTTTCTTGCAAGCTGCAGATCCTGCTCTTCAAGAAGAATTGGGTGAGCTTCTTGAAGATCGCACGAAGCCTATGGGTCTTAAAACTGATTGGCAGGATGCTCAGGATGCAGTCTCGACTTTGACCAAGAGGAGGATATGGAAGACTCGCCTACAGAATGGTTCCATGACACCTACACCATCATCAGCTCCTATGCCTACTTCTATCCCTGTTATTTCTTCTCCTCCTCAGCCAGTTTCTTGGCCTATGCCAGTGCCTACTGTTTCCACTCCACCTATTCCTCCTGTTCCACGACCGATGCCTACACCTTCTGCTCCAAAACCATCCGCTCCATCGGTGCCTACCTCTCTTGATGATATAATCAAAGGCATAATAGATTTGACACTAGAGTCAGTCAAAGCGGAGTTGGTGGGAAAGTTGAAGGAGCAGTTTGCTTCGACTGCACCTACTACTTCTTCTAGTGCTCCTACTGCACCTAGGAGTGCTCCTAGTGCACCTAGGAGAGATCGGAGATGTATTTGGTGTGATAGTACGGACCATCAGCATTGCAGGGATTGTGACTCTTTTCAGGATGCAAGGAGGAAGAATTTGGTATATTGGGGGCAAGATGGTAAGATTTGGTTGACTGAGACAGGAGCTCCACTTGCTACCAACTTTGGTAAAGGTGGAATGAAGAAGTTAGTGGATGACATGGCTGCGCGTACTTATTATGTGACAGTTAGAGGTGATGCTTCTGCATATGGAGTCCAGATTGAGAAGGGTTCAGAGACTTAGTCAACGCTATGGACTTATGCTATGGAGACTGCAAACAAGGGGAAAATTCAGCAAACTATTTTGACTAGTGCAGGCTCTAGCATCAGATCAGAGACAGGTTGGGACTCGCCTGTTGACAGGTATTCTATTTATGCTTATTTGGCTAAGTCTCATGGTGCAGATGTATTTGTTGAGGAGAAGTGTAAGAGGGATGAAGAAAATCCAAGTGCAGCTAAGAAGACTAGAGGGGGTGAGTTTGTTACTCCACCTACTTCTTCAAGACCAGGGCCAGATCGACAGATGGAGGATGCTCAAAAGAGAGAAAAGAGGCAAGAGCCTAGAGAGAGAAAGCAGCCAGGGTTCAGATTGATGTCTGATATTGAGACATCTACAGATATGAAGAAAATCTTTAATGATAAGATACTTGGCAGTGAGGTGACTTTCACTATTTCTGAGATTTTGGGCATCTCGAAAAGAGAGTTTCATGATCAGTTTTAGGAGGTCCTGAAGAAGAAAAGGCATGCATTGTCTACCACTGATACATAGGGAGTTTTGATTGGGGAGTTGGATGAGGATGAGGATGAGGTTATGGTTGATAATGCTTCTGTTTTTCCGCAGGTAGAGAAGAGGGTTCAGCCTATGCATTATGCTGAAATTGATGAGCCTGTCATGATACCGCGTAGTCACTTTTCGCGGAGCCATTGGGCTAGGGCAACTACAGAGACGATGGTAAAGATTGGAGAGAAACAGGTGCCTTATGTTGCATTGGTTGATCATGGTTCAGAGATTAATCTCATAGTTCGTGGAGTTTATGAGAGTAACAGATGGCCTATGGATGTAGAGCATGGGTGGCGTATGAGAGCCGCCAATAACACTGCAGGTGATTTGTATGCTGCTTGTCCTAGTGTCAGGGTTTCTATTGGTGATGTAGAGGAGGATTTTCATTTCTTTGTGCAGGATTCATGCTCTTATCCCATAATTCTTGGTCAGCCATTCATTACAGTGATGCACATGGAAACAAAGGTCATGGATGATGGATCTGCTTATGCACGGATTCGCAGTAAAGATGGTATGAGAGCAGTTCAATTTATGACTGTATGTGTGAACCATGTTAGAAACAGGGATACTCTCAGAGATGCACCTTTGCCCACTGTGAAGGATTCGGGTTTTCATTAGGTACCGCCGTTTCGCGAGACGACGGTGGTACAGAGGAGAGGAGATCGGAGTTCTCGCCTCCTGGCAGCAGTGTTTTCTCCTCCAGTTTTGTTGGGATTTCAGCAAACAGTTCGATGAGCTATCAGAAGACTTCTAGGTTGCCTAGAGCTGCCAGGCAGTATATATGCAGGAAGGAGAAAAATTTGAAAAAGCAAGAATTTTGGAGGATGATGAGCACATAGATGGGATGTATGACAGTGTGATTTATGCAGATACGATGACAGAGATGGGAGATATGCTGAAAACTGATATGCAGAATTATCACAGTAATGTATTAGTGTAGTCCCTGGATATGTTTCATGAAATTGCAAATTTTGTGTCACAGATTGAGTCAGAGGCTGAGGTAACTCAGCAAAAAGTGTTGAGTGCTGAAGAAATTCAGCAAACAGAGTTTCCAGCTGGTTATGATCAGCTTTCAGAGAGACAGAGGGCTGAAAACTTTCAGCCAACAGAGTTTACTGCTGAAATATTTCAGCATTCAGAGTTTGGGGCTGTTCCTATGCAGTCCATAGAGTAAAGGGCTGAGGATATTCAGCCATTGGAGTGCAGAATTGCTGATTTACAGCAAGGTTTATGTAATGCAGAAGAGCATAATGAAGCCAGGGTTGACACGAAATACAAAACTGTGGATAAGAAGGTGAAGCCGGTTGCTGTACCGCTTCCACCTGACAGTGATCAGCAAATAGAGAGGGCTGCTAAACAGCTAATTTTGAGGAATCCGGAGCATATTAGTTGATGAAGGAAATTCGGTATGGCAGCCTCTATACTATGCCAAACTCCCTTCTGCCACAAAGTGAATGAGATAAGGGCACCACCTAGTCATGGAAGGGCGGACTAGGACGCTATGCAAGAGGGAGAGGAGATTGTAAGGGAGAAGAGATGAAAACTAAGAGAGGAAGAGAGAGAGAGAGTGAGTGAGAATGAGAGAACTACGAAAAAATAGATGAATCAATAAACTTAAGAGATGGAGAACCCTCGGGACATAACCAATATACACAATATGGACACCAATATCCTGGGCTTATTACATTGTAGAGCATACATAAGCTATAGTAAGAGAAGGAATTCCATAAGCTCATGAAGGAGAATGGGGAAGGCTCAATAGGGCTGAAGGAGGCCTCTTTGCTCTCTCTCTTCTTACAAATTACAAAGGAGAAGGCCTCTTTATATAGGCCTTGAGGGTGTTTAGGGAGGAGGTTAAGATGTAATAGGAATTAACACCACCAAAGCTGCATTAAGGCGATTCCACCAATATGAAAGCTCCATCTAGATGTTTTGTTGACCAATTTGTACTTAATCAAGCTCCATCATAGGTGAGTTGTCTCCATTCTCCCCCCCATAGCTTGAGTCCAAGAGCTCTCCTATAAAAAAATATAGAGAATCTTCATAAAATAAGATCATATCTAGCAATAATAGAGAGAGAGTAATGAGAGTTCATACATTACTACTACAACTAAGGATGATTTGAGGGTGATTTAGGAGGGGAATTCTAATGGTTTATTAGCTTGAGAGAGAGGATAAGAGAGGGGAAAGGGTTGGGGGTCTAATGAATGATGTTTTATGGAAGTGTTAAGTGTGGGGAAGAAAGTATGGATGTGTATTAAATTGGGAGGTGGTCTCCACTGCAGTTGGAAAAAGTTGGCATCCACCATTTTGGCCATATCTCCCGACTCGTAGCTCCAAAAAATTATAAAAAAATACCAGCCAAAACTTCAGCTCACGCGCTACAACTTTCATGTTGAAAAGTTTTTTTGGATCGGAGTGGAAGTATTTTTTTAAAAATATTACAAAATCATGTGCCTGATTTTTCTTCCACTAATGCTTCCAAGAAGGGTCCCATTTGGTTGAATTGTCATAAGGCTCCAAAGTCATGACATTATGAGCCTCACATGCCCTTTGGATGGCTCCAAATCCATTTCATATCTTTCCTTTTCACATTATACATTTTCCCTTCACCTTCCTCCATTGATCTTTACTCTTTACCCCCCCTTGGTAAACCGGTCCATGAAATATTTTCATCCAGTGATTTCTTGGATTTCCCAAGAGGTTGTTCCCACCCTCTTCTTTATTTCAAAGCTCCAAATGTACAAAAAATCAACAAAATGTTAGACAAATATTTTTTGTGATTTTCTCGGATCATATAGCCCCCCCAACCTGGCTAGAGGTATTTATGCCTCTAGACACTCTTTGGTATCTGGAGCTAACCCCACCCTGATGTGATAGGGTTTTAAGCGCCATCCATTTACACTAGTCTTGTGAACTTTTCCCTCAATGTCTTGAAGTTTGTAGGAGCCATTGTTGAATTTTTTTGTGACCCAAAACGGTCCCTCCCACCGGTAGAGAAACTTGCCATCCTTTCTTTTATCAAAGCGATTGTCATATCGAAGCACTAAAGATCCCTCCTTGATGTTTTTATCTGTTAGCTTCTTGTTGAAATTTTCTCTACGCTTCTCAGCTTCCTGGGAGTAGTGGTTGATGGCTTCTTCACGATCCAATTGTAGCCTCTCTAGGTCCAGTAATCTTTGATGTAACTTCTCCTTTTGAGAGCCTACTGTGCCACCTAATACTCGAAGGCTAGCTAATTTTACCTCAATAGGCAAAAGAGCCTCTTGTCCATAAACTAGATGAAAAGGTGTGAACCCTAACATGGTTTTGAAGGAGGTTCTGTAAGCCCATAGAGCTCCACTAAGGTGCTTGTCCCAATCCCAGGGCCTTGAATGTACCTGTTTGCTGATGATTTTACAAATCATTCCATTTACCTTTTCGACCAATCCATTGCATTGAGGGTAGTAAGGGGTAGAGTGTCGTCATTGAATATTTAGCTTTTGCATGAGTTCACCCACCACATTAGCTCTAAACCCTGGTCCTCTATCTGATAGTATTTCAAGAGGGGTACCAAACCTACAACAAATGTGGTCAAAGATGAATTTACTCACTTCCTTAGCAGTAATTCTTCTAGTTGGCATAGCCTCGGCCCTCGGCCCATCTAGTCATGTAATCTACCCCCATGATAATATACTCTTTTCCTGATGGAGTGCGTGGTAGAGGCCCTATGGCATCAATTCCCCACTTCTCAAAGGGTCCATAGACCTTGATTGGGGTTTGGGGTTCTGCAATGAGCCGTCGTGGTCCTGATTTCTGACATTCTTCACATGTTTGACACCAATATTTGACATCTCAGTGTAGACTGGGCTAAGTAAAGCCGGCTTGTAGAACCTTTCTACTTGTGATGTCGTGTGCAAAGTGGCCTCCACACACATCATCATGGCAAGCTTTTAAGATTTCTTCAATTTCCCATTTTGACAGCACTTTCCTAAGCACACCATCCTTACCAAGACAATACAAATTGTCATTTACTATGCGATATCTTGTAGCCTTCCGAGCTAGCCACTGTCTTTCTCCCTTAGTCAGGTGTTTGGGAGCTTCTCCTTGTTCTAAGAGATGTAGAATATCTTCTAAGTCTTCCTTGCCTTGTCGAAGTGGGGGTTTGATAGCCACTGCTCCCACCATTGACTCATTCAGCTTTGATGATGCTAGATGGTCGGCATCTTTGTTCTGGTCTCTTGGCACATGATGTACTTGTGCCTCCCTAAATCTTCTCATAAGAGATTTGGCCTCTCTCATTTTACTAGAGAGGTTTGTATTTTTGCATGCCCATGTACCTTGCATTTGCCTTACCAATAGCATGGAGTCTCCAAAAGCATTCAATCTCTCGATTGAATTACTAAGACACCAACAAAGACCATGAATTAAAGCTTGATATTCTGCCTCATTGTTAGAGTGGACACCTTCCAAGATGATTCCTTCACAATAGATTTTCTCTCCTAAAGGAGAGAAAACAACGATGCCTGCGGCTGCCTTATCCTTAGTTCTCTTGTATGCACCATCAAAGTAGAGGCTATAAGCATCTACAAGAGTTTTTATGGATGGGGGTGGTGGAAGGTTCTTTCTTTTCACCACGAGATTTTTCTCATAGCACCTATTTGTCAAAATATCAGCCAAGCATGCCCGAGTTGTTTTTTCAACCTGCACTGTATAGTCAAACTCTTGAAGTCGGACCACCCACTTTGCTATTTTGTCAGAGATTTCCATATGTTGTAGTGCATAGGGAAACATATCCTCCACAGTGATGATCACAAACCTCTTTGGAAGTAAATATGGCCAAAATTTGGTTACTGCAAACATGAGGGCCAACACTAGTTGTTCCATGGAGGTGTAAGCCTTCTCTGAGGCTTTCATGAGGCGGCTGGCAAAATACACAGGCCTCATGAAGGATGTTTTTGGATCTTTTTGTAGGAGAGCAGCACCAATGGCCTCTTCTCCCACACTAGGGTTTACAAAGAATGTTTCTTCCCAACAAGGCTGGAGGATTATAGGAAGTGACCCCAACATTTTCTTTATCTCCTTAAAATGTCCTTCACTTTGTTCACTCCATACAAGTGTTTCTTGGCGTGTCAGTTGCTGCAGGGGGTATATGGCCTGAGAGAGTAAGTGTATAAATCTACCCAAATATCTTAGCTTTTGTAAGAAGGAGACCAATTGTTTGATGGAGGTTGGGGAAGGTAGAGCTAGCAATGTTTCTACCTTATTTGGATCTACCTCAATTCCTTCAATTGACACTACATGCCCTAGTAGTGTAACCTTGCTTTCCCCAATGTGACATTTATTCTTATTTAGTTGTCCACCCAACCTAGCTAAGCGAGTAAATCCTTCATCAACCTTGTGTAGATGTATGTTCCTTGAGCTGTAAATACAAAAGTCATCTATGAAAACCCTTATGGACTTACCAAAGTAAGGTTGGAAAACCATATTCATGAATCATTGAAAGGTTGCTGGGGCATTTGTGAGACCAAAGGGCATGACCCGAAAGGCAAAACAGCCCCATGGTGTGATGAAAGTGGTCTTCTTTTGATCCTCCTCTGCAATGCGAATCTGGAAGTAGCCAGAGTAGCCATCACACACCGTATACCGCTCATGTCCCGCTACTTCATTCAAGATTTCATCCTGAAATGGGAGAGGGAAGTGGTTCCTCTTTGTTGCAGCATTTAGTGGCTTGTAATCTATGCATACTCGCCACTTACCATTTTTCTTTGGCCTCACTACTACTGGGGAGACCCATTCTGAATCTTCCACTGGGTATATGAATCCTGCATTCAAGAGTCTCTTCACCTCCATCAACAGTGCATCCTGTTGCACCTCCATCAACAGTGCATCCTGTTGCACAACTCCCAGTCTTCTCAATCTTTGTACTATAGGTTTGCTTCCTTCTTTGAGTTGGATGTGATGCTTCACTGCAGTGACACCTGTAATGTGAGTATAATCAGAAATAAACAATGATGCATGCTTCTTGAGAACATTCACATAACCCTCCCTTTCTTCATCCTTTATATCCTTGGATATCATCTTCTCTAGGCTAGCATCCCACACATCTTCTCCTTGGATTCTTGGGTTGTCTTCTGATAAGGTAGGTTCTTTTAAGGTGACGCCCATAACTTCGAGAGTGCTATCACTCTCTCCACTTGAACTCTCTTCCTCTTCTACTGATGAGGAACATCCACTTGAGCTCCACTCATCGGTAGACATTTCTAGTTCAAGGTTCTCTTGACGCCCACTCTTCAAGTTGTAAACCACCTTTTGATCGTGGCCACCCACCTTACGTGGCCTCAACTCCAGATCTCCTGTTGCCCAATCTTGCCTAGCTCCGATGCCCATAAGCCAAGGTCTCCCTAGGATGAGGGGATATCCTTCCCCCTTTACTGGCATCACATAAACATCCACTGCTGCAGTGATTCCAAAAATAGAAACTCTCAAAGCTTTCACTACACCCACACATGTGACCGCATCATTGTTGGCCATCTTTGCCCTGAAGGTTGAGGATTCCATTACTTCTAAACCTAATTGATGCATAAGTTTTTCTGTCATGACACAAACCTCTGCTCCACTATCGATGTATGTTTTTCGAATCCGTTGACCTTTAATTTGCGCCTCCACTATAGGCACTATATCTTTGAGTCCATATGCCTTGATTGCACTAACCATTTTACCTTGCCTTGCCCTTGTGCTTACCATTTTTGACAATTGTCGTCGTAGCTTTGGAGAGGCATGAAGTAGTTGTGGCCAAGTAATTTTTTGGCCCTTGAGAGCTCACGTCTGCTACCAGATCATAAGGTTGTGTCTGAGAACCCAAAGGGAAGTCAGAGATATCAATTTTAGACCTAGTTCGAGTCTTTCTCTTCTTCCCTTCATCTCCAGGTGCCCGTGATGTACTTGCCTCATTGGTTGCTTCCTTGCTTGCCTCAGTCTGGACACGTACCCGCTTGATAGGCATGGTCTCTACTACATCTACCTTCATCTTACCTCTTGCTATTTCTTCTTGGAGCCTTCTATCCCTGACCACCTCCTCTATTTTTATGACATTAACATTTGGTTGAACAACAGGGGTTTCAGCTTGACCATAAGGTGGTTGTAAAATTGCAGGTCGTGACTGCTCTTGCTCTTGAGTCCTAGCACGAGGAGGGCTTACTTGTTGTCGAGGACCTCTGGCAGGGTGATCATATCTTCTAGGGTGAGGACAATTGTACATGCCATGTCCATTTTCTCCACAGTTGTAACACAACATCTCCCTTGCTTGTCGCCGCATTTGTGGTCGATTCCCACCATTCCCCTTGATAGGTCTTCTTGCACCTTGCACAAGATTCACTCTCAAACCCTTTAGTTGATTAGTAAGATTGTTTATTTGTTGGATCATGTCTTCTTGACCTCTAACAAGGCCTGGTGCATTAGATACATTTGGGGAAACTTGAGAGGCCTCCATAGTTGTGATGTTGTTTCCCAAACCTGCTTGGCTAGCTTGGGCTTGGTACAGAATCTTTCGATTCTTTTCCCTAGTGATTCTCAAAGCATCTTCAAAAGTGTTTGGAAATTTCACCTTTACCTTCTCCCTGAGCAAGGGATACAAACCTGAAATAAATCGATCCTTTTGAAGGCAGTTTGGAGCTCTCTCTCCAGGGTTCAGTGAGTCTGACCACTGCCCCCAAAGCTTCAAAAACCCTTCCTCATAAGTTGCATAACCATAAGGATCACTTTGATGGAGGGCCAAAAGCCGTTGCCATAACTCTTCAGCTGAGTTAGTTTGTTGAAATCTCTGCAAGAAAGCTGCCTTCAATCCTTCCCATTCAGCTCTTTGGGCCGGATTTAGAGTTTGGAACCACATTCTAGATTCTTCCTTGAGCACCAAAGGAAAAGCCCTCAACTTTAATGCTTCATCATCCCTCCCAGAGACAAGGAAGGCCATCTCAAGGTTGTCCAAAAAATCCAATGCATTTTCTCCATTGCGCCCAAAGAAGCTTGGAAATGCCATGTTGCCTTAGTAGAGTACAAAGATGAACACGTCTAGACTTAAGTTGTATTTTATGAGGGGAAGGATGAATGGGTTTACAGATGCATTGATTTCAGCAAGACGTCTAGGCCCCAATATGCTTCTAATAATGCCTTGGAATCTAAGCTTTGTGCTAGCTACAATATGCACAGTTTGCATAGCAAGTGGACGGATAGGTCCATACAACTCGTTGTGATTCATGAGAAACTATTATAATAGGATAAAGACATGTACATTGAAGGATGCATTGTAGTCTAGCATTGGGAAGATTATAGGTTCTGGTGATACAAGAATCTCCCTTAATCTTTCAGCTCCAAAGTACATGACAAGACGCTGTTGGAAGAAAATCTTCCTACTGATGCATACATTAACTTGGATGTTTTGTACAGAGTGGAAGGTGTAGAAATTTGGACCATTATTATTATTCATGAGTAGAAACTACTTAAGGGAGTAGAGGAAATGCACTTTCTTGAATTATGAAGGATTTTTTCCAGAATGTTTCTTTTTGGATCCCACCAACTTTGCTATACGGAGAATTTGCTTACCAGTGATTGTTCTTGCCTTAGTGTGTCCATCCTCGGTGACATATATTTCATAAGGTGTGATGGCCACCTTTTCAACCACACCCACCTTCGAGCTAACAATAGTTGAAGGTAGTCTTCATACTTTGCACTTCTACAAAACTCCACACCGTTCATGCATAATTGTCCTCCTTTGATGTGGATTAGGCCAGAGAGAGAGAGGGATTTGATGATTTGGAGACGAGGACCTTCCGGAAGAGCCTTTACTTTGTTTGCAAAACACTCACCACAATTATGAGAACCTAGCAATTGATGGCAACATGATTTTTTCCATTGTGAGAGAATGGAATTTCTAAGGTGAACACCTTTTACCCGCATACGTGCCGTCATCCGATAGGCATACTTCCTTTCTTGGGCTTCCTTGGGAGACCATTGTGGGAGTCGTGGACTTCGATCAGCTTCAAAAAGAGTTGGTGAAGGCGTTGGAGAAGAGCCACTTGGAGTACTTGTTGTAGAGGATGCACTACCATGTGTTGTATCGTCCCGCATGGATGAGAATGTCCTCAGGGGGGGCACCAATTTATGACGAAGGAAATTCGGTATGGCAGCCTCTATACTATGCCAAACTCCCTTCTGCCACAAAGTGAATGAGATAAGGGCACCACCTAGTCATGGAAGAGCGGACTAGGACGCTATGCAAGAGGGAGAGGCAAATTGTAAGGGAGAGGAGATGAAAACTAAGAGAGGAAGAGAGAGAGAGAGTGAGTGAGAATGAGAGAACTACGAAAAAATAGATAAATCAATAAACTTAAGAGATGGAGAACCCTCGGGACATAACCAATATACACAATATGGACACCAATATCCTGGGCTTATTACATTGTAGAGCATACATAAGCTATAGTAAGAGAAGGAATTCCATAAGCTCATGAAGGAGAATGGGGAAGGCTCAATAGGGCTGAAGGAGGCCTCTTTGCTCTCTCTCTTCTTACAAATTACAAAGGAGAATGCCTCTTTATATAGGCCTTGAGGGTGTTTAGGGAGGAGGTTAAGATGTAATAGGAATTAACACCACCAAAGCTGCATTAAGGCGGTTCCACCAATATGAAAGCTCCATCTAGATGTTTTGTTGACCAATTTGTACTTAATCAAGCTCCATCATAGGTGAGTTGTCTCCATTCTCCCCCCCATAGCTTGAGTCCAAGAGCTCTCCTATAAAAAAATATAGAGAATCTTCATAAAATAAGATCATATCTAGCAATAATAGAGAGAGAGTAATGAGAGTTCATACATTACTACTACAACTAAGGATGATTTGAGGGTGATTTAGGAGGGGAATTCTAATGGTTTATTAGCTTGAGAGAGAGGATAAGAGAGGGGAAAGGGTTGGGGGTCTAATGAATGATGTTTTATGGAAGTGTTAAGTGTGGGGAAGAAAGTATGGATGTGTATTAAATTGGGAGGTGGTCTCCACTGCAGTTGGAAAAAGTTGGCATCCACCATTTTGGCCATATCTCCCGACTCGTAGCTCCAAAAAATTATAAAAAAATACCAGCCAAAACTTCAGCTCACGCGCTACAACTTTCATGTTGAAAAGTTTTTTTGGATCGGAGTGGAAGTATTTTTTAAAAAATCTTAGAAAATCATGTGCCTGATTTTTCTTCCACTAATGCTTCCAAGAAGGGTCCCATTTGGTTGAATTGTCATAAGGCTCCAAAGTCATGACATTATGAGCCTCACATGCCCTTTGGATGGCTCCAAATCCATTTCATATCTTTCCTTTTCACATTATACATTTTCCCTTCACCTTCCTCCATTGATCTTTACTCTTCACCCCCCCTTGGTAAACCGGTCCATGAAATATTTTCATCCAGTGATTTCTTGGATTTCCCAAGAGGTTGTTCCCACCCTCTTATTTATTTCAAAGCTCCAAATGTACAAAAAATCAATAAAATGTTAGACAAATATTTTTTGTGATTTTCTCGGATCATTAGTCATAAATTTTCAGCAGAGACTCTTGCTGAATTGAAAATTGGAAATGGTGATTTCTTGTTACCCATAGAGAAGCAATGCTTTCAGGAGATACTTGAGCGTCATGGAAGGGGATTTTCTTTTTTCCCACATGAGATTGGATGTGTGAATCCTGATATTGTTGCTCCTATGGTCATTTTTACTATTCCTCATATCCCATGGAATCTCCGACCTATTCCGGTGCCTAAAGCACACTTGCCAAAGCTGATTGATTTATTGAATGAGAAAATCAAGATGGGGATCCTTGAGCCTTCATCTGTACCATACTCAAACAGGTGGTTTACAGTTCCAAAGAAGAATGGTACTCTCCGATTTATTCAGGACATGCAGCTAGTGAACAGAGTTACTATCAGGAATGTTGGTATAGGTCCAGTTGTGGATGAGTTTGCAGAGGCATTTGCTGGACGTGCCATCTATTCTTTGGGTGATTTGTATTCAGGATATGATCAGTTTCAGCTGGCTTTGGAAAGCAGGGACATAACCACCATGAGAAGTCCTATTGGGCTTGTCAGGATGTGTACCTTGCCTCAAGGTGCCACTAATTCTATTGCGCATATGATGAATGCCATGCATAAGGTCCTTCGTGATTACATACCTCAGCTTACTATGCCTTTCTTGGATGATGTGCCCATTAAGGGGTGTGCAGAAGAAGAGAAGAATGAGAGTCTAAATGAACAGGGATGCAGATACTTTGTGGCTGATCATATTTCAGCATGTGAGAAGATTTTGGCCAGGTTAGAAGAAGTGAACTTGACACTTTCAGGGCAAAAATCTGTTTTTGGAGTGAATGAGGTTGTCATTGTTGGACATATGTGTGGATATTATGGCAGAAAACCCTCACCTGATAAGGTGAATGCTATAGGCAAGATTGCGGAGTATTGTTCTACTACTTCAGAGGTACGGAGATTCAGTGGTGCTTGTGTGTTTTATATGATTTGGATACCTCATTTTGCACACATAGCAGATTGTTTGTATCAGCTGCTTCGAAAGGGGCATAAATTTTATTGGGATGAGAGTCACACTAGAGCCATGCGGAAATTGAAGAAGTTATTGCAGAATGCTCCTACTCTTAGGAAAGCGGATTATAATTGTGATAGGCCTATTGTATTGACAGTTGACACTAGTCCAATTGGCATAGGTTGGGCTGTGGGTCAAGATGATGGAGATGGAAATAGGTATGCTATTCGGTTTGGGGCGAAAGTCCTAAACGAGAGACAGAGGAGATATCCGCAAATCAAGAGGGAGTTATTGGGGATTGTCACGGCTCTCAAATGTGACAAGGAGTACTTTATTGGAGCTTCAGTTGTGGTAGAGACAGATTGCTTGCCATTGATTGGTATGATTACGAGTTGCTCTACTCCGGATATAGCCATGTTGAGATGGATTGCATACATCAAGTCATTAAATCCGGAATTTAAACACATAGCAGGGAAGGATAATCCAGTGGCAGATATGTTGTCTAGAGCCAGATATGATGATGAGGAGACTCTACTTGCAGAAGAGGATGATGCAGAAATTTCAGCCACTATGGTTGATCATGTTTGTCATGTCTATGATATTGTGGCTTTCATAGAAGAACTCTATGTTGGAGATTGGTTGCAGATTGGCAAGTACCTTAGTACACTAAGCAAAAGAGATGAATGGACAGATGAAGAGTTCAAGGAGATCATAAGGAAAGCCTACGGTTATTTTCTCAAGGATGGATTTCTTTGGAAGCATCCGAAGAAAAGAGGCAGATTACCTTTGCGGGTTGTCTGCGATAGAGAGACACAGTTACAGGTGATGAGGGAGTTTCATGAGAGTCCTTGGGCTGGTCATAGAGGAGTGTGGGCTACTTATGAGAAGATCAAGGAGAAATATTGGTGGAAAGGCATGTATAGAGATGTTTCTCACTTTGTTGAGACTTGCAGAGACTGTCAGATGTATTCAGTAGTGCGTCATCGAGATGAGCTTCATCCGACCTATCCGCTATGCATTCATTATAAGTGGGTAGTTGATTTGGTTACCATGCCTATGGGTCTATGGCAGATGAGGTACATTGTTTTGGCTAGAGAGGATCTTACCAATCATGTTGAGGGCAGATCTTTGAGAACGAAGACCACTAGTGCAGTGTGTAAGTTCTTATTGGAGGAAATTTTCTGCAAGTATGGTTGTGTGGGTAAGATCACTGCGGATCGTGGTGAATTGGATGCAGATGAAGCTAGGGAGTTTTTCTCTCAGCTAGGAATCAAGTTGGCTCTAACCACAGCATATAATCCAGAGGGAAATGGGAAGAGTGAAAGAGGGCATCCGCCGATAGTGAAAGCATTAGCCAAAGCATGCAGAGGACGGATTGGAGAATGGCCGAGACTTCTACCATTTGCTTTATGGGCTGATCGTACGACTCATAGTGTTAGCACATGATATATACCTGCAGAGTTGATGTATGGTCAGAAACCGGTTATGCTGACTGAGACTTGTGCTTTGACTTGGTCAGTTTTACCTTGGCAGGAGGATTTGACGAGAGAGGAGCTCTTAGCTCTTCGGATTCGACAGTTGGAGAGGAGACCTGAGGATATTCAGCTAGCTATTGATAGGTTGAAGGTTGCTAGACTAAGAAATAAGGACAGGTTTGACAGCAGGCATCGCTTGCAGCCAAGAGCAATAGAAGAGGGAGATTGGGTATTGGTCTTTGATAGTAGCCTTGAAAATCAGCATACTGCACTTCGGAAGATGGTGAAAAGATGGTTTGGGCCGTACATAGTCAGACATGTCTTTGATAATGCAACATATGAGCTGACTGAATTGGATGGGACAGTGCTTAGAGTGCCTATTGCTGGAAAAAGAATCAAAATTTTCAAGAAAAGAGATGATGAGAGTTATGCATTGGAAGAATTTGCAAGAGAAGAGCAACGAGAAGAAACTCCAATGGAAGAGACAGATGATATGATAGATAATGTTGTTGATCTACCGGAAATACATAACGAAGAGATTGATCTGTTTGTGGATCTTGATGATAATGATCATGGGTAGTTGGCCCATCCGGAGGATGCGCAGGATTAGAGGGGGTGGATGTCGTATTGCTGCGCATTTGAGGTGTGAAAACCACCCAAAAGTCGTGTGTGTGATTTGATACTTTGTACATACTTAGTTGTTATGTTTGTTCTTTTATTCTATGCTGAAGACGGAGAAGAACAAGGAGTTTTGGTAGACTGGTGACTCGAGATGCAATCTCATGGACCACTTTGATTGTCACCAAGGGTTCGTTTGAAAGCCTGTGGCAACATAGGAGCATTCCCAATGGGCCAAGAGATACATGCTGAGATCATCCTAAGGGGCCTAGAAAGAGACTCTGTTGTTGGTGACATGCTCATGGACATGTATGAAATATGTGACAACTCGTGAATGGGCAACGGTAGTTGATAGAACAAAACTACCGATTTCTATTCTCTACAGGAAGGATCTTGTGAAACTAGATGGTACAGATCCCATGCTGTTGTATGGTATAGAATTTTGATCAAATAGATTAGCGCTGGTTGATAGAGGATTTGTGTATGCTGTTGCACACATACGCGGAGGGGGAGAGATGGGAAGAAAATGGTATGAAGACGGAAAGCTATTGAAAAAGAAGAACACGTTTACTGACTTTATTGCCTCAGCAGAACACCTATTGGCACACAATTTTGGTGCTAAGGACAAGTTATGTATCCATGGGAGAAGTGCAGGTGGTCTGTTGATTGGTGCTGTGCTAAATATGAGGCCAAATCTGAGGGACGCTAATCTGGTGTGGAACGAAAAGGAAGGAAAAAGAGGCTTTTCTGGGAAGAAAAAGAAAGGAGCTTTTTTTTTGAATCGGAAAGGGGGGGAAATAGACGGTACTCTGCGGCTGGACGAGGAAGAAAATAGACGAATGAGGAAGAAACAGAGGGGGGAGCTTTTTCAATCGGGGAGATATACTGTACTTTGCGGCTCAACAGTGCGACTCGTTTTAGGAGTATGCTTCGACTTGAAGGAATGAGAGGGATCGATTAAAGGTAGCATGGGGGGGAGTATGACGGATATCTTGGAAAATCGAGGGGAGCTCTGAAGGGGATCTCGGAGGCGACGAAGAAGAAGGAGCTATTGCTAGCTTTAAAGCTAGTGATGGAGGACATGGACGCTGCTGTGGGAGAGGAGATTGGATGAAGCGAACGCTGCTGTGGAAGAGGGGATTGGATGAAGCGAACACTGCTATGGGAGAGGAGCTGGGAGGTCGAGACGAAGAGATGCATACGTAACACTGTGAACGAAGGCACAAGAATGTGATAACAAAACTGAAGACGATGGCATTAGTGACGAAGCTACAGAAAATACGAAGAAAGGCTAAAGGAAGAGCCACGAGGAAGATGAAGACAATTGAAATCACTGCCCCAATGTCGACGATGATTGCAAGCAATGGGAATTTGGGAATTTAAAGGAGTCTGTCCGATGCACTATTACAGCAAAAAGCTGAAAAAGCATGTCAGCTTCGTCAGAGATTTGGTGAATTTCATACAGATTCTTTCAACTGTCATGGCATAGGTCGACTCATCAATTGGAGGGAGACGAAGAGCTTCTTTTTGATTGAGCGAGAACAAAATGATCGATCTGGTTTACTGCAGTTCATCGACTCATCATACACCCATGCATGATACAACAGAAGATTGCAACCAGGAGTGAAAGAGTGCCCTTCCGTGATAACATAAAGGTTTGTTTCATCGTTTTGCAGTTCTCAGCTTATCTGAGAGGAAAAAAAACCCCTATTGCAGAAGAAGAAATGCTTATCGTTCTTTGAGGACCGTGAGAAACTTAGGTGATGAGGAGCAGGCCCCTTCGACTGTCAAAGGCAAGTCTAACAATGCTATGAGCCTGGAGGAGGCTATTAATAAGGTCAAAGCTGTTTCACAGGTGGAAATCAGCTCACAGCTTGATTCGTTCTGTAAGAACATGGATGTTGAAGGTCTTCACAAGTTTGTTCTCCTTCGCCACAAGGATGCAGAAAGCGTGTGCAAATCACTACCCTCTGCTCTTCAGTCTGCTGGTTGCCAATCTTAGGCCTTCAATAGCTTTAGAAATCCATCTGGTTGTTGAAGACTGTGAGGAGAGGATGTTTTCTGAAATTGTTTCAAACTCTTGAGTTAACTGATAACTGTTTACCTCCAGTTCCAGAGAAACCTCCTCGTATGTATTTCACTTCTCAAATGTTCCATCCTAATGTTTACAGTGATGATACACTATGTAAGGATATTATTCAGGATGCTCGAACTCCATGTCATAATGTCTTCACCATTCTCACTTCTATTTTGTCTCTCCTGATGGATTCAAATTCCTGCAAATCCAGAAGCTCCCTCATTATACCAGAATGACAATGTCTTTGACAACGGGAAAGTCAGACGGTGTGTTCGCAGGACATTGGAGTCATAACATAACAGCATATTCTTGAATTCTTATCATCACCCATAAGTCCAAAACTTATCAAGGGAAAGTTGCAAAGGCTAGAACAACGATGGAAGATAAAGAGTTAATGGATTTACTATTTTCTTTCCTGGATTCGGGGAGGATGAACTGAATGAACCGATTTCTTCATCTTGAACCTTGTTTTGTTATTAACAGAAATTAAACAGAGACTTGGCATCATTTTCTCATCTTGCTTACTTGCTTGATGGATCTTCTATTCTGAAATTTATGAAGGACATCTGAAGTTGCGAAATTGCTTTCGAAACCCTTCGACACCATGAAGAAGTTCCAGCATTACCTACTGGCCATCCCCTTCACCTTCTTCGTAGACCATCAAGCCCTGCTCTATTTAGTGAACAAACCTTGTGCTACAGGACGTATAGCTTGATGGCTTCTCCTGCTCCTAGAGTTCGATTTCTCCGTGGTGGTGCGGAAGGGAAAACAACATTACATGGCTGATCATTTGTCCCGTATATCCACAGGAGAAGCCGCTGGACAAGGCATCATGGACGAGTTACCGGACAGCCACTTATTCCATCTGTCCAGTGAAGGAGACCTATTCAGGGCTGATTTGACACCATACTGGGTAGACGACATAGTCCAAGTGCTCGAGCATGGGCTGCCCGAACTACCAATAGAACGGGCATGGCTTAGGCGCTTGATCCTGAAAATCCAACCCTACCAGCTGATTGCAGGCCAACTTTATAGGCTGGGGCAAGGCGGATTGCTACGTAGGTGCGTATGTGAGAATGAGATGCACGATGTGCTCTCAGAGGCGCACAACGGTATTGCAGGAGGATACTTTAGCGAAGACACGACATCACGGAAGGTGCTGCAGTCCTAGCTATGGTGGCCCACACTTTTTCGCGATGCTACACAATTCGTCAAGCATTGTGACCAGTGCCAACGGACAAAAGTCCCAATTCGTAAGGATCAGATGGAGTTAACCCCTGTTATTGCTTGCCAACCTTTTGAAAAATGGGGGATTGACTTCATAGGACCCATCAGCCCTGCGACGCAATACTCACAAGCCAAGTACATCGTGGTGGCCACGGATTACCTCACCAAATGGGCAGAGGCGAGAGCCACACGGAGAAACGATGCTAGGACGACTGCCAAGTTCTTATGGGAGCAAGTAATCTCGCGCTTTGGTTGCCCCATCGAACTGGTTAGCGATTAGGGAACACACTTCATCAACGAAGTGATAGCCCATCTCCTATCCACCTTTCTTATCATCCATCGCAAATCCTCACCTTACTACCCTCAGGCTAATGGCCAGGCGGAATCAACCAACAAAATTCTCAACAATGTCCTGACTAAAGTGGTCTCAGCCTCACAAAGCGACTGGGATAACAAGTTGATGGCAGCCTTGTGGGCCTACCGAACAGCTTATAAAACGGCCGTCGGTCAAACACCTTTTAGGCTGACCTATGGGACTGAAGCCATTCTCCCATTAGAATTCTTCGTCCCTAGCCTAAGAATAGCACTCCAAGAATGGTGGGAAGGGAAGGAAGCATGGATGCAATGCTTGGTTGAGCTGGAACGCCTATCAGAGATTCGTCTTCTAGCCACCCATGCACTTATCTGCGAGAAAGCCCGACGCAAAAGCTGGTTTGACAAACATGTCAAGCAATGGGAGTTTGAGCACGGTGACCTAGTGCTCCTCTACTCAGTTAAATGACATAAGCAAAAGATGAAATTTAGAGGTCTCGAACCCTTCAAGGTCCGGGCAATCAGCCGAACTCGTAATGTCGAGCTTGAGACACTGGATGGTGAAGGAATGGGCTTCTTCAATGGCAGCCGTGTCAAGAAGTACTACCCGCCCACTCATCCTTTGCATGAGCCACCAATGGTAGAACCACCCGTCAAAATACGAGTAGCCACAATTACGAAAATCTACGAGAATGAGGAGGAGCCTGTAGAACCCGCCTACCTCCGTGTCACGGTCACTGCCAAGCAAATGTGCTCCTTCAACGCCCTGATTGATGAGGGGGCGGATTTCAATGTTTTAACGCACAAGCATTGGATCCAGCTCGACAAGCCAATACTTCATCCCACAACAGCCAAATTAAGCCCCTACGGGGCTCAATCCTAACCACTTCTCGTTACATGTCGAGTCACCGTTTTTATCGAGTCTGAAACTATCCCCATGCCATTTTACGTGTTGCAAAGTACCATGGATGCAAGCACAGAGTCATTGCTTGGGCGAACCTTTAAAAAGCAGACTCACTGCAATGTTGATTATGAGTCGCAGCGCATCCACTTAACGATCGGCAACGTGCATATTGTCATGACTTTCAGCAAGGGCCTCGTAACCCTATCACCGCTCACAGGGCAACCGATAGAAACAACCGTAGGTAGGACTAAGGAGGGGGGTCATGCATATCTGCCACACCCAGATCCCCATAAACCGCAGGCCGTAGCACCCAAAGCAAAACCCCAACAGCCTCACTTGCAATGGGTACCTAAATAGCCTCAAGCACCGCCTAGAACTAGACGTGCATGTCTGCATAAGACCTACAAATCTAAATCTAGGAAACCAAGACACCATCACCGCAAGTGCCGCGTGATTAAAAAAATATGGGTCCCTAAAATTCTCCTGCGTGCACAAGGCTACTATGAGGGGAATGCCTCACTGTGGATCCCTAAAATCCCAACTGCCAAAAGCACTAGTCCTACGTCGCTGATCAGTCCTTGTCCCCTGACACCTCAAGACCATGAATCGCAGTGCTTACCACACTCATCCGACCCCTCTACGCATCAACCCAAGAGAGTCGCACACGCCTATCGGCCCAAACAACGGTCATCACCACAAGTGGAATCATCCAACCAAGTCAACCTGCTGCTCCGCAGCCTAGCTGACTGCAGCAACATAACTGCTGAGATCAAATCCGACCCATCCATCTTGCCAACAACCAAGTTGCCGACTCAAACAGCCAAGTTGCCAACAGCCAAGTTGCCGCAACTCTGTACTGTCAGAACCTCCAGTTCCAGCAAACCTTAACCACCCGTCGGCCTGAAGCCCTCCTATGAACGAAAGTCATTTCTAACGCTGGCCGCTGACCTTGCAGAGGACACTGGAGATGATGTGGTGGACTGCATCAAACAGCTTGATGCCACCTTTGTTGCACTGGCCCTCAGCTATGACCGCCTGGACTTGGGTCTATTAGCAGAACCCTTTGCAATAGACGTGCGCAATATGCCTTGCTCTTGGGAGACTTTTGAATTCGCCTTTGCACAGGCTTCTCGCTCTGCCGCCGCTGAGTTGCTCGCTAGCAAGGTCTCCAAAGAGCAAGCCATTAAGCAATGCCTCATCACATCATTTGACCCATGGACAACGTCTGCCATCACTGAACAAGAGAGCGCAAGGTTATCCCACCTGGCGGATACGGGATCACCCTTCTTGAAGCAGTGGTACGCTCTTAGGTTGCAATGGAAAGTCGACGGATGTCGCATAATGACCAACGCCGAACAACACCGAGCCATCAAAATGGTCGAGTATGATCCCACCTACGTCGCGTCTACCTCGTATAGAGCGTTAACCACTCTTCGGGGTCGGCATGGACGATCATATCTTAGGGCACCCCTATCTCGACCGCCTCTTAACAGAGGAAGAGCTCCACATCGCAAGTCGGGTCGACTCCGGTGATTTTCTCACAGATGTCCTCATGTACATCACACATGTAGGCATTCGACCCTGTGACCTGGACTGCGCTGCACAACTGGAATATAACCCCAACTTCTATATTTGGCTCCTACACAAATAAACATGAACGAACGCCTTGGCCCCACAACCTCCAATCCTGGGACGGATTCTTCTTTTCCAAAAGGGGGAAGGGGCAGTAAGGGGATAAACGAAATAAAATCTAAAAAGTAAACCAAGTGTGAAACGCTCAAAATTGAAATGCAATATAAAAGGAGGTGATAGAAGTCTGAAAGGAAAAGTTAAGGCTATGGGCAATAAAATCTGCTATGCTTTTGGTCGTCCAGCAAATTAGTTGCCAAAAAATACTAAAGAGGGAAATGGCTAAATGTGCAGGTGGCGACCATGGCAAGCCAGGACAAAGCAGGCAAGCTCCCCTTCTCGGAGGAAGAACAAGTAAAGTATGGCCTCACGGTGGAAACAAGAGCTTTCAACCAGTTAAAGTTCCGCCGCGTATTCAAACTGGAAGACGTAGTCATCGAAGAACCGGCGGTACGTCAAATTATAGAGCAGTGCCACCTATAGAAGTACTTGGATGCAATGGGCCGGAGGATAAACTACACCCTGTGTGCTAATTTCTTGTGTACCTTCAACAGAAATAGGGGCACTGTCACGGTGCGTGACAAGGAAGCTACCAGACAGGTGGAAAGGGCACTAGGGCTGCCAAATAAGGTGGAAAGGAAGCCAAAAAGAGACATCTATGCCATGTTGGGGATGGATAAAAAGAAGGTTTACACCAATGACGAAATTAGCCTGGTGGACATCCCCAACCAAAAAATTCAGCTGCAGGCAAAGATGGTGCACGCCCTGTTCTCAAGCTAGAGGTACAACAGCATTATGACCCGAATCAATGTACCTCTGCTCGACAGCATCGCGGCGCAATCGCTGGACGAGGTGAACCTCAATGGGTTCGTAAGAAAAACAATTGACCCCGTCATCCCAATCGACCCGCAAAGCCTCATCCTCCAAGGCCTCCACCATAGGGTTTGGAGGTGTCCTTACAGCAATCATTCAAGAAGCGATAGGGCAAGGACAAGTAGGAGAAGACAAAGAGGGAGGTGACGAGGAAAGTGCCGAATCACCGTCACAGTCCCAGCCTCACGCGGAAGAGCAGCAGAGGTCGTCTGATGAAACGGAAATGGACACCGATGAGGAGGGAGAACCCCAGGCTACACCACAAAGGCAGGCGGAACAACGAACTAAGGCCCTACACGGAAAAAGAGAGGAGGAGCGAAAGAAGAAACAGAAGGAAGATCTGGAATGGGCCCAAAGGGAGTCGGTAAGGGATGAGGAGGAAAGAAAAAAGAAGGCCGAGGAGGAGCTGAGAAGGAAGGAAGAGAAAGAATTGGAGCTGGCAACCCGTCGCTCCATCGAGGAACAGCAAAGAAGAGATGAGGAAGGAGCAGAGGGTCCGCACCAACCTGAGGCACCCAGTCCCAGTACTGGTGTGTCAGAAATTGCACCCCTGCCCCCTGCAGAAGGAAAAGGAAAGGACCTAATCAGGCCAGCTTCCCCTCTCCTCATACCACCCATGCAAGCCACCCCTATCATGATGACACCCCTTGCCACTGCCACCCGGGGGCACACCCCAAAAGTCGACGAGAGCAATGTGGTTACCTGGCTGCAGTTTCTGGTGGAAAGGGAGCTGGCAAGGGAAGCGGCCGTGGCCACCCTAGCTTCAGGAGCCAAAAGGACAGCCACGGTCGAACTGGAGCCAAGGTCGGAACTGAAAAGGCAAAAATTAGAAGAGGTCGCCACCACTACGACCATGCCCCACCCCCCACCTCCAGTAGGCCAATACGATGAGTACGTGAAGGAGCTGCTCGCGCAGTTGCAAAGGGCCAGACAAGAAAGGAGGATAGCTGTGGAGGAGTTGGCAGTGGAACGAGAATCATAAGCCGCCCTCCAGCTGGAAAGAATGAAGCAGATAATAGAATATTAAAGGGAAATCGCTGTGCTCAGGGAGGAAGCCAGCACTAAGGAGGCAGAAGAATTAAAAGCCCTGAAGGAACATGATGCTGCCTAGAAGGGAAGAAGAAAAATCTTGATGGAGCGTCTCAACGGGGAGAGGGAAACGAATGCCCACCTTCGGCGCAAAAATGATCAGTTGTCTGCAGTCAACCTGGAAGCGCAAAGCCAGCTTGACAAAATCAGACAGGAGGCTGCAGAGCTAGACCAATTAAGGGCAGAATAGGTGTGAAGGATGTAGGTGAAGTTGGACCAGCTCAATGCGCAAATCACAGAGGAATGCCAGGAGCAGTCTCGCCTACAACGTGAGCTCGAGGCCCAGTATTAACAACTCATGGCAATGACCCTCTATCAGGGGGAGAGCCTGGAAGATATGGAAAGAAGGGCAAAAGAATGGTCCGATCATAACGAGCATAGAGTACGGGACTTAGCACGCCGGCTAGCCAAGGCCGAAGGAGACAGGGTGCTGGGTTGAGAATCAGGCAGAAGCGGCCCAGCTCTCCATGATAGCCTAGTAGCACACCTTTCTCAATATGCTACTCCACGCCACCAGACCAGAAGGAGATGAAGCCAATGATCAGCTGCAAAGAAAACTAACCGTTGCGCACAGAGCTCTCACAGTAGGCCTGCACGTGCTGCTGCAGCTAAGAGGCCCGCCCGCAGAGCCTAGAAGAGCAGAGAAGATATCTTGCATAGGTAGGCCTGACGACGCAGGAGATAGATGACCTCGGTTTCATAGAGGAAAAAACACAAGAAGAGGAGCAAGCAGAAGGGGGTGAACCGGAGCTCGATCTGGGACATCAAGAGGAGGAATACGTCCCACCACCCCCTCAACCACAACAAGCTGAAGTGCAGCCCCCTGATACATCTGTCGAGAGAAGAGTGGCCCAAACCAACCGTAGGAAAGAGATGCTGGAGAAGGCAAGAAGAAAGCTGAATGCCAGACCTGTCCCAAGACAGCCTGCCCCTCTCCTACTGCGCACCCAAGATTCCCCTGCTGAATTCCATGCCAAATTGATTATCTGGGAATAGCAAGAGTATAACCGCGACCCCTTCGACTTGTGCTTTGAGTTTCCCACTGCCTTGAATAGGGTACTGCCCATTCAACTGGTGGAGGATGTCATTGCCATGGGGGCAAGGCTCAAAGCCAAGTGGTTAGCGGAGCATGAAGCTCACCCAACTACTTGGGGAGCCGAGGATCGCGAGTTTTGGCAAGATAAAGTCCTCCAGGTGCCTAGATCAGTGGAAGGCTATAATTGCCAACCCACCAACCCATCTGGAGGAGACGCATTTTTGACGTCAACCTGGAAGCGTGGATGGCATTTTACAACACCCTCCCTTCAGAGAGAAACGATCCCACTTTTATGCCGTATCCTCGAAGGGTAGGGGTAGACTTCAATCCGTCCATCCACAGCAGGTTCGATTTCCCCATCATCTATAATACCAATAGCACCTCCCATAGAAACGTCCTTCTTTTCACCCTCCCCGACTTGTATAGCTCTATAGATAAATTTCTTAGCGAGTTCACCTCTTGCCCCGACCCCACATTTAGCACCACTTGTAATTATCTTAGGTTAATTAGGATCCTAGTCCACCAAGAGCCCGCACCCCAAGAACGCCACCTCCCACCCCTCTATTTTGACCCCAACGCCATAGACAACAACACCATGACTCGCCTCATGATGCGTGCTTCTCTTTTGCCATCTTTCTGTGGTGCACTACTCGAAGACATGAATGACAGCAAATTCACCCAGTGCAACCACCCCTTCCTTTCTACCACCACCCTCAAAACCTGCCTCCATATCGAAGGCTACTTATTGAGTTGAAAATTCCTTAATAAGGCCCCCCTGCCCTCCACCAACCCCTACCCACTATTCAGATGACGAGGAGTAAACTCCTGTCATGCCCTTGTACCGCTTGCCTCCATGTATACGCCTCCTCATGCTATTATATTTAAAAAAAAAAGAAAAAAGAAAAGAAAAGAAAAAAGGACGGAAAGACGCACCACAATCACCACACCTAGGACCCTCCCTAGCCCCGTCCCCCCCCACTTCACACTTAGGGCACATCAAGGGTAGGACGTTCAGACCTGTCACCCTAAGACTTGCACTGCACCACCAACAAAGCACGATCTGGGTCCTCAAGTGTGGGACATTACCAAGGGCTTTCCCAAGGTTAGACCTATCTCCTAGTTCCACTGGCACGGGCACCATGCACTACACAGTGAGACAGACACACCCCCTAGGAAGTGCACCACTTTCCTTGCATGCTATGTTTATGATACAAGAACGGGATGTTGGATTGAAGGGGATCATCTACTACATCCTCCAATGACAAGGAATTTTTCCAGGAGTCGGGGATATGACCCCATTACAGCAACTTCAGGAGCTTCGCTGCGAACGTTTCAATGGCTCAACGGATTTCATGTTGCCAGTCATCTGCCTACTCATGGCTGCCATGACTGAACCAAATCAAGCAGAAGGAAAACCCCGGGATGGACTGCCATTGGCATAGATCTTGGAACCTCACCGTCCGATGATCCATGCCCACCGCCTCAAGATCTACGGATTGCTTATTAACACCACAAGCCTGAAGACTTTCAACTCAAATTTGAAGATCCTCTACTCCCCGACAAGGGCTTTCAGCCCAGGCCACGGCTTTTCAAGGCAAACAACGTTTGGAGGGTTTCTCCAGAATAAATCCCTCCAATACCATCCTCCTAAGGGATTGCTTATTGTTTCAAGCATTTCGAATACTCAAAAGACGACCGGCTCCATAGGGGTGTCAGAATAGTGAGAAAGATGCCGCCAATCGTCAGGAAACCTAAAGCACGCCGAAATCTCTCTTGGTCATCGTCATCAAACTCCATCACTTCTCATTCACAAGCCTCAGTGTCATCTACCCACCAGTTACACCTAGCAATAGCATCATCTATTCCACTACTTCCCACCACAGTGCCATGGGACTGGCACTCGTCTAGGAGGGGGGTAATGTTAACCCCAACATGAAGAAAGCAAAAGAAAAAAGCAAAAGAAAGTGGAAAAGACGCAGTGCAAAGGCGGAAAAAAGGTAGCCCGACTGAAGAAAGAAGAGGAAAAAAGACCAAAAGCGCAAGGGCAACCTTAAAAGTCCAAGGGAAATGCAAAAGGGAAAAGGCGCATTTTAAAATAAAAAGGCGTACCCTGAAATCTTGTAAAAGAGCATCGGGCTCTCACCCGTGCAATTTGTAAATGTAGACAAGCGGTGGAAAGGAAGCTAGGAAGATAGAAGGACAATGAGAAAAGGGGCCTAAGCTAATGGCCGGCCATGTAAAAAAGGGGGATGACCGCCCATGGAAATTAGGGCATGTATATAAAGTTGAAAAGTGAATGAGAAGCTCATTCTTTGGTGTGTGGAAAAAGGAGTCTTCTTCTTCCTCTCTTCTTCTCTCCTTCTTGCTTGTGTGTGCTCTTGAGAGAGGGAGTGTGAGAGTGTGAGGGAGTGAGTGTGTGTGAGAGTGAGGGATCAAGAGGGTGAAGCTCTTCACCATCTCCTCTCCTCTTCTTCTCTTCTCTTCTCTTCTCTTCTCTTGCGCGCGCGGCTATGGAGGATGGAGCTTGGAGATGGAGGAGGCTTGAGGATGCTTGAGCTAGCATCTAGGATCGTGGAGCTACCGGAGTGCAAGAGAGAGGAGGGTACTCGATTGAGCATCAAGGTAAGCTCACTACACTTGTAGGATCGACGGCGCGTCGGCTAGGTGAGAGATAGCCATTAGAGCTCGCTTGAAATGCTTGAAAGAATAAGCGGTCCGAGGGTCTTGGCGGTTGAGCAAAAGCTCCCACATTTTGATCAATCCTAGCTCAATTGCATTTGTTGACATTAATCCCTTCTTGTTGTTGTGTGCTTGGATAAATCCCAAGTGAGTAATAAACATTTGTAAATGGGTAAGTCGTAACCAATGAGTCACTGGACTACCAAGGCAATCCCTATTCAAGCTCTTGTTCATCCTTGCATCTCATGAAAAAACCCGATGTTTCCTTTTCAATGCATCTCATGATAATTTCTTAATAAAAGTATTTTCCATGTATACTCTGGCCGAGGAAAAAGGCTGATGCTAGGCGAGGTGGTAAGCCAAATGACAGGTGACCCTCCCTTACCACTTAAGACCTTGAAGGGATGCACAACCTAGCCCAAGGGAAACTTTGCCCATCTCTTGATGATCTAGAGCTTATGGCACTCTCCTCTGGTCACCACCTCTCCCAATGAAATGATTCCCTTTGGACATCCTTTCAATGCACTTATGGTACCTATGTACAACACTTGAAGTGTATGCAGTTAGAAGAGATGTATGGCATTAAGCTCCACTTATGCAATGATGAAAAAGAAGATGGATATGTAAATGCACTTGGGATGATGTTAGTATGCTCAAGATGTTATTTATGATGTTGCTCGGACCCCTCAGTCTCAATGAGCCATTCATATAGTGCTTTTGCATTAAGGGACACACAATGTTTTTAGTCATAGTCAATTAGGACAGTCATAAAGATTCAATTACAAAAAATTCTCTATTACACCTGGGAGTAAACCCTATGGCTCTTCTCAAAGAGGGATTTGTCCCCTCTAATTTGAATAAAAAATTCCCCAATTGGAGTTACGGTCTAAAAGTTATCATCATTTTTGTGCATTGAGGTCACTATGGATAAGGTGCAGACCACTCTAGGATAGACACAAAAATCCAATTGTGAAAAATTCTGATCATTTTCTGTCACAAAGATTAGCTCATCTCAAAGAGGGCTTCCTCCCCTCCAATTTGAATAAAAAATCTCACCAATTGAAGTTTCCCACCAAAAGTTACACCCCATTCACTGATAGTGGGTCTTGTGAACTGCAACTAGATGTCTGGCTAGAAAGGCAAAAGTAAGACCCATGAAGAACTCTAGAGGACAAATAGAGACTCCAGGACGTCCATGAATGATGAACCTAGCTTGGCATAAGATTACCATGGTGATATGCATGAGGAAGTACCCGATATGGATCCCTACAACTTGCTTAACCACACCTTATGATGTTAGCATGAGCTTCATCACATGGAGAGGCATAATGACATGGTCACCAACCATTGCCAAATGATGTCCAAGTTTGATGAAGCAATTGAGAAAATGACCCTCTCAAACTCTAGGACTCAGCAAACCTTGGAGCAGCTCACCACTCTTCTAGCGTAGCTAGCTACAACTTTATCCCAAGAGAAGGCAAATGAATCCAAGCATGAATCTCGATGCCCCCCACCACTAGAGCCACTGCATGGTCCATATGGCATTCTTAGATCCAAGGATATTCCCCCTTCTACCTATGAGGTTGGTGAACACTCTCATGCTTATGACGAGCCTCTATTGAGCTCCCCCATCAACCATGTAACCAACCCCCACTGTAATATTTCCGCGTATCCCTACCGTAAATATTAACCTTCCGCACACCGTGTAAACCTTGTGCAAAGGGTATCTCTTGCATTGAAATTATTGACCGCGTAATGTGTGACCCGGGCGCGTGAAATGGGGTCCTCCGCTTTGGTAAATCAAGACCGGGAGATCAAAACCGCAAGCCGCACGAAAACACCCTCTTGGGAGGGACAATTTTAATTAAATTAAGGCAAATTTTTTTACTATTATCCCTTCCCCCAGCCGATGCATGGCTAGAGGAGAGGGAGTGTGGAGGGGGGGATGGCCAAGTGAGGGTTGCATGAGGAAAGCTCTCCACGTGGGTGGAGACCCTCTTCCCCACCCCCCATTCCTATATAAACACCCCCCATCAAGGGGGTGTGCTAAGGAGGAGGCTGTGAGAGGAGATTGTGGAGAAGGGAGGGAGAGAAGAAAGGCCGTGAAGAAGGAAGGCTGTGAGGGAGGGCCATGCTGAAGAGGGAGGGCCGTGCTGGCCGCCGTGGAGGGAATCACCGACGCCGCGCTGCCATTGCTGCCGCCCCCAGTCCGCCCTGTCCGCCAGTAGCCGTTGCTGCCGCCACAGCCGCCCACCACGCTGATCGCGACCCCACGTGGGACTGAAGAAGCAGAAGCTTCTTAGAAGCTTCTTTGGAAGCTCCTAAGAGGGGCCTCCTTAAAGGCCTTTCCCACCACCTGTTCCGAAATCCCCTTCCCACCACAATTCCGAATAAGCCATTAATACCCCCTTCCCGGGATTTGAAGAGGGGCCATAAGGACCCCACTAGACCGTCGGAAAAGGCTTCCCGCAATAAGTCTTTAAAGCCCCTTCACCGCAAGCGACATTCCGTAAAAGAATCTTCCGCCTACGAGGGAAGGCAAAGGCTGGAAGGTTGCATGTCAAGGCAAAACAATCCGTAGACGATGAAAGCGAATCCAGAAACCGAACCTACGTGTACGATGGCCCCGAAAAGATCGCAAGGTGCGACCGCGGAAGGCTCATCTCCGAATGTACAAGTGGACATCTCCCCGACTCCACAAGTCCAGGTTCTTTCGAGTTATTTCCGCATAAGGAAAAGATTAGGCGCGCTTAGCCCATAAAAAGGAATTGCATTTTTATGCTTAATATGCATACGGAAATTGGAAAGAAATACATCTCTTGAACATTAGGTAAGATTAAAATTGTCATGAATTTGAACGAGTAAAAGACTAATTGCATGTAGATTTGGTACCTTATCAAGGTAATGAGTCTAAACTTAGGCAAGGAAATGGAATTTATAAGTGCATTATCTTTCGTCTTAGATTTGGTAGAAATAAGCATATACTGCACATTAGGCAACATACTTCTCGTAATGATTTCATAGGAAAAGGTTAGCACCATAAGGTATCATCCGGAAAGAAATAATAGAGTACCAAAGTGAACGGATGGACTTGCAAATAGCTTGTAAGATGGAATAAATTAACACTAGTTTGTATAAACTTCATTATCTACTTCGTAGCTAGGAGAACGTTGTGTATTGCGTAGTCGTCATGCCATCGTTAAGAGCTGCATTTAGGAGTCAAAGCATAGTATTCAAAAGTATGGACTACAAGTAGTAAGCATGATTAATTGGTAAATCCTAGTAGGACCTAGGAAAGTTAGCGTACAGATTGGCAAGCATTTTACCTTACTAAGGAAAGATAATGTTATCATGAACCATGTGATACGTAGAGGCAATCAATCGCATGTTTACGCGTTTTGGTGGTATTGTATCTATTGCTCTCCGTTAGATTTAGTTATTACCTTTAGAAGGATCATCCTCGTCGCAAGATAGTGACTAAGTAACCTAATCATGGGTATGGCTCCGTCGGAATGAAAGGTATTCCAAGTGCTAACTAGAACTTAGTGCAATAATAATTCGACCTAGCTTTAGACAAAAACCGTGAATCTAAAGATCCTACACACGTTCACAAAATGTCGAAGCAATTGGATGTTCATGTATGAAATGATCTAAGGTTATCCTAAGGATCATGACGAAACTCCGACGGAGTTGCATATTTCTGGAACCATGGGCCAACCTAATTAGGAATGATTTGGAGGATGTCTAATCATCCTGTTACTCACTTTTGGAATAATTTGCCAAGGAAAAGGAAAGTTAAGTATTTGCCTTGAAGCAAATGACCAGACTATAAACCAAAGCGACATGGTCGCTGGAACCTACCACAACTAAACACTAAAGTATGGGTAGGGTATGACCCTAACCCAAGAATGATAGGAATCTTGCCAAGTTGCAATTGATTCCGGAACGAATGCGGATTGCATTCGGAGGAAAGGAAGTCACTCCTTGACAGTTTGACAGCCACAACGACCATTGGAATTTGTTTGTGCTTGTAACCGTTAGAAAAGCACTGTTTGCATTGTTTGCTCAATGAACTAAAGGAGGAAAACATATCTAAATACTTCAGGTTGAAGCCTGAAGGGAGAGGCAGCTTTAGTTACCCCCGATTGCCTGCCTAACCCTAACCAAGGGGGTTGTGAACCGCGCCGGGAACGTGGACCGAACCCGCCGTGAGAGGTCTCTCCGTTGAGTTCTGCTTGGAGCAGGAGGACGCTTGGGTGCCAGGGGGGGCTCTGGCTGTAAATCCCTCGCCTTCCGGGTCCTGCACAAGAGACTAACGTGACTCGGGATTGGATCTCGAGGCCCGCATACTAGTCTACGGGCGGAAACTTGGATTAAGTAATCACTGAAGGATTACTGGATAGCCTTCGGGCGGATTATGAATACGCCTACGGGTGGAAACTCCTTGTATTTCAAAGATAAAAGGATAAAATGATAATAAAGAAGTTGTTTGACATTGTTTTCTTTATGTCTTGTGATAAGATTACGTGAAGGAACTAGTGCTTAACAGGGTTAATCAAGGAAGCTGTTTGTATATGTCAAACTAATGTGGTAGGTAATTACATAACTAAAACAAACCGAGGAAAGTGCGGAGGATGGACCATGGGTCCGTCCTACGGATGGGTGGTCCCGGTTAGCCGGGAACTTTTCTCAAGATCTTCGATGGACAGAGGATGATCGTCATCACCAAAACAAGCAAGGAGAACAATGACTTGGAAGTACCGATTACCCGATTCAGGCTGTTTTAGGGGAACGGAATGGGACTATGCCTTTTGGCAGAGAGGTCGAGCCTTGCATCCCTCTCGTTTCCCATTCTCCTTGAACCAAGTGCAGCATGAATCCGCTTCAGACCAGGCGTTCTGCGTAAAGTAGTTCGATCAGGTCTGACGCTAGTCGCTGTTAGTAAATGACCAACAACTCCAGCCGATCCTAAGTGGGAACGGCTAGGACGGTTCCGTTACGTGGCAGACGCGGAAAGCCCTAGATGACAAAACCCGCAACATTCCATGGGAGTGCCGGGTGGAGTTTTCTAGACAACCTTTCCGATGGACTGCTAAGACGTGTCCTAGAGGGTTCCAGTGGACACGTTACAGTTGGTATCAGAGCCGACTTATAATGGAATTGTTTTCATAAGATTTCATTAGAAGTGAAGTAAAGAAATTGTTCCTATCCAAACATTTTCTCATCTTCAATACTGTCTTGCAGAATTACGAGGCGTGGAACAAGTTTTTGGTGTTCCGGATCATGTTCATGACTGCGATGCATTCTCCGCATTATAGGCAGAGAATTGGAATGATGAACATCTTGGAACAGATTTATAACCCATCACCTCTATATATAGAGCGAAGATGGACTGGGTCTTCAGGAATCTACTACATAGCTGCCCACCGGTTCGCTTATCTACAGACCAACTTGAAGAGGATCAAGTGGTTGGAAGATTTGAAAGTCATGAAGCTGTTCATTTTTGTGGAAGCTCACGTGAATTCGACTTTGCATATTCAAGGTCGGAGGGTTGAATTAAACTCATATGTTTATGAGGAAGTAACCCGTGTAATTCCAGCTGATAGGATCAAGGTATTGGGACGCCATGGGAAGTATGGTTTCCAGCGGAAAGGATATCCCGAACTTCCGATGAATTATCGATTCCTAAAGACCAATGACCCCAACCCGTACTACTACTCAGTTCCTGTAGCTGAATGCAATAATATCCTATTCTCTTCGAATTAATGTATTAACTTGTTCCATCGCCCCAAGAAATAACTGTACCTCGAAAGGGCCATGTTGATATGAATGGAATAAAACTTTTTCCCGATTGTCTTGACTGTGAATATTGATAAAAGTAGTAAAGTGAATTGGTCACTTGGCTGAAGGAATACGGGGACGTAGTTCTGAAGAGTTAACAAAAATGCCCACTTCAAAGAAAAGTAGATCATGAGATCAAGCCAGCAATAGGAGCTGTGCCAATTGTGAAGAGAACCTATAGAATGTCTATATCGGAAGCAATTTAGTTGAAGGAGCAACTCAAGAAACTGTTAAACCAAGGCTACATCAGGCCTAGCAATTTACCATGGGGAGCTCCAGTCCTATTCCAGAAAAAGAAAGATGGTACACTTCGACTATGTATTGATTACCGTGGGTTGAATCAATCAACAGTCAAGAACAAGTACCCTATTCCTAGAATAGATGAGCTTCTTGATCGCCTTCAAGGTGCAAAGATCTTCTCCAAAATTGATCTCAGGTCAGGCTACTATCAAATCAGGATCAAGGATGAGGATATTCCAAAAATGGCCTTCAATACGAGATATGGGCACTTTGAATTCTTGGTTATGTCATTCGGCCTTACAAATGCACCTGCCACTTTCAATAGGTTAATGCAGGATATTTTTAGGCCATATCTTGATGATTTCGTGCTTGTCTTCTTCGACGACATTTTAGTCTATTCTAAACAGGAAGGAGATCATGAACCCCAACTACGGATTATGTTGGAGACAATGAGGTCTCATAAGCTGTATGCAAAAATGAAGAAGTGTGCATTCTTCAAACGTCAGATTGAATACCTAGGATTCATTGTATCATCTGAAGTAATATCAGTAGATCCGGCCAAAGTCAGAGATGTGCTTGAATGGCCAATACCAGTATCTGTCAAAGAGATACGTAGTTTTCTTGGCTTGACAGGATGGTATAGGATCTTTATCAAAAACTATGCTTTGATTGCAGCACCTCTTACCGACTTACTAAGGAAGCAGACTTCTATTACATGGTCAACTCCCGAGCAAAATAGCTTCGACCAATTGAAGCAATGTTTGGTATCAGCACCTATTCTGAGACTTCCTGATCTCAATAAGGAGTTCGAGGTAGTAACTGATGCTAGCATTCTTGCCTTGGGGTGTGTTCTTATGCAGGAAGGTCATCCAGTAGCGTATTCTTCAAGGAAATTGAAGAGTCACGAAAAGAATTATGCCACTCATGACCTGGAGTTGTTAGCTGTCATCCATGCTCTAAAGCTTTGGAGACACTACTTGTTGGGAAACAAGTTCACTCTAGTAACCGATCATAAGAGTCTCAAATGGATTTTTACCCAGAACGAGCTCAACATGAGGCAATGTCGATGGATTGAAGTATTGGAGGAATATGATTTTGAAATCAAGTATCGACCAGGGAAAGAGAATGTGGTTGCCGATGCACTCAGTCACAAGGCATTCCTAAACTCTCTAATCTTGCAGAATCCATCAACGGCCAGATCTCTGGCTACAAAGGTATCTATGCCAAGCAACCCTATGCTCGAATTAGCTAGAGAGGAAGCATGCCATGACTTAGCTTACCAAGCAATGATAAAAGAAATATCTGCCAAGGATCAGAATCCGAAGTTACAGGCAAAGTATCATGAATTTTCTATTGACAATGGACTTATTTACTATAGAACAAGGCTATGCATACCAGCAAGCCAGTCACTTAAGCAGAAGATATTGTGGGAAGCTCATGACTCCCCTTTCGCAGGACATCCCGGCTATGCAAAGACTCTTAATGCAGTCAGGAAGAGCTATCATTGGGAGAGGCTCAAAGGTGACGTCCTCAAATATGTCACTGAATGTTTGTCTTGCCAACGTATCAAGGCTGAACATGTCATGATGCCAGGAAAATTACAACCACTTGACATTCCCCAAATGAAATGGGAATTCATCAGTATGGATTTTGTGGTGGGCTTACCCCAAGTCCAAGGAGAATACAACTCCATTATGGTTGTAGTTGACATGCTTACTAAGGTTGCACACCTGATTCCAGTAAAGACAAACTATAAAGCTTCCGATATTGCAAGAGTGTTTATCAAAGAAATATTCAAGCTACATGGACTACCTAGAAGGATCATTAGCGATCGAGATTCTCTTTTCACTTCTCACTTCTAGAGAGCTATCTTTGAAGCTATTGGGACTCAACTCTGTTTTAGCACTGCCTACCATCCCCAAACAGATGGACAAACAGAGCGAGTAAATCAAATCATTGAGGATCTTTGGAGAAGGAGACATGGTCTTCATTCGTGTACGCCCCAAGAAGAGTTCTTTATCTCTAGGTAAATGCAAGAAGCTAAGTCCAAGGTACTGTGGACCGTATAAAATCCTCAAGTGCCTAGGACCCAATGCTTATAAATTGCAACTTCCTGACAACCTAAAAGTTCACAATGTATTCCATATTAGTCTCTTAAAAAAGTATGTACCCAACCCAAATCATGTACTTGATGACCAACAAATTGTAATGCCTAGCCAAGGAATCCTTGAACTAAGGCCGGAAAAGATTTTAGATGTCAGGGAGAGACAGTTGAGATCTAGAACCTTGAGAGAATGCCTCGTCCAGTGGAAAGATTATCCCGAAGAGGATGCTACCTGGATGGATGAAAGCTCTCTCAATCTTCAATATCCCCAGTTTATCTCGAGATGAGGACATCTCGATTCTTCTAAGGGGGAGAGAATGTAATATTTCCGCGTATCCGTACCGTAAATATTAACCTTCCGCACACCGTGTAAACCTTGTGCAAAGGGTATCTCTTGCATTGAAATTATTGACCGCGTAATGTGTGACCCGCGCGCGTGAAATGGGGTCCTCCGCTTTGGTAAATCAAGACCGGGAGATCAAAACCGCAAGCCGCACGAAAACACCCTCTTGGGAGGGACAATTTTAATTAAATTAAGGCAAATTTTTTTACTATTATCCCTTCCCCCAGCCGATGCATGGCTGGAGGAGAGGGAGTGTGGAGGGGGGGATGGCCAAGTGAGGGTTGCATGAGGAAAGCTCTCCACGTGGGTGGAGACCCTCTTCCCCACCCCCCATTCCTATATAAACACCCCCCATCAAGGGGGTGTGCTAAGGAGGAGGCTGTGAGAGGAGATTGTGGAGAAGGGAGGGAGAGAAGAAAGGCCGTGAAGAAGGAAGGCTGTGAGGGAGGGCCGTACTGAAGAGGGAGGGCCGTGTTGGCCGCCGTGGAGGGAATCACCGACGTCGCGCTGCCGTTGCTGCCGCCCCCAGTCCACCCTGTCCGCCAGCAGCCGTTGCTGCCGCCACAGCCGCCCACCACACTGATCGCGACCCCACGTGGGACTGAAGAAGCAGAAGCTTCTTTGGAAGCTCCTAAGAGGGGCCTCCTTAAAGGCCTTTCCCACCACCTGTTTCGAAATCCCCTTCCCACCACAATTCCGAATAAGCCATTAATACCCCCTTCCCGGGATTTGAAGAGGGGCCATAAGGACCCCACTAGACCGTCGGAAAAGGCTTCCCGCAATAAGTCTTTAAAGCCCCTTCACCGCAAGCGACATTCCGTAAAAGAATCTTCCGCTTACAAGGGAAGGCAAAGGCTGGAAGGTTGCATGTCAAGGCAAAACAATCCGTAGACGACGAAAGCGAATCCAGAAACCGAACCTACGTGTACGATGGCCCCGAAAAGATCGCAAGGTGCGACTGCGGAAGGCTCATCTCCGAATGTACAAGTGGACATCTCCCCGACTCCACAAGTCCAGGTTCTTTCGAGTTATTTCCGCATAAGGAAAAGATTAGGCGCGCTTAGCCCATAAAAAGGAATTGCATTTTTACGCTTAATATGCATACGGAAATTGGAAAGAAATACATCTCTTGAACATTAGGTAAGATTAAAATTGTCATGAATTTGAACGAGTAAAAGACTAATTTCATGTAGATTTGGTACCTTATCAAGGTAATGAGTCTAAACTTAGGCAAGGAAATGGAATTTATAAGTGCATTATCTTTCGTCTTAGATTTGGTAGAAATAAGCATATACTGCACATTAGGCAACATACTTCTCGTAATGATTTCATAGGAAAAGGTTAGCACCATAAGGTATCATCCGGAAAGAAATAATAGAGTACCAAAGTGAACGGATGGACTTGCAAATAGCTTGTAAGATGGAATAAATTAACACTAGTTTGTATAAACTTCATTATCTACTTCGTAGCTAGGAGAACGTTGTGTATTGCGTAGTCGTCATGCCATCGTTAAGAGCTGCATTTAGGAGTCAAAGCATAGATTTCAAAAGTATGGACTACAAGTAGTAGGCATGATTAATTGGTAAATCCTAGTAGGACCTAGGAAAGTTAGCGTACAGATTGGCAAGCATTTTACCTTACTAAGGAAAGATAATGTTATCATGAACCATGTGATACGTAGAGGCAATCAATCGCATGTTTACGCATTTTGGTGGTATTGTATCTATTGCTCTCCGTTAGATTTAGTTATTACCTTTAGAAGGATCATCCTCGTCGCAAGATAGTGACTAAGTAACCTAATCATGGGTATGGCTCCATCGGAATGAAAGGTATTCCAAGTGCTAACTAGAACTTAGTGCAATAATAATTCGACCTAGCTTTAGACAAAAACCGTGAATCTAAAGATCCTACACACGTTCACAAAATGTCGAAGCAATTGGATGTTCATGTATGAAATGATCTAAGGTTATCCTAAGGATCATGACGAAACTCCGACGGAGTTGCATATTTCTGGAACCATGGGCCAACCTAATTAGGAATGATTTGGAGGATGTCTAATCATCCTATTACTCACTTTTGGAATAATTTGCCAAGGAAAAGGAAAGTTAAGTATTTGCCTTGAAGCAAATGACCAGACTATAAACCAAAGCGACATGGTCGCTGGAACCTACCACAACTAAACACTAAAGTATGGGTAGGGTATGACCCTAACCCAAGAATGATAGGAATCTTGCCAAGTTGCAATTGATTCCGGAACGAATGCGGATTGCATTCGGAGGAAAGGAAGTCACTCCTTGACAGTTTGCCAGCCACAACGACCATTGGAATTTGTTTGTGCTTGTAACCGTTAGAAAAGCACTGTTTGCATTGTTTGCTCAATGAACTAAAGGAGGAAAACATATCTAAATACTTCAGGTTGAAGCCTGAAGGGAGAGGCAGCTTCAGTTACCCCCGACTGCCTGCCTAACCCTAACCAAGGGGGTTGTGAACCGCGCCGGGAACGTGGACCGAACAACCCGCCGTGAGAGGTCTCTCCGTTGAGTTCTGCTTGGAGCAGGAGGACGCTTGGGTGCCAGGGGGGGCTCTGGCTGTAAATCCCTCACCTTCCGGGTCCTGCACAAGAGACTAACGTGACTCGGGATTGGATCTCGAGGCCCGCATACTAGTCTACGGGCGGAAACTTGGATTAAGTAATCACTGAAGGATTACTGGATAGCCTTCGGGCGGATTATGAATACGCCTACGGGCGGAAACTCCTTGTATTTCAAAGATAAAAGGATAAAATGATAATAAAGAAGTTGTTTGACATTGTTTTCTTTATGTCTTGTGATAAGATTACGTGAAGGAACCAGTGCTTAACAGGGTTAATCAAGGAAGCTGTTTGTATATGTCAAACTAATGTGGTAGGTAATTACATAACTAAAACAAACCGAGGAAAGTGCGGAGGATGGACCATGGGTCCGTCCTACGGATGGGTGGTCCCGGTTAGCCGGGAACTTTTCTCAAGATCTTCGATGGACAGAGGATGATCGTCATCACCAAAACAAGCAAGGAGAACAATGACTTGGAAGTACCGATTACCCGATTCAGGCTGTTTTAGGGGAACGGAATGGGACTATGCCTTTTGGCAGAGAGGTCGAGCCTTGCATCCCTCTCGTTTCCCATTCTCCTTGAACCAAGTGCAGCATGAATCCGCTTCAGACCAGGCGTTCTGCGTAAAGTAGTTCGATCAGGTCTGACGCTAGTTGCTGTTAGTAAATGACCAACAATTCCAGCCGATCCTAAGTGGGAACGGCCAGGACGCTTCCGTTACGTGGCAGACGCGGAAAGTCCTAGATGACAAAACCCGCAACATTCCATGGGAGTGCCGGGTGGAGTTTTCTAGATAACCTTTCCGATGGACTGCTAAGACGTGTCCTAGAGGGTTCCAGTGGACACGTTACACCCACTAATACCCTCTCCCATCATTGGTAGAAACTCCCCCACTCTCCCTCGGAGCACTAATGGAAGTTATATGAATCGGCCCCATCATGGACAATATGGTATTAATGGCCAACAAGGCAATCTTGGGTAGCATGACATTAATGGGCAGCATGGGATAAATGCACAACATGGTATGTATGGGCAATAAGGTATATATGGACATCATAGGATGTATGGATAGCAAGGGTTTCATAGGTAGCAAGGCCCTCATGATCTATGTGACAAGATTCTTCTCACTAAGTACAGTGGGAAATCTCCCTCATCATCACACTTGGAGGAATGGACATCCAAGTTAGAGTCCTACTTTAATATCTACCCTCGCATTGCCCTCACACTGATGATCAGAAAAATATCTTTGCTTCTCTCCACTTGGAAGAATTTTCCCACACATGGTGGTGCTATGTCAATTGAGAGAATCATCAATTCATTGTTAAAATGCATGTGATTCAAGTATTTGTACCCCCCATGGAAAAAGAGTAGTTGGAAAGACGATGGTACATTCTTGACCAATGTAATCTCACTGTGTGGGAGTACACAAATCAGTTTACGAACTTGACCATCTATGTGGAGAGCGTTAGCGATGATGCCAAATTGCATAAGTATATCTATGGATTGGAACTGAGCCTATCGGTGGATGTCATGGCTCAAAAGCCTACCACACTATTTGATGCAATTGAATTGGTTGAACGATATGCAAGGAAGTACCATAAGAATGAAAATTTTTAGCAAGGTTATGGATAGCCCTGTACCCCTTCAAGATTAGTCCCATATGGAGGTGGTTTTAGAGGCAATTCCACACCAAATAACAACCCCAAAATATCCCCTTAACCCCCCTTCTATGCTGAAAAAAAAGGGAAAAATTTTGGGATAAAATTTGGCTCTAATGCTGAGAGTAAATATGCTGAAAATAGATAGTCCACTGTATCACCCTCCAATGGCTCCAGTGGCCAACAGTTCATTTCACTGGATGTTGTGAAGGAATAGAGGGAAAAAGGCCTAAGTTTTAAATGTGGGGATAAGTACATTACTGATCATGCCTCCAAGTGCCCTTAAAAGATAGCCAAGGTCAAGATTCATAGCATGTATGTCATGGAAGATTGGCACAATGATGAGGACAACTTACTTGTTGACCATGTTGAAGATGTGGATCTGTGGATCACGAGTAGTTCTATGGCCTAGAGGATGGGTTCCCTTTTGACCCTGGTGGTTGTCTATTCCAAGCACTTGATTTGGCATCCCACCTGACTACCACCTCCCTTTGCTCCATCTCCTTGGATTCTTGGATGGGCTCTCGGAGCCCTAACACCCTGCGCATTCAAGGCAATATCCATGGGAAGCATGTCTTTATCCTTGTAGATAGTGGTAGTACTCATAGTTTTGTTAATAAATAAACCATTGATTGGTTGAAATGTACCCGTATGGAATTACAATACCCCCTGAAAGTTCAAGTAGCAAATGGAGAGGAAAAAATTAGCACACATGTATGTCTTGAAGTCCCCCTATGCTTGGCTGAAAATTATGTGGCACTGGTTGACCTAATGGCCTTAGATATGGCCCCCATTGATGTTGTCTTGGATTTTGATTGGCTGAAACAATTGGGTAAAATTGCTATAGACTTCTCTCAGCTCTACATGGAGTTTATGATGCATGGACAACTCATTTGCTTAGTGGTAATTCAAGATCATGTTGATTTTCAACTCATTATAGCAGCAAAGAAACTCAAACGGGAGTTTAAGAAATGCTCACAAATCTTTTGATGACTTGTTGAATGAGTTGAAAGGGGCATGCTTTTTCACTAAGATTGATATGTGTTCTAGCTACCATCAGATCCATATGAGGAAGGGTGATGAGATCAAAATGACTTTTAAGATTGATCATGAGTTTTATAATTTTCTAGTGATGCCTTTTGGGTTGACTAACGTCCCCGTCACATTTCACAGCCTCATGAATAAAATTCTTCACCCCTTCTTGTTTAACTTTGTACTCATCTTCTTTGATGACATCTTCATTTATAGCAAGTTACAAGAGAACTTGGCACATGTGAGGGTGCTACACATATTGAGAGAGCATCGACTCTTTGCTAAGGAAAAGAAAATTTGTATTTTCATGCAAACATCTGTAGAGTACTTGGGACACATTCTTAGTAAAAATGGCATACAGACTCACCCTAAGAAGGTGTAATGTGTTAATGACTAGCCCACTCCATCCACCACTACATTATGTGGTTTTCTTGGTCTCTCTTCATTAAGCATTATGCCACCATTGCAACAACTTTGACTAATCAATTATAAAGGGAATCATTCTTTTGGGATGCCACTGTTGATCATAGCTTCAAATAGTTGAAGGAAATGCTTACTTCCACCCCCATCCTCGTGTGCCCTAATTTCTCCAAGATGTTTACCATTCAATGTGATGCTAGTGGCAGCGGTATTGGTTCAGTAGTGTTGCAAGAGCATGGTGTGACTATATTTGAGAGTGCAAGGTTGATAACAAGGAGATGTAAATGAATGTGTCTGACCAAAAGATGTTGGCCATCCTCCATGCTATCAAGAAATGGCACTGCTATTTGTATGTTAGCCACTTTCAAGTAAAAAGTGACCATTCAGTCGTCACCAAGAACTTCTTAACTCAGTCTACTTTGACTCCTAAGCAAATGAAATGGGTGTAACATTGCAAAACTATGATTTTGACATTTCTCACACTCGAGTAAAGATAATATAATGGTTGATTCAATCTCTTGGAAATGGGCATGCCGAGTATCCTCCATTTCTCAAATTTGCATAGTGATTGGATTGAAGATATTCAAGAAGCTTATTTATTGGATGATGACTTCAACCACATCTTTTAGAAATTATAGCATGGGGTAATGGCCGAAAACTCCCAACATTAGCTCAAGCATGGCCTTATTTGGTCCCATGGCAAGATTTTCATCCCACGCACTTCTCCTTTCACATAGAAAATCATGGAAGAGATACATTTTTTCCCCACTATTGGTCACTTGGGTGTTTTTAAAACATATGACATGATTGCCAAGAGCTTTCATTGGAAAGGGTTATGGAGGGATGTCAAGGATTTTGTGACCAAATGTGTTCCATGCCAACAGAACAAGGACATCACACTTAGGCCCATTAGCCTTTTGCAGCCCCTTCCCATTCTTAAAGAAAAATAGACTCATATCACAATGGACTTCATCACAGGCCTCCCCATTACCAAGAAAGGATGGAACAATATATACCTGGTAGTTGATCACATAATCAAAGCTACCCACTTGATCTCCACTAAGATACAATACATTGCCTCTCAGGTGGCCACTCAGTTTATGGAATATGTCTTCAAGTTGCATAACTTACCACACTGCCTACCACCCCCAGATAGATGGCTAGACTGAAAGAGTAAATAAATAGCTTGAGACATACTTGCGGCACTTTTTCCATGATGTACAACACAGTTGGGATACGTGGCTCCATGTGGCTGAGTTTGCCTATAATAACTCCACCCACTCTAGCATTGAGGTTTTCACTTTTGATGCATTATATGGGTATAAGATTCCCCTCCCTACAGTCTTATTCATTGATAAGATCAACCCTCAGAGCAAAGCCAAGTTGGATTATGTGTAGGCCTTGCTTAAGCAATGCAAAGTGAATCTTCAAAAGGGACAAACTCACATGAGACTCTATGTTGATGAGAAAAGAAGGCATTTGGAATTCTAGGAAGGGGAATTGGTCCTCTTGAAAGTGCATAAGTCTTGTTACACCACTCTCAAAGAGGGTGTTGGCCCACTGTTTCTATGGCCCCTATCGAATCCTTAAGAGAGTTGGTGACTTGGCGTACCGATCAGAGCTTCTCCCTACCACCAAGATTCACAATATGTTTCATGTCAGCCAGTTGAAGCCCTTCATTGGCACCTTAGTGGACTATGTGGGATAACTTTCCCCCATAGACAAAGAAGGTATCATTTAGTATATCGCTGAGGTAATCATTGGGCAATGAGATAAGTACTTAAGATCTTGATCCATCAAGAAGCACCTCATCAAATTGCAAGGCCTACCCCTGGAAGAAGCCTCCACACCAAGCCACTATTGTCAATGAATTTTCTCACCTCTAAGATACCCAATGGCTAGCTAGTTTTGTGCCCCCATTTGACCACCCCCTGCTTGCAGACTACACACTGTTTTAGAACATTTTTGTAATTTCCCAAATTTGAGGAATGTGCCTCCTATATGGGTTGAAAGTACACGTCATAAGCTCTATTTCAACATGTGGCATGTCCCATTTGGAGTAGCTTATCAAAAGTTATGAAAATTTTACCTTAGCTGGCCTATCATGGACATCATGTTGTCCCTAGTCTTTACCCATAGATTTTCATTATAATGTGGCTCAGAATAGTACTTGCACCCCACTCCTTAAGCCCATATATCACTCACTCTCAGTTGTCTTTGTTTTTTAGGGAAAAAAACTTGAGACATACTCTTAACCTCATCTCCAACTTCCATGGCTTCCTTCTTCTTTCTCCCCTCTTTTTTGTCTTTCTCTCTCCTCTTCTAGTCATTCCTTCTTTTCTTCTTTCTCTATCTCTCTCTCCAACTTATTCTCCTCTCTCCTCTCAGCTTCATTCATTACACAATGCCACCATTTCAAAGGAGGAGTTGTGGTTAAAAGAATTACAATTTTTGAATGCCATATTAAACACTAAAAGAAAACAATTCATTGAAGAGGAGGAGGATAAGCTTGGATATGGGGCTACAAATATCTTCCCAAAGCCAACCCTGCTTTGGAGAGGATTTCTTCTTTGTGCTTTATAAGATTATGTGGGAGGAAAAAACATGATGGCAATAATGAAAGACAAGTTGTATGCCATTTGTAGTGCAAATGTTTCATTAGAAAGGTAGAAATTTGTGACAATTTTGAAAGCTTGGATATGTTGTGATGTGTGAAGTGATGTCAAGCTTACTTAATCAATGTTTTTGTTTAAAATAGAAAAAATGAGATTTTATTGACTTTAGCATGTGCGAAGGAAAAATACCCTTCTATGCCACATATGGTTGACCTAAATAAATTCAAGGTTTACATGCACCAAGAGGTGCTCTGGTACCACCTTCTTGGCAAATCATTGTTACTTATTAGATCATTCGAGGTGGATGGCACTATCTTGCTAGATGGGTTTGATGATTTTTTCAAAGTATAAAGATAGAACCATATGCAAAAAGCATTCTTCCATTTACTTGCAAAAATAAAGAATGTTGCAGACTCTAATAAGATGCTAGAGTTACTAGAATCTAGAAAATGCACGATGTATACATTGGCATTGTTTTATATATTATAATTATTATTTTTGTTGTTGACACATGTAGATTTAAATTAGTAGGTATTTGTGTGTAGTAGACGGTCGAGAGGCCTTCTATTTGATGGAGACATTAAGGTCATGTCTTCTCTACTAGAGGAGTGGCTAGACCTTCATAGTGACAATTGGATCTACTCCAAAATAGTGATGGAGTAGGCACTAACACCATGGGAGTGCCACAAGTTCCCATTGAGTGATATGCTAAGATAAGATACTGACCTTTGGGAGAGAAAGTGTGATATCATATCAAGTTTATTCTTTATGCTTTGTGATGGTGATGTGACCATTCATTGATAATTGTGTTGATTCTTGATTGCAAGATTCAAATTAGAGATGAGCTACCACCTCCCACCTCATGAAGTTGCAAGGTCCATAGATGTGGATGAGGGTGCGAATGCACCAAAGGTTAATAGTGCAAAGAAAGTCTATAGAAAAGGTGCCCATTTAACATATTCATGCCTTAGAAAACCTTTTCCAAGGTCTATGGTTTTTAACAACAATAATAATGGTTTTTTTCTCGAATAAAAGGGAGTCACTTGATATTGAAAGAGCAAGAGCAATGCCATTGCATAGCATTACTTTAGAAACATAGACTATTGAAGGTTATCATATATGCATTTGGGATGTACGCATTTTTCATTTCAATGTTTTAGAAGTATTAATGTGATGTGTGGCAAGAAATGGGACTAATATTATGAGTGTACACAAAAAAAAAAGTGAAGACAACAAGAGGGGCCGCAACAAATCTAGTTATAATGAACTTTGACCAAGCACATGATTTAGAGAGTGAGGAGCAAGGAAGCAAATGAATGTCTAGAAACCAAACTAAAATTAACCTTATTGAGTCATGATTGAATGCTTTTTTCCAATGTGTGTAAAGAAAATGCCAAAAGGAGGACATACATGGTGCATATAGGAAGTCAACATTATTGACTCCATTAATAGACCGTTTCTTGGTATCCCTTACTTCCATGCCATTTGAGGAGTCTATAAGACACTTAGCAAAGAAGAAGAAAACATGTATTTCAATTACTTGTTAGAGATGATGAATCCACACAAAACATATTTCCCTGCTTATCATGGAGAGTGGTCTAATACAAATGTTATATTTTGAAAGACTTCTGGTACCAGATTGTTGTTGATGCATTGTTACTAGATGTGCATTGGAAACATTTGCATGGGATGGGTATATGGTTTCTTCTTTCCATTTACATTGTGTCTTGCAAGATATAAAATTATCATAGATGATACTTATTATAGATATCTTGTCCATGTAGCATTTTGCGTTTTATGGAGACAAATGCATATGACATGTATCGTTGTGAGAAGGTGCCCTCCTTGGTTTTGTTGATTTCCCTACATCCTTGCTTGCTTCTTGGGATGGAGAAACAATATTCATAAATTTCTTATAATTTCAATTACTATTTTATTTTATGTAATTAAATATGACATGAAAATTTGATAAAGGTAACATTCATTGCATTTAAAATTGGTGAAGGTGTCCTTGAATGGAACAAGTTTTCCATGAGCCTAGTGAAGGGAGTCATGGATCTATATCATAAGTTTATTGTAGATGAGGGTTTCTTAGTTACATTATGTTTGGCACAAAAATTTGTGAGAGTGTTTAAGGGTGCTTGAAGTGTGGGCTTGAAGCTTTGTCACACATGGACTCTCATGTGCAACGGAGGCTATAAGCATCCAACCACTAGGGATGAGGTAAGCTTAATAGCACATCTTTTTGTCAATTAAAGTACTATGTTTAAGTAAATTAGCATCACAGAATTCTTCATAGGTCATTGATTTGACTATTGGATTGTTCTATCAAGGAGGGGTTCCTATTCCCATGCATGACAGTGAGGAGGGAGAGACAGTGGGAGTTTTCTTCTAGAGTTTGATACATTTGAGCATATAGACATGGATGGAACCCTTTGTAGGGGTGGAGTAGAATGGGCATGTGATTTGTTTAAGAAATTATCTTACCTCTATTTTAATGTGTGAATGAATTAGTAGTAAAAGGGTGCTAATATGTTGTATCATCTTACAAATGGTTGCTAGCAAACTTCATCATGGAGATGGACTATGTCTTGGATACTCTGCAGTGTTGTGGAGGACTAGGAAAAGCATACACTAAATTGCACTGCTATTACATATGCCTAAAGGAGTGTATGCAGTCAATGCTTGTACATGTGGCATGCTTACAATCTTCAAATCATATTGATGATGAGTAATGCTATGAATCGATGCATCATAACAAAAATTGCTTTCCATTTGAAAAACCACTATCAAGGTACTAATATGAGAAGGGTCATGAAAATTTAACTAGTCTATGTATCTAACTTGACAAAATCAAGGCTTTAAGTAATCCATATATATATCTAACTTGACTAAATCAAGGAAAATGTAATGTAATTGAATGAATTATGAAAGGGTATACCATTGATGACACTCATAGAAACTCTAAAGTTTCATGCAAAAACTCTAATGTTGTAATATTTCCGCTCAAAAATATTATTGAACTTGACTCCCCGCACGCTGCGTAAAACCTGTGCAAGGTTATCTCCCACATCATAATTATTGGCAGCTTAATCCGTACCCCGGACGCACAAAAATGAGGCCCCCGCATTGTGAAATCGAGGCCGGGGTTGAAGACCGTAAAAACCCATGGGAGAACACCCTTTTTGAAGGGGCAATTGGGATAAATGATGAAATTTAAGTCAAAATTTTTTACAATTATCCCTTCCCCCAGCCGATGCATGGCTGGAGGAGAGGGAGTGTGGGGAGGAATGGCCTAAGTAGGTGTGGTGTAGGGAGCATGAGGAGAAAATGGCCATGCACCAGCCACATGGTGGCCACCATCTCCCCCCCTAAAGCTATAAGAACCCCCCCTGTGGTCTAGTGGGAGGAGGATAGAGGAGAAGGCTGCGTGCTGGAGGATCTAAGGGAGGATCAGACGATGGAGAAAAGAGGCTGCTGCATTAACGACCAGAGCGGAGAAGAGAGTGGGAGGCGGCCGTGCTGGAGGAATGAAGGGAAGTGGTTGCCGCTCTATGCACGATCGTGGAAAGGAGGGACTACTACCGCCACCTCTCACCTGTTGCCGCCGTTGCAGCGTTGCTACCGTCGTGGCTCCATGTTTGCCACCATCAAGACAATCACCCCCATTCGTCATCATCTTTCCACCAAATTATTACCCCCCTCCCTCTTCCACGTCAATTCTGTTCGTAACCAAAAGCTCCTTAGAAGCTTCTTAAGAAGCTTCTAAGGATAAGGGACATAGGCCTTGTTCCTACGTGCCCTTCCCCGATTTTTAAAACCGGGTTCATAAAGCCCCAATCGCTGTGCAAGGGAGAAAGCAGGCGGGCTTGGAGGCCGTTTTGCCATAGCGGAGGAAATTTGGAGATCGAGTAAGAGATCGCGGGGTTCAAGTCATCAACGATGGCTCCCAAGAAGATGCAAGGCGCACCTGTGGGAGGTTCCTCCCCGAACTTACACATGGACATCACCGTGGATCCACAAGCCCAGGTTTTTCGAATTTAATCCCACTATAAGAAACGCTTTGAACATGCTTAATTCCATAGGGAGAATGCATTTTATGCTTATCGTTAATTCATGTGGTAATGACATTTGATAAATTATCTCTTTGAACGATACATAAGGATTGGTGCATACCATGCAATTGGATCGTTTGCATCTCCAAAGTTATGAATGTAAATCTTACTCGCCCTATGAACTTAGTCGCAAATTGCCTTGTCGTGCATTTTCAAAGTGGAAATCTAAAACGCATATTGCCTAGGGTTAAAGAGGAAATTGTTAAGTGCATTGGCCGTGAAGGAAAAGAGTATCTTGCATTTAGTCAATAACTTTCTTGTTATGACTCGCATGGAAAGAATTGTTAACGTCCGTTGCATGGCATGAAAATGAAACAATGGACATTGCACGTTGCATGCAAAGATGTTGTCGAACGGATTAAAGGTTGCATGTCACATGAACTTCATTAACAATGTTGTATTTAGAAAAGGGTCGTATGTTACATATTCGTGAATTTCATTTCATCGAGTTGCATTTAGAAAAGAGTGCATGGCTTATCAAAGCATGAAATTCTAAAGCTCAAACAAAAGGGTTGTAGGCATGATTCTTTGATGTAAACCCTAGTAGGTTTCATACAAGTTATCATTCATCATGACCTTAGTAAGAAAAGTAAAGGGTTATGGCATACCTTATAGAACATAGATGTAACAAATCGTAGACTTGCACGAAATGTGGTATTTATCATCTGTTTACACCTTTAGAACAAGCTTAGCACCTCTAGGGAAGGCTCATCCTTGTCGTAAGTTGTAATAATTCCGTTTCCAAAAAAACCGCATTCTTTATAAGACCCCATATTCAACAGCTCTTGTACGAACTCTACGACAACGGAAACTAGCATCAAACCCCAGGCGAACTACTTTACGCAGAAACGTCAGGATCGAAGCGGATCTATGCCGCACTTGGTTCAAGGAGAATGGGAAACGAGAGGGATGCAAAGCTCGACCTCTCTGCCTATAAGGCATAGTCCCATTTCGTTCCCCTAAAACAACATAAATTGGGTTCTAGTAACCTAGATTCTAGGTCAACGTTACTTGTTGTTTGTTTCCTTCGAGCGAAGTTCCTTGCTGTCCATTTCCTTGAGAAAAGTTCCAGGCCAACCGAGACCACCCATCGGTAGGACGGACCCATGGCCACATCCACCCCACTTTCCTCAGGGTTGCTTTAGTTGTCTAATTACCTACCACATTTAGGTGGACACACATAAAATAGCTTCCTTAACTAGCCAGTTAGACACTGGTTCCTTCACGTAATCTTAGCACTTGACATAGAAAAAAAATGTCAAATAAGTTCCTTTTCAATAGGTTATCTTACTTATCTTTGGAATACATCCATAAAATCCAGCCCGTAGGCTAATCCATAATCCACCCGAAGGCAATCCATAATCTGCCCGAAGGCAATCCAGCAATCCACAAGGATTACTAATCCAAGATTCTGCCCGTAGACTAGTATGCGGGCCTCGAGATCCAATCCCGAGTCGCATTGGCCTCTTGTGCAGGGCCCGGAAGGCAAGGGATTTACGGCTAGAGCCCCCCCGGCACCCAAGCGTCCTCCTGCTCTAAGTAGTTCCCAACAGAGAGACCTCTCATGGCAGGTTTGGTCCACCTTCCCAGCGCGGCTAACAACCCCCTTGGTTAGGGTCACGCAGACAATTAGGGGTAACTGATACTGCCTCTCCCTTCAGGCCTTCAACCGGAAGCATTAATTAACTTTTCATCTTTTAGTTCCTTGAGCAAACAATGCAAACAGTGCTCCTAAACTGTTACAAGCACAATCAATCCAGTGGTCGTTTATTTGGCCAACTGCTAAGGAGTGAATCCTTATCTCTGGATGCAACCATCATTCGCTCCTGGATCAATTGCGACCTAGCAAGATCCCCAAGGTTTTGTTTGTTTACCCTTTTATCCTTGGGTTAGGGTCATACTCTGTTAACCCAACTTAACCAACACCTTAGGTTTCATAAATTAAGACAGTGAATCCTGGCAACCATTTTGCTCTGACTTATTTGATCCTTTGCTTCCAAGAAAATACCTAACTTCCCTTAATTTGGCAAATCATCCCAAGAAAGGTGATGTAGCAGGATGACTACTCATCCTCTTGCAAGTTAGACTTGTGCTAGAACCTGCCAACCTCATTACAAGGAGTGGCAAATCTCTCTTGTGATTAAATCACAAGGCCATGCGACGTTGCAACTTGTTGCACAAGTGTCGCATCTATCCCATGGGATCATTTCGTCCATTGAACGGCTTTTCCTAATCAAGGAATTTTGTTTAGACAAGAAGCAGGGTTTAGGGTGTCTTCTTACCCAACCCAACCCTAAATGTACTAGGCCGACGTCCTAGGGTTTCCAAACTCAATCCGAGTATTAGCATTAGGTCGAATGATCCTTAGGGTAGAAACCCTAGATCTTTGTTTGCATGAGCATCCAATTGACACAAACATTCCTTGAATGTGGGTAGGACCTTTGAGTTTGAGGGCTTCGACTTGGCATCCAAGTACGATATTATGCCGCATTTATGATGTGCCAAGCCTTAGCTAGTACTTGAGGTGTTTATCGTATCGACTAGTTATGCCTATACGAATCCCTAATGGTTATAATATTACGAGTGATTTAGCTAAGTTAAACTACTTGACTTGTGTAACGTGACCACCTATTATCTTCACGACACGTCTTAGCAGTCCATCAGAAAGGATGTCGAAAAAGCTTCACCTGGCACTCCCATGGAATGTTACGGGATTTGCGATGTACGACTTTCCGCGTCTGCCACGTAGCAAAAGTGTTCTGGCCATTCCCACTTAGGACCGACTTGAATCAGGGTTTTCCCTATTGGTCATTTCCTAAACGGCAACTAGCGTTGAGCCCGAGCGAACTACTTTATGCAGAAACGCTAGGTTCGAAGCGAATTCACGCTGCACTTGGTTCAAGGAGAATGGGAAACGAGAGGGATGCAAGGCTCGACCTCTCTGCCATAAGGCATAGTCCCATTCCATTCCCCTAAAACATCGTAAATTGGAATTATTATAACTTAGACTTCTAGGTCAGCGCCCTTGATGTTCGTATCCTTTGAACGATCTTCTTGCTGTCCATCATGATTGAGAAAAGTTCCTGACCAATCGGGACCACCCATCCGTAGAACAGAATTGGGCCACATCCTCCGCACTTTCCTTAGGTTGTTTTAGTTATTTAATTACCTAACACATTTACTTGGACATGTATCAATCAGCTTCCTTAATTAGCCCATTAGGCACTGGTTCCTTCACGTAATCATAGCACTTGACATAGAAAAGCAATGTCAAACAAGTTCCTTTTCAATAGGTTATCATATTTATATTTGAAATACATAAAGTCTAGCCCGTAGGCTTATCCATAATCCGCCCGAGGGCTCCCGAAGGCTATCCAACAATCCACAAGGATTACTAATCCAAGATTCTGCCCGTAGACTAGTATGCAGGCCTCGAGATCCAATCCTGAGTCATGTTGGCCTCTTGTGCAGGGCCCGGAAGGCAAGGGATTTGCGGCCAGATCCCCTTTTGGCACCCAAGTGTCCTCCTACTCCAAGTTGCGCTCAACGAAGAGACCTCTCGCGACGGGATCGGTCCACCTTCCCGGCGCGGTTAACAATCCCCTTGGTTAGGGTCAGGCAGGCAGTCGGGGGTAACTGAAGCTACCTCTCCCTTCAGGCCTTCAACCTGAAGCATTAGATATCTTTTCATCCTTTAATTCTTTGAGCAAACAAAGCAAAATAGTGCTCTTAGAAACTATTACAAGCACAATCATTTCCATTAGTTGTTATTTTTGGCCAACTGCTAAGGAGTGAATCCTTCTTTCCGAATGCATCTAGCACTCGATCCGGGATCAATTGCGACTTGGCAAGATCCCCAAGGGTTTTTCTATTAACCCTTATATCCTTGGGTTAGGGCTGTACCCTATTAATCAAACTTAACCAAAACCTTAAATGCTATTAGCAATAAATATGCTATTTCAATTTACTGATTGGTCCTTTGCTTCCAAGCAAATATCTAATCCCTGTATCCTTGGTCACTCTACCCAAGAAAGGTACTATATCACGACAATTATTCATCCTTTTGCAAGATAACTTGCGTAAGAATCTGCCAATCTCATTCTGAGGAATTGGACATTCCCTTGTGATCAAATAACAAGATCATACGACTCTGCAACTTGTTGCACAAGTGTCACATCAAACTATGAGACTATTTACCCATCGAATGGAGTCTTATAATCACAAAATCATGATTAGATATAACAATCCATTCCTGATTGCATTAGGCCGACATTGTCAGTCCTAGGGTTCCAAGTTCAAACTGAGTTTCCTTGTTTTAGCGAGAGATCCTTAGGGTAAAACCCTAGATCATTTCTCACAAGTATGTCCTACTGTCCCTACATTCCGTGAATGTGGGCAAGTCTTTAGGGTAAAGGAGTTTTAGCTTTGGCAATAAGAGTAACTAGGTCACGTCCTCAACGTGTTAAATCCTAGTTAGCTCTTTGGGATATGTTGCATTGAATTAACCATTCCTAAACAAGTCCCTCGCGATTTTTAGGTGTTTAGGTTTAAACCAATTTAACTTGTCTATTCTTGAAGATAATTACGCTACCATTTTCGTAACCACATGATTCATTGCCTACGTATAAGTTGATTTACAAGCCGTAACTTATCGGGTTAAGATCAAAGCATAGGTTAAGTTATAGCATAATTCCAATTGATCATTATATAACATGCAAACAAGATTCATGCTACTAAGCTTTAGGATTTTATGTTTAAACATGCAGCCTTTTTCTACTTTCATTCCCGAATGAATTAGTCATATGCTGAACTTACACAACCTTTCATTGATTTGAGTTTTTAGGCCACTTGCGTAGAGTTAAATCTTCTTCATGCAGCCCTAGCAATTTTCTACGGTTGCTAGCAACTTTCTTTAAGAATCATTTTGAAGAAAAGATGTTCAATAATGCAATATGCGGTTTATTCCTTCCACTTAATCGAAGTGTACTATCATAATTCCGTTTTGTAAAGATGGGCATTAATTAATCTAATTTCATTACTTTGCAATGCATAAAAACCACTTGATAGAAATGCATAGAGATCTTATGCTCACTTTATTTTGTTTGTTTTATTGAAAAATACTAATGACCGAATCTCTCAATTGTGAGCTATTAGCCAAAGTATTTTCAATCGAAAAAATATGCATTCTCATTCCTCAAATGATCCATGCATAATTGAAATATTATGATGTTAATCAAATTTAGGAAGAAAACCTGTACTTGTGGTGAAATGTCTATGTGGATGCTAGGAGATGATCCTCCTGCAGTTGCGCCTTGAGCCTTCTTAGGAGCCATCGTGAATTCGGCCTTTCCGCCTTGGACGTAAATTTATGATGTTGGCCATCTCCTTCGCACATGAAACTCCCTTTGTGATTCCACCGTCCTTCAGAATCGAACCTTAGAAATGAAACTTATGAATTTTTCCTTCCTTTCGTAGAAGCTCCGGGGGTGCAAATTGTCTACACGGAAAGGGGGGAAAAGAAAATAGCTTTGTGATATGCAAAAGGGGAAAAAGGTAGCTTAGAAATCTGGGTTATAAAGGCTCCTTTGGAAAGGGTTTATAAAAGTCCCTAGGAAGGGCTTCTAAGATAATGTGTGGGGGGGGGGGAATCCACGAAAATTGCTAAAATGGCTATTTGTGTGGGGAGGATTTAAAAGGAACCCGAGTTAAATAGCCTTAGGGGAATGCTATGAAAGGCCTTAAAACCGGCTAGGGGAGGGAAAATCCACGAGAAGGGATTTGAGGACTTGTGTGGAAACCTCACAGAAAGGGGGTTAGGTGGAATTTGCAAGGGAATGGATGGAAAAATCCCGGGGGTAGGGGGGCTATAAGAATCACAGTAGGGGGGCTTTGGATTCCGGGGGGTTGAAAAAAACCGTCTAAAGGAAGGCTTTAAGGAAGCCACATGAAGGGGGGCTTCCAAGGAGGCCTTAGAAGCTTCCCCAAGAAGCTTCTAAAGCTTCTGGGGTAAATGGAGGCCCACGTGGAGGAAGAAGACGACTCCCTCAGGCAGGTGGCATGTTGGCGGCCAGATGGCAGTTTGTTGATCAGCGGCTTCACAAGCTCATCTTCTCCACGGCAGCGACCGGCTTGGCCAACAGCTCCTCCCTTAATTAGGGTGTTTGCACGCAACAACGTCCCTCACTCTCCTTCTCTCTGACAGCGTCACGATTCGTCGTCCTCCCCCTTAATCCCATGGCACGTGCTTATATAGGTGAGGGGAGGGGATCCTCCCTCCCCCACGTAGCATCCTGCATGGCTTCATCCTTCTGCAAGCTCTAGCAAGGGAGCTTAATTGCCCTTGCTATTCCCCTCTCCTCCAGCACAACAGTCGGCTAGGGGAGAGAGGGATAATTTTAAAAAATTTACCTTTATTCCCCATAAATTATCCTTTTGGCCTCCATCTCTGGTCCATGCTGAGCCAAGATTGGAGCATGCCCAATCCTTAATGTCCCACCTCCTTGAGGTACCACAGCCTCTCTCTTATACTGATCCAAAGACTTCAGAGCTGATTCAGTAACCCTAGGATCTGCTCGCTGCAGGTACTTCAATGCCAATTGATCCACCTCATCGATACGACCTTGTTCCAGGAGCCCTGTTGGATTGGCCCGACCTTGAAGAGTTCTGATTTGGGAAAGATGGATTTGACCACCTCCCTCCACTAAGCAAGGGCGGGGCTCCTGCCTCTTCAATGCTCCAATTGGCACTCGCTCTACGATATCAGGTTGATATGGATGCTTGCGTGGAAGAAGAGAGGCATGTCCAGCCCTATCCACTGAGAAAGTAGAAAGCCCAGGAAGTCTTTCAACTCGTGAAGCTTCAGAAAGCAACCTATGCTAGTCCCTGTAGCCTGCTTCCCTTCTCTCAAGCAGTCCCAATCTAAGTTGCTCTTCTTGATACCTTCTGTCAGAGACCAATCCAGGATCTATCCTTTTTCGTGGTGGCTCTATCGGGCAAAATAATTGAACAAGTTTTTAAACCTGTACAGCAGTTAATTCAGCACTAAACTTGTTTCGAGCATAGTAGTTTTCTTTGATGGCATCTTTGAAAATGTCTTTAGGAAGGGGTAGGCATTCCCTATATGTATCAAACTGCACCTGTGCGGTATATGACCCTTGGAAATTTTGAAATGCATTGGGCTCAAGGTCCATACCACCATGAGAAATAGCCTCGTAGATTCCATACAATTCCCTTGTATCAAAATTGAATAAGAACAAGAGCGTGCCAGGGGTAACCTGCTCCACCAGATCTCTTCTTGCAAGTGGCAAACCAAAAAACTTATATCGAAAACACTCTTGCTTGGTATGGTTGTTGCACATGAAGATAACACTAGAAAACCAGGCCCAATAGCCATCCTTGTCGAAGCTTGACACGTTCTATGGGAACAGCTGCAGTCTTTGAGACAGCCGCCGCAGAGACTCCTCCCATCAAAAAGTCTATGGCAAAGGAATATGGACCCTTCTTCTCCATGACATATAGTGCTAATGTATCTTCTTCAAAAATGCTTTGTCCCGCATATTACGTTAGCCTTGTTCACGTGCAACCTTTATCTTCATAGCTTAAATGTCGGCTTCTACAAAGCTTCCTTTGATTCCACGGTTTCCTGCACTTTTCTTGGAATTCATCATTGAAATTGATAGCATAATAATCTTTGGCATCAGTTTTTCATATTTTTCTGACACACACACAACATGCACACAAAGAGAAACACACATAAACACAAACACACAAGTGGAGTATGTACATTGATCACGGGTACTGAAAAGGACGAAAAGATAATGCAGCAATCAAACACAATGAAACACACACGAAAAAATAACACAGATGCACAACAAAAATGGAGGTGTTTACAGCTCGGATGCGCAGCAGCATGACATCCACCCCCTCTAAACCTGCGCATCCTCCGGATGAGCCAACTATCTAGGATCATCCAAGTCCACAAACAGGTCCAGTCCTTCATCAGTTTCTGGTAGACCTATTTCTCCATTAGCTTCATCATCCATATTCTCTGCTTCTTCTGCTAGAATTTCTTCTGACTGCTCTTCTTCTGCCAATGCTTCAAGTGCATACTCTTCATCTTCTCTTCTCTTGAAAATCTTGACTCGTTTTCCAGCAATGGGCACCCTCAATACCGTCCCATCCAATTCAGCCAACTCATAGGTAGCATTGTTAAAAACCTGTTTCACCTCATATGGTCCAAACCATCTTTGAACCATTTTTCTCATGCTACTATGTTGATTCTCTAGGCTACTGTCGTAGACTAGAACCCAATCTCCCTCTTTTATGGCTCTAGGCCGCAAGCAATGCCTCAAATCAAACCTGTCCTTGTTTCTGAGTCGGGTTGCCTTCAAACGATCAATTGCTAGCTGCACATCTTCTGTCCTTCTCTCTAGTTGACGAACCCAAAGAGCTAGAAGCTCCTCCCTTGATAAATTCTCATGCCAAGGAAGAGCACTCCATGTAAGAGCACATATTTGAGTAGTCATGATAGGTTTTTTCCCATACATCAACTCTGGAGGCATATATCCAGTAGTCACGCTATGTGTAGAGCGGTTTGCCCACAATGCAAAAGGTAGTAATCTCGGCCAATCTCCAATCCGACCTCTACAAGCTTTTGCCAATGCCTTAACTATCGGCGGATGTCCTCTTTCACTCTTGCCATTCCCCTCTGGATTATAGGCAGTAGTAAGAGCCAACTTAATCCCAAGCAGTGAGAAAAATTCTCTAGCTTCATCTGCATCTAGCTCTCCACGATCAGCTGTAATCTTGCCTATATATCCATACCTGCAAAATATTTCTTCCAACAAGAATTTACATACTTTAGTGGTGGTCTTCGTCCACAAAGATATGCCTTCAACATAGTTTGTAAGATCCTCCCTGGCCAAGACAAGATATCTCATCTGCCAAAGTCCCACTGGCAAAGTAACCAAGTCAACCACCCATTTATAATGCATACATAGCGGATAGGTCGGATGCAAATCATCACGATGTCGCACTAAAGAGTAAAGCTAACAGTCCCTGCAAGTCTCCACAAAGTGGAAAACATCTTTATACATCCCTTTCCACTAGTATCTTTGTTTGATTTTCTCATAGGTAGCCCACACACCTCTATGTCCAGCCCAAGAACTCTCATGAAACTCTTGCATAATCTGTATCTGCATCGCTGCCTCACAAACTACTCTCAAGGGTAGGCCGCCTTTCTTCTTTGGGTGCTTCCAAAGAAAACCATCTTTCAAGAAATACCCATAAGCCTTTCTTCTGATTTTCTTGAATACATCATCTATCCAATCAGCTCTTCGAGTCAATGAACTCAGATACTATCCAATTTGTAGCCACTCGCCAACATAGAGTTCTTCAGTAAAGGCTTCAACAGTAGATACATGACAATCATGAACAAGGACAGAAGCTGCAAACTCTGTCTCATCATCTTCTGCAAGCATTGACTCCTCATCCTCATATCTCGCTCTAGACAACATGTCAGCAAACTGGATTATCTTTTCCTGCTATATGTCGAAATTCTGGATTCAATGATTTGATGTAGGCAATCCACCGAAGCATCGCTATATCTGGAGTCGAACAGCTAGTAATCATGCCAAGAAAAGGCAAACAATCTGTTTCCACAACAATTGAAGCACCAATAAAATACCCTTTATCACACTTTAGTGCAGTGACTACTCCCCACAACTCTCTTTTAATCTGCGGATATCTCCTCTGCCGCTCATTAAAAACTTTAGCTCCAAAGCGGATTGCATATCTGTTTCCATCAACATCATCCTGTCCCACTGCCCAACCTATGCCAATAGGGCTAGTATCAACTGTCAACATGATTGGCCGTCCACACTGATAATCTGCCTTACGAAGAGTAGGAGCTGACTGCAACAGCTTCTTGAGTTTACGCATGGCTTTCGAATGCTTCTCATCCCAATGAAATTTCTGCCCCTTCCGAAGCAGCTGATAGAGAACATCTGCTATGTGAGCAAAATGAGGAATCCAAATCATGTAAAATACACAAGCTCCCACAAATCTCCGCACTTCTGAAGTAGTCGAACAATACTCTGCAATCCTGCTTATGGCATCCACCTTTGTAGGTGAAGGCTTCCTGCCATAATAACCAACCATATGCCCAACTATGATGACTTCATTAACACCAAAGACAGATTTCAGCCTTGAAAGAGTCAAATTCACCTCCTCTAGTCGTGTCAATATTTGCTCACAAGCAACCAAGTGTTCAGCCACAAACTGTCTACATCCTCGCAAATCAAGACTCTCATTCTTTTCTTCTTCTGCACAACCCTTAATAGGCACATCATCTAGGAAAGGCATGGTATATTGCAGAATATAGTCTCGCAGAACTCTATGCATAGCATTCATCATATGAGCAACTGAGTTGGTGGCACCTTGAGGCAAGGTACACGTCCTCACAAGACCAAAAGGTGTCCACATAGTGGTAATATCCCTGCTTTCCAGGGCAAGCTGAAACTGGTCATAACCAGAATACAAGTCACCTAGGGAATAGATGGCTCGTCCTGCAAAAGCCTCGGAAAACTCATCCATAACTGGCCTGTTCCCACATTCCCGATTGTCACTTTATTCACGGGCTGCATATCCTGAATAAATCTCAAGGTTCCATTCTTCTTTGGTACAGTAAACCACCTGTTAGAATAGGGCGCAGAAGAGGGTTCCAAAATCCCCATCTTAATCTTCTCATTCAACAACTCTATCAGCTTTGGCAAGTGTGCTCTAGGGACAGGTATAGGACGTATATTCCATGGCAACCAATTCGGGACTAATGCAGCCAATTTCATGAGGAAAGAAAGCAAATGCCTTACCATGTCGTCCAAGCATCTCTCTAAAACATTCTTTTTCCACTGGAAGCAAGAAATCATCATTTCCAATCTTCAATTTTGCAAGAGTTTCAGCTGTAAATTTATGTCCAATATTTGCATGATCTCTCAACATAGGCTGCTTCATAGCTTTTTCTATCTGCTCATCACTATCAGGAGGAAGCGGCCCTGCAACCAGCTTAACCTTCTTATCAACTGTTTTATACTTCGTGTCAACCTTGGCATCAGTCAAGCACTCTTTTCTTTGCTACAATTTTTGCAATTTTTTAGCAACTTTCAACTCTGTTGGCTAAAAGATTTCAGCCCTTTGCTCTATGGACTGCATGGGTGCAGCCTAAAACTCTGTATGCTGAAATTTTTCAGCATTAAACTCTGTTGGCTGAATGGTTTCAGCCCTCTGCTCTGTAGACTGCCATGATGCAGCCTCATACTCTATATGCTGAATTTTTCCAGCAGAGAGACTTGCCACTCCTTGTAATGAGGTTGGCAGGTTCTAGCGTAAGTCTAACTTGCAAGAGGATGAATAGTCATCTTGCTACATCACCTTTCTTGGGATGACTTGCCAAATTAAGGGAAGTTAGGTATTTGCTTGGAAGCAAAGGATCAAATAAGTCAGAGCGACATGGTCGCCAGGATTCACTGTCTTAATTTATGAAACCTAAGGTGTTGGTTAAGTTGGGTTAACAGGGTATGACCCTAACCCAAGGATAAAAGGGTAAACAAACAAACCCTTGGGGATCTTGCCTGGTCGCAATTGATCCGGGATCGAATGTTGGTTGCATCCGGAGATAAGGATTCACTCCTTAGCAGTTGGCCAAATAAACGACCACTGGATTGATTGTGCTTGTAACAGTTTAGGAGCACTGTTTGCATTGTCTGATCAAGGAACTAAAAGATGAAAAGTTAATTAATGCTTCAAGTTGAAGGCCTGAAGGGAGAGGCAGCATCAGTTACCCCCGACTGTCTGCTTGACCCTAATCAAGGGGGATGTTAGCTGCGCTGGGAAGGTGGACCAAACCCACTGCCAGAGGTCTCTCCGTTGAGCACTACTTGGAGCAGGAGGACGCTTGGGTGCCGGGGGGCTCTGGCCGTAAATCCCTTGCCTTCTGGGCCCTGCACAAGAGGCCAATGCGACTCGGGATTGGATCTTGAGGCCCGCATACTAGTCTACAAGCGGAATTAGTAATCCCTATGGATTGCTGGATTGCCTTCGGGCAGATTATAGATTGCCTTTGGGCGGATTATGGATTAGCCTACGGGCTGGATTTTATGGATGTATTCCAAAGATAAGTAAGATAACCTGTTGAAAAGGAACTTGTTTGACACTATTTTTCTATGTCAAGTGCTGAGATTACGTGAAGGAACCAGTGTCTAGTTGGCTAATTAAGGAAGCTATTTTATGCATGTCCAACTAAATGTGGTAGATAATTAGACAAATAAAGCAACCCTGGGGAAAGTGTAGTGGATGTGGCCATGGGTCCGTCCTACGGATGGGTGGTCCCGGTTGGCCGAGAACTTTTCTCAATGAAATGGACAACAGGGAACTTCGCTCGAAGGAAACAAACAGCAAGGAACGTTGACCTATAATCTAGGTTACTAGAACCCGATTTATGTTGTTTTAGGGGAACGGAATGGGACTATGCCTTATGGGTAGAGAGGTCAAGCTTTGCATCCCTCTCGTTTCCCATTCTCCTTGAATCAAGTGCGGCATGGATCCGCTTCGACCCTGATGTTTCTGCGTAAAGTAATTCGCCTGGGGTTTGACGCTAATTTTCGTTCTAGGAGTTTGAGCACTAGAGGAATCCCTGATCCAGGTCGGTCCTAAGTGGGAACGACTGGAATACTTCTGCTACGTGGCAGACTCGGGAAGTCCTAGATCGCAAACCCTGTAACATTCCATGGGAGTGCCGGGCGGACCTTTCTAGACTCTCTTCCTGATGGGTTGCTAAGACGTCTCCCGCAAGCAAACAGGTGGACACGTTGCAAATGTGCTCACAATGCTTCGACAAAATTCAAAGGATAGCTAAAAAGATTCCAAAAGAAAGGCTCCCTAAATAACTGCACTCTTGCAATCAAATACTTGAGCTCAACACTATTAGGATGTAGTCATCACTTTGTACAATGCGAATAAACTTACAGCACTACAAGATAAATATGCAAATCATGAAAGCCATTAATTCACTTGAATACAAAAGATAGATATAGTCAAGTACTTTAGCCTACAATCTTAGTCAAATCCTTCAACCCAAGGTATCGGGATGCAAAATGGGCCCGACATTAATTCTCTAGGCACTAGTGGTCTACACTCAAAGAACACACCCTCCTAGCTTCGTAGCTAGGAGTGTCTAAGGGACACACTGCCCTAACTTCTATCGTAAATTTCATGTTTGTTTTAGATTGTAATCTAATGGTTAAGCCTTCCCCACACTCCTCAGAGGGAGTCCCTACACATATTGGTGTAAAACACTACGTAAGCATAGACAGGGGAGGCACCCCTCAGCTGAATGTCACAGCCCCAATTGCAGCTCTCCTATAACTCGGGGATTGGCCCGTTGATGCACTGCTAACACAAATAGCATGTACATTACAAACTCCACTCTTGTTTTCAAACGTTCTAGGAGATATAGATATTTTCCTCACTAAATAGTCCTCAAGAAAATCGATAGTCTAAACCTACAGCTTAGGATATCTCACATACTCAATGTAGATCATATGCATGAATACAATTGCAATGCATCCAGTAATGATACCATGAGTTGCGTGCAATGAAATTGTGTATGAACCATAGTGCTCAATCATTTTATCATTTAGAAATCAAGATTGTGAGGTGCAAAGACATTTCTTTTAATGATTTTAATCTACATCTAATGCTGCATTGCTGAGGGTCAACACTGAGCATTCTCGTGCTGCTAGAACCTCTTAAACTTAAACCATAAATGTCCTATATGCCATGTATAAGAAAAAGTTTAGAATTTAGAATTTTATCAGCAATTAGTTATCCTCAAAATCCCTCATTCTCCCTATTGCTTAGGTTATGCATGCATTGAAAGGTGTAGGAAGCATTTTTAATGTGTTTTTCCTTATAAAAGTGATAAAGACTCCACTTTAACACAAAGAGAAGGCTCGAACTGAGGCTCAAGCTCATCCCTCATGTTCCAGCCATGTCACACATCCACACACATAAATCTTATTTTTTGAGTGCCAAAAACCTATTTTTTATTTTTTCTATTTCTCCTATTTATTTATGTATAAAAAATATATTTTTTGATTTTTTGGTTTGGATTGATCATGTGTATTGAGAATTAATTTTATATCATTTTTATTCCACAGGAACCCCATAAACACCACAAAAACCCCAAAATTGACAAAATTCCTTTAAATTGCATAGTCATGGGTTTTGCGGGTTTATGTATAAACTATTATGTGATCGAATTTTCCTATTTTCTTCAGTGTCTCGAATAGATTACAACATTAACAACCAAAGAAAACCATTTCCAAGCAATTTCAACTAAAATCTATCATAAAACAAGTAGAACGATCAAGATTCTACACACACACACACACACACACACACACACACATATTGATCGGGGTGTATTGAAGAGACACAAATCCATCTAAAAATGGAGCCAAAATAAAAAACGCCCCCTCCTCCTATCGGGCAAGAATTTGCATGTTTTTTTCATTTACATTACATTTCATATCATTTATTAAATGTCCACTTTGAAAAAATCACTTTCACATTGCTTCGCAAGGGTTTTCGGCCTGTTTGGAGGGGCAAAGAGACTCGGAATTGTGATCCAACTGTACAACTGACTTCCTGATGTCAAAATCTATAAACCTTGACCCCGTTGGCTTCTGAATCATATAGCTACTTTAAAGCGCTAAATTTTGCGGGCATGAGACTTGCTTGGATTCTTGATGTCGAAATCCACTTAGGAAAACTCTAGCTCAACCATCCACCATTGTTCAATTTTGCATGAAAATTTGGTCCTTAACATCTGTCGGTCACTTTTTTGCTCCAAGAATGGGCTCAAACGCTTCAAAAACGGGTCCCAAAATCCAGCTCTCACAAGCTCAATCATAGGAGAATACCATCTCTTGGAAGATCTTGAAGCAATCATCTTTTTTTGCTTGAAATCTTCTTAAATAGAACTCTTTTGGGTGAGCCTTGCAAGGCTAAATATATCCGAGATGATGGAGTTTTCTTGGAAACTTCAATATCAATGCATAAGATAAATACTTGAATTACCCTTTTCCTCTATGATCACTCTAGAACTTAGCTATCACCTTGGATTCTCTTTATTCTTAGATTTGTCGTATTTTGAGTTAGTGCTCTTTTAGAGTGTAATATTGTATGCAGATAGACCATTTCTTTTTCATGAGCCAAATCTTCAAACTCCATGCTTAGTTACTCCCCAAAAAGTGCTACCTCTTCTACTAAATTCAAAGTCACCACCTTCTAATAGTTGTTGCATTATTTATGGGAGTCACCCCCAAATAAGCACACTGCCTTCAGCATGATAAGTGACCTCTAAGTGATCAAATTCACATTGAAATATTGCCTCCTCTCTAATGAACAATAGTTAGCATTAACCTGAAAATCGATCACCTAATCATAATGCTCCTACAAATCTTGTTGATAACTTTGATCAAGTACTGCTCCAAATGATGAGCATATGTTAGTTTTCCTAGAGTCATGACCTAGCCTTCTTCATAAAGCACCTCCAATGGTGCTCCTTTGGTGGTTGAGTTGCAGATGGAGATCTTCATTATAACAATATTACATGTAGAGTTGAACTAGCTTCTCCCCTCCCTCTCAATAAGAAATGGGCACCTCTCCCCTCCCATGATTTTAGGCTAGCCCTCGTCTATTTTGAGATAGCGCTCTCTTATCTCACTCATCCTTCCAATTAAACTTAGACCTTAGCTTAATCGATCCACTTCATCCATGTCTTTTCACAATTGAACATGTTTAAGTTCACTTTCACTAAGGTGGGTTCACACTATTTTTTTGACAATTACTTGCTATTGTCTTGATTCACATTTGTAGCTCTAATCTTTGACTTGATCATGTATTGTCTATCAACCATCTACATAAAAGAATCTTCTGGTGCCCTTTTAATGTTTTTCTAACACACAAAAAGTAAAACAAGAGGGAACATTCACATGCTATCATAGGCAAAATACCAAAATACATAGCAAATGATTCTGGTTGTGGTATCACTAAAACCCTATCTTAAAATCATCCTTTGAGGTTTTTCACAAGTGAACATGCAACCTCATGACATCCACCCCCTTTAAACATGCACATCCTTTGGATGGGCCATAACTATCCAACATGCAACATCATGACATCCACCCCCTCTACACCTGTACATCCTCTGGCTGGGCCACAACTATGCATCCTCATCTCCTCCAAGCTCTAAAGTCAATGCGAATTCCCCTTCTTTCATATTTAGATCTTTCGCCTCATCTACCATGTCATCCATTTCCTCTTCTTCACCCTCTCTATCATTATGTTCTTCCTCTCCCAAGTTCTCCACTATATGTGTCTCTTCATCTCTTCTTTTGAACACTTTAATCCTCTTACCCACAATGAAATTGTCCCATCAACCTCTCTAAGCACGTAAGTAGCATTGTCATAGACATGCCTTTACCACATAAGATCCAAGCCGTATTTTCACCATCTTCAAGATAGTGCTATGCTAATTTCCTAGGTTTCTATCATAGACCAATATTGAATCACCCATTTCCACTACTCTAGGCCATAGCTTGTGTCTTCTATCAAACTTGTCCTTATTCAACGACCTAGATTCCTTAAGCCTCTACATTATTTTATGTACATCCATTGGTCTTCTTTCAAGTTGATGAATGCAAAGAGCTAAGAGCTCCTCCTTGGATATATCCTCTTGCCAAGGCAAAATACTCCAAGTAAGGGCATAAGTCTTTGTGGGCATCACTAGGATTTGCGTATACATCAACTTTGTAGCCATAAATCCTATGGTAACACTATGTGTAATATGGTTTTCCCACTAGGTATAAGGCAAAAGCCTTGGACAAAAATCCGTGATCTTTCCACCCCAAGCTTTGGCTAAGGCCTTGGTGGATGACCCCTTTTGCTCTTCCCATTTCCCTTCGGAATATATGTAGAAGCCAAGGCCAACTTGATACCCTACCTAGAGAAGAATTTTCGAGCTTCATTCACATCATCTCACCTCAATATGCAATAATATTTCCAACTCACCCATACCTACAAAAGATCTCCTCTAGTAGAAACTTGTATATAAAACTGATAGCCTTTTTCCTCAATGCTCCAGTCTTCTTTGGCTAGAATAATGTATCTCATCTATGAAAGAACATTTGGCATAGTAACCAAATCAATCACCCACTTATAATGCATACATAGTGGATAAATTGGATGTAATTCATCTTTTTGATGCACTGAAGAATACAATTGGCAATCCTTAAATGGCTCAAAAAGTGATATATATCCTTGTATGTCCCTTTCCACTAATAACATTCTTGGATCTTCTCATATGTAGCCCACACATCTTTGTATCCTTTCTATAGGCTCTCATGAAACTCTTTCATGACCTGCAACTGTGTAGTCCTATCAGATATTACTATCAATGGTATACCACCTCTCTTCTTAGGTTGTTTCCATAGCAACCCATCTCTCAAGAAGTACCCATATGCCTTCCATCTAATATTTTTGATCTCTGCATCCAACCATTGAACTCTCTTAGTCAATGTACTGAAGTATCGATTTATTTGCAATTAAATTCTTTGAGAATGCGTGAATTGAAGATACATGGCATATATGATCAAGAGTGGCTGAAATCTTAGCCTCATCGTCATAAGAAAAAGTGTTTATTGATCCTCAAATCTTAGCCTAGATAGCATATCAATAACTAGATTTTTTTTTCCCTTGTAGTATACCTAAAAGCTAGATTCATGGACTTTATATATGCTAACCATCTAAGCATAAAAATGCCAGATATATAGCAATTGGTGATCATCCCCAATAAAGGAAAAGCATCAGTCTCAACCACAATAAAAGCACCAATGAAATATTATTTATCACACTTAAGAGTGGTCACAACTCCTCAAGGCTCTCTTTTAATTTGTGGGTACCTCCTCCATCTCTCATTCAAAAATTTTGCTCCAAATCATGTAGCATACATGTGGCCCTTCTCATAATCCTGTCCAATGGCCCAATGAGCCACAATCCTAATGGTACTAGTGTCCATTGTAATCACAATAGGCCTCTCACATGTATAGTCTACCTTCTTGAGGCTTAGAGTAGACCATAGTTTCCTCTTTAACTTCCTCATAGCTCTAGCATGCTTCCCATCCTAAAATAAAATTTGCCACTTTTGAAGCAACTGATACAACACATCTGCAATATGCACAAAATGTCAAATCTAGATCGGATAGAAGACACATGCCCCAAGGAACCTCCTCATCTTTGATATTGAAGAACAAAACTCTACAATCTTCTCAATGACATCTACTTTAGTAGAGAAGGCCTTTACCATAGTATCCACATATATGCCCAACAATAAGCACTTCATTCATCCCAAAAACTAATTTTAGCCTTGATAAAAGTTAGGTTTATCTCTTCTAGCCTAAAGATCTTCTCACAATCCACAATATGATATGCAATGAAGTATCTTTGACCACTTCTCTTCTTTTGTACAACTCTTTATAGGCACATAATCTAGGAATGGCATTGTAAGTTGAGGAATATAATCATGCAAATCCTTGTTCATGGCATTCATCATATGTGTTATAGAATTGGTAGTCCTTTGTGGCAAAGTATATATCTTGACAAGGCCCAATGGAGTTTTTATGATAGTTGGATCAATGTTCTCTAAGGTAAGTTGAAATTGATGATAACCTAAATAAAGATCACCAAGAGAATAGATAGCTCGCCTTACAAATGCCTTAGTAAACTCATCTACAATTGGTCCTATACCTACATTCATGATAGTTACTCTATTCATTGGCTACAAATCATGGATGACCTTGAGAGACCTATTCTTTTTAGATATTGTGAACTACTGAATGGAAGAGTCAAGTATCCCCATCTTGATTCTTCCATTCAGTAGTTCAATCAATTTTGGCAAATGAGATTTAGGCACTAGAATAGGGCAAAGATTCCAAGGTATATGAGGAATAGTGAAAATCGTCATTGGTGCTACAATCTTTTGGATCCATGCACCCAATCTCATGTGGATAGAATGCAAATGCTTTGCCATGATGCTTTAACATATCCTTAAAGCATTATCTCTTTGTAGGAAGTACTAACTTCCCATTTCCAATCCATAACTTTGCCAATGTCTCTATTGAAAACTTATAATCAATAATTTTTGAATTTATCAAAATTTGGTATTTTTCAATCCTCTTCATTTGCTCATTAGTATCAAGAGGTAACGGTCCTCCAATTAGGTTCACTTCTTGTCAATGGTTTTATACTTGGTCTAAATTGTGGCTTCATTCTTTTTCTCTAGAAAACCCAACTCTTGTTGCAAATAGGTAGCACCCACCAATTTTGTTGGGCTGAAATAAATTAACCCTTTTGTCTTTGAACTGCATGCAAACAACCCCAAACTTTGTATGCTAAAATGAATTAGCACTAAACTCTTTTGGCTAAAAAATCTTAGCCCCCTACAACTCTGTTGGATGAAATAATTTAGTCTTCTTCTTACTAAAATACATAAGCTAATGACTCTTTTTGCTGAAAAAAATAAGCATTCAACCTTGTTTGTTGGATAAAATCAACAATATCATGATTCATATCTAGGGAATGAAATTGTACAAAATTGGAACTACTTTTTATCTCTATTTTTAGCATATCTTCAGTCTTTGTAATAGTATTTGCACAAGACAATCCATCACACATCCCATCAATGTACTCATCATCTGCAATAAACCTACTTTTATCAAGTCTTTTTCTTTCTTGAGTATGTACTTCCTCAAAGTTCTAGACAACTTTGCAACTATATGAAACTAAACAAAAATCTCAGTTGAAAGACCAATAAATCCTAAAGAAAAAGTATCACTACTAGGAGATGAGAGCTTTTCCCTCCCTATACCACCATTGTCCTGCAAGATATTAGTAGCTAGTGAAAATTAGGCTCTTTTTCTAATAGAGGGAGATCTCTATTTCTTGGATGATTCATAGACTGTAGAGATCTTTTTCCATCTTTACTTTGGACCTATGCATATGCAAATCCATCATCTATAACTTTTTCTCCATTCATGCTTTAGTAATAAATGTCAAAAACACGGATCTAGAGCATGGCAAGAGCTATGGAGGATGGAAGATGAATATACAACTCATGATGAAATAGACTTAGATAGACTAACTATTACACAAGTGAACTAGGTTCCAAGATAGATTATCTTGGACTCATAAACACATTCTTGTGTAAGATGGACAATGACACTGACAATGACTCAAACTAATAGTTCAATTACCTTGTTATGAGTGTCAACTAAGTACATGCCTTTATAGCTTTTTGGATAGTACCACTCTCCTCACTATGCATATGGGATTCTGCACATCTCTTCCTAGAGCATACATCATTTGTCTATCTTCTAGCCTCTTCAAGGCATACATCTAGCCTTTATGGGCAAGCATCATTTACTATTCTCAATACCCCCCCTCAAATGATGACTCTCTATCCTTGCTAGCTTTCCCCCCCCTACATGACGACATGGCCCGGGGATGTTGCACGGGATTCGTGCAGGGTTTCGTAAATGTTACTCGTCACAGGGATGCTAAGTGAGATGGGAATAATGGATCAAGAGTACTCAAGATAAATTTGTTGTACATATTGAAGATCTTAATAAAGAAGATGTTTTGATTGTAGTTGAAAATGATTGGGAACTATGTGAAGGCAAAGAGATCACCTTCTCTTCTTACACGCTACTTGTGTAATTATCCTTCACAAAAGATAATCAAAGGTTCTTGCTTTTAAGAGAGGATAATTTGATATGGACAATTGAAGATGTTAATTCATAAGGGTATCCACGACATCAAGGATATGAAGCCTTATGATGCTGGAGGAGCAAAAGAAACTTCAAATATTTGTTGCGAAAGGCTTAATCAAGATGGAGTTTAAGAACCTCAAGTTGCAGCTCATGAGGGACACAATATGAAGAAAGGGCAATACTTGTGGCCATGAAGATATGAATAGGTAAGTGATGTTCTGCTTGAGCTTTTGTAGAAAAGCCAGGCGTGGGTACTCAAATGAAGACTGTAGCTTATTGAAAAAACTGTCGATGTCTCAATGAGCGGAATAAGCCATAGAGGACAATTACTTCACGACCACTAATCATGGCCAAGGTCTCCGTTCTTGGATATGATGCGCATAATAGCACCGGTCTCCTTTCCTTGTTTCCCTTCATCCGCAGGACTACTGATCCGAGTGATGTTACATTCAAGATAACACACTATGGAATTTATCACTTTGACCTTCACCAAATTCGCAACGAGTGGAAGGGCACCACTTATCCTTTCGTTCTAGGGAATGAAGTTGTTGGAATTGTTACTGAGGTCGGTTCAGCCGACACAAGGTTCAAGGTCAGAGATCATGTCAATGATGGGTGTATGGTGCGTTCGTGTGGCATTTGTGATGCTTGTAACAAGAAGCTTGAGCAGATTTGTCCCAAAACTGAGTGGACGTTCAATAGCATCAACGTTGATGGTAAAAACACTTACGGAGGCTATTCCGATCTCATGGTCGTGCATGAGAAAATTCATATCAAAGTACATCATGGCTGTAGACAGCAATACCAGCTCACACCAAAGGTGCTGCAGCGACCATAAGCAGGCTTTCTGGCTTATGCAGAGCTCACCCTTCGTTGTCTGATATTGCTGTCGTCTTAGTTATTATGCCGGTCTTCTCCGACTTGCTACGGACTCAGAGCTCTACATTGACTTCTCGTCTTTCATCTTCTATTGTGATCCAGAATTCAGTCATTACTTCGATCTTCATGCGTCTGGTTTTGTCTTCTCCTTCGTCTTAGCTTCATCAAACTCCTTCAGAGTCACACTCGACCTTCGTCGTCTTTGCAATAGCTCAGCTTTGTCTTTTTCACCTTCATGTCCTGTGTTATCTTCATGCTTCCCTTGTCTTTAGCTCTCGTTGTTGCTTCTCTTCCCCTCAGCTACGTCGATTGAGAGAACTTCTTTTCTGCATCCCATCCTCCTTTGTTGTCGTTTCTTCTCCACCACCTTTATTTATAATCACGCAGTCACACCGAAAAACTATGGCTTTTTTGTTGAAGCTTTTTCAAAGCCCATTTTTTAAAAGCATGATTTTATCTTTCCAGTTGTTGCTAGCCTGTTGACACCATTGACCATGTCAATCATGCCACCTCCACCATTATTACCCCGATTCGGCTAGCTTCTTCTTTTAAGACTGCCCGTCAGACGTTCTGGTTATAAAGTATTAGCTATATATAGTTTGTCTATATATAGCATCCCCGGTCCTCTCTATATATTCCAACTATGTGTGCTCACTTGATGCATTTCTGGGGTTCCACTTCCGGTGTCTCATGTCTCTCTTCTCATCTCTCTTCCTTCGTTCCTCGTCTCCCTCGTGCACTATTCAACATGGTATCAGAGCCAGGTTTCACAATTACACAAAGATAAGTTTTTCTTCTTTGTTCATTCTTAGATCTTACTTTCATGTATATGGTTTCATATTTATGTTGCTCATATATATTGCTTTTATATCATATATATGTTAATAAATCTTTATGGCTATACTTTGTTGCAAGTTTTGACTTGAGTTATGGCTTTGAAGATGTGATATAATCATGGTAATTACAATTTGGTTATGGCTTTATATTGCCGTTTGAGATTGGTCTGTGTGTGCCGCTGTTCGGTGCTTTGATGCCGGGCTCAGGTATACGTTTTTTTGATCTGCTGTGCCTGCCTCTCACACGGAGAGCAACGATTGTTGCTGGACTCTCCTCCAAACTCGCCGGTCTGGGTCCTCTTTATCACAAGGTAAAGAAGCTTCGTCCGTCTGATTGCACAGTTGGCAGCTTGGTCGGTAGGGCATGTTTGTTTGTTAGACTAGAAAGTGGAATCGCTCGTCTGATTTCAGAATGGTAGGGTATTGATAGTCTGACAGGGTGTCATCAGGGATCGCACAAAACACCTAACAATGGGGGCAGGAGGATGTATATGCAACAGCCTAAGAGGCTATATGGTGGAGTGAACATCTGTGTGTGCTGCGAATTTGGTTTTGCCACCTCCTCCTCGTCCTGCCGCTCATCAACATCTCATCAGACGTGAGAGGCATCAGCGCAAAAAAGGCGTAGAATCGCCATAGCCAAAATGTCATAGCTTAGCCGACACGGAAACACAAAGAGAGAGAGGCCGGTCCTTCCCTCTCTATAGTCAAACACGTACACGACACCCCCTATAGAGAGAGAGGAAGGAGAGAGAAAGGGCCTCAAAAAGGAAGGAAAGTGTTTCCAAACGACCGAGAGAGAGAGAGAGATAGAGAGAGAGAAGGGTTTCCATAGCAGACAAATGATCGAGAGAGAGAGAGAGAGAGAGAGAGAGAGAGAGAGAGAGCAGCCCATACAGAGAGAGTGAGAGAAAGAAAAGAGGACTCGAGAGTCGACACACAAGCTGTCCTCCCCCCTTTCTCTCTTCTCTCTCTCCCTCTTTCTTTTCTTCATTTTCTGCTCTCCTGTTTTCATGCGACTAAAATAGCACCCCTTTGTTTAATAGCAAAGGTCGTCACACGAAAAACATTGGATTAGTTTTTCTTTCTTTTGTCCTTGAAATACTTTGTATCATGACATACTTTACGTTGGTTGCCCCAAGTAGCGATGATTGTGTGACTATCATGACAAATTTCAACAAAAAGCTTTATTAAAATTGGATTTTCAAAATGCTACAATCTATTATTATTTTGAGTCTTATCATGATCGTAGAAGGATTGCATTTTGTGGATGCTTTAACTCTCGACTTGTGTTTATCAAAGCTTCAAAGCTTTAAAAAGTCTTGTCCGTTTAAATATGTGGTTCGTGAATATGTATGTGGTAATGGTTTATGATTTTGTTTTCACAATTTCGGATATTATGCTTTCTTGATGAGATTTGGTGTTTGAAATTTGTAAATCTGCATAACGGTTTGCCTTAGCTATGATTATGAAATTTTGTGCAAGTTTTGATCAAACATATATTTATGTTTCACAAAATTTTGAGCTTCTCATTGTTTGTCTTGATATATTCTTGTCTCTATGGTGGATATATAACCTTGTCTCATTGTTTGTCTCGATATATTATTGTTTCTATAATTTCATCTTGCAAGGTAAGCTAGTAATTTTATCATCATTATTTCGTCTTGTAAGGCAAGCCTATCATTAATTTTCTATCATTTCTATATTTTTAATATGATGTTTTTCTTTACCGCATGGTTTGATATTTCAAGTTGATATCTCTAGTATTTCCAGTTGATGATTTTCTAGTTGATGTCTTCGTACTATAGCTAATGAGTTCATTTAACTCTTTTAGGATATTCTAGTAAGCCTATTTTGTCCTAGTAAGCTTATTTTATCATATTAATATTTCATTTATTTCAGCTAAGGAAATAATGATCTAGCCAACATTTTCGTCTTGATATTTTATTTGTTACATATTTCGTTGATGATATTCTAATTTGTTTAGTTTATATTCTCGCTAATGATGCTCCAACAATTGTTTCATATTGATATATTATTCTAGCTGATGATGTTCCAACAGATGTTTCATTTTGATATTTCATTTCATTTAAACTCCAACTGATCATATTTTGTTCGTGTTTTGTCTTATTTTATGTTTCAGCTAATGGGCTAATGATATTCTAGTTGATGATCTGTTTTCTAGCAAATGTTTTGTCTTGATATTATGTTTCCAATTGATGATCTTTGGTTGATGTTGCAGCTGATGAGCTCTTGATATTCCAGCTAATGATATGACATTTCTGTTATTCCAGCTTATAGTTGATGTGTTGATGATATTTTAATGATTGTAATATTCATCTCGTTATATTCTAGCTGATGATTGTCGGTATTTTGTTCATCATTTGATTATTCTAAATGTTTCTTTCTTCCAGTTGATTTTTTGGCTCTTCATGCTACGTTTCATATCATTTCATCTATATTACAGCTAATGCGTTGAAATTATTCCACACTTTGTTTATAAGAAATGTTTCGAGCTGATGGGGTGATATTTCATTTCATTCTTATTCCAGAATGTTCCAGCTGATGTTTCATTATTATTCCAGCTGTTGAGTTGTTCCAGTTGATGTTTCGTTCCTTATTATTCTAGCTGTTGAGTTTTTCCAGCTGATGTTTCGTTCTTTATTGTAGCTGGTTGTTGAGTTGTTCCAAACCATGTTTCGTTCTTTATTCTTCTTTATTCTAGCTCTTGAGTTGTTCCAGCTAATGCTTCATTCTTTTCGTTTTTTATTCTAATGTTTGTCTATTCTAGCTTATGATATACGAGCTAATGTTTCATTGTTTCCAGCTGTTTTTCATCTATTCTAGCTGATGTTACGTTGTTCCCAGTTGTGTTTTGTTCTTTCCTGCTGATGTTTCATTATTTCTAGCTGTTATTTGTCTATTTTCAGCTGATTCGTCTGTTCAAGCTTATGTTTATTCTACTTGATATTTTATCTATTCTAGCTAAGGAGCTGATGTTACAGCTAATGTTTTCATCTTGATAATGCTCATCTCATCCATTCTTCTTTCCATTTGTTGGTGGTATGCTAGCTACTATCTCATATATTCTAGCTGATGAGATGATGAAAATTTTATCATATATTCTAGCTGCTGAGTTGATTTATGACACTGTGATTGTGTTCTAATGTTGATATAACATTTTCTATTAAGTTTTTGATGTCACAGATTATGCTGCATAGCCGATTATATGCACACTCAAGATAAAGCAATTTCATGGCCCTTTTATCTCCTTCGATTCCTTCATCTATTGTAATTCAAGATTGATGTAGCTCCTTCATTTATCTATAGTAATTCAGGAGTGATGTAGCTCCTTCGATGCCTACAAACAGGCACTTGTATATTCAGGAGTGATTTAGCTCCTTTCAACTTTGTAATAATATATTTTCAATATTAATATAGCAGTAGGGATATATAGAGCTATGGGTTTTTCCCTTGAGCCCCCAAGGGTTTTTTCATCCACAGTTAGGGACCTTTATTTGAGCGGGGGTATTAACTATATATAGTTTGTCTATATATAGCATCCCTGGTCCCCTCTATATATTCCAACTATGTGTGCTCACTTGATGCACTTCTGGGGTTCCACTTCCGGTGTCTCGTGTCTCTCTTCTCATCTCTCTTCCTTCGTTCCCCGTCTCCCTCGCGCAGTGTTCAACATAAAGCATGTGCAGAATATTGATGTTTGTCTAAGGATTATCAATGGGTATAAAACATTCTTCCATTTCACAAAGTACAATAGCAAGATTGCAATGGTAATTTATATCTCTATAGATACCAAGAGAGGCCATTATCCAAGGTATGTGTAATCTCAATGAGCTTTGTCAATACCAAATGTATCTTTATTCAATGTGACAAGTTGTTTTACTATGCAAGATAAATGTTATTGATGCTCATTTTGAATACACAACAACATTCTTTTTGTAGAGCTTGTTTTATCCTGTATTGCAGAAAGATCATTGTCACTTTAGCCAAAGCCAGTCTCCTTCCAAGATATCTTGTAACTATAAGCAGGATGTGTAATAGGTAGAGGGACACTAGTCACATCATAGCAAGTCTCCACCATCTTTAAAGAATGCAAGTGTCGAATGTAGCAATACTCAACTTAAATGTCCATAATATGAGCGGATAACTTTTAGCTTTTGTAGGCTCCTAAATGTTAATCCAATTTCACATATGAAGAGACTTATCATCTACACTAGCAACATCCAAATTTCAAGTCACATGGGAAAAGTCCAAAGCAAATGATCAACATTACAATCTTTTCCTCAATTCCTTGAGTCTTCAAAATGGAAACCTTCATGTTAACCTATTTTCCATGCATCATGCCCTATCAAGAACATGCTTTGGAAAAGAATTTCGTGCCCAATCACTCATGCAGTTTGTAAATTAGAATCCATACTATGCAATCAATTGAGAGATGTTTTCAAAAAATTATGAATGCATTGAAGAAATTGTGCCTAGCCTAACTACAGGTGCTCGTGCGTCATATAAATGCAAACACAAAAGATATACACACAATAGAAAACAAAATCCTAATGACGCTGACTAATATAATCAAATTCTTGGCGAAAAACTCCGCCCTTAGATTTGCAATTGTGGATGTGCAATGTCACAACATCCGCTCCCTCCAAACCTACACATCCTCCGGATGGGCCACAGCCACACATCCTCATCACCGCCAAGCTCAACACTCAATGCAATTTCTTCATCTTCTATAAAAGCATCTGCAATGTCCACATCTTCATCTTCATCATCTCTTGGCTCAATTCCAACATAAATCGCATCATTCAACTCCTCAACTGCGTAGATTGCATCATCTCTTCTCTTGAATAGTTTGATTCTCTTCCCTGGAATTGGAATTCGCAAAGCCATACCATCAAGCTCTGCTAAGGAATATGTAGCATTGTCAAGGACATGCTACACTAAATGGGGCCCAAACCATTGTTTGGAAACATTTTGGATAGCACTATACTGGTTGTCTAGACTGTTGTCATAGACCAACACCCAATCTCCCTCTTTGATCTCTTTAGGCCTCAATTTGTATCTACTATCAAAGTGGTATTTGTTGCGAATTATGGCTCTTTGAGCTTTTTAATTGCTCTCTCAATATGTTCAAGTATTCTTTCCAACTGACAAATACGAAGAGTCAAAAAATCTTCTTTGGACATCTCTTCTTGCTGCCACAGTAAAGCACTCCAAGTAAGTGTGCAAGTCTTTGTAGGCATGACTCATACATCAACTCAGCTGGCATATAACTTCTAGTCACACTGTGAGTATTCCAATCAGCCCATAAGGCATAAGGCAACAACCTAGGCCACTCCTGAACCCATCCACCACATGCTTTGGCCAAGGCTTTCACAATTGGCGGATGGCCTCTTTTGCTCTTCCCGTTGTCTTCTGGATTATATGCTGAAGTTAAAGCAAGTTTAATGCCAAGTTGAGAGAAATACTCCCTAGCCTCATCAGCATCCAACTCACCTCTATCTGTAGTAACTTTTCCAATACATCCATACTTGCAAATAATGTCCTCCAACAAAAACTTACAAACCATTGAAGTAGATTTCTTTCGTAATGCTCTTTCTTCCACTTGATTTGTGAGATCTTCTCATGCCAAAACAATGTAGTGCATCTGCCATAAACCAACAAGCATAGTAATCAAATCACAAATCCACTTGTAATGAATACATAGTGGGTAGGTAGGATGAAGCTCATCTCTATGCCTCACTGAAGAGAACAACTGACAATCAGTGCATGTCTCAACAAACTGTGAGATATCTCTATACATGCCTTTCTAACAATAGCCCTCTTTGATCTTCTCATAGGTTGTCCAAACAGCTTGATGCTCAGCCCAAAGACTTTCATAGAATTCTTTCATGATCCATACATGTAAACCTCTATCATAGACAACTCTCAATGGCTGTCCTCCTCTCTTTCGTGGATGCTTCCAAAGTAGTCCACTTTGCAAGAAGAAACCATAAGCTTTTCTTCTGATCTTCTTGAAGTTTGCATTAGTCCATCCGTCCTGTCTAGACATAGTACTCAAATAACGACCAATTTGTAAATACTCTCTTGTATAGAAAGACTCATCAAAGCTTTCCAAAGCAGACACATGAAAAATATGATCAACATGCATGGCTGAAAGATTAGCCCCATCATCAGCATCATTAATGCAAGAAAAATCCATATCATTATACCTTGCTCGTGAAAGCATATCGGCTACTAGGTTGTCTCTACCTGTTATGTGCTTGAACTCTGGATTCATAGATTTTATGTATCCAATCCACCTAAGCATGGCAATATCTAGAGTAGAACAACTCGTGATTATACCTAGAAGAGGCAAACAATCAGTCTCGACCACCATAGTAGCACCAATCAAGTACTCTCTATCATTCTTAAGAGATGTGACAGCTCCCAAGATCTCTCTCTTAACTTATGAATACCTATGTTTCTGCTCATTTAGGACTTTTGCCCCAAACCAAATAGCATACCTATTTCCATCTACATCGTCTTGGCCAATAGCCCATCCAATGCCGATAGGACTAGTATCAATAGTAAGAACAATAGGTTTCGCACACTCATAATGTGCCTTTCGAAGAGTCAGAGCAGCTCTCAATAATTTCTTTAGTTTTTGCATGGATTTAGTATGTTTTATCTCCCAAGAAAAACGTTGCCCTTTCCTCAAGATTTGGTAGAGATCATATGCAATATGAGCAAAATGAGGAATCCAAATAAGATAAAACACACAAGCTCCAAGAAACCTGCGAACCTCTGAAGTAGAAGAGCGAATCTCCGCAATCTTCTCTATGGCATCAACCTTCACAGGAGAAGGCTTCCTGCCATAATATCCACACATATGTCCACCAATCAAAACTTCTCTGGCACCAAAAATAGACTTCAACCCTGACAAGGTCGAATTCACTCGTCCAGTCCTGCAAAGAATCCTCTCAACATCTCTAATATGTGAAGCCACAAAGAACTTGCATCCATGGTTGTCTAAAGAATCATCTTTTCCTTCTTCCAAGCAACCCTGATAGGCAAATCATCAATGAAAGGCCTAGTAAGCTCAGGAATAAAATCTCGTAGAACCTTGTTCATCCCATTCATCATATGGGCAAACGAATTAGTAGCTCCTTGCGGAAGCATACACAATCGGAAAAGGCCTAAGGGTGTCTTCATCGTAGTCAAATCTCTACTCTCAAGGGCAAGTTGGAACTTATCATATCCAAAATAAAGATCGCCGAGTGAGTAGATAGCATGTCCAACAAAAGTTTCAGCAAACTCATCCACAATAGGTCGTGCACCAACATTTCGAATAGTGACCTTGTTTACTGGCTGTAGGTCCTATATGAATCTGAGTGTCCCATTCTTCTTAGGAACTGTGAACCATCTGTTAGAATATGGAGCTGAAGATGGTTCTAGAATCCCCATCCCGATCCACTCATTCAAAAGCTCTACCAATTTTTAGGCAAGTGAGCCCTTGGTACAGGAATAGGCTATAGATTCAGGAACATCTTACCTCTTTAGGAAGCATGAAATCTTCGGTCCCAATCTTCATCTCTTTCAATGTCTCAATTGAAATCTTATGTTTGATACTTGCAGGATCTCATAAAGGAGGTTACATAGCAGCTCTCCTAATCATCTCATCACTGTCCAAAGGTAGCGGTCAACTGGTCTAACCTTCTTGTCAACTGTCTTATATTTTGTTTGAACTATGGCTTCATTGCTAAAACCTACAAATCTCAACCCTCGATGAAAATACCCTGGTAAACACAAATTTTGTTGTGTATAAACAACAACATCTACCTCTTTTTGCTAAAATATGTCAACAAGGAATACTTTTTGTTGAGAATCCTTAGCACCCAAATTCTTTTGAAGAATTAAATTAGCAATTTCACAATACATCTCTAGAGAATGGACATGTAGGACATATGAAAATTCTTGATTGTTAGCAATAGCAATATTAAAAGTTCATGGTATCTAAGCATGAAAGGCCATCATAGAGACCATCTATATGGTCTTCTTCCTACAAAACACCCACAATCATAAATTCTTTTTCTTTTCTTTTTACATACTGCTTGGCAGCTCTAGGCATATTAGAAATATACTGAAAACACAAAGTACTTTTAGTGGACACACCATAAATACATGAGGAAAAACTGTCATTACCAGGAGGGGAGAGCTTTCCCTGATTCGTACCACCATCGTCTTGCAAGATAGTGGTACTTAACAAAAATTTGGCTCTCCTGCTAGAGGAGGGGAATCCCTCAAGGAATCCTTATTTCGCTGATGGTTGATACATACAGTCATGAACTGGATAGCTCTCTTCGCATCCTTGCTTCGGATCCGTGCATAGGTAGACCCATCATATAGAACCTTAGTCTCCATTCGAGACTCAGCAATAAATGGCTCCCCCAAAATAATAGAATAAGAACAAGAGTTTTGTACAAAGAAATGATAAGACTCACCCACATCTCCAATAGAAATATTCAAATTCAGACAAGCATCATACAAATCTATTGCAGTATTGTTGGTTGCACACATGTGCCAACCATGATCCACATCAATTGGCCATCTACCAATATCATATAAACCTTGCACTATGACATTAATCTTGGAACCATGATCCAAAAGAGCAACACAAGGAGTCTCAGTCTCACCAATCTTGACTACAGTTTCTGTAGTCACACGAGCCCATTGACTTTGAGAAAAATGGCTATGAGGAACCAATCTAGGCGCATCTTTGCTCTCATCATATTGTACAGGTTGAAATAAAGGATAAAGAGACTTCTTGGGCTATATACATAGAGCTCCATCTATAGACTCCTCAATAGTCTCCTATTCAGAATCAATCTCCTCAATATGAAACCCATAGAGAATAGCCTCGGCAACAACTAAAGCCTCTCGATGGATCATATCCTAGGTTGGCTCTTCAATAACTTGTCATTTTCTTTTTATGATGTCGATGATAAAATCGTGAAATTCTCTTTTGGAAATCCGCAAGACTTTCCCAAGAGTAAATTCAATTTTGCAATTAAGAATCCGATCCTCAAGTACCTTTTTCAAGTCCGTGGACGTCTCGATATCAGATAAGAGCTTGAATCCACTTTACTTTTTCAGCTTCAGATCCTTTGTCTTTGGGAACTTCCGATATTCTTGTACTTTTGGCTTCTATACGTCAGCCATACTCTAATTCGTTCTTGAAGAAGAAGGCTGAAGAACTGGTTCACTCCTTCTAGTCGCCCTCTTTGATCCTTTAGGTTGATCATTATCTCTTTTCCACTTTTCTTCAACAAGTGCTTCAAATACTTGAGATTTTGCAATGTAAGCATAGATAGAAAAGATGTCTATGTGATCATTCCATCCAGTCCCTTTTCTAATTGCATCTCCTATGGTTGAAAGTTCAGATGATGAAGCTTTACCTTTCTTTTCAGCACGCAGTGCATAAGACCATAAAGGAGACTTGTCCTTTGGCAAGTGCTCCAATTGAAGACCATAGGCAACAGCTTCTCTTGCCACCTCTTGTTGAGATATCGAGCTCCACTCGTGATATGCCAGGGTGACCGTTGTGCATTTATGTAACCGACTTGTCAGTTTTGCAAATGCGGTTGGTACACTGCCCATGAATAATAGCTAGATGACAGCTATCCTTATCTACTCTAGTTCGTGGCTCAGTTAGTATGCCACCTTAGTTAGTTGAGTTTGGTTTGAGACCCATATATAGGGTTCTTCTATTTCTATGTACGAGAGTTCTTTTTGGCTTACACAACTAAGAAGAGGAAAACTGTTTTCAGCCTCCACCTGTGTGTGTAATCCCCCATTGTGCAAGCAAGAAAGCTACAAGTGAGACTCCTTCCTTCTCTCCCACAATCTTGACATGGTATCAGAGCCTTGTTCGTGGTAAGGAGCTCAAGACAGCAAACCAAGTTCGCGGTGTTTTGGTAAGAGGACCAGTGTTGCTTTCATTTTTCTGGTCTGGGAGCAAGTCTCTGCAGGTAGCACAATCGGAAAGTGCAAGAGTGCATTGTCTCAGATTGGGACGTCCTTCACGGTGTAGCAAGAGGGCAGTATATGCTTGTTTTTTTTATTTGAGGCCATTTCGGGGCTTGTTTTGGAGGCGGAAGTTTTCTGCACGCACTCGGGAAAAGGCCTTGTTTTATGCTGTGCGACCACTGTTCTACAGGTCGGTGAAAAGTTACTGTAAAAATTGCATCGTATGCCTGTGTGCAGAGACATTGGGAGTTAAAAAATCATCCTTGTTGCGTGTTGATGCAAAATTGTCACTAGGAAGTGACTATGTGGTCAAATACCACTTTCGTCAGTTTTGCAGATTTGCCCTTGTGAGGCTGAAGCTGTGTTCTTTGCAGTGACAGAATTTTTTGCAGTGTTCTGTAATGGCGTCTGATTCTCTTTCACAGATTGTCACTGAAAATCTTGACAAGAATAACTTCTAAGCATGGAAGTTCAGAATGACGAATTTCCTTATGGGAAAAGGATATTGGGAATTCGTTGCAGGAAATGAAGAAGAACCAGTTCTTCCTGATGTTCCCAATCAACAGCAAATGCAGGCATTTAAAGCATGGCATGAGAGAGCTAGGAAAGTTATGTACTAGCTGTCTATCAGCATTTCAGACTCTATGATTGTGCATATTCAAGATGCAAGTATGCCAAAGGAGGCATGGGATAATTTGTCAAAAATGTATAGCACAAATACGCAAGCCAGGAAAATGCAGCTCAAGCAAGAGTCGCACAATGTTCAAAGAGAAAGTATGAGCATCAATGACTACCACATGAAGGTGAAGAAGATTGCAGATGCACTTGCTTCCATTGGGTCGCCAGTGGAAGATGATGATTTAGTTTCTGTGACCTTGAATGGTCTAGGAAAGAATTATGCACAGTTTCGAACATCCATTTCCGTCCGTGAAAGATTTCCTGATTTTGAGGAGTTGATTGCTCTTCTAATTTCTGAGGAGCAGAGAAATGGTGGTGCATCTTCTTCCTATGTAACTCATCAATTCGATCATGCAAAGCATGCATGGCCAAACAGGAGAAATACTGACTCCATGTATACTACGGTACCCCATGAAACAACATATTTTATTCATACAGCGGATGAAGGCCGAAACATTTTGACCTTTAAACTACTTCAATTCTTATCCCACTGCTTGCAATGCATTCATGGCTAAGGAATCAATTCTTTTGGCTTCCTGCCGAGTTTGCATCTATTATTGTAACAACAACTACTGCTGTTGTTATTGCTGCAACAAAGCAATCATTTTTTGTAAAGCATCACCACCACTTGAAGCTATAGAATCCCCCATCTTTACACACCTCTACTGCCGACTTTCATGTCGGGTTCACTACTATCGAAGCATTTGGGTTGAAATTCTACCGCGGGGGTAAGAGATAACAGGGTGAAGGGAGATTCAAGGAGTGGAGTAGAGGGAAGAGAAGGGGTTGAAAGAAAGAGAAGATATAAAAGAATACTTGCAGAAAGAAATAGAAGACGTAGAATAATACTCACAGAATTGAAGCCTGTTAGTTTATTTCTCCATTATGAGAAGACAAGTCTCTTGTACGCAAAAATGTACACAAAATAATACCTTTCTCCATGTTGCTCAGACCGTCAATCTGATGCTTTCATTGGCTCTGAAAGGGGCGTAAAATACCAGCACACCTGGCCAGAATTGTGCCACATCACTCCTTCTTGTCTCCCACTTCGGAGTGCTGTTCATTGCCTGAAAACAACGATCATGAAGGGCGCGATTTTGTCCATCTCTCTTTTTACATAAAATCCTCACAGATGGCTGAAAGCTACATGCTTTCTTTTGCATGTCATCCTAATCTAGAAGTTGTCTACAGTTTTTTGGATTTTTTTACAAGAGATAATATCTAAAATATCATGAATTGGCTACACTTGTCCAAAAAACTAATACGTTTGAACCATGGACACTAACACTAATGGGATTGGCTCTCTAGATCAATAAGAAAGCCGCACTTTAGAGTTTTTCACATGGTGTGCCCGTAGCGGCATGACAATGTGCATTCAAGGCCTATTTATAAATATTCTTATATGTGATTTTTTTCTAAATAAAATATAATCCTTTTCTATTCAATATGTAAATAACCCCTTTATATTACACCTTTCTATATGTAAAAAATGTATAAAAATGGTATTCTAAAAATACCTTATTTTGAACCCACGTGATGCACACATATATTTATGAGTAACTTACCCGAGGCACAATCTCTTGAGCCACCATAGGGATTTTTTAGCCCCCCAAGTGAGCTATATCCACCTAAGAGAGTTTGGAAAAATTCCATCCCTATTGCTCACATAGAGCAAAACCCTAATTGGGTATCCTGCTGGTAGCTATAGCCAAAGCTTGAATGCTTGGTTTTTTGAACTTTTCCACTTAGTGAAATCATTAACAATGATTCTAATCACTAAAGAATACTCTCTTAAGATTGTTCCAGATCTGTGAGTAGCTCTAACATTCGAGGGACATCAATGAGCTTATCGAGAAGCTGACTTTCAATCGGTCTTCACTCAAGCATCTCACTAAGCTTGACATCAGTGTTTCTAAAAACTATTAATTAACCTTCTAATCACTTACTTGATGGATATTTATTAAATCTAGCATAAACACATTGTCCTCATCCCTTATTTCTCCACATTTGAGCATGCTATGTATTAATCATCTCCTTTTGCTTCCGCACTTATTGACCATTGTGTAAAGGACTAGTCACTGCCATTGCCTAGAGCAATCGGTAAGACCTTCCTATCATGGCCATGGCTTATGCTAATGTTAGACCTCAAATCCTAATTTTGATGGAAAAGACTTTCATCCATGGTAGGTACTAGTGAAGTAATGGAACGAGGCTACTGGCCCTTCATCAAAGGAACCAATATTATTAATCCATGAAACCCACTTGATGTAGAAGATGATGAAAGAGCCCAAGCCATAATAATGCTTTATCTAGATGAATCACTAATCCATCACATTAAACAACTCTCCATTGCCAAGGAGAAATGTGATGAGCTAGAAAAGCTTTATGGTGCTATAGGAAAGAACTCTAAAATTTTCCTTAAGATCTAATTTTTTAGCTCAAAGTATAAATAAGGAGAAGACTTAGGTAAGTTCATTTCTCACATGAAGGGGCTCATAGCACAACTATTCTCAATTCAATCTCTAATTCATGATGAAGATGCCATTGCAATTGTATTGAAACATGTAAAGAAGGTATCTCCAACCCTTGTAACTACTCTTACAAATATCCCTAAACCTTGGAAAGCACCATCCAATCTTGTCTAGATGAGAAGAAAAGAAATCAAGGCAGCACTAGTTAGGCATCCACTTCAACAATCCATGACCAAGTCTTGGTTCATACTCTCTCCACTAAATGCTCCTTTCGTGACAAAAAGGGACATCTTGTTAGCAACTATTGGAAAAAATACCTTGACAAAATGAAGTGCAACAAATGTAAGAAGACATGGCAAATTACTAGTAAGTGTCCTACCAACCCTGAAGTACCAAAAGAATTGGAGGCCAACTTTGTCTCCAACCCATCTAATGATCGACTTTTCTAAATTTGAATCCTCTACCTATAAGCACTCTTATAGCTTGATTTATAAAGGCATCCCACTTTGTTTGAGGGGGTCATTAACATGCCTTGTAGTTCAATGCCACTCTCGCATTGAGGGGGGGTGTTGAGAGATAGACATGTGAACCCTATGTATGCAAGGATGGATAAGGGTAGTTGGGTGTGAATGAACTGGAAAATAGGGAAAAACCCTAACCCTAGCCATCTAGAGGCTATATAAATAGTCTAAAGCTCACTCTCAATGTAGAGGAGACTATATTAGTTGTACTTGTAAACAACTCACTAAGCAAAATCTTCTTCTTGTACTTGAGCTCTCTCTCTCCCTCTTGTGCACACTCTCATTAGATATAGGCATGTGAACCCTATGTGTGCAAGGGTGGATAAGGGTAGTTGGGTGTGAATGAACTAGAGGGCAAGAGGAAACCCTAACCCTAGCCATCCAGAGGCTATATAAATAGCTTGAAGAGGTCACTCTCAATGTAGAGGAGATTTGATGCGCAAATCGGATGTTGGATGCGTATGTAGCGAGTGTCGAAAGGTCCCCAAGAACAAAGAAATCTACTAAAGCTTAAGAAACAAGAATATAGACTTGCATGGCATGAAGAAAAGAGACAAATTGGGTACAATCTCTCCCCATGCCTTGTGTGAGCGCTTCATAAGGCATGTATTTATAAATTTATTCATCTCAAAGCTAAAAAATAGCCCAATTTTATAATAAGCATGCTTTAGCTTTTGTATTTTCTTTTGTCCAAATAAAGAATAAAGCGGTTGGGCGGACCAAAGATCAGGCTGTGCCTAAATACAATGTCTTATAATGAAATATTTAAATTGTGCGCCCATGCGCATACAAAATAATAAATATTTATCAAGCACTTCAATAAATAAGTGTGTCTAAAGAAATATTACCACTATGCCTTTAATAATAAGATGCACACCCATAAAAGATGATAATTTCTTCTAGGTAATTTGAATACAGGCTATTGCCCAGTGCTTCCCAACCCCACTGCTGCTTCCTCTACACATTAACTAAAGCATTCACAATTGTTAGAAAATAATAAAATTAAATTGACAAAAGTGAATACTTAGCAGTTTTCAGTTACAAAATAAATAAATAGGTTGAAACTTTGTCCTAACCTTAATTTAATACAAATGCACTCTGAACTCATAAATGTCCATTAATTTAAATATGTATTTTGTGAAATCACCCGTAATGGAATCGCCCATGTGCACATTCAATTAACTTGATGCCCAAAAAGGACATGCATCCTTGTCAACTTCTTGCACAAGGAATCCATCTTGTGTACGAGCTGTGGCAAATAAATATAGTTTTATAGAATCCACTACAAAACCTCACGGAATCCACCGTGGAATATGCCTTCTAGCATCATACCCCTGGGTGAGATAGCAATTGGCCTCAATTGCTATTAGCTCAATGTGGAGTAAGCAGTGAGGGGTAAGCACTTAGGTCACGTGTGTGCATCCATTGGGTCTCTTCAACAGGATGATTTTTAAAATTAACCAAATATCTAGAGTATCTGTGGCTAGTTCTAGTAGTCATAAAGTCAGTGTCTAGAATAGTTTCATGTTCAAGGATCTCAGTTTCTTCTTCTAACAAAGGAGGGTTTTCATAGATAGGGTGAACAGGTAATTGGCCTCTAAAAGGTCATAACAAACTGATATGAAAAGTATTGTGGATTTTCCAGTGTTGGGGTAGTTCTAATTTAAATGCATTGTCATTGATTTTGTGAATGATCTTGAAAGGTCCTTAAAATCTAAGGGCTAACTTAACAACAGGGTGTTTCTCAACACATTGTAATGTTCTCTTTTCAATGCGTAACCAAATATAATCATCCACTTTGAAACTCATAGCTTTTCTTTTCTTGTTAGCTTGTTTTGTGTATGCTTGCTGGGCTTTCGCTATCATGTCTTTAACTTTAGCAAAAATACCAGTATGTATATTGGCAATATCATCACCAGCTTTAACTTTGTTTGACAACGATATAACAGATGTAGGCAATCTATGTCCATAAATGATTTCAAAAGGTGCTTTTTGTGTAGCTATGTATGGTGCATTATTGTATGCAAATTAAAGTAAATGCAAGTGTATATCCCATACTTGTGGTTTTGAAATTGTGTATGCACATAAAGATCTAAAATTATATTGTTAGTAGCTTCTATTTGCCCATTTGTTTTAGGATGAAATACAAATGAGAAATTAATCTTAGTACCTAAATTAGCAAACAAAGTAGTCAAAAAATTATTGCAAAATCTAGAATCACGATCAGAAATAATAACTTTTGGCAGACCATGGTTAGTGAAAACAATTCTAAAGAACAATTGAGCAGCTTGAGATGTAGTTAATGTTTTCTTGCATGGAGAAAAGCATGCTTGTTTGCTAAATCGATCTACAATAGTCCAAATAATATCATGATTAGCTTGGGTGTTAGGAAAACCAGTTATAAAATCCATTGAAATATGTTCCCATGGTTGTTCAAGAATTGATAAAGGCATTAATAAACCATATTGCTTAACATGGTGTCACTTAACTCTTTGACAAATTAAACACTCAGATACAAAGTTTGAAATATCAAATTCCATCTATAGCTAGTAAAAATCTTCAACCAATGTATGTAAAGTAGAAATAATACCTCTATGACCTTGATATGGGGGACAATGAATTTCGTGCAACACAAATGATCTAAATGGAACAATTACACACAACCTTTTCTCATAAAACATAAATCCGTCAGAATAAGACAATGAATCTATTGAAATCCAGTTATTTGCAACTAATTTATTCGAATCATCTTGAAAACTGGGGTCTTGATCATAGGTATCTTTCATAGGGATAAGGGAATTAAAAGATATAACATAGATATTATGGATACTTCTACTTAAAGCATCGGGACCAACATTTTCTTTTCCAGGTTGATATTGGATAAGTGGATGAAAAATTGGAATAAAAGAAGTCCATTTAATATGACGGTTAGAGATTTGTGGCAGACTAAGGAGATGTTTGATACTTTGCTGGTCAATTTTGATCATGAATTCAGATCCCATCAAATACTAGTGTTTCCATTGAAGTAAAGCTTATACTATAGCTAACAATTCCTTATCATAGGTAGAATACTTGAGTTCAGATGGTTTGAGTTTGCAACTAGAGTAGGCTATGGGATGTGAATCTTGCATAAGGACAGCTCCTATTCTAGATTCACTAGCATCAGTAACTACTAGGAAGAATGGTCTATTAAAGTTAGGTAATTGCAATACAAGGGCATGTGTTAAGACATGTTTTAATAAATCAAAAGGCTTTTTCTAATTATCAGACCAACAATGATACACAATATCTTTCTTTAATAATTTTGTTAAAGGCAATGCAAGCAATGAAAAATTTCTCATAATTTTTTTGTAAAAGCTAGCAAGACCTAAGAAAGAACGCAATTCATTCACATTTTTAGGTATTGACCAATTCAAAATTGCTTCTATCTTTTTACGATCAACTTTAATACCATCAGAAGAAACAATATGTCCTAAGTATTCAATTTGGATTTGAAAAAATTCACTCTTTTCATGATTAGCATATAATTGATTCTCTTTCAATAATTTGAAAACCAAAGATAAATGTTCATAATGCTCATTCTCATTCTTACTGAAAACCAATATGTCATAAAAGAAAACAATTACACAATGCTGATGCTTCAAAAATGTTGGAAACATCGAGGAAGATGAGAGAGGAAAGGAAGAGAGGAGAGAAGAGAGATATAAGACACCAGAAGTGGAACCCCAGAAGTGTGCCAATTGAGCACACATGATAGGAATATATAGAGGGGACTTGGACTTGGGGCGCTATATATAGTTTGTGTTGGAAACAGCGAGGAAGACGAGAGATGAATGGAAGAGAGGAGAGAAGAGAGATATGAGAAACCAGAAGTGGAACCCCAGAAGTGTGTCAACTGAGCACACATGATGGGAATATATAGAGGGGACCTGGACCTGGAGTGCTATATATAGCTAACAGCCCCGCTCAAATAAAGGTCCCTTACTTTGGATGAAAAAACCCTTGGGGGCTCAAGCGAAAAACCCACAGCTCTATGTAGGTCTACCATTATATTAACATTCAAAATATAAAATTACAAAATTGAACTTACAAGAGGCTATTTATAGGCGTCAAAAGAGCTACATCACTTGTGAATTACAACATTCAACGGAGAAGGAGCTACATCACTCCTGAATTACAACAGCCTATTCAGAGGCATCAAAAGAGCTTTATCACTCCTAAATATACAACATGTAAAATAAGGATAAGCGACATCACTGCAAAAGATAAAATCTCTAAGAAATTCCTTCAACTGAACTTGGGATGTAAGCAGTATATCTGTCACATCAAAACTTAAAGAAAAACGTTAAAATGACATTAGAACAACACAAGGTCTATAGAGACGGTTCGCGACGCTGCTCTATAGACAACATAACACATGTGGGGCCCCATGAACATAATATAAATAAAACAATTTGTCATCAACTAGAATATAAATGCTCATCAGCTGGAAAGAATATAAATGAAATAATGTGTCATCAGCTGGAATTTAGACGCTCATTAGGAAAGAATATAAACGAAACAATTTGTCATTAGCTGAAATATAGACCCTCATCAGCTGGAAAGAATATAAACGAAACAATGTAGCATCAGCTAGAATATAGACGCTCATCAATGGAATAACGAACAAGGACGATCATTATGAAGCATGGCAAAATCAGGGAATGAAGCATCAATGGAATAATGAACGAGGACAAGCATCATGAAGCATTGTAATACTAATAACGAACGAGGGCAAGCATCATGAAGCATTGCAATACCAACATACCAAAGCATTGAATGAAATAGTAATTGAATAACATTGATTGAATGAAAAATATAAAATATAAGCTATGAAATTTATGAAACAATTACATGACAAAGAATCCATAACGTAAGACATAACATTGCTATTGTTGGTTCTTTTCATAATGTCGATGCTATTGATGCTGAAGCTAATTAATAATAACATGAATATAATAACATTATTGCCTGACAAGGAGTATCCTTTCGAATCTAGGTAGTTTATACGTAGAAAGACAAAACCATAATTATAATCACTTTGGTGATGCACTGATGTAAAGCTTTGGATAAAGCTTTTGAGAATAATTCGCATTGTATCCAGGAATAGCGTGCATGCTTTTCCATGAAATGATAATTGGAGAGGAAAGACTCGTGTCCTCTCCACCTCCCACGTCAAGTTTCTCCAGCACCCTTTCTGTCTCTCTCTCTTGCGTAATGCCCGGCTTATCTGCAGATTGTGCCTACCGTCGGGCACCTTCTCTCATAGGTCTCGCTCCCGTTGCCTCTCGCCCCTCCAGCTTTTATTTGTTTTCTCTTCAATATGTTCCTATCTCCTCCTCCTCCTCCCCTATCGGGCTTGCCGTTCCCCTCCCCTCTAGCATGTAGCACGCCTTGCCTAACTTGTGTATCTTCACACACACACTATTGCAAGCCTCAATAACATACCGGAGGAAGATAACATACTAGTGACCTCCAGGATCTGACCCTAGATAGAATACATGGCACGTTTGTGGCTGCCTGAGAATATGTCGAAAGAACGGTTAGAAGAGAAAAAACAACGGGAGGATGTGCCAAAGCATTTGGGAGGATGTGCCAAAGCGTTTGGGGAACCGTTCAGAAGAGGAAACCTAGGAGAGGGTATCTGCCAAGGCGTTTTTGGAGGACTGTTCGGAAGAAGAAACTTGCTAAAGAGTTATGAAGGTCCTTATCGATGCACGTCCACTCCTCGCACGTTTTGATGAAGCGATCTCTCGATGAAGGTCCTTGGCGATACGTGTCCACTCCTTCTCGCGCGTTCTGACGAAGCGATCTCTCGATGAAGGCTCTTCCGTAGCCAAACTAGACTGTGTCAGACATGTTAAGCTTCTACGCAGGTACTCAGACACGAGAGCGCATCTCCTGTGCACAGAGGCTCAATTATAGTCTAGGCCTCGCTTCAACGACCTCGACGACTGCATCAAGTGTGCCACAAGCGGCACAGAATACGCCCCCATGAACCCTATCATGCACATCGAGCTTATGGCCGTGAACAGCACATCCAGCTTTACTATTGACACCCCCATCAGCGCCGCTATTGTGCAGCACAGCCATACTGTGTTCACCGACTGCTTGCTCTCGCTACGTAGCCTCCTCCATGTCTTCGCATATGGGACCCCTCCATCAAATAAGTACTCTGGATCCTCAACCTTTGTGATGTTGTAGAACCTCGTGTAACGTGTCCACCTGTTATCTTCAGGACATGTCTTAGCAATCCATTGGAAAGGATGTCTAGAATGCTCCGCCCCGCACTCCCATGGAATGTTACGGGGTTTGCAATCTAGGACTTTTCGTGTCTGCCACATAGTAGAAGTATTCCGGTCGTTCCCACTTAGGACCGACCTGAATTAGGGTTTTTTCTGTTGGTCATTTTCTAACAGCAACTAGCGTTGAACTCGAGCGAACTACTTTACGCAGAAATGCTAGGTCTGAAGTGGATTCACACTGCACTTAGTTCAAGGAGAATGGGAAACAAGAGTGATGCGAAGCTCAACCTCTCTGCCATAAGGCATAGTCCCATTCCGTTCCCCTAAAACAGCGTAAATCGGGATCATTATAACTTAAACTCTAGGTCAACGCCCTTTTTCTGTTCGTATCCTTTGAAACGATCTTCTTGCTGTCCATCATGATTGAAAAAAGTTCACGGCCAACCTGGACCACCCATCCGTAGGATGGACCTATGGCCACATCCTCCACACTTTCCTCAGGTTGTTTTAGTTATTTAATTATCTAACACATTTAGTTGGACATGTATCGATCAGCTTCCTTAATTATCCCGTTAGGCACTGGTTCCTTTACGTAATCATAACACTTGACATAGAAAAGCAATGTCAAACAAGTTCCTTTTCAACAGGTTATCATATTTATCTTTGAAATACATAAAGTCCAGCCCGTAGGCTTATCCATAATCCAACCGAAGGCTATCCAGCAAATCCACAGGGATTACTAATCCAAGATTCTGCCCATAGACTAGTATGCGGGCCTCGAGATCCAATCTCGAGTCACGTTGGCCTCTTGTGCAGGACCCGGAAGGCGAGGGATTTACGGCCAGAGCCCCCTCTGGCACCCAAGCGTCCTCTTGCTCCAAGTAGCGCTCAACAGAGAGACCTCTCGCGGTAGGTTTGGTCCACCTTCCCGGCGCAGTTAACAACCCCCTTGGTTAGGGTCAGGCAGGCAGTCGAGGGTAACTAAAGCTGCCTCTCCCTTCATGCCTTCAACCTGAAGCATTAGATATCTTTTCATCCTTTAATTCTTTGAGCAAACAAAGCAAAACAGTGCTCTTAAAACTGTTACAAGCACAATCATTTCCATTGGTCGTTATTTGGCCAACTGCTAAGGAGTGAATTCTTCTTTCCAAATGCATCCAACACTCGATCCGGGGTCAATTGCGACTTGGCAAGATCCCCAAGGATTTGTTTGTTAACCCTATATCCTTGGGTTATGGCCATACCCTATTAGCCCAACTTAACCAAAACCTTAAGTGCTATTAGCAGTAAATATGTTATTTCAATTTACTGATTGGTCCTTTGCTTCCAAGCAAATATCTAATCCTCGTATTCTTGGTCACTTTACCCAAGAAAGGTCCTATATCAGGACGATTATTTATCCTCTTGCAAGATAACTTGCATAAGAATCTGCCAATCTCATTCCGAGGAATTGGCCACTCCCTTGTGATCAAATCACAAGATCTTGCGACTCTACAACTTGTTGCACAAGTGTCGCATCAAACTATGGGACTATTTACCCATCGAATGGAGTCATGAAATCATGATTAGATATAACAATCCGTTCCTGATTGCATTAGGCTAACATTGTCGGTTCTAGGGTTCCAAGTTCAAACTGAGTTTCATCTTTTTAGCGAGAGATCCTTGGGGTGAAAACCCTAGATCATTTCTCGCAAGTATGTCCTACTGTCCCTACATTCAGTGAATGTGGGCAAGTCTTCAGGATATAGGAGTTTCAGCTTTGGCAATACGAGCAACTAGGTCACGTCCTCAACGTGTTAGATCCTAGTTAGCTCTTTGGGATATGTTGCATTGAATTAACCCTTCCTAAACGAGTATCTCACGGTTTTAGGTGTTTAGGTTTAAACCAATTTAAGTTGTTTATTCTTGAAGATAATTACGCTACCATTTTCGTAACCATATGATTCATTGTCTACGTGTAAGTTGATTTACAAACCCTAACTTTTCGGGTTTAAGATCAAATCATAGGTTAAGTTATAGCATAATTCCAATTGATCATCCTATAACATGCAAACAAGATTCATGCTACTAAGCTTTAGGATTTTATGCTTAAACATGCAGCCTTTTTCCACTTTCTTTATCGAATGAATTTGTCGTATGCTGAACTTACACACCCCTTCATTGATTTGAGTTTTTAGGCCACTTGCCTAGAGTTAAATCTTCTTCATGTAGCCTTAGCAATTTCGTACAGTTGCTAGTAACATTCTTTAAGAATCATTTCGAAAAAGATGTTCAATAATGCAACATGCGGTTTATTCCTTCCATGCTTAATCGAAGTGTATTATCATAATTCCATTTTGTAAAAATGGACTTTAATTAATCTATTTTCATTACTTTGCAATGCATAAAAATGGCTTGCTAGAAATGCATAGAAATCTTATGCTCACTTTATTTTGTCCGTTTTTTTGAAAAATACTAATGACTAAATCCCTAAATTGTGAGTTATTAGCCAAAGTATTTTCAATAAAAAAACATGCATCCTTATTTCTCAAATGATCCATGCATAATTGAAATATTACGACGTTAATCAAATTTAGGAAGAAGAACCTCGACTTATGGTGAAATGTCCACATGGATGTTAGGAGACGACCCTCCTGCGGTTGCGCCTTGTGCTTTCTTAGGAGCCATCGCGAATGCGGCCTTTCCATCTTGGATCTAGATTTATGATCTTGGCCAATCTTCTTTGAACGCGAAACTCCCTTTGTGACTAATTGCACCATCTTTCAGAGTTAGCTTTAGAAGGCTTTATCGGTTTTTCCTTCTTAAATTTGGCTAAGGGAAACTTGTGGGGAACCTAAGGTGAAAAAGGGTGTTTGTGAAGGCCAATAGCAAAAGGGGGTTCTAAGGGATCCCGAGGTTAAGATGAACCCTTGTGTAATAATGTGGGGGGGGGGAGGGGAGGGAACTTAATGGGCTTATAAAAACTTGGATGGGACAACACGAGAAAGGGGGCTTTAAAGGAGGCCCACAAGAAAGGATTAAGGGGGCTTGCAATATGAAAGGGGCTTAAAGGATCCTAAAGCATTTTGTGGGGGAAAAAAAACCCATGGGGAGGGTTTTAAATCCCAGGGAGGGGGGTTTTAAAATCTTTCGAGAGTAAGGCTTATTAAAGCCACGGGAAGGGGGCTTTTTTTTTGGGATCCCGAGGGGGGGTTATTAAACCCACATGAAGGCCCTTCAAGGAAGCCCACAAGAAGGGCTTCCAAGGAGGCTTTAGAAGCTTCCTAAGAGGCTTCTAAAGCTTCTGGGAGTATCCTTGGAGGCCCACATGGCGAGAGAGAAGGAGATGATTACTGGCGGCTAGAGGACAGCACTAGGGCGGCCTCAGCTTCAAGCGACGGCATGGTAGCATAAGATCTTCAACGTCTTCTTCCTCTCACTCTCAATGGCGACGTCCGTCACAAAGATTATTGCCTCCTCCTCTCCGGCGATCGTCAGTAGTGTGATGGCTCCCACTATCCTATTTCTCCTCTCCTCCCCCATGCTTTTATAGCTGAGGGGAGGGGATCCTCCCTCCCCCCACGCGCCATTACGCATGGCCTCCACCCCCTTGCGAGCTCCAGCAAGGAGCTTAATTGCCCTTGCTATTCCCTTCTCCTCCAGCAGGATAGTCGGCTGGAGGAGAGAGGGATAATTAATTAAATTTTTTTTGCCATTATTCCCCCATGAATTATCCTTTTGGCCTCCTAAGAGGCGGTTTATATGAAGAATGCGTGTTTGTCCTCATCTCGAGATAAACTGGGGATATTGATGGTTGAGTGTGCTTTCATCTACCCAAGTAGCATCCTCCTCGGGATAATCTTTCCACTGGACAAGGCATTCTCTCAAGGTTCTAGATCTCAGTTGTCTCTCCCTAACATCTAAGATCCTGTCAGGCCTTAGTTCAAGGACTCCTTGACTAGGCATTACAACTTGTTGGTCATCAAGTACATGGTTAGGATTAGGTACATACTTCTTCAATAGGCTGATATGGAATACATTATGAACTTGTAGGTTCTCAGGGAGTTGCAGTCTATAAGCATTAGGTCCTAGGCACTTAAGGATCTTGTATGGTCCACAATACCTTGGACTTAGCTTTTTGCAATTCCCTAAGGATAGAGAACTCTTCTTTGGATGCACATGAATGAAGACCATGTCTCCTTCCTTGAAGATTCTATCTTGACGCTTCAAATCCACGTATGACTTTTGTCTATCCTAGGTGGCTTGGATGTCTTGTCTTATTGACTTTATTTGGTCATCCATCTCTTCCAACATCTACCTTGAAGCTTCAACCCTCAAGGTTGGATCTGAGAAGTTTAGGGGACTTCGACAATCATGACCATATAATGCTTGAAAAGGGGTCATCTGAATGCTTTGTTGGTAAGAAGCATTATAGGCTAATTCAACCGAAGGCAAGTATTGATTCCACCTTTTTGGTTCACGATGGCAGTATGCCCTAAGTATATCCTCGATGACTCGTTTGGGGATGGTAAGATGTGCTAAAATAGAGTTGAGTCCCAATGGCTTCAAAGATAGCTCTCCAGAAGTATAATGTGAAGAGAGAATCACGATCACTAATGATTCTTCTGGGTAGCCCATGTAGCTTGAATATCTCCTTGATAAAAAACCTTGCAATGTTTGAGGCTTTATAGTTTGTCTTTATTGGAATAAGGTGTGCAACCTTAGTAAGCATGTCAACCACAACCATGATGGAGTTGTATCCTCCCTGAACTTGGGGTAGGCCAACAACAAAGTCCATACTAATGAATTCCCATTTCATTTGGGGAATGTCTAGTGGTTTCAACTTCCTTGGCATCTTGACATGTTTGACTTTGATACGTTGACAAGACAAACACTCAGTGACATAGTTGAGCACGTCACCTTTAAGCCTCTCCCAATAGTAGCTCATTCTAACTGCATTAAGAGTCTTGGCGTAGCCAGGGTGTCCTGAGAAAGGGGAATCATGAGCTTCCCACAATATCTTCTGCTCGAGTGACTTGCTTGCCGGTATACACAACCTCGTTTTATAGTAAACAAGTCCACTATTGATAGAGAATTCATGATACTTAGCCTGCAGCTTTTGGTCATGATCCTTCTCCCTTAGCATCTTTTGATAGGATGGATCATGGCATGCTTCCTCTCTAGCTAACTCAAGTATTGGGTTGTTTGGCATAGATATCTTTGTAGCTAGAGATCTAGCTGTTGATGGATTTTGCAAGATTAATGAGTTAAGGAATGCCTTGCGACTGAGTGCATCAGCAACTACATTCTCTTTTCCAGGTCGGTACTTGATTTCAAAGTCATACTCCTCCAGCACTTCAATCCACCGACGTTGCCTCATGTTGAGCTCATTCTGGGTAAAGATCCACTAGAGACTCTTATGATCAGTCTAGAGTAAACTTCTTACCCAACAGGTAGTGTCTCCAAAACTTTAGAGCATGGATGACAGCTAACAATTCCAGATCATGGGTAGCATAATTCTTCTCATGACTCTTTAGTTTCCTTGAAGAGTATGCTACAGGGTGACCTTCCTGCATGAGCACACAACCTAAGGCAAGCGTGCTAGCATCTATTACTACCTCAAAATCCTTATTGAGATCTGGAAGTTTTAGGATAGGTGCTGATACCAAGCTTTGCTTCAATCTATCAAAGCTCGTTTGTTCGGGAGTTGACCATGCAATGGATGTTTGCTTCTTTAGTAAGTTCATCAGAGGTGCTGCAATCAAAGCATAGTTTTTGATGAAGACCCTATACCATCCTGTCAATCCAAGAAAACTACATATTTCTTTGACAGTTGCTGGTATTGGCCATTCTAGCACATCTTTGACTTTGGCTGGGTTCACTAAGATTCCTTTCGCTGATACGATGAATCCCAGATATTCAATCTGACACTTGAAGAATGCGCATTTCTTCATCTTAGCATATAGCTTATGTGACCTCATTGTCTCAAGGACACAATCCGAAGTTGGGTCTCATGATCTTCCTCCTGTTTGGAATAGACTAAAGTGTCATCGAAGAAGACGAGCATGAAGTCATCAAGATATGGCCTAAAGATATCCAGCATTAACCTGTTAAAGGTGGCAGGCGCATTCATAAGCCCGAATGACATAACTAGGAATTCAAAGTGACCATATCTTGTGTTGAAGGCCGTCTTTGGGATATCTTCTTCCTTGATCCTTATCTGATAGTAACCAGGCCTGAAATCAATCTTGGAGAAGATCTTTGCACCCTGAAGACGATCAAGAAGCTAATCTATTCTAGGAATAGGGTATTTGTTCTTGACAGTTGATTGATTCAACCCTCTATAATCAATACACAGTCGAAGCGTTTCATCTTTCTTTTTCTGGAACAGTAATGGAGCTCCCCATTGTGAACTGCTAGGACGGATGTAGCCCTGATCTAGTAGTTGCTTGAGTTGTTCCTTCAGCTCAATTGCTTCTGGTATGGACATTCTATAAGGTCTCTTTGCAATTGGCGCAGCTCCTGGTACTAGCTTAATCTCATGATCCACTTCTCTTTGAGGTGGGAGTTCTGTCACCTCTTCAGGAAATACATCCGCGTATTCCTTTAGCCAAGAAGGTCCTTCACTAGACTCTTGCTTTTGATCTACCTTGTTGAGCTTAATCAAGTAGACAGGTATCAATCAGCTTCCTTAATTAGCCAGTTAGGCACTGGTTCCTTCACGTAATCAAATCACTTGACATAGAAAAGCAATGTCAAACAAGTTCCTTGTTAACATGTTATCATATTTATCTTGGAAATACATAAAATCCAGCCCATAGGCTTATCCACAATCCGCCCGAAGGCTATCCATCAATCCACAGGGATTACCAATCCAAGATTCCGCCCGTATACTAGTATGCTGGCCTCGAGATCCAATCTCGAGTCACGTTAGCCTCTTGTGCAGGGCTCGAAAGGCGAGGGATTTACGGCCAGAGCCCCCCGGCATCAAAGCGTCCTCCTGCTCTAAGTAGCGCTTAACGGAGAGACCTCTCGTGGTGGGTTCAGTCCACCTTCCCGGTGCGGTAAACAACCCCCTTAGTTAGGGTCAGGCAGGCAGTTGGGGGTAACTGAAGCTGCCTCTCCCTTTAGGCCTTCAACTTGAAGCATTAGATATCCATTTATCCTTTAATTTTTTTGATCAAACAAAGCAAAACAGTGCTCTTAAATCTGTAACAAGGACAAACATTTCCATTGGTCGTTTATTGTTGGCCCACTGGTAAGGAGTGAATCCCTCTTTTCGAATGCATCCAACACTTGATCCGGGATGACTTGCGACTTGGCAAGATCCCTTATATCCTGGGTTAGGGCCGTACCCCATTACCCCAATTTGGTTAATACCTTAAGTTTATATGTTATTCCAATTTATTGGTTTGTCATTTTCTCCAAGCAATTATCTTTACCCTAGAAAGATACTATATTAGGATGATTATTCATCCTCTTGCAAGATAACTTGCGTAAGAATCTACCAACCTCATTCCGAGAATTGGCCATTCCCTTGTGATCCAATCACAAGATCATACGACTCTACACTTGTTGCACAAGTGTTACATCGAACTATGGGACTATTCTACCCATCAAATGGAGTCACGAAACAATCTGTTCCTGATTACATTAGGCTGACGTTGTCAGTCCTAGGGTTCCAAGTTCCAACTTTTTAGCGTAAGATTCTTAGGGACAAACCCTAGGTCACTTCTCAAGTATGTTCAGTTGTCCCTACATTCGGTGAATGTGGGCAAGTATTTAGGGTATAGGAGTTTCGATTTTAGCAATATGTGCGACTAGGTCACGTATTAAATCCCAGTGAGTTCTCTGGAATTGAATTAACTCTTTCTAAAACGAGTACTCCGCAGGTTTAGGTGTTTAGGTTTATGCCAATTTAATCTATCTATTTTTGGCAATAATTATGCTATCGTTTCTATAACCACATGACTCATTGTCTATGTGTAAGTTGATTTTCAAACCCTAACTTTTTAGTTTAAGGTCAAGCATAGGTTAGATTATAGCCTAATTCTGATTAATCATCCTATAACTTGCGAACAAGGTTCATGCTAAAACATGCAACCTTTTACTAATAAATATGCAGTTGAAAAACGATGTTTATACCAATTTACTAGAGTTATGCAACTTAAGAATCATTTCATGCCTTGCAATTTTCTATGGATTGTTAGCACTTTCCCTAATGACTCATTGCGAAGAAGATATGTCCTAATAATGCGACATGCAATTTATACTTCCATGCACTATCTTAATTCTGTTTTATAAATATAGACATTAAATCTAAGTTCAGTTCACTGAAATGCACAGAAACTACTTGCTAGGAATACATATCAATCTTCCGCTCACTTTATTTTGTTCATTTTATTAAAAATATTAATGACTGAAATCCTCCGTCATGAGTTAATTTTTCTAAAGAATTTAAGACAAAAAATGCATCCTATCTCCAATAATCATCCATGCACGTAAAATTATAACAACGTAAAAAAAAAAATTAGGAAGGAAAACCTGGACTTGGGGTGAGATATCCACGTGGATGTTAGGAGACGATCCTTCTACGGCTGCGCCTTGGGCTTCCTTAGGAGCCATCGCGAATGTAGCATTTCTGTCTTGGATGCGGCTTTGCGAACTCCTTTTTGAAATTCCACCGTCCTTTATGAGTTTTCTTTTCCTTCCTTTCGTAAAAGCTCTTTGAAGGGATCTTCGGTGGAGGAGGGGAGAAACCACGAAAGGGGTGTAAAACCCGCGAAGGGGGTGTTTCAAAATTCTCCGCGAGTAAGGCCCATTAAAGCCACAGGTAAGGCTTAATGGCCTTTTTAAAGTCTCACAAGAAAAAGGGAAAATAGAAGGTGAAAAAAAAACCCTTTTGATATAGGGGATTGTGTATGGGGGAAAGAAGGTGTCAAGAGACCCTTAATGCCCTCTTTTCTTTTAATAAGGGGGAAAAAAAAGGTATGCGAGGGTCCTTAGGGAGGAAATTTTGTGTATGGGGGTGTTATATGCAAGATCACAAGAACTAGGGCCAGGAGGGAGCCCAAAAGAACGTTTTGTGGGGGGGAAATAAGAAAAAAGGTATAAAAGGATTAAAGAAGGAGTTCTTGCATAGGGAGGGGAAAAAGAGCTTAAGGCCACTTGAAAAACCCTTTAATGGCTAATCAGGGGGGGAAAAAGGCCTAAGGGGGCCCTTAGGGGAAAATTTGGGGGGGAGATAAGCAAAGGTGTGAAAGGAGGCTTAGGAAGCCCCCTTGGAAGTTTCCTGAAGCTTCAAGGGAAGCTTCTGTGCATGTAACGTGGCATGGAGAGGGACTGTGAATTGGACTGATGGCAATGACAACGGTGACCTGAGATGTAGTTGGCGGTAGCACTCGGGGACAAAGCTCCTCTTAGGCTTGCAGCGATCTGGCTTAGCTCCTTCTCCCCTCTGTCGGCTGGCAGTGCAATTTATCACAGCCTCCTCCTCAATCTTACACAGAGTCTTGGCAGCTCATTCCTCCCTCCTTTTTTATGCTCCCCATAGCTATGAATATTATAGGGAGAGGGAGAGGTTCCTCCCTCCCCTATGTGGCAGTGGCATGGCCACTTCTCTCTTGTGAGCTCCACCAAGGAGCTTAGTCACTCCTTCTATTCCCCTCCCCCCTCCAACTCGACAGTCGGCTGGGGGGAATAAGGGGAATAACAACAATTTTTTTTTCATTTATCCAATTCAAGAAATATTATCCCTATGACCCCTTCCCAAGAGGGAGTTCATGCGAAATGGGTATTTCTATTTCGGAGTTGTTACATTTGGCCAATTGAATTTTTGGCTTCCCTGCTTCTCCTTGAGTTGTAACTAGATCCCCTTCAGAGTTCCGAAAGAAAAATTTAGCCCTTTCCACAATGGATGTGGGCATCATTAGGTCTAAGCCAATCCATTCCGAGTAGACACTCATGGATATACCTAAGCTCATTACTCTGAATTTGACCGAAGTTGTCTTTCCTCCTAGAAAGAATTCCACCTTAGCAGTTTGCCTGGTACAAGTAACCTCACAACCATTTGCCAATTGCACAAGCAAGATAGGTGCTTCTACTGTGGCTATTCCTAATCTTTTTGCACAAATTGGTGAGATAAAGGAATGTGTATTGCCACAGTCAATCAAGGTCTTGAAAACTTTACCTTGGTAGTCCAATGGTGTTTGAATCACCGAGAACTGGTGATTCGGGCCTTTTTTGTGAAGAGCGGCATGGACTGTCTCCCTTTCAAACTCTGCTTCCATGGTCGGATCTTCTTCTTCTTCGCACATTTTCCTATTGGCAATGCAGGCGGTTCTTCCTCTGCCTCGGGTAGCGGCTCCCTGACCATGGCTCGTTCCTTGGAAAGGTGCTTGGTGATGTCCTCCTCCAAGTTTGGGACATTGCCTCTTGAAATGACCGGGCTCGTTGCAGTGGAAACAACAGAGGTTTCGGCCATTGCTTTGAGTAGGGACAAAGTTGTTGACATTATTCGTCCTTGCTTTCTTTCTTTGTCCCTGATTCTCACCTTGAACTCTCTTCATTTAAGGCCTAAATGCTCCTTTGTTCGGGTCATTATAAGACCAAGTTTTGTTACCTCTTGGTCTAGCCTGCACCTCCTGAATTATAGGCGTAGCTCGAATGAGTGCGTCCTGAAGATCTGATGGATGCATAGATTCGAGTCGGGTATTCACTAGTGGATTTAGTCCAGTACAAAACTTTGACACTTGCTGTGTCATGTCCATCTGTGGCGCATACTTAAGAAGTGAGACGAATTTAGAATAGTATGCGTCAAGAGTGAGTCCTAGCTGTTTTAGCTCGTAGAACTCATTCATTTTCTGCGTTGTCATGCTGCTGTGCATCCGAGTCGTATACACCTCCTTTTTTTTGTTGTGCATTTGTGTTATTTTCTGTGTGTGATTCAATGTGTGTGTGATGCATTACGATAATCCGCATCCAATGTATATATTCCCTTAGTGCATGTATATGATTTTGTTTGAATGCATGATGTGTGTGTGTTAGAAAAATATGAAAAACTGATGCCAAAGGACATTATCAAGCTGATAATTTCAATGATGATCTCCAAGAAAAGTGCAGGGAATTATGGAATCAAAGGAAGGTTTGCAGAAGCGGTCATCTAAGTTCAAAAGTTTCCATGACACAAAGTTGAAGGAAGTCTCTCAAAAGCTGCTTAAGTGAATCATCGTAAAGCTGACTGTTAATGGGGGGGAAATTCATGACTCCAAAGATACCCTACGTTCGTCCTTAAGGTCAAAATTAAAGTGGGCGCATAGATCTTCTATGGGTGTAAAGAAATGAGAGTTATTCTTGTCAAAGAGGAGTTTTTCTTTTCCGCTCAGCTAAAAGAAGAGAAAAGGGAATCTAATTGAGGGGATGCTGCTGGAAAAAGAGAGAAAGTCGTGGAAGAAGGTGGAAACAAGGATTTGGGAGGGTAAATAGATACGAGTGTTAAAAAAAGAAAAGGGTAGCTTTTGATTTTTTTTGGGGTTTTTTCCTCGAGATTACTGCTGGGGGCTTCTATGTACAGGATGGGATCAGCAGACACTGTGACATGTTTTGGATGCTTCGACTGGCTAAAATCCAGAATGGGCCAGAGTTGTGTGCGGGAGGGGAAGTGCTGGCTTTTAAAAGCTATTGTTCTGAAGTGAATAGGGGACGCAAGAGAAAAGAGGAGGGATATGCTTTTGTGATGGAGTTTTTGTAAAAACGTACAGGGCAACTAAACCAGGGAATCTAAGAAGACGAGGAGTGGAATCGATGGGAAGGCTCAGAGGAGGGAGGATCAAGGTATTTAGAACATCTGGATATGGAAAGATAATAGGCACAAGCTGCTGCTTTGTGTTCGAAACTGCTATGAGGCTCTGCTGTAACATGGGAAAGCTATTGAGCTCCATCTAAGTACAAGCTTGAAACCAATTGCACTATAGGAGGCCTTGGCTAAACTGATCCTTGAAAACAAGCAACAAGGCCTTATAATTAATGCTTTTGGATCACGAAATTGCTGGGCGAACTGGACTTAGAGCTTGGGCCACCCCACAGAATTTTGGCCTGATATTTATTCAGCTTTGCAGTAATGATCATCTCGACAGCCACAGAAGTTATGGCTGCTCAATGTCCGCCGACTGATCACTGACAAAGCCGACGTCGATCACCTGTGCCCGGCCTGTTGCAGCAATTGGAATATCATGAAGTGGAGGGTGAAGCAGATCAAGGCGGATTAGTGCTGAGGAGGAGGATGGGAGATATTGCGTTGCAGAGCGCAAGGAGTTGCTGGTGTCGGATGGTGGTTCTGGGTGGATGCCGTCGCCTGCAGCTCCTTCACCGTCTTCATTGTGCATTATCTCCCAGATGACTCTCAAGGGAGTCCACGACCAAGTTTTGTACTGTTAAAAGAAAGAATGCAAAACTTCGTGGAAGATGGCAACTCCCGTATAACAAAGTGGATCAGTCAACCCAAATGAAAAATCCTATGTCACAGGCGGCCAATTGTGACAAAAAGCATGTATCAAAGGTTATGTTGTGATTCCGTCACATGCGATTCTATGCTGGAAACGTGTTTCCCTGTGGTGTGATCGCCTGTGGAGCTTGCTTTATTAAGGCTTCTACATCCTTGGTCATCCTTGTGCATGTGGCCTGTTCAAAAACCGTCAATTCAACCTTTGGGAGCTCTGTCCATAGGAGTTTCATGCATGTTTGTCTCTAAGAATCTTTGCAAGAGCGGCTGAACTTGGACTGATGTCCGAAACCTCTTGAAGGAATTGAAGGACCAGACAGTGCTGATTTGCGGACGCTGTCACAGCACTCGTGACTTTGGCAAACCTTCATGGTGGTCAGAGAAGCAGGTTTACTTTCCTCAATTGGTGTTTTCTCCTGTGAAGATCCAGATATCTACTCACGTTTCTGTGGACACCTTGGAAGATCATGGTTTCTTCATTATAAAGCAAATTGTTCCTTGAGTTGAATCTCATATGGAGTTATTGTGATGGTGATTGAAATAAAAAGTGGCTTTGATACTCAGAGTGCTTCCTTTCAACTGAGCTTGCCAGTCTTCTTGGGATCTTAAGTTATTTTTCTAAGGCGATATGCTTATAACTGCAATTTCTTGTCAAGAGTAGTTGGCAGCTTCTTTGTTGTAATTCACTTGACAAGCAATATAGTGATCTTTGGCATCAAAAATTGAGATCTTCTTGTTAGCCTCTTTCCTTGCAACATCTTGAATCCCGTGTTCAGCAGCTCTTGCACAAACTCCACGACATTTCTGGTGAACCCGACGTGAAAGTGCTGCGTCATTTATTTCAGCAAGATGGGAGACTCGCAAGAAGAGATGACAGATGATAATGTCATGAAGAACCTGTTTGAGTCATTTACCATGTATATGCAGCAGCAAGCTCACGCAAAACGTGACAGTGATGCTATGGATACCTTGAAAGCTGTCCAACAGGAGATGAAGCAGTTTAATGGCCAGCAAGTGTCAACTTACCTGCATTTGTATGAAGAAAAGATGAAGTTTTTTGGGGTTTCTCAAAATCTTTGGAGCCGCTACTTCTTGCGGATCGTGGTGCGCGCTCTTGAAGGCCGAATTGCAGAAATTCAAGAAGCACATGCAGGTTGGGCTGAATTTAAGAAGGCATTAAAAGATGAATATTTCCTGGAGGATACAGGTCTTATGAATCACATGAATTTTTTAGCATGGGTTTCTATGCCTAATAAGGGACTTTCTGTTACCGCTCTTCTGCGAGAGTTTGAAATCCGCTATGATCAGTTGGATGGGACTGAACAGCAAGCTTTGGAGATGCAGAAAGTGGAGTTATTTTTACAAGCTGCAGATGCTGATTTACAGGAAAAGTTGGATGATCTTTTGGAAGATCAAGCTACTGATTCAGGTTCAAAGACCGAGTGGAGACATGTCATTGATGTTGTGAATGCTCTTGTTAAGAAACAGTGCAGGAGAGTAAGATTGCATCGTAATACAGGATCAATTCCTGAAAAATCCTTGGAGACTTCTTCTTCTACCCCTGTTGCAACTTCTTTGCCTAAGCCTACTCCTCCTGCTGTGAATCCACCAGTTCCTGCTGCTCCAGTACCCTTATCTGTAGATGATGTTATTAAAGGCTTAGCAGATTTGACGATTGAAGCAGTTAAAGCTGGAGTTGGTAAGTTAAAGGAGTAACTTATGTCAGTACCTATTGTAGCACCTGCTCCAGCGACTGCTTTTCCAGCTAGTCAAAGAAAAGGGCGATGATGTATTTGGTGCGATAGTACAGAGCACCAACACTGCAGAGATTGTGATGCTTTTCAGGTAGTGTTCTGGGGACAAGATGGATAGAGACTGGCGCTCCTCTTGACACGAACTTCGGTAAGGGAGGCATGAAGAAGCTTGTTGATGATATGGCTGCGTGATCAGCTTATGTGAGTGTTAGAGGATATGCTTCAGCTTTTGGAGTCCAGCTTGAGCAGAAATCTGATGGAGACTCTGCTTTATGGTCCTCTGCCTTGGAGATAGCGAGAAGAGGGAAAGTTCAGGCATCTACTATGACTTGTGTGGGCTCCAACATCTGAGGAGAAATAGGATGGGATTCTCCTGTTGACAGGTATTCTATTTTTGCTTATATGGCTAAAACACAGGGTTTAGATGCCATGGTTGAGGAAAAGACAAGAAGAGATGAGGAGGGTCCTAGCACCTCCAAAAAGACTAGAGGGGGTGACTTTGTTTCACCACCTGTTACAGCTCCACCTATGTCAAATTCTCCAGCTCAAACAGGTTCTGATCAACCAATGGGAGACAAACAGAAAGAAAAGAGGCAAGCAAGAAAGGAGCCAGGATTCAAGCTCTTGTCAGACCTTGATATGCAAACGGATATGAGTAAGATTTTTCATGAAAGAATTTTGAATAGTGAAATTACTTTTACTGTTGGAGAAGCTCTTGGGATTGCTAGAAGAGAAATACAGGATCAGATGCAGGATCTTTTGCGGAGGAAACGACATGCGATGGAAGGACCTGCTTTACAGGGATTGTGGCATGGAGCTCTTGGGAAAGAGCATGATGATGCAGTGATGGTTGAGAATGCTTCTGTTAATCCGCAATTGGAGAAAATAGTTCAGCCTATGCAGTATGAAGATGATGATACCCCTATTCTCATTCCTCGCAGCCATTTTTCACGAAGTCATTGGGCTAGAGCAACCACTGAGACAGTGGTAAGGATTGGAGAGAAACAATTTCCATTGGTCGCTTTAGTCGATCATGGTTCTGAGATTAATCTTATTGCTCGAGGTGTTTATGAGAGTGGCAACTGGCCTATGGATGCAGAGCATGGCTGGCGGATGAGAGCCGCCAATAATACTTCTGGTGATATGTATGCTGCTTGTCCGAGTATCAGAATTTCTATTGGTAATGTTGAAGAGGATTATCATTGCTTTATTCAGGATTCATGCTCTTATCCGATTATTCTTGGACAGCCTTTCATTACAGAAGTAAGAATGGAAACGAAAGTGATGGATGACGGGTCAGCTTATGCACGGATACGTAGTAAAGATGGTATGCGAGCTGTTTAGTTTATGACTATTGGGATAAATCATCCGAGAAACAGGGACTCTTTGCGTGAGGCACCACTACCTGCAAAGGAGTTGGATTTTCATTAGGTACCGCTGTCTTGCGAGACGCCAGTGGTACGGAGCGGAGAAAAGGGGAGATCTCGCCTCCTGGCAGCCAGTCTTTCTCCAATAATTTTGTTGGTTTTTCTTCAGATAGTTCAGTGAGTTATCAGAAAATTTCAGATTTGCCTAGAGCTGCCAGGCACTACATTGGTCTAAGGAGAAAGAGTTAAAGAATGCAGGTATTTTGCAAGTAGAAGAGCATGTAGATGGAGTGTATGAAGGGATGTCTTATGCAGATACATTGTTTGAGATGGGAGCAATGCTGAAAACTGATGTATGTAAAGGTTCAAAGATCATACCTGTGCAAACCTTGGATATGTTTCAGGAAATTTCTGGTTTTATGCTGCAAACAGAGTTAGAGGCTGAGAAAACTCAGCAAACTGAATTTATGGCTGATCTTGATCAGCTAACAGAATTGCAGAGGGCTGAATCCATTCAGCCAACAGAGTTGAATGCAGAAAAATTTCTGCATACAGAGTTTCAGGATGCATCTATGCAGTCCATAGAACTGAGGGCTAAATCCATTCAGCCAACAGAGTTGAATGCAAAAAAATTTCTGCATACAGAGTTTCAGGCTGCACCCATGCAGTCCATAGAGCGAAAGGCTGAAATTTTTCAGCCAACAGAGTTGAAAGTTGCTGAAAATTTGCAGAAATTGCAACAAAGAAAAGAGTGCTTGAATGATGCCAAGGTTGACACAAAATATAAAACAGTTGATAAGAAGGTTAAGCCGGTTGCTGGGCCGCTTCCTCCTGATAGTGATGAGCAGATTGAAAAAGCTATGAAGCAGCCTATGTTGAGAGACCCTGCAAATATTGGACATAAGTTTACAGCTGAAACTCTTGCAGAATTGAAGATTGGAAATGATGATTTTTTGCTTCCAGAGGAAAAAGAATGTTTTAGAGAGATGCTTGGACGTCATGGTAAGGCATTTGCTTTCTTTCCACATGAAATTGGCTGCATTAGTCCCGAATTGGTTGCACCTATGGTCATCTTCACTGTTCCTCATGTACCATGGAATATATGTCCTATACCTGTGCCTAAAGCACACTTGCCAAAGCTGATAGAGTTGCTGAATGAGAAGATTAAATGCACCCTATTCTAGCAGGTGGTTTACTGTACAAAAGAAGAATGGTACTTTGAGATTTATTCAGGATATGCAGCCCATGAACAAAGTGACAATCAGGAATGTGGGAACAGGTCCAGTTGTGGATGAATTTGCTGAGGCTTTTGCAGGACGAGCCATCTATTCTCTAGGTGACTTGTATTCAGGTTATGATTAGTTTCAGCTTGCCTTGGAAAGCAGGGATATTACTACTATGCGGACACCTATTGGTCTTGTGAGGATGTGTACCTTGCCTCAAGGTGCCACAAACTCAGTTGCTCATATGATGAATGCTATGCATAGAGTTCTACGAGACTATATTCCGCAGTATACCATGCCTTTTCTAGATGATGTGCCTATTAAGGGTTGTGCAGAAGAAGAAAAGAATGAAAGTCTTGATTTTCGTGGATGTAGACAGTTTGTGGCTGACCACTTGGTTGCTTGTGAGCAAATATTGACATGATTAGAGGAGGTAAATTTGACACTTTCAGGGCTGAAATCTGTCTTTGGTGTTAATGAAGTCATCATAGTTGGGCATATGGTTGGATATTATGGCAGAAAACCTTCACCTGCAAAGGTGGATGCCATAAACAGGATTGCAGAGTATTGCTCGACTACTTCAGAGGTGCGGAGATTTGTGGGAGCTTGTGTATTTTACATGATTTGGATTCCTCATTTTGCTCATATAGCAGATGTTCTCTATTAGCTGCTTCGAAAGGGGTAGAAATTTCATTGGGATGAGAAGCATTCAAAAGCTATGCGTAAGCTCAAGAAGCTGTTGCAATCAGCTCCTACTCTACGCAAGGCGGATTATCAGTGTGGACGGCTGATCATGTTGACAGTTGATACTAGCCCTATTGGCATAGGTTGGGCTGCGGGACAGGATGATGCTGATGGAAATAGGTATGCAATCCACTTTGGAGCTAAAGTTCTTAATGAGCGACAGAGGAGATATCCGCAGATCAAAAGAGAGTTGTGGAGAGTAGTCACTGCACTGAAGTGTGACAAAGGGTATTTTATTGGAGCTTCAGTTGTTGTGGAAACAGATTGTTTGCCTTTGCTTGGCATGATTACTAGTTGCTCGACTCCAGATATAGCGATGCTTCGGTGGATTGCCTATATCAAATCATTGAATCCAGAATTTTGACACATAGCAGGGAAAGATAATCCAGTTGCTGACATGTTATCTAGAGCGAGATATGAGGATGAGGAGTCAATGCTTGCAGAAGATGATGAGACAGAGTTTGTTGCTTCTGTCCTTGTTCATGATTGTCATGTATCTACTGTTGAAGCCTTTATTGAAGAACTTTATGTTGACGAGTGGCTGCAAATTGGACAGTATCTAAGTTCACTGACTCGAAGAGCTGATTGGACAGATGATGAATTCAAGAAAATTAGAAGGAAGGCTTATGGGTATTTCTTGAAAGATGGTTTTCTTTGGAAGCATCCAAAGAAGAGAGGAGGCTTGCCCTTGAGAGTAGTTTGTGATATAGCGATGCAGATACATATTATGCGAGAGTTTCATGAGAGCTCATGGGCTGGACATAGAGGTGTGTGGGCTACCTATGAGAAAATCAAAGAAAGATACTGGTGGAAAGGGATGTATAAAGATGTTTCTCATTTTGTGGAGACTTGCAGGGACTGCCAACTTTACTCTTTAGTGCGACATCGTGATGAGTTGCATCCGACTTATCCACTATGTATGCATTATAAGTGGGTGGTAGACTTGGTTACTTTGCCAGTGGGACTTTGGCAAATGAGATATCTTGTCTTGGCTAGGGAGGATCTTACAAACTATGTTGAAGGCAGATCTTTGCAGACAAAGACCACCACTACAGTATGTAAATTCTTGTTGGAAGAAATATTTTGCAGGTATGGATGTATAGGCAAGATTACAGCTGATCGTGGAGAGCTAGATGCAGATGAAGCTAGAGAATTCTTCTCACGGCTTGGGATTAAATTGGCTCTTACTACTGCCTATAATCCAGAGGGAAATGGCAAGAGTGAAAGAGGACATCCGCCAATAGTTAAAGCATTTGCAAAAGCTTGTAGAGGTCGGATTGGGGATTGGCCAAGATTACTACCTTTTCGTTGTGGGCTGATCGCTCTACACATAGTGTGACTACTGGATACATGCCTGTAGAGTTGATGTATGGGCAAAAACCTGTCATGCCTACAGAAATTTGTGCTCTCACTTGGAGTGTTCTTCCGTGGCATGAGAATTTATCAAGGGAAGAGCTTCTAGCTCTTCGGATTCGTCAATTAGAGAGAAGGACAGAAGATGTGCAGCTAGCAGTTGATCGTTTGAAGGCAGCCCGTCTCAGAAACAAGGACAGGTTTGATTTAAGGCATCGCTTGAGGCCTAGAGCCATAAAAGAAGGAGATTGGATTCTAGTTTATGACAGTAGTCTAGAGAATCAGCATAGTAGCATGAGAAAAATGGTTCAAAGATGGTTTGGACCGTATGAGGTGAAACAGGTTTTTGACAATGGTACCTATGAGTTGGCGGAATTAGATGGAACAGTGTTGAGGGTGCCCATTCCTAGAAAACGAGTCAAGATTTTCAAGAGAAGAGAAGATGAAGAATATGCACTTGAAGCGTTGACAGAAGAAGAGCAGGTAGAAGAAAGACAAGCAGAAAAAGTAGAGAACATAGATGATGAAGCTGATGGAGAAACAGGTCTACTAGAAACAGAAGATGGACTCGACCTGTTTGTGGACTTGAATGATCCTAGATAGTTGGCACATCCAGAGGATGCGCAAGTTTAGAGGGGGTGGATGTCGTGCTGCTGCGCATCCGAGTCGTATACACCTCCTTTTTTTTTTGTGCATTTGTGTTATTTTCTGTGTGTGATTCAATGTGTGTGTGATGCATTACGATAATCCGCATCCAATGTATATATTCCCTTAGTGCATGTATATGATTTTGTTTGAATGCATGATGTGTGTGTGTTAGAAAAATATGAAAAACTGATGCCAAAGGACATTATCAAGCTGATAATTTCAATGATGATCTCCAAGAAAAGTGCAGGGAATTATGGAATCAAAGGAAGGTTTGCAGAAGTGGTCATCTAAGTCCAAAAGTTTCCATGACACAAAGTTGAAGGAAGTCTCTCAAAAGCTGCTTAAGTGAATCATCGTAAAGCTGACTGTTAATGGGGGGGGCAATTCATGACTCCAAAGATACCCTACGTTCGTCATTAAGGTCAAAATTAAAGTGGGCGCATAGATCTTCTATGGGTGTAAAGAAATGAGAGTTATTCTTGTCAAAGAGGAGTTTTTCTTTTCCGCTCAGCTAAAAGAAGAGAAAAGGGAATCTAATTGAGGGGATGCTGCTGGAAAAAGAGAGAAAGTCGTGGAAGAAGGTGGAAACAAGGATTTGGGAGGGTAAATACAGGATGGGATCAGCAGACACTGTGACATGTTTTGGATGCTTCGACTGGCTAAAATCCAGAATGGGCCAGAGTTGTGTGCGGGAGGGGAAATGCTGGCTTTTAAAAGCTATTGTTCTGAAGTGAACAGGGGACGCAAGAGAAAAGAGGAGGGATATGCTTTTGTGATGGAGTTTTTGTAAAAACGTACAGGGCAACCAAACCAGGGAATCTAAGAAGACGAGGAGTGGAATCGATGGGAAGGATCAGAGGAGGGAGGATCAAGGCATTTAGAACATCTGGATCTGGAAAGATAATAGGCACAAGCTGCTGCTTTGTGTCCGAAACTGCTATGAGGCTCTGCTGTAACATGGGAAAGCTATTGAGCTCCATCTAAGTACAAGCTTGAAACCAATTGCACTATAGGAGGCCTTGGCTGAACTGATCCTTGAAAACAAGCAACAAGGCCTTATAGGTAATGCTTTTGGATCACGAAATTGCTGGGCGAACTGGACTTAGAGCTTGGGCCACCCCGCAGAATTTTGGCCTGATATTTATTCAGCTCTGCAGTAATGATCATCGTCGACAGCCACAGAAGTTATGGCTGCTCAATGTCCGTCGTTTGATCACTGACAAAGCCGACGTCGATCACCTGTGCCCGGCCTGTTGCAGCAATTGGAATATCATGAAGTGGAGGGTGAAGCAGATCAAGGCGGATTAGTGCTGAGGAGGAGGACGGGAGAGAGCGCGTTGTAGAGCGCAAGGAGTTGCTGGTGTCGGATGGTGGTTCTGGGTGGATGCCGTTGCCTGCAGCTCCTTCACCGTCTTCATCGTGCATTATCTCCCAGATGACTCTCAAGGGAGTCCACGACCAAGTTTTGTACTGTTAAAAGAAAGAATGCAAAACTTCGTGGAAGATGGCAACTCCCGTACAACAAAGTGGATCAGTCAACCCAAATGAAAAATCCTATGTCACAGGCGGCTAATTGTGACAAAAAGCATGTATCAAAGGTTATGTTGTGATTCCGTCACATGCGATTCTATGCTGGAAACGTGTTTCCCTGTGGTGTGATCGCCTGTGGAGCTTGCTGGAAAACGAGTCAAGATTTTCAAGAGAAGAGAAGATGAAGAATATGCACTTGAAGCGCTGACAGAAGAAGAGTAGGTAGAAGAAAGACAAGCAGAAAAAGCAGAGAACATAGATGATGAAGCTGATGGAGAAACAGGTCTACTAGAAACAGAAGATGGACTCGACATGTTTGTGGACTTGAATGATCCTGGATAGTTGGTACATCCGGAGGATGCACAGGTTTAGAGGGGGTGGATGTCGTGCTGCTGCGCATCCGAGTCGTATACACCTCCTTTTTTTTTGTTGTGCATTTGTGTTATTTTCTGTGTGTGATTCAATGTGTGTGTGATGCATTACGATAATCCGCATCCAATGTATATATTCCCTTAGTGCATGTATATGATTTTGTTTGAATGCATGATGTGTGTGTGTTAGAAAAATATGAAAAACTGATGCCAAAGGACATTATCAAGCTGATAATTTCAATGATGATCTCCAAGAAAAGTGCAGGGAATTATGGAATCAAAGGAAGGTTTGCAGAAGCGGTCATCTAAGTTCAAAAGTTTCCATGACACAAAGTTGAAGGAAGTCTCTCAAAAGCTGCTTAAGTGAATCATCGTAAAGCTGACTGTTAATGGGGGGGAAATTCATGGGGGAGAGAGTGCGTTGCAGAGTGCAAGGAGTTGCTGGTGTCGGATGGTGGTTCTGGGTGGATGCCGTCGCCTGCAGCTCCTTCACCGTCTTCATCGTGCATTATCTCCCAGATGACTCTCAAGGGAGTCCACGACCAAGTTTTGTACTGTTAAAAGAAAGAATGCAAAACTTCGTGGAAGATGGCAACTCCTATATAACAAAGTGGATCAGTCAACCCAAATGAAAAATCCTATGTCACAGGCGGCCAATTGTGACAAAAAACATGTATCAAAGGTTATGTTGTGATTCCGTCACATGCGATTCTATGCTGGAAACGTGTTTCCCTGTGGTGTGATCGCCTGTGGAGCTTGCTTTATTAAGGCTTCTACATCCTTGGTCATCCTTGTGCATGTGGCCTGTTCAAAAACCATCAATTCAACCTTTGGGAGCTCTGTCCATAGGAGTTTCATGCATGTTTGTCTCTGAGAATCTTTGCAAGAGCGACTGAACTTGGACTGATGTCCGAAACCTCTTGAAGGAACTGAAGGACCAGACAGTGCTGATTTGCGGACGCTGTCACAGCACTCGTGACTTTGGCAAACCTTCATGGTGGTCAGAGAAGTAGGTTTACTTTCCTCAATTGGTGTTTTCTCCTGTGAAGATCCAGATATCTACTTACGTTTCTGTGGACACCTTGGAAGATCATGGTTTCTTCATTATAAAGCAAATTGTTCCTTGAGTTGAATCTCATATGGAGTTATTGTGATGGTGATTGAAATAAAAAGTGGCTTTGATACTCAGAGTGCTTCCTTTCAACTGAGCTTGCCAGTCTTCTTGGGATCTTAAGTTATTTTTCTAAGGCGATATGCTTATAACTGCAATTTCTTGTCAAGAGTAGTTGGCAGCTTCTTTGTTGTAATTCACTTGACAAGCAATATAGTGATCTTTGGCATCAAAAATTGAGATCTTCTTGTTAGCCTCTTTCCTTGCAACATCTTGAACCCCGTGTTCAACAGCTCTTGCACAAACTCCACGACAGCGTGCGATATGCAGGTGGTAAGTATCTTCCCTACACGACTTTCTTTAGCTTCTCCTAGGTAACGGATCCTTTCGCAATCCCTTGATCTCTGCACCATTGCTTCCACCAAAGCTTGGCTTCGCCGGTGAGCTTTTGCTTGGCGAGCATGGCCTGGTTGGCGGGTGTAGTTACCGGCTACTTCAAAGTAACCCTCCATGGATTCAATCCAAATTTCAGCTCTCTTGCTTGGACGGACCTGCCTCTCTCGTCAAATTCGGGCGGCTTAATTTGCTTGAGAAGAAACTTCTTTTCCTACATTACAGTAGTACTTGATGTAGGAGGCAAACTGGGGACCTGTATCTGGGGTTGTGCCTGGATAAAGGTTTCTTAATGTTATTACTCGTTAATCATTACAATTTATATTTCATCTCCATTTCAGCTATCAACCAAGCAATCGAACCACTTAACTTATCAATTCTCATGAACAAAACAAACATTGATAAAAAGAAGTCTTATTGCATTTATATGGGCATAGCCCTTTTGGAATACAACATTTCTTACGATGATAAGCCAAATGTTTACATTTAGTTTGGGGAGAATAATGTTGTATTACATTTATCTACAGGAACTGGATAATAGTATGGTTTTGGGTCATGGATCTTCAGGAATCGATAAGTGTTTGGAAGATCAGGGTATCCTTTCCTTTGGAACCCATTCTTCTCATAGCGCCCCAATACCTTGATCCTGTCGGCGGGGATTACACGGGTCACTTCCTCATATACATATGAGCTCAGCTCAACCCTCCAACCTCGAATATGTAAAGTTGAATTTACGTGATCCTCCACAAAAATGAATAGCTTCACGACTTTCAGGTCTTTCAACCACTTGATCCTCTTTAGGTTGGTTTGAAGGTATGCAAACCGGTAGGCAGCTATATAGTAGATTCCTGAGGCACCCGTCCATGTTCGTTCCATGTACAAAGGCGATGGATTATAAATACATTCTAGGATGTTTATCATACCAACCCTTTGTTGATAATCCGGGGAATGCATCGCAGTCATAAACATGACTCGGAACACTAAGAACCTGTTCCATGCTTCATAATTCTGCAAGATAGCATTGAAAGTAAGGAGATGTTTGCAACAACAAAATTTGCTTTACTTCATCTTATTAAGATTTAATAAAAACAAATCCTTCGTTGGTTTGCTCTGATACCAACTGTAACGTGTCCACCTGTTATCTTCAGGACACATCTTAGCAGTCCATTGGAAAGGATGTCTAGAAAGCTCCGCTCGGCACTCCCATGGAATATTACGGGGTTTGTGATCTAGGACTTTCCGCGTCTGCCACGTAGCGGAAGTATTTCAGCCGTTCCCACTTAGGACCGACCTGAATTAGGGTTTTTCCTATTGGTCATTTCCTAACGGCAACTAATGTTGAACCCGAGCGAACTACTTTATGTAGAAACGCCAGGTCCAAAGCGGATTCACACTGCACTTGGTTCAAGGAGCATGAGAAATGAGAGGGATGCGAAGCTCAACCTCTCTACCATAAGGCATAGTCCCATTCCGTTCCCCTAGAACATCATAAATCAGGATCATTATAACTTAGACTCTAGGTCAGCTCCCTTTTTTTGTTCGTATCCTTTGAAACAATCTTCTCGCTGTCCATTATGATTGAGAAAAGTTCTCGGCCAACCGGGACCACCCATCCATAGGACGGACCTATGGCCACATCGTTCGCACTTTCCTTAGGTTGTTTTAGTTATTTAACTACGTAACACATTTAGTTGGACATGTATCAATCAACCTCCTTAATTAGCCCGTTAGGCACTGGTTCCTTCACGTAATCATAACACTTGACATAGAAAAGCAATGTCAAACAAGTTCCTTTTCAATAGATTATCATATTTATCTTTGATATACATAAAGTCCAGCCCGTAGGCTTATCCATAATCCGCCCGAAGGCTATCCAACAATCCACAGGGATTACTAATCCAAGATTCCACCTGTAGACTAGTATGCAGGCCTCGAGATCCAATCCCGAGTCACGTTGGCCTCTTGTGCAGGGCTCCGAAGGCGAGGGATTTACGGCCAGAGCCCCCTTTGGCACCCAAGCCTCCTCCTGCTCCAAGTAGCGCTCAATGGAGAGACCTCTCACGGCGAGTTCGTTCCACCTTCCCGGCGTGGTTAAAAACCCCCTTGGTTAGGGTCAGGCTGGCACTCGGGCGTAACTGAAGCTGCCTCTCCCTTCAGGCCTTCAACTTGAAGCATTAGATATCTTTTCATCCTTTAATTCTTTGAGAAAACAAAGCAAAATAGTGCTCTTAAAACTGTTACAAGCACAATCATTTCCATTGGTCGTTATTTGGCCAACTGCTAAGGAGTGAATCCTTCTTTCCAAATGCATCCAGCACTCGATCCGGGGTCAATTGCGACTTGGCAAGATCCCCAAGGGTTTGTTTGTTAACCCTATATCCTTGGGTTAGGGCCGTACCCTATTAACCCAACTTAACCAAAACCTTAAGTGCTATTAGCAGTAAATATGTTATTTCAATTTACTGATTGGTCCTTTGCTTCCAAGCAAATATCTAATCCCTGTATTCTTGGTCACTTTACCCAAGAAAGGTATTATATGAGGACGATTATTCATCCTCTTGCAAGATAACTTGCGTAAGAATCTACCAATCTCATTCCGAGGAATTGGCCACTCCCTTGTGATCAAATCACAAGATCTTGCGACTCTACAACTTGTTGCACAAGTGTCGCATCAAACTATGCGACTATTTACCCATCGAATGGAGTCATGAAATCATGATTAGATATAACAATCCGTTCTTGATTGCATTAGGCTAACATTGTCGGTTCTAGGGTTCCAAGTTCAAACTGAGTTTCATCTTTTTAGTGAGAGATCCTTGGGGTAAAAATCCTAGATCATTTCTCGCAAGTATGTCCTACAGTCCCTACATTCAGTGAATGTGGGAAAGTCCTTAGGGTATACGAGTTTCAGCTTTGGCAATACGGGCAACTAGGTCACATCCTCAACGTGTTAAATCCTAGTTAGCTCTTTGGGATATGTTGCATTGAATTAACCCTTCCTAAACGAGTACCTCACGGTTTTAGGTGTTTAGGTTTAAACCAATTTAAGTTGTTTATTCTTGAAGATAATTATGCTACCATTTTCGTAACCACATGATTCATTGTCTACATGTAAGTTGATTTACAAACCCTAACTTTTTGGGTTTAAGATCAAATCATAGGTTAAGTTATAGCATAATTCCAATTGATCATCCTATAACATGCAAACAAGATTCATGCTACTAAGCTTTAGGATTTTATGTTTAAACATGCAGCCTTTTTCCACTTTCTTTACCGAATGAATTTGTCATATGCTGAACTTACACACCCTTTTGTTGATTTAAGTTTTTAGGCCACTTGCCTAGAGTTAAATCTTCTTCATGTAGCCTTAGCAGTTTCCTACAGTTGCTAGTAACTTTCTTTAAGAATCATTTTGAAAAAGATGTTCAATAATGCGATATGCGGTTTATTCCTTCCATGCTTAATCAAAATGTATTATCATAAATCCATTTGGTAAAAATGGATATTAATTAATCTAATTTCATTACTTTGCAATGCAAAAAAACGACTTGCTAGAAATGCATAGAAATTTTATGCTCACTTTATTTTGTCTGTTTTATTGAAAAATACTAATGACTAAATCCCTCAATTGTGAGTTATTAGCCAAAGTATTTTCAATCGAAAAAACATGCATCCTTATTCCTCAAATGATCCATGCATAATTGAAATATTACGACGTTAATCAAATTTAGGAAGAAGAACCTGGACTTGTGGTGAAATGTCCACATGGATGTTAGGAGACGATCCTCCTGCGGTTGTGCCTTGTGCTTTCTTAGGAGCCATCGCAAATGCGGCCTTTCCGTCTTGGATGCAGATTTATGATCTTGGCCAATCTTCTTCGAATGCGAAACTCCCTTTGTGACTGATTGCATCGTCTTTCAGAGTCGGCTTTAGAAGGCTTTATAGGTTTTTCCTCCTTAAATTTGGCTAAAGGGAACTTGTGGGGAACCTAAGGGGAAAAAGGGTGTTTGTGAAGGCCAATAGCAAGGGGGTTCTAAGGGACCTTGAGGTTAAGATGAACCCTTGTGTAAGAATGCGAGGGGGGGAAAAGAAAACTTAATGGGCTTATAAAATCTTGGATGGGACAGTACGGGAAAGGGGGCTTTGAAGGAGGCCCACAAGAAAGGATTAAGGGGGCTTGCAATATGAAAGGGGCTTAAAGGACCCTAAAGCATTTTGTGGGGGAAAAGAAACCCACGGGGAGGGTTTTAAATCCCGGGGAGGGGGGGTTTTAATATATTTCGTGAGTAAGGCTTATTAAAGCCATAGAAAGGGGGCTTTTTTTTTGGATCCCGAGGGGGGGTTATTAAACCCACATGAAGGCCCTTCAAGGAAGCCCACAAGAAGGGGGGCTTCCAAGGAGGCTTAAGAAACTTCCTAAAGCTTGTGGAAGTTGCCATGGAGGCCCATGTGGCGAGAGAGAAGGAGACGATTACTGGCGACAGCTAGAGGACAGCGCTGGGGCGGCCTCACCTTCAGGTGACGGCGTGGCAGCAGCAGATCTTCAACATCTTCTTCCCTCCACTCTCAATGGCGGTGTCCATCACGAATATTATTGCCTCCTCCTCTCTGTTGATCGTCAGTAGTGTGATGGCTCCCACTATCCTCTTCCTCCTCTCCTCCCCCATTCTTTTATAGCTGAGGGGAAGGGATCCTCCCTCCCCCCACGCACCATTACGTATGGCCTCCACCCCCTTGCGAGCTCCAGCAAGGAGCTTAATTGCCGTTGCTATTCCCTTCTCCTCCAGCACGGCAGTCGGCTGGAGGAGAGAGGGATAATTAATTAAATTTTTTTTGCCATTATTCGCCCATGAATTATCCTTTTGGCCTCCTAAGAGGCGGTTTATATGAAAAATGCGTGTTTTTAGAAAATCGGGAATGTTACACCTCGCTCTGATACCATGTTGGAAATAACGAGGAAGACGAGAGACGAAAGGAAGAGGGGAGAGAAGAGAGATATGAGACACTAGAAGTGGAACCCCAGAAGTGTGTCAACTGAGCACACATGATAGGAATATATAGAGGGGACCTAGACCTGGGGCGCTATATATAGACAAACTATATATAGCTAACAAAAAATATGCGATTCATTATACGACTAAATGTGGTTGGTGCATTAGTCAAACCAAAAGGCATAATAAGGAATTCCTAATGACCAAATTGAGTTCTAAATGCAGTTTTGAAAATATCAAGTGTATCCAATTATACTTGATGATATCTAGATTTGAGATCTATCTTGCTAAATATTGTGCCCCCTTGTAGTTTATCCATGAGGTGATCTACCCTAAGGATCAGATATCTATTCTTGATAGTGATCTTATTTAGGGCACGATAGTCAATGCACATCCTATAGGTATTATTTTTCTTCTTAACTAACAGGACATGTGTACTAAAAGGAGAACTACTGGACCTAATAAGCCCTCGGGTTAACAATTCTTCAACTTGGGTTCGAATTTCTTTCTGTTCAATTTGATTATGTCTATAAGGTGCTCTACATGGTGGTTGTGATCGAGGAATTAATTCTATTCTATGATCTTTAGGATGTGTAGGTGGTAAGCCAGGTGGTAAGTCAGCATCAAAACAATCTTTAAATTGTAAAAGAAATTGTGGGTGCCTAGGATGCATCTGATTTTCCAATTGTAAAAGAAATTGTGGGTGCCTAGGATGCATCTGATTTTCCTTAGCTTCAATTTCATTCACCCATACTAAATAGGATTTGCTACCTTTTCTTAATGCACTTTTAGCATGTGTATAACTAAGCAATGAAAAATTATCTAAAGTGTGCGTACCATGTAATGTGTTTTGTTTCCCATTAGAATGAATTTTCATTGAATGTGTGCAATAATCTCTATCGGGATTATATTTATGATGCCAAGGCATTCCTAAAATAACGTCACTAGATTACAAAGGCACAACCAAGAAATTTTTGCGCTCAACATAATTGCCAATTTTAATTTCTAACTCATGAACTTCTTGTGTACCATTGTATCTAGTACCTAAGAATGCACCCTTGATGCGATAATGAGTTGGAATAGTATGTAAATTCAATTCTTTGACCAATTTTGCAGCAGAAATAAAATCATGTGTACTCCCATAATCATGCAAAACAATCTTTTCTTTACCATGCACAAGACATTTCATCGTTAATAATGAATGAGAATTTGGCATACCTGGTAAAGTATTTGAAGTAGTACCGATATCGTCATCGTCTTCCGTGAAGTTTGACATTTCTTCATGGTCTTCATCTTCAGCCGCTCCCAAGTAGATTATGTGAACAGTTGGATTTTTAGATTGACGATTCATCGCTAGATGTCCAAGTTGATGGCACTTGTAGTAGACAATGGGCTTGGCTTTGGAAACATTATTGGTAATGGCTGGGAGTATAGGTATGTTGGGATTTGGTTGGAAAGATGGCTTAGGATTTGAATTTGTGTTTGATGGTAAAGCAGGGGATCATGTTGAGGATTTACAGAAAGAAGATGGAACAAAGCTATTTTGATTGAATCTTCCAAAGTTAGAATTGAATTGCTTTGTACCGAAGTTACTATTAGTTGGAAATTGTTGTGGTCGCTTCTCTTGACCTCAAATTTTGTCTTCAGCATCATGGGCCAAAGATATCACATCCTCTAGAGTCATTGGCTTGAACATATTCACCTTCTCATAGAAGTGACCAAGCAAACCAGGCATAAAATTGCTCTTGTGGATTGCCTTAGGTACATCTTTGAGCATTCGGAGTTGCAATAAGACATTCTAGAAATGCTCAATATATTATGAAATAGGCTCATGATCTCTTTGTTGCAGAAGATTCCACTGTTTGATTGCTTTTTCATGGAATTGAGGTGGAAGAAAATTCTACAAAAATTTCTTTTGAAAAGCTCCCAAGTAGTAGGACAATCAATACTTTTGTGGACAATAGTCCACCATAATGATACTTTGTCCACTAAATGGTTAGTGACACACTTGAGTTTGTCTTTTTTGGTGTACTGTTCTTCATGGAAATAATCATCAAACTGATTGATAAAAGCGAGAACAATCTTTCCGTCACATAACCCATTAAAAGTACGGAATTTGAAATTTCTTTTACTTATCTTGGCTTCTTTCCTGATAGATTGTGCTTCGAGTGTCGCATTGATCGTACGTCGTATAACATCTTCGGGTTGGGATCCATCTTGATCGACAGTAGATTGTTGAAGAGTTGCTAGTTGAGCTTGCAAAGTTTGACGTGCCCTTCGTTCGTCTTGAATTTGCATCATAATTAGGTCTAATTTTTGCTCCATCATTGGTTCCGATGAATCACCTTGGACCATAAAATATTCCATATTTTGATAGGACATCCTGCAAAATCTCAAACAACCTCACACACTCGAATTCTTGTTAGCAGGATGAGAGTGTTAGATATGATCAATACCCCACTCTCATTAGGTGCTACCAATGATCCATGGTGCTCAAAGTTGTAAGGCCCCCATTATGAGGAGAAGCCAAATGTGAGCCCGGACATTGGTTGAGTCCTCACTTGTATATCAGATGAGGTCTATGTGACCGGATGGCAAAAAGGTGACCGTTGTGGGTCTAATCTTTGGGTTAGACGAATCGGTCAAGCTGGTAGCAACTCAAGGTGCATTGTACCGAGTTGCGGGGTAAGGGAGTTAAAAGGGGCCCCTATTGTGGAAAGCGATTGGAAGCCCTTGATCCTATTCGTTCCAGGGGCCCCATAGATCCCGTTCATTCCAAGAGCTTTTCCTTCGCGCGAGATGGTAAGCGATTGGAAGCCCTTGATTGCAACTTTGCTATGATACCATTGGTGCACAAATCAAATGCTGGATGTATACGTAGCGAGCGCTGAAAGGTCCACAAGAACAAAGAACTCTACTTAAGCTTAAAAAGCAAGAAGATAGACTTGCACGACATGAAGAAAAGAGACAAATTGGGTACAATGTTCCCCCATGCCTTGTGTGAGTGCTTCACAAGGCATGTATTCATAAAGTTATTCATCTCAAAGCTAAAAAATAACTCAATTTTAAGGTCGGCCTGACCGACCTACCATATGAGCCTCCACTAGTCGGCCAGGGAATATTCCAGGGAAGCTTAAGTAGAGTTCTTTGTTCTTGCGGACCTTTCAGCGCTCACTACGTATACATCCAGCATCTGATTCATGCGCCAATGGTATCACAGCAAAGTTGCAATCAAGGGCTTCTAATCGCTTACCATCTCGCACGAAGGAAAAGCTCTTGGAATGAATGGGATTTGTAGTTAGTCTCGATCCATCAATATCAATGTGTTCCTGGAGGTGAAGAATACCCTGTAGTGTTGTTGGATCGCGAAGGACCACTCTCTGGCGGCGGCGAAGGACCACTTGTGAAGCCTCTTTGTCAAGTCATTTCTTATCAGAAGAAAATTTTCTTAATGCTAAGCTTAATGTTAATGACTAAAACTTATTGCTTAAGCTCATGAATTCCAACGTCAACGGCGAGAGGACATATTGCAAGAATATGAGTCGACGAAAAGTTGCCGCTATCTTGCAACAAAATTTTCAAATACCTTAAGAAGAGTACACAAAGAAACCCAGACAAAACAATCAAATTTGAGTCACTGTCAACAAATGAGCCTTTTTGAGCTAAGGTAATCCAATTCTGGTTTGCAAGACCAGTTCAATAGTTCAATTTCCAATTCACCCAAATCTTCTCTTTCATCCATGCTTTTATTTATATAACTTTATCCCTTGTTTACAAACTCAAAATCTTGCTTGCCAAGTACATAACTTTCTTTTACCTTCCTTACCTTTGCTTTTTGCTCTCCATGTTTTCATTTTTCTATAGGCTCTGATAAACTACAACTTGTTTCGGCCATAATGTTTTCATAAAATCTCCAAATATGGTAATTTGATACTCAAAATAATTGGAATAACCTTAATCTACAAGCCATAGTAGGAAGAATTGCAAATATTCTCAAAATATCCAAAAATAACACTTTTAATTAAATACATAGCTTTTTGATATTTTTAGTCTTGAAGAAGATAGGTTCTTGCATATATTTTGATCCATCCAAAGTTTGCATTAAGTCATTAGAACTTAATATTGAAAACTATGACTATTTTTGTGGACCATTTCTGCTCCCTCAAAATCCTATAAAGATCCTATTTAAGTGTCCCATAAGCATATATCCAAAATACTTGTATGGATATCTTTTCCTTTCTTTTCCTTCACTGGACACGTAGCCTCACAACATCCACCTCCTTTGAACTTACACATCCTTTGGATGGGCCACACATTGTAGTCCACTTGGATTGAAAGGACACATATGTATTTTCCAAAGTGCCATCATGCACACAATCATCTTGCCACACTAGAATAAAGAATCCAAACACTTGTCATTCTCACAATCATGTAGCTATCTAACCACCTCCAATTGGATCATAAGACATCACAAGCTCAGATATCCCGACTAGCATGCATATGTCTGCATCCAATCTTGGCAATGATATCTCGGTTATACAGTGACAAGGTTCAAATCTTTTGGTCCTTTAATGACACAACATTTATTCAGTCACCCTTTTCTTAGAAAAAGCTATACCTTTGCTTCTTCCATAGTCATTCATAGATTTGCATTGCAAACCCTCATATAATCCCAATGTCTATAAATCCACTTGGATCATATGGAATCTCAAGTTTATATGTCGACTCATAACCTTCTTTCTCTTCTTTATCTCTCTCAATCTTTGCATCTCTTCTCTTACATATCTTCTTTCTTGCCATGTCTATCCTTAAGTCAACCTCAATCATCTCTATCAAAGCATATGTCACATGCAATAATTTACATCCATGAGACTTAGTTTCTCTTTGTCTGAAAAATTGTCCTATATGACCACCCTGTAAAAAGTTATACATATCTTTCCATGTGTAACTCACATCACTGAGACTATTTGCAATCTACAACTTTGCTAAAGACACCATGCCTGGATTCGTAATATTTGATCTCTAAATTCAAAGCTTGTTCTAGATACGTTGGTCACCATTAATCCTCTTCCAGTTATAACAAATTTTTACAACTTCAAATCCACCTTGCTTGTCTATTGTAGTAGCCTATAGGCATATCATCCTCCTAGATCATAGGGTTTCAAAAGGTCAAGTCCAAGTAACATGTATTCACTTGCATCTCGCTTTATGGAATCTATAGGCCCTTTTGGATTAAATGGTAGAGGTAACCCATCAAACATATCATGGCTTGTAGATCCCCTTGGATCATAAGATAACTGTGAGGTTTTGACATGACTTTGCAATCTACTCAAATTCTTATAACTTTAGCACATACATAAAAGCACACTACTTCCACTTGATTCAACACCCAACTTTGTAATACATGTAGAGTAATGTCAACTCCCTCTAGCTTTGCAATCTGCATTGAAATCCATAGCATATATCTTTGTGTTTGATTTGAGGAAAACATCTTCAAAAGTCTTTGACACAAGTATAAGTTGAGACCTATTGAGATGGCAAGCTCAACACGTTCAAAAAATGATAGGGGACCACCTAGTTAGATGGGTCTGCACATCTATACTTAGTAAGTCCTCGGTCATTGTGATCCTCAAATGATCACTATCTTATCACTTATTATATTTGGTTGTTGCAACTACCTACAACTGGCATAGTTTTAGTGTGAGTCGATTAGTATAGTTAGTCATGCACTATTTGACTTAGTAAGGACACTTTTCTTTATGTTGTATCTTATCTATACTTTGTGTACATCATATGGTGTGCAAAAAGAAGAAGAAGAAATTAGTAAAAAAATTATTTTGGTCTCCGTCTCTCTTCTTGTTTCTTGAGTGAGCTTTCTCTTGTGTGTATGGTGTGCGTTTGGCACGTAGTAGCTCAAGAAAGTCCCCCCCCCCCCCCCCCATGCGATTCTTGAGATTGTATTAGAGTAGTGTAACGTGTCCACTGTTCCCTTTCAGAACACGTCTTAGCAGTCCATCGGAAAGAGAGTCTAGAAAGCTCTGCTCGGCACTCCTATGGAATGTTACAGGGTTTGCGATCTAGGACTTTTTGCGTCTATCGCATAGCGGAAGTATTCCGGCCGTTCCCACTTAGGACCAACCTGAATCAGGGCTTCTCCTAATGGTCATTTTCCTAAACGGCAACTAGCGTCGAACCCCAAGCGAACTACTTTACGCAGAAACGCCAGGGCCGAAGCGGGTTCACGGTGTACTTGGTTTAAGGAGAATGGGAAACGAGAGGGATGCAAGGCTCGACCTCTCTACCATAAGACATAATCCCATTTCATTCCCCTAAAATAACATAAAACGAGATTTTTTGTAACCTAGACTCTAGGTCAGCGCCCTTGCTATTCATTTCCTTTGAGAAGATGTCCTTGCTGTTCATTACATTTGAGAAAAGTTTCTGGCCAACCGGGACCACCCATCCGTAGGACGGACCCATAGCCACATCCATCGCACTTTCCTCAAGGTTGCTTTAGTTGTCTAATTACCTACCACATTTAGTTGGACATGCATCAAGCAGCTTTCTTAATTAGCCCGTTAGACACTGGTTCCTTCACGTAATCTTAGCATTTGACATAGAAAAAGAATGTCAAACAAGTTCCTTTTCAGCAAGTTATCATATTTATCTTTGGAATACATTCATAAAGTCCAGCCTGTAGGCTAATCCATAATCCGCTCGAAGGCTATCCAACAATCCATAGGGATTACTTATCCAAGATTGTGCCCATAGACTAGTATGCAAGCCTCAAGATCCAATCCTGAGTCACGTTGGCCTCTTGTGCAGGGCCTGGAAAGCAAGGGATTTAGGGCCAGAGCCCCCCTAGCACCCAAGTGTCCTACTGCTCCAAGTAGCGCCCAACGGGGAGACCTCACGCGACCGGTTCGGTCCACATTCCCGACATTTCTAATAACCCCCTTGGTTAGGGTGAGGCAGACAGTCGGGGGTAACTGAGGCTGCCTCTCCCTTCAGGCCTGCTACCTGAAGCATTAAATATCTTTCTAACCTTTAGTTCCTTAAGCAAACTTGCGCAAGAACCTGCCAACCTCATTCCAAGGAATGTCAACTCTTCTTTGTAACCAAACCACAAGACTATGCGACGTTGCAACTTGTTGCACAAGTGTCGCATCTATTCCATGGGATCATTTAGCCCATCGAACGGCATTTTCCGGTCACAGAATCATGATTGGATACGAAGCAGGGTTTGCACTAGGCCGACAACGTTCGGTCCTATGAATTACAACTCAATCCGAGTTTCATCATTTGAACAAGTGGTCCTTAGGGTAGAAACCCTAGATCGTTTCTCGCAAGAGCGTCCAATTGTTCCTACAATCCTTGAATGTGGGCAGGACCTTTGGTTATGAGGGTTTCGACTTGGCAACAAGTGCGAAACTAAGCAGAGTCTTTATGGTGCTAAAACCTAGTTAGCACTTGGGGTATTTATCGTATCGATTGAACCATCCTATGCGAATTCCTTGCCGTTTAATAGATCCAATTTACTTGTCTTGCGACAAGGATGAACCATTCCTAGAGATGTTAACTTGATCTAAAAGGGGAAAACTAGTTGCATTACGTTACAATTCTCGTAAGCACAAGACTCATTGCCTCTACGTATGATTAGATTCACAATCTCTAACTTTTCTTGTTAAGACCAAAGCGCATGTTAAATTTCGGCATAACTTCCATTGATCCTACTATGACATGCATTCACGATTCATGCCACTAAGCTTTTAAGATTTTATGCTTAAATGAACCATGCACCCTTCCCCTAACTACATCTCTTGATGAATGAAATTCTTCGTACGATGAATGTGCATTATGCAATCTTTTCCTGACTACTACGTAGTTAAATGAGATGCATGACAATTTAAGCTAGAGTTAACTTATTTCATGCAACCCTTAGAATCTTTTCCATGCTTTGCTATTTCCTACGGTTGATAACGACTTCCTTAATGAATCATTACGAGAAGATTTGTCTAAAAATGCGACATGCAATTTAATATTTCCATGCCTAATCAAAGGTGTACTACAATAATTTCGACCTCGTAATGATAGTCATTAGTTGTTCTAGACTCCTCACTTTGCAATGCAGAAAAGGCAACTTGCTAATAAGGTCCTAAAATGCATAGACACCTTATGTTTTTTTCGTTCATTCCATTGAAAGTACCAATGACCAATTTCGTATCATGAGTTAATTCTAGTAAATTTTAAATAGCCAATTTATTTCCAATTGCGCTTAACTAGGTGGATTTGACATGCATGGGTGCATCCTAGTCCATGAAATTACCGTGCACAATTGCGATACCTCTATGTGAAATTAAAAATATGAAGAAAACCTGGACTTGTGGGCTTGGAGAAATATCCACTTGAATACTAGGAGATGAACATCTTGCAGGCACGCCTTGTGACTTTTTAGGGGCCATCGTAGATGTGATTTCGGCTTCTGGTTTGCCTTCATGGTTTACGAATTTACTCGCCGTGGTTCGCAGCCTTAAGATCTTTGCCCGTCTCCCTTGTAGGCGGAGATCCCCTTTGAAGTATGGATCCTTGAAAGAAGTACCGGTTTGCGGAATTGGGCTTATGGAAGGCATTAGGGTTTGCAGCTTGGGCCTTCTTTTTTTGGGAAAAAGAGGGGGTTCGTGAAAGGGTTTTGTGAAGGGCCTTGCGGGAATGGGGACTTTAAATCTCGGGCTAGGAATGGGCTTGTGGGTGATTGGTGAGAAGGGGGCTTTATAAGCTTCCTCTTCTTCTCTTCAAGGTCTCGGGCTAGGGATGGGCTTGTGGGTGATTGGTGGGAAGGGAGCTTTATAAGCTTCCTCTTCTTCTCTTCAAAGTTCTAGGCTAGGGATGGGCTTGTGGGTGATTGGTGGAAAGGGGGCTTTATAAGCTTCCTCTTATTCTCTTCAAAGTTCCGAGCTAGGGATGGTTTTATGGGGGATCTAGTGGGAAGGGGGGCTTAGGGAAGCCCCCTTAGAAGCTTCTAAGAAGCTTCTTACTATTATCAGTGACCACATGGAAGAGAGGAGGGTAATATGTATGACGTGGAAGAGGGATGACGGGGCGGCTATCAGCGCTGTAGGCGGCAGCGTTTGGCTTCACGGAGGCGATGTCTCCAGCGCGGTGTCCTCCCAGTCTTGCAGCACGGCCGCACAGTGTCGACTTCAAGTACTCCTCTTCCTTCAAGAATACAGTGCAACCTCTTTGCTTCCCCCTTCCAACCCCCCCTCCACTAAGGGGGGTTTTTATAGGCCAAGGGGGGGAGAGGGGACCTCCCCCACGTGGGTTGTGCATGCAGCCCACGACTTCCCTTGTTACCACCTCTCCCACCTAGCCATCCCCTTCCCTCAGCCACGCATCGGGTGGGGGGAATTCAGTAAAAAGAAATTTCAATTATTTGCACCTTATCCTCTTAACCTCCTCCCAAGAGGGAGTTTCCCCGTGGTTTATGTGGCTTGTAACCCCGGTCCCGGTTTGCCAATGCGGAGGCTGTGATTCTCACGTGTGGTTTACAAGTTACACTGTTGGTAATTCCAATACTGAGAATAACTTTTGCATGAGTTTCACGCGGTGTGCGGGAAGTCGGTCTAGTAATATTTTTAAGTGGAAATGTTACATTCTCTCTCCCTTGGAGGAATCGAGATGTCCTCATCTCGAGATGAACTGGGGATATTATTGGTTGAGAGTACTTTCATCCATCCAAGTGGCATCCTCCTCAGGATAATCTTTCCACTGGATGAGGCATTCTCTCAAGGTTCTAGATCTCAGTTGTTTCTCCCTAACATCTAAGATCGTGTTAGGCCATAGCTCAAGGACTCCTTGGCTAGGCATTACAACTTGTTGGTCATCAAGTACATGGCTAGGATTAGGTACATTTTCTTCAATAGGCTGATATGGAATACATTATGAACCTGAAGGTTCTCAGGGAGTTGCAGTCTATAAGCATTGGGTCCTAGGCACTTGAGGATCTTGTATGGTCCACAATACCTTGGACTTAGCTTCTTGCAATCTCCTAAGGATAGGAAACTCTTCTTTGGGCGTACACGAATGAAGACCATGTCTCCTTCCTCGAAGGTTCTATCTTGATGTTTCAAATCCGCGCATGCTTTCTGTCTATCCTTGGCGGCTTGGATGTCCTGTCTAATTGACTTCATTTGGTCATCCATCTCTTCCAACATCATCTACCTTGAAGCTTCAACCCTCAAGGTCGGATCTAAGAAGTTTAGGGGACTTCGACAGTCATGCCCATACAATGCTTGGAAAGGGGTCATCTAAATGCTTTGTTGATAAGAAGCATTGTAGGCTAATTCAACCAAGGGCAAGTATTGAATCCACCTTTTTGGTTCACAACAGCAGTGTGCCCTTAGCATATCCTCGATGACTGGATTGACTCGCTCCGTTTGACCATCAGTTTGGGGATGGTAAGCTGTACTAAAATAGATTTGAGTCCCAATGGCTTCAAAGATAGATGTCTAGAAGTGTGATGTGAAGAGAGAATCATGATCACTAATGATTCTTCTGGGCAACCCATATAGCTTGAATATCTCCTTGATAAACAACCTTGCAATGTCTGAGGCTTTATAGTTTGTATTAACAAGAACAAGGTGCAACCTTAGTAAGCATATCAACCACAACCATGATGGAGTTGTATCCTCCCTGAACTTGGGGTAGGCCAACAACAAAGTCCATACTAATGAATTCCCATTTCATTTGGGGAATGTCAAGTGGTTGTAACTTTCCTGGCATTTTGATATGTTTGGCCTTAATATGTTGATAAGACAAACACTCAGTGACATATTTGAGAACGTCACCTTTAAGCCTCTCCCAATAGTAGCTCATCCTAACTGCATTGAGAGTCTTGGCATAGCCAGGATGTCTTGAGAAAGGGGAATCATGAGCTTCCCAAAGTATCTTCTACTTGAGTGATTGGCTTGCCGGTATACATAATCTCATTCTATAGTAGATAAGTCCACTATTGATAGAGAATTCATGATACTTAGCCTATAGCTTCTGGTCCTGATCCTTAATAGGGATCTCCCTTAGCATCTTTTGATAGGCTGGATCATGGCATGCTTCTTCTCTAGCTAGCTCAAGTATTGGGTTGTTTGGCATGGATACCTTTGTGGCTAGTGATCTAGCTATTGATGGATTTTGCAAGATTAGAGAATTAAGGAATGCCTTGCGGACTTAGTGCATTAGCAACTACATTCTCCTTTCCATGTCAATATTTGATTTCAAAATCATACTCCTCCAGCACTTCAATCCACTGACGTTGCCTCATGTTAAGCTCGTTCTGGGTAAAGATCCACTTGAGACTTTTATGATCTGTCACTATAGTAAACTTGTTACCCAACAGGTAGTGTCTCCAAAGCTTTAGAGCATGGATGGCAGCTAACAGTTCTAGATCATGGGTAGTATAATTCTTCTCATGGCTCTTCAATTTCCTTAAAGAGTATGCTATAGGATGACCTTCTTGCATGAGCACACATCCTAAGGCAAGCATGCTAGCATCAGTTGCTACTTCAAACTCCTTATTGAGGTCCGAAAGTTTCAGGATAGGTGCTGATACCAAAATTTGCTTTAATCTATCAAAGCTAGATTGTTCAGCGATTGACCATGCAATGGATGTTTGCTTCTTCAGTAAATCCGTCAGAGGTGCTGCAATCAAAGCATAGTTTTTGATGAAGATCCTATACCATCCTGTCAATCCAAGAAAACTGCGTATTTCTTTGACAGTTGTTGGTATTGGCCATTTTAGAATATCTCTGACTTTGGCTAGATCCACTGAGATTCCTTTCGCTGATACGATGAATCCCAGATATTCAATCTAACGTTTGAAGAATGCATACTTCTTCATCTTAGCATAGAGCTTGTGTGTCCTCATTGTCTCAAGGACAATCCGAAGTTGGGGTTCATGATCTTCTTCCTGTTTAGAATAGACTAAGGTATCATCGAAGAAGACGAGTATGAAGTCATCAAGATATGGCCTAAAGATATCCTGCATTAACCTATTGAAGGTGGCAGGTGCATTTGCTCGGGGTGTTCACTATATATATATTCTCTATATAACGTACGTTCATGGCCTATTTATAAATATCCTAATCTGTGAAATTTTCTTCAATAAAACACAAACCCTTTTCTATTCAATATGTAAGTAACACCTTTATATGACACCCTTCTATATGTAAAAAATGTATAAAAATGGTGTTTTAAAACCCCCTTATTTTCAACTCACGTTATATATACATATACTCATGAGTGACCCCCCCCCCCCCCCCCCCCGAGTGCATTCGTCAGCCTGAATGACATGACTAGGAACTCAAAGTGTCCATATCTTGTGTTGAAGGCCATCTTTGGGATATCTTCTTCCTTGATCCTTATCTGATAGTAACTAGACCTGAGATCAATCTTGGAGAAAATCTTCGCACACTGAAGACGATCAAGAAGCTCATCTATTCTAGGAATAGGGTACTTGTTCTTACAGTTGATTTATTCAACCCTCTGTAATCAATACATAGTCGAAGCATTCCATCTTTCTTCTTCTAGAACAACACTGGAGCTCCCTATGGTGACCTGCTAGGACGGATGTAGCCCTGATCTAACAGTTGATTGAGCTGCTCCTTTAGCTCAATTGCTTCTAGGATGGACATTCTATAAGGCCTCTTTGCAATTGGCACATCTCCTGGCACTAGCTTGATCTCATGATCCACTTCTCTTTGAGGTGGGAGTTCTGTCAGATCTTCAGGAAATAGGTCCATGTACTCCCTTAGCCATGAAGATTCTTCACTAGACTCCTGCTTCTGATCTAGCTTATTAAGCTTAATCAAGTAGACATGTAGTCCCTTTCTAACTCCCTTTATAATCCGAGATGCTTTAGCCAATTGAATTTTCGGCTTTCGAGCCTCTCCTTGAGTGGTAACGAATTCCCCTTCAGAGTTTCGAAAGGAAACTTGGCCCTTTCCACAATGAATGTGGGCATCATTAGGTTTAAGCCAATCCATTCCGAGTAAACACTCATGGATACCTAGGTTCATGACCCTGAATTTTTCTCCCAGCAAGAATTCCACCTTAGCAGTTTGCCTGGTACAAGTGACCTCACGACCATTCGCTAATTCCACAAGCAAGGTAGGTACTTCTACTGTGGCTATTCCTAATCGTCTTGCACAAGCTAGTGAGATAAAGGAATGTGTACTGCCACAATCAATCAAGGTTTTGAAACCTTTACCTTGATAGTCCAATGGTGTCTGAATCACCGAAAACTGGCCATTCGGGCCTTTCTTGTGAAGAGCGACATGGACTGTTGCCCTCTCAAACTTTGCTTCCATGGTCGGGTCTTCTTCGCCTATTTCCATGTTGGCAACTCAGGCGGTTCTTCCTTTGCCTCGGGTGGTGGCTCCCTAGCCACGGGCAGTTCCTTAGAAAGGAGCTTGACGATATCCTCTGCCAAGCTTGGGACATTGCCTTTTGAAATGACCGGGCTCGTTACAGTGGAAGCAACGGAGATTGCGGCCATTACTTTGGGTAGGGACAAAGTTATTGACATTATTGGTCCTTGCTTTCTTTCTTTGTCCCCAGTTTTGACCTTGACTTCTCTTCGCTTGGGGCCTATATGCACCTCTGTTCTGGTCATTATAAGACCAAGTCTTGTTACTTCTTGGCCTAGCCTGCACCTCCTGAATTATAGACGCAGCCCGAATGAGTGCGTCTTGTAGATCTGTTGGGCACATAGATTCGAGGCGGGTATTCACATGTGGATTTAAACCGCCACAAAATTTTGACACCTGCTGTGTCATATCCATTTGTGGTGCATACTTCAGAAGTGAGACGAATTTTGAGTAGTATGCATCAAGAGTGAGACCCAGCTGTTTCACCTCGTAGAACTCATTCATTTTCTGTATGCGGTACACAGGTGGTAAGTATCTTCCTTGCACAACTTTCTTTAGCTTTTCCCAGGTAACGAATCCTTTCGAGATCCCTTGATCTCTGCACCATTGCTTCCACCAAAGCCTGGCTTCGCCAGTGAGCTTCAGCTTGGCGAGCGTAGCCTGGTTGGCGGGTGCAATACCGGTCGCTTCAAAGTAATCTTCCATGGACTCTATCCAAATCTCAGCATCTGCTTGGACCATCCTTCCTTTTCCATCAAATTCTGGAGACTTGATCTGCTTGAGAAGAAACTTCTTCTCCTGGATCACGGCTATACTTGATGTAGGGGATGAACTGGAAATCTGTACCTGGGGTTGTGCCTGGATAGAGGTTTTTTTTAACGTTACAACTCGTTAATCGTTATGATTATATTTCATACCCAATTCAGCTTTCGACCAAGAAACCTAGCCACTTAACTTTTTATCAATTCTCATAGAAAAGATAAACATTGATAAAAAGAAGTCTTATTTCATTTATATGGGCATAGCCCTTTTGGAAGTACAATATTTCCTGGGATGATAGAGCAACTGTTACATTAGTTTGGGGAGAATAATGTTGTGTTACATTTAGCTACGGAAACTGGATAATAGTATGGTTTCGGGTCATGGATCTTCATGAATCGATAAGTCATCGAAAGATTAGGGTATCCTTTCCTTTGGTACCCATTCTTCTTGTAGCATCCCAACACCTTGATCCTGTCGGCGGGGATTATGTGGGTCACCTCCTCGTATACATATGAGTTCAGCTCAACACTCCGACCTTCGATATGTAAAGTTGAGTTTACGTGAGCTTCAATAAAAATGAATAGCTTTATGATCTTCAGGTTCTCCAACCACTTGATCCTCTTTAGGTTGGTTCAAAGGTACGCAAACCGGTGGGGTAGCTATGTAGTAGATTCCTAAGTCACCTGTCCACCTCCGATCCACGTACAAAGGCGATGGATTATAAATATGGTCTAGGATCTTCATCATATCGATCCTTTGTCAATAATCCGAGAGGAATGCATCGCGGTCATAAACATGACTCGGAACACTAAGAACCTGTTCCATGCTTCATAATTCTGCAAGACAGTATCGAAAGTAAGGAAATGTTCTTAACAACATTTGCTTTACTTCTTCTTATTAAGATTTCTTATAAAAACAAATCCTTCGTTGGTTTGCTCTGATATCAACTGTAACATGTCCACCTATTCCCTTTCAGGACACGTCTTAGCAGCCCATCGGAAAGAGAGTCTAGAAATCTCCACCCGACACTCCCATGGAATGTTACGGGGTTTGCAATCTAGGACTTTCCGCGTTTGCCACGTAGCAGAAGTATTCTGGCCGTTCCCACTTAGGACCGCGACCTGAATCAAGGTTTCCCCTAATGGTCACTTTCCTAAACGGCAACTAGCGTCGAACCCCAAGCGAACTACTTTACGCAGAAACGCCAGGGCCGAAGCGGGTTTAAAAATCACTTGGTTCAAGGAGAATGGGAAACGAGAGGGATGCAAGGATCGACCTCTCTACCATAAGGCATAGTCCCATTCCATTTCCCTAAAATAGCATAAACTGGGATTTTTTGTAACCTAGACTCTAGGTCAGCGCCCTTGCTATTCATTTCCTTTGAGAAGATGTCCTTGCTGTCCATTACGTTTGAGAAAAGTTTCTGGCCAATCGGGACCACCCATCTGTAGGACGGACCCATGGCCACATCCACCGCACTTTCCTCAAGGTTGCTTTAGTTGTCTAATTACCTACCACATTTAGTTGGACATGTATTAAGCAGCTTCCTTAATTAGCCCATTAGACACTGGTTCCTTCACGTAATCTTAGCACTTGATATAGAAAAACAATGTCAAACAAGTTCCTTTTCAACAGGTTATCATATTTATCTTTGGAATACATTCATAAAGTTCAGCCCACAGGCTAATAACACCATATTGGGAAATATGGAAATTTCCCACAAGTTTGGAACATGTAGTCAAATCTTTGGATTTATCATAACTTGAACACTATAACTCCAAATCGAGCACTCTATAGCTCAATAGATTCCATATTTCAAGTGCTTTCCAATGATAGGTTACATCATATGGTTTTGAGAAACTTATGGGCATGTTATCCGGGTGCCACCTTTTTAGTATTCAAAAAATGAGAATTGGGAGATTCCTAAACTCACTAATATTGTGTTTAATCCATAATCGGCCCAAAGGCTATCCACCAATCCACAGGTATCACTAATCCAAGATTCCGCCCGTAGACTAGTATGCAAGCCTCGAGATCCAATCCCGAGTCACGTTGGCCTCTTGTGCAGGGCTCGGAAGGCAAGGGATTTACAGCCAGAGCCCCTGGTACCCAAGCATCCTCCTGCTCCAAGTAGCGCCCAACAGAGAGACCTCACGCGGTGGGATTGGTCCATGTTCCCAGGGCTGCTAACAACCCCCTTGGTTAGGGTCAGGTAGACAATCGGGGATAACTGAGGCTGCCTCTCCCTTCAGGCCTTCAACCTGAAGCATTAAATATCTTTCCAATCTTTAGTTCCTTAAGCAAACAATGCAAACAGTGCTTTCTAAACTGTTACAAGCACAATCAATTCCAGTGGTCGTTTATTTGGCCAACTGTAATGCATCCAGTATTCGATCCGGGATCAATTTCGACTTGGCAAGATTCTCAAGGGTTTGTTTGTTAACCCTTTTGTCCTTGGGTTAGGGCCATACCCTATTAACCCAACTTCACCAATACCATAGGTTTCATACATTAACAATAAATCCTGGCGACTATGTCACTCTAAATTGTCAACTAATCTTTTGCTTCCAAAAGCACATACCTAATTCCCCTTAACTTGGCAAATTTCTCACAAGAAAGGTGTTATAACAGGATGACTATTCATCCTCTTGCAAGTTAAACTTGCGTAAGAACTTGCCAACCTCATTCCAAGGAATTGCAACTCTTCCTTGTAACCAAACCACAAGACTATGCGACGTTGCAACTTGTTGCACAAGTGTTGCATCTATTCCATGGGATCATTTTGCCCATCGAACGATGTTTTCCGATCATAGAATCATGATTGGATAAGAAGCAGGGTTTAGGGTGTCATCTTACCCAACCCATTCCTAATTGCACTAGGCTGACAACGTTATGTCCTAGGGATTCCAACTCAATCCGAGTTTCATCATTTGAACAAGTGGTCCTTAGGGTAGAAACCCTAGATCGTTTCTTGCAAGAGCGTCCAATTGTCCCTACATTTCGTGAATGTGGGTAGGACCTTTGGGTATGAGGGTTTCGACTTGGCAACAAGTGCGAAACTAAGCCGAGTCTTTATCGTGCTAAAACCTAGTTAGCACTTGGGGTATTTATCGTATCGATTGAACCATCCTATGCGAATTCCTTGCGGTTTAGTAGATCCAATTTACTTGTCTTGTGACAAGGATGAACCATTCCTAGAGATGTTAACTTGATCTAAAAGGGGAAAACTAGTTGCATTACGACACAATTCTCGTAAGCACACGATTCATTGCCTCTACGTATGATTAGATTCACAATCCCTAACTTTTCTTATTAAGACCAAAGCGCATGTTAAATTTCGGCATAACTTCCATTGATCCTACTAGGACATGCATTCACGATTCAAGCCACTAAGCTTTTAAGATTTTATGCTTAAATGAACCATGCAGCCTTTCCCTAACTACATCTCTTGATGAATGAAATTCTTCGTATGATGAATGTGCATTATGCAATCTTTTCCTAACTACTACATAGTTAAATGAGATTCATGCCAATTTAAGCTAGAGTTAACCTATTTCATGCAACCCTTAGAATCTTTTCCATGCTTTGCTATTTCCTACGGTTGATAACGACTTCCTTAATGAATCATTACGAGAAGATTTGTCTAAAAATGCGACATGAGATTTAATCTTTCCATGCCTAATCAAAGGTGTACTACAATAATTTCGACCTTGTAATGATAGTCATTAGTTGTTCTAGACTCCTCACTTTGCAATGCTCAAAAGGCAACTTGCTAATAAGGTCCTAAAATGCATAGACACCTTATGTTTTTTTAGTTCATTCCATTGAAAGTACCAATGACCAATTTCGTATCATGAGTTAATTCTAGTAAATTCTAAATAGCCAATTTATTTCCAATTGCGCTTAACTAGGTGGATTTGATATGCATGGGTACATCCTAGTCCATGAAATGACCGTGCATAATTGTGATACCTCTATGTGAAATTAAAAATACGAAGAAAACCTGGACTTGTGGGCTTGGCGAAATATCCACATGAATACTAGGAGATGAACCTCTTGCAGGCGTACCTTGTGACTTTTTAGGGGCCATCGTAGACGTGATTTCGGCTTCTGGTTTGCCTTCGGGGTTTAGAATTTACTCACCTTGGTTCGCAGCCTTAAGATATTTGCCTGTCTCCCTTGCACGCAGAGATCCCCTTTGAAGTATGGATCCTTGAAAGAAGTACCGGCTTGTGAAATTCGGCTTATAGAAGGCCTTAGGTTTTGGAGCTTGGGCCTTCTTTTTTTCGGAAAAAGAGGGGGTTCACGAAAGGGTTCTTGTGAAGGGCCTTGCAGGATTGGGGACTTTAAATCCCATGCTAGAAATGGGCTTGTGGGTGATTGGTGGGAAGGGGGCTTTATAAGCTTCCTCTTCTTCTCCTCAAGGTCCCGGGCTAGGGATGGGCTTGTGGGTGATTGGTGGAAAGGGGGCTTTATAAGCTTCCTCTTCTTCTCTTCAAAGTTCTGGGCTAGGGATGGGCTTGTGGGTGATTGGTGGGAAGGGGGCTTTATAAGCTTCCTCTTCTTCTCTTCAAAGTTCCGAGCTAGGGATGGTTTTATGGGGGATCTAGTGGGAAGGGGGGCTTATGCAAAACCCCTTAGAAGCTTCTAAGAAGCTTCTCACTACTATCAGAGACCATGTGGAAGAGAGGAGGGTAATAAGTACGATGTGGAAGAGGGATGATGGGGCGGCTGTCAACGCTGCAGGTGGCAATGTTTGGCTTTACGGCGGTGATGTCACCAGCGCGCCGTCCTCCCAGTCCTATAGCACGGCCGCACAGCGTCAACTTCAAGTCCTCTTCCTTCACGAATACAACGTAACCTCTCTACTTCCTCCTTCCAACCCCCCCTCCACTAAGGGGGGTTTTTATAGGCCAAGGGGGGGAGAGGGGACCTCCCCCATGTGGCCTGTGTATGCAGCCCACGACTCCCCCTTGTTACCACCTCTCCCACCTAGCCATCCCCTTCCCTCAGTCACGCATCGACTGGAGGGAAATTTAGTAAAAAAAATTTGCAATTATTTGCACCTTATCCTCTTTACCTCCTCCCAAGAGGAAGTTTCCCCGTAGTTTATGCAGTTTTGAACCCCGGTCCTGGTTTGCCAATGCGGGGGCCTTGATTCTCGCGTGCGGTTTACAGGTTACACTGCCAGTAATTCCAATACTAAGAATAACTTTTGCATGAGTTTCACGTAGTGTGCAGGAAGCCAGTCTAGTAATATTTTTAAGTGGAAATATTACAAGTAGTCCCATTGAGAGAGGTTGGATTTAAAGGCTGAAGTGAATGAGAGGAAGTAGGGATTCGAGCAAGCAAGAAACTAGTAAGAAGTTCTTCCATTCTTCCACTCATTCTCTTGGATAGTGCTTGTGGAGGCATTAGAAGCAGCCTAGAAACACCATATTAGAGAATTTGGAAAATTTTCAAGTCTCAGTTTCAAATAAATATTAAATATTTGATCACGTTGTTACGTGAGCAGTGATCGAGAGTAAGCCTCACTCACAACCCGATAACGAGATATTAAGGAGTGCTGGTTAGGATAATTGACTTTGTTTATGAACAACACATACATGAAAAAGTTTAAATTTTTGCAAACACCACACAAGCCACACACAAAACCCAATGACAACAATGCCTCTTATAGGTCAAAAACAACGAAAACACAATCCAGATAGAGCATCACACACACTTCGCGCAAAATTCAAAAGCTCAAACTTCGAAAACAAAACCAATTGTACTAAATTCTCTTACCTTGAAAAAACCTTGAGCCGACGCTTTGACTCTACAACATCCGATTTGTCGATCAATTCGATCAACACGTCAAGACTCCACCCTTGTACATGCAACCCTCCACTCTCCTCACTCACGCTACAAATCTTTTGCAAGGAAGAAGGCAAGGCCCTTTGCACCTCTCTCTCCCCCTAGTCTTATAGAGTTTTTCCAAATTCACGTGTGTGTTTAGGCTTTTAGAAAAGCCTAAGGATTTTTAATGTGTTCTTGCTTCACCTTAACACCTAAACGCTTTGAAAGAATCCAAAGCCTAAATTTAAGGCTTTGTATCAATTATATAGCCTTAAAGCTATTTTTCTTTAGTACGTTTTGTAAACGGCACCTTGCATCGTCAGTGACCGCCAAATCTCCGTGTCCTCGAAAAATGTCGTTGAATTTCTGCGTCAACCAGAATCTGATGCTGCCGTCTTTGCTTGCGTTTTAAAACGCCGTCACCTCAGGTCGCCATCAACGGTCCGCATTCTGCAAAATGTCGATTCTTCAGCGTAATTTAACGCGCCCGCCGCGAACTGCTGCTAGGCATTCTCTCCCAGTTTGTCAATCCGACCTTTCTAAAGGCTCTGTATCATCGGATTCATATTCGACAGTCTCTCCACCACCACCTCAACTTTTCTAGCATTTTGTACCATTCATAAGCGATTTAGCCATAATGTTCTTTGCTCCGGTCCTCAGCCTGGATCACCATGAAGTCCTTCTTTATCCCTTGTAGACGGCTTTCCTAGTTATGCCAACCTTCATGCCCATTTATATTATTATGCTCCGATGCCTGAAGCACTGTGGAGCCTCTCTAATCCTGTGAGCCGTGCGGTGCGGTATAGTATTCGCACAACATAGGAATGGATAATACTGCATCTCGCATATATGTTTTTGCAGAGTGTATCCCATCCCAAACAGCAGCTTGCTTTACGACATTCCTGACAAGGAATCGCATCACAATGATTTCTGGTATGACCTCTCCCATAACTCATTGACGGGTATTGGTTTCTAGAATTCCTTCTTATGTCTTGTATCTTTCGATATGATGCCTCGATTTGCCAATAGTATAAGCTTTTCGATATGATACATGTGTTTATGCATCATATAAAATGCAAACACAGTTTCTTGATTATTTAAGATCCTTATCATCACCTCTCAACACTCATCAAGAAATCTTCATACTCTTCTCCACCTACCCAAAATCTCAATGCCACTTAAAAAGAATGATGGTCCTCAAAATGTTGACAAGGAAAACAATGCATCTCATAACTAGCACATCATCCTTCACAACCCTCAAACTCACCCAACCACCTTACCCACTCAACTAGAGGTTCCTAACTCAGTGGAGATGAATTTCTTGAGTGAGCTTCTTCTTATGTGTATGGTATGTGTTTGGCAAAACAACTCAAGAAAGTCTCCCACCACACTATTTGTGATATGGTATCAGAGTAGTGCAACTAAGAGAGGCTCATTTTGAAGGATAAAGTGAAGGAGAAGAATCAAGGATCCTAGCAAGCAAGCAAAGGGTAAGGGGTTCTCCCACTTTTTCACTCTTTCTCTTAGATAGTACTTGTGGAGACATCAAAAGCAAGGAAAAGAAATAAGCTTAGATTTCTCTAAGATTTTATGTATAAGCAGAGCATTCTATATTCAAACTAAGTCAATCAAGACCTATGTACTACCTTTTTTGCCATTTGAGATCATTTTGGGCCTTGTTTTAGACCCACAAGATTGTGAACAATAATTGAAGGATATACTTCAATTCTATTTGGGTCAATCCAGAGTGGGTGAACAAGTTATGGATTTTGAATCAATAAGTTTTGAGGTATTTGCGAAGAGTCAAACACAAGTTTTATCTATAAACAATTACTTATCACATGAAATATTAAGCAATCAATGAAAGAGGCAGCTTATTGTGTTGTTGTGCACTCATTGTAAAGCTTGCATAAGACTTACTTATGGTTTTGTATCGATTTTTTGATAATGGTGAAGAATATTGAGAATCCCGTCATTGAAAAACTAAACAAGAATAACTACCCATCATAGAAGTTTCATGTGACAAACTTATTGGAAAATACCTCTATGAGTTTGTTTCAGTTGAAGAAAAGAAGCAAGCGCTATGTAATCCTATGACTATAGAACAATTGAAAGTGTGAAAAGAGTTGAATGCAAAAGATAAAAAGATAATGTATTGGCACCTATAGTTATTGATAATACATTGTTGCAACATATCACAAATGCAAAAATGTCACATGCATCTTAGACAAATTTTTAGAACATCTTTTTAGTAAATACAATGATATGTAAGATTCAACTCATGCAAGGGTTGAATATTTTGAACAAAGAAAATATGTTCATAAATGAGTATTTTTTGAATGTGAGAAGCATTGTAGATGCCTTAGCAGCTATTGATGCAATGCCTCATGATGATGATTTTTTAAAATCTACCTTGGATGGCCTTAATACTGAGAAGACTTAAAATTTATTTTGTCACTTTTGTGTATGTATGGAAGTTGTTTCTAGTTTTTTGATGAGTTTTCCTCTCATGATCATTGAAGAGATCAATATGCAAGGTGAATCATCTGAAAAAAGTGGTGAATAGGTCCAAAATTTTCACTCAAGTTTAGGAGGAGAATATGAAAAATCCTCTTCAAGAAGCTGTGGCATGGAACGTACTCATGATAACTAGCAAAATATGGTAAATTAGTAGTTTGGTGAGATATAAGTTTCAATAGGCCATAGAAATTATAGAGATAAGGGGAGTTTTAGAGGAAGAAGGGGATAGGAGAATAAAGGTTCTAGAAATTCTAGTACTATTCATCATTATTATGGAAAAACAAATAATATTGTAGCCTAACATTATGCTAAGGTGTGATTATCCATAGTGATAAGTTACAACAAGGAAACTATGCATCATTTTCATGACATAATGAAGACATAAATGAGCATCTCTTTGTTATGCATCATATGATGAATGCTATTACAAAAAAGGGGACACATGATAGTGTCTAGTATGTTGATCTGGTATATCTAATCATATGACCAGCCATGTTGAATGATTTAAAGAGATGCAATATTTACAAAATCTAGGTTATGTGCAGATGGATGATGATTTATGCCACCTAATTTCACACTTTGAAAAATTTTCCTTGTCCTTGCACTACAACAAAAAGACTCCATAGACACGCTTGTAGACACAATATTTGAATTGTGAAAAAAAATGTCGGGCGCGTTTATTAACGCGTCTATTTCCGCGTCTAGAAAATCGCATCTAAAAGCGCGCTTATGATCAGAGTTACACGCACACTTAGACGCGCCTATAGACGTGCGTATAAATGCGCTACATAAATATATAATCATATTTATAAAAAAGTGAATATATTTATATTGTGCGTCTATACATGTGTGTATCTACGCGTCTAAAACCGTGTTTACTTTGAAAGATTTTGACGAGAATAGACTCGCATTTATCCTGCAATTTAGACGCGTTGATAGACGCGCAAAACAGAGGTCTGAAAAAAAAAACCAGAGAGCATGTGGCTTTGCAAGCCACATGCTCTTTGGTTTTTTTCCCCCCATCAACATCAAATTGTATGCTTAGGGAAAACAAAGAGATACTGAAAACAAAACAATGTATGTAGCACACGAAATTTCATATATATAGATGAAACGTTTTTACATTATGAGTTCTAGTGCTTGTGACGTCATGGTCGCAAGCACTAGCTGAAAGTAATACATATCAAAAATGAAAATTACAAGCCAAGGGGAGGCATGCATGCATGGGGCTCCTCTATATCTCCTTAGAAGAGGCATCATCATCGCTACCACCACTACTGCCTGTGCCGCTACCGTTGCCGCTACCGCTACTGCTAATCTCCCCTTCGCTATCCTCAACTGTATCAGGGTTCGCCTACACAAAGGATTAAGATATATAAATACCATTACAAGCAATAAATTAGAGTTATCTATACTTTTCATGTAAAAAATAAAACATACCTCTTCTGGTGGTGGAATCCTCATGGCGCAATTATATTTCTCCTCCATGATGAGTCCCTCCTCGTAGAAATGCTGCCAAGTGGACGCCCGATTATGACCTCAATGGTAGCCTACCTCTCTAGGAGTAGGCATCCTACCAACGATATGGAACTACAAAACAATTTGAACATACAACGTATTAAAACACACTACATAATGAAGTGAAACAAATTACAAATTTTAATTTAAAAAAAAAATCAAATAATACTTACAAACTCAGCCTCACATGACTCCCTGCCACCCGATCCATAATGCGACGATCCCATGGTTGCCATCTGGATACATCGCGCCTCTGCATGCTGGCGACGTCATTTTCTCCATTGCTCTCTTCTTGGTCTCTTTCCACTCCTTGCGGTGGCAATTGGGTGGTTGGCCATATCCAAGGCACCCCTGCTCTTATCTTCGCAATGACTCCTTGGCTCGCATCATAAGGTGAGACCTCTTGTTATAAAGCGCGTCTCTCACCTTTGACCATCCCCAATCATCTGAGAATCGTGAATTCTCGGGATTAGGGTACCTTTTATGTACTGCCCGCAGTACCTCTTGCCACAAACCATTTTTTTGGTGCTTGAAGGAAATCATGCAATCTTTGTATGTGGCATGCACGACACTCCTCAAGTAGGCTATCACTTCCCTCCCCTCAAAGTCATGCAAGATACCACCAACATCAGTGATAGAGTAGTACATTTGTGGAGGCTCACCTCTCTCATTTTTCGGTGAGGGTGATCGAGAGCCACCACCTAGGCAACCCCCACAAAGCCCTCGACCTCCTTGTCCTCCCGCACCACTCTCCCTCCTCCCTCAATGTGCACTACCCTCTATCTCACTCAATACACGTGCCTCTGCAGATGTACATGCTTCGGCCGATCCATGTACCTCAGCTGATCCCTGTGTAGGCAAAGATGTGATAGGTATCCCAGACATCACACTGAAAACCTCATCTGCAGTGGGAGGGCGACCAAGATAATTGGTCATCTCCCCCATGAATTGCTCCTTGTTGAATGGGGTGCTAAAGGATCCAGGATTCCACATCTACACAAGAAAAATCATATTACCCAGTGTAGATAAAACATATTATATACAGCGTCTATACCTGCGTCTCTATGAGCATCTATATCTACGTCTCTGTGGGCATCTGTTAGTGCGTGTATCCTCGCGTGTACACTGCAGAGCACCCGCGTCCGCACACGCACTCAAAGACGCGCCCCCAGAGAAACATTTTTCGCGTCTATATCTGCGTCTACACTGAGATGTAGACACGCTGTCGAACTGCTGTGCATCCGAGATGTGGAATCCACCAAAAAGGTTATGCTGAACATGGACCATTTGTCAAGGCGCTTGCTTCTTATCATCACATGTAATTAGACGGTGTCTGTCCAGATGTTGTCAGCCATTGGACATGGGTTTTGACTATATTATAGTCAACAAATAAGACTTTTACATATGGAATAAGTGGATCTTTTTGGTATGCCACTAGCTCAGCCGTACAAATACTTCTTTTCGGTATCATTGTTATGGAAATTAAGCGAAGGATACTAAAGGTTCACACTGTTTTGGAACTTGTTCGACATGCTGAGATCCGGAGGCTGGGGCTAATGGGAACTCATGATATTGTGCTAGGAAATGGATTGGTGAGCATGTATGCTAAGTGTGGTGCATTCGCAAAAGCAGAAGAAGTGTTTGATAAGCTAGCAGCACCAAATGTTGTCTCTTGGAATGCCCTAATCTCTGGGTATGCTAACCTTGGCAATGCTGAAAGGGTTATCAACTCATTCTGGAAAATGTTGGTAGAACATGTAGAGCCAGACAGTGTCACATTTGTTGTTATGCTTACTGCTTGCAGTCTTGTAGGGCGAGTGGAGGAGGGGCTTATGTACTTTGATACTATGAGTGCTGTGTATTGCATCATCCTGAAAAAAGAGTACCACATTTGCATGGTTGATCTTCTCAGCCGTGCAGGGCAGTTTGACAAGGCAATAAGCATAATCTTGAAGGAACCGATTTTGGAAATGTGGATGGCTCTGTTTGATACAGAATCGAATAGCAGCAATACCAAATAGAGCTGCAGCAGTAGTTTTGACATGCATCACTCAATGGCTGAAAGAAAAGCCAGCCGCTTTATTAAGCGGAAGGCAATTTGGGGAAAATCACTTTATTAGTCGATTGAAAGGGGAAGCTTTCTCTGAGGGGCGCCGGGAAATTGGGAAGAAGGGGCTTTTCTATGGAGTTACCACTTATTTTGGGAGATTCGTGTTTGTGATGGCTCTGAGGGAAGATTCCACTGGTAGAGATCTGTTTCTGGAAATAGCATTGCCGAATCATTGCGAAGGGACCTGTTTTTTTGCGCTCCGACTTTTGGTAGTCTTTTCTTCCCTGAATGCGATTTATGACCGCCATTGATTTTGGCTCAGCTCTTTGATTATTCTTAGGGCAGCGCTGTCGAGTCTCATAAGTTATGGAATGCTCGGATGTATATTTGTCAAAGTCTCCCTTGGAGTTTCTTTGTGCAGCGTTTCCACAGATTGATACCCGTCTTGTGAAAGCCAGATTGATACCCGTCTTGTGAAAGCCACAATACTCAAGCACGGTGACGATTTGAAATCCGCAGATTCGCGCCTGAAAAATTACGAATCAGCAAGCAACTTCAAGCTAGTTATTGTTGGTGATGAAAGGCTAAGTAGTGGAGGACTTGGACAGCAGTTCATTTCATCCGGTTCTTCGAATCGCGTTCTGTTGCAATCAGTCTCTAAGATTGCAGAAACAAGTGAAAATCAAGATGCAAGTTCTTTTGCAGCAAGTGGACTTATTGGCACTAGATTATTCACCCCAGGAGGACAGTGGAGAACCCTTTCAGCAATGTCATTTCAACCTCTAGAATCTGGTCAATTTTTAGGACGCACAGAGATAATGCCAGATCAAAAGCAGAAGTATCTTCAACATTTGTAGCAGCAGCCACAGTTACAGCTACTACAAAATCTTCAAGCCTCTCAAATTGCAGCATTTTAACATCAACAGTTTTATCTTCAGTTCTTTTGTTCTCAAAGAACCTTCCCACATTTGGAGATCCTTATAGACAGTTAGCTTAAGCACATATGCTAGAGCATACACTGAATCCAGTTGTAAAACTCTATCAAAGCTTTACCTTGCAAGCTCCACATTCCTATGAAACTTTCAACCTGCAACAGAGATCTCAGACTTTTAGATTCTGCATTATGATCTGTAAACCTAGTGCCATTAAAAGTGAATCAGATGCCTTTGAATCAGTTTAAAACAATATCAACATGGCAATGAAAATGCATGTTACACAAGTTTGATCTTATCACAATTCTATATGGTGAAGAATTACGTATTTTGGAAGACCTGTGAGACAGAGTTTTAATTGTGCAAGAGCTGTGTATATCTATGCAAAATTACACCAGATCTGGATGGCTGCTACAGAAATGTTATCTATTCAAGAGAGTTGTTAATTATATGACATGAGTATTTATCAAGTTGTTTATTGGAGATGCTCCCGTTCAGATATGACATGAGTATTCATCAAGTTGTTTATTGGAAATGCTCCCATTCAGATGTAGTTGGATGTATGTCACATATTATCTAAAATTGAGCTTTCAAATTGAATCTGATCTCGCTTGATTGATCTTCTATCCTGAAATTAGTCAAGGTCCTCTGTGGTCGTGACTTTGCTTTTGAAAACCCTTCGACATATTTGGTGAACCCGACGTGAAAGCGTCGCAGAAATTTCAGGATGGGAGATACTTCAGCCTCTATTTCAGCCTCTTCCACGATTCCAGCTGCGTCCTCTACTTTAGCTCCATCAATGACTGCTGCGTCAAGTACTTCAACAGAGGATCTAAAGCAGATTTTGTAGAATATATCCATGTATATGGAGCTCCAAAATTAGCAGACACAATTGTATATGCAGCAGCAGCAACAATTGCATCAACAACAGCTGCCTCAGCAAAGGCAACTCTATTCGGAGCAGGAGAATGCAAACAACGCGACTAAGGCGATTGAAGCAGTTGAGAATGAGAAGAAGCTATTTGATGGCCGTAATGTTTCAGCATATTTGAAGACATATGAGATCAAGATGGGGTTTTTTGGAGTTCCAGCTGGACTTATGAGTAAGTACTTCCTTCATCTTGTCACACCCGCTTTGAGGAAAAAAATGACTGATCTTCTTATTCAAAATTTGCATTGGCAAGATTTTAAAAAGGCCCTGAAAGAAGAATATTTCCTTGAGGACTTTGGTATGGCTACTCGGCGGTCATTCTGAGAGTGGGTCTACATGCCAAACAAAGGTCTAGCTGCTTCAGAGTTGATTCGAGAATTTGAAGAGAGGTATAGTCAACTTGATGCCATTGAACAAAAAGCATTGGATATTGAAAAAGTTGAGCTTTTCTTGCAAGCTGTAGATCTTGCTCTTCAGGAAGAATTGGGAGAGCTTCTTGAGGATCGCACGAAGCCCATGGGTCTTAAAACGGATTGGCAGGATGCCCAAGATGCAGTCTCGACTTTGACCAAAAGGAGGATATGGAAGACTCGCCTACAGAATGGTTCCATGACACCGACACCATCATCTGCTCCTATGCCTGCTTCTATCCCTGTTATTTCTTCTCCTCCTCAGCCAGTTTCTTGGCCTATGCCAGTGCCTACTGTTTCCACTCCACCTATTCCTCCTGTTCCACAACTGATGCCTACACCTTCTGCTCCAAAACCATCCGCTCCATCAGTGCCTACCTCTCTTGATGGCATAATCAAAGGCATAACAGATTTGACACTGGAGTCAGTTAAAGCGGAGTTGGTGGGAAAATTGAAAGAGCAGTTTGCTTTGACTGTGCCTACTACTTCTTCTAGTGCTCCTACTGTACCTAGGAGTGCTCCTAGTGCACCTAGGAGAGATCGGAGATGTATTTGGTGCGATAGTACGGACCATCAGCATTGCAGGGATTGTGAATCTTTTCAGGATGCAAGGAGGAAGAATTTGGTATATTGGGGACAAGATGGTAAGATTTGGTTGACTGAGACAGGAGCTCCACTTGCTACCAACTTTGGTAAAGGTGGAATGAAGAAGTTAGTGGATGACATGGCTGCGCGTACTTCTTATGTGATAGCTAGAGGTGATGCTTCTGCATATGGAGTCCAGATTGAGAAGGGATCAGAGACTCAGTCAGCACTATGGACTTATGCTATGGAGACTGCAAACAAGGGAAAAATTCAGCAAACTGTTTTGACTAGTGCAGGCTCTAGAATCAGATCAGAGACAGGTTGGGATTCGCCTGTTGACAGGTACTCTATTTATGCTTATTTGGCTAAGTCTCATGGAGCGGATGTACTTGTTGAGGAGAAGCGTAAGAGGGATGAAGAAAATCCAAGTGCAGCTAAAAAGACTAGAGGGGGTGAGTTTGTTACTCCACCTACTGCAGGACCGTCTTCAAGACCAGGGCCAGATCGACAGATGGAAGATGCTCAAAAGAGAGAAAAGAGGCAAGAGCCTAGAGAGAGAAAGCAGCCAGGGTTTAGATTGATGTCCAATATTGAGACATCTACGGACATGAAGAAAATCTTTAATGACAAGATACTTAGCAGTGAGGTGACTTTCACTATTTCTGAGGTTTTGGGTATCTCGAAAAGAGAGTTTCAGGATCAGTTTCAGGAGGTCCTGAAGAGGAAAAGACATGCATTGCCACCACTGATACACATGGAGTTTTGATTGGGGAGTTGGATGAGGATGAGGATGAGGTTATGGTTGAGAATGCTTTTGTTTTTCCGCAGGTAGAGAAGAGGGTTCAGCCTATGCATTATGCTGAAACTGATGAGCCTGTCTTGATACCGCGTAGTCACTTTTCGCGGAGCCATTGGGCTAGGGCAACTACAGAGACGATGGTAAAGATTGGAGAGAAACAGGTGCCTTATGTTGCATTGGTGGATCATGGTTCAGAGATTAATCTCATAGTTCGTGGAGTTTATGAGAGTAACAGATGGCCTATGGATGTAGAGCATGGGTGGCGTATGAGAGCCGCCAATAACACTGCAGGTGATTTGTAAGCTGCTTGTCCCAGTGTCAGGGTTTCTATTGGTGATGTAGAGGAGGATTTCCATTTCTTTGTGCAGGATTCATGATCTTATCCTATAATTCTTGAACAGCCATTCATCACAGAGATGCGCATGGAAACAAAGGTAATGGATGATGGATCTGCTTATGCACGGATTCGCAGTAAAGATGGCATAAGAGCAGTTCAGTTTATGACTGTGTGTGTGAACCATGTTAGAAACAGAGATACTCTCAGAGATGCACCTTTGCCCACTGTGAGGGATTCGGGTTTTCATTAGGTACCGCCGTTTCGCGAGACAACGGTGGTACAGAGCGAAGGAGATTGGAGTTCTCGCCTTCTGGCAGCAGTGTTTTCTCCTCCGGTTTTGTTGGGATTTCAGCCAGTTCGATGAGCTATCAGAAGATTTCTAGGTTGCCTAGAGCTGCCAGGCAGTACATATGCAGGAAGGAGAAAAATTTGAAAAATGCAGGAATTTTAGAGGATGATGAGCACATAGATGGGATGTATGACAGTGTGATTTGTGCAGATACAATTTGACAGAGATGGAAAATATGCTGAAAACTGATATGCAGAGTTATCACAGTAATGTATTAGTGCAATCCCTGGATATGTTTCATGAAATTGCAGATTTTGTGTCACAGATTGAGTCAAAGGCTGAGATGATTCAACAAAAAGTGTTGAGTGCTGAAGAAATTCAGCAAACAGAGTTTCCTGCTGATTATGATCAGCTTACAGAGACACAGAGGGCTGAAAACTTTCAGCCAATAGAGTTTACTGCTGAAATATTTCAGCATTCAGAGTTTAGGGTTGTTCCTATGCAGTCCATAGAGCAGAGGGCTGAGGATATTCAGCCATTGGAGTGCAGAATTGCTGATTTACAACAAGATTTGAGTAATGTAGAAGAGCATAATGAAGCCAGGGTTGACACCAAATACGAAACTGTGGATAAGAAGGTGAAGCCGGTAGCTGTACCGCTTCCACCTGACAGTGATCAGCAAATAGAGAGGGCTACTAAACAGCCAATTTTGAGGAATCCGGAGCATATTGGTCATAAATTTTCAGCAGAGACTCTTACTGAATTGAAAATTGGAAATGGTGATTTTTTGTTACCCATAGAGAAGCAATGCTTTCAGGAGATGCTTGAGCGACATGGAAGGGGATTTGCTTTTTTCCCGCATGAGATTGGATGTGTGAATCCTGATATTGTTGCTCCTATGGTGATCTTTACTATTCCTCATATTCCATGGAATCTTCGACCTATTCCAGTGCCTAAAGCACACCTGCCAAAGCTTATTGATTTATTGAATGAGAAAATCAGGATGGGAATTCTTGAGCCTTCATCTGCACCATACTCAAACAGGTGGTTTACAGTTCCAAAGAAGAATGATACTCTTCGATTTATTCAGGACATACAGCCAGTGAACAGAGTTACTATCAGGAATGTTGGTATAGGTCCAGTTGTGGATGAGTTTGCAGAAGCATTTGTTGGACATGCCATCTATTCTTTAGGTGATTTGTATTCGGGATATGATCAGTTTCAGCTGGCTTTGGAAAGCAGGGACATAACCACCATGAGAACTCCTATTGGGCTTGTCAGGATGTGTACCTTGCCTCAAGGTGCCACTAATTCTGTTGCGCATATGATGAATGCCATGCATAAGGTTCTTCGTGATTATATACCTCAGTTTACTATGCCTTTCTTGGATGATGTGCCCATTAAGGGGTGCGCAGAAGAAGAGAAGAATGAGAGTCTAAATGAGCAGGGATGCAGATACTTTGTGGCTGATCATATTTCAGCTTGTGAGAGATTTTGGCCAGGTTAGAAGAAGTGAACTTGACACTATCAGGGCAAAAATTTGTTTTTGGAGTGAATGAGGTTGTCATTGTTGGACATATGTGTGGGTATTATGGCAGGAAACCCTCACCTGATAAGGTGAATGTTCTACCACTTCAGAGGTACGGAGATTCATTGGAGCTTGTGTGTTTTATATGATTTGGATACCTCATTTTGCACACATAGCATATTGTTTATATCAGTTGCTTCAAAAGGGGCAGAAATTCTATTGGGATGAGAGCCACACTAGAGCCATGCGGAAATTGAAGAACTTATTGTAGAATGCTCCTACTCTTAGGAAAGCGGATTATAATTGTGGAAAGCCTATTGTATTGATAGTTGACACTAGTCCAATTGGCATAGGTTGGGCTGTGGGTCAAGATGATGCAGATGGAAATAGGTATGCTATTCGGTTTGGGGCGAAAGTCCTAAATGAGAGACAGAGGAGATATCCGCAAATCAAGAGGGAGTTACTGGGGATTGTTACGAGTCTCAAATGTGACAAGGAGTACTTTATTGGAGCTTCAGTTGTGGTAGAGACAGATTGCTTGCCATTGATTGGTATGATTACGAGTTGCTCTACTCCGGATATAGCTATGCTGAGATGGATTGCATACATCAAGTCATTAAATCCGAAATTTAAACACATAGTAGGGAAGGATAATCCAGTGGCAGATATGCTGTCTAGAGCCAGATATGATGATGAGGAGACTCTACTTGCAGAAGAGGATGATGCAGAAATTTCAGCCACTATGGTTGATCATGTTTGTCATGTCTATGATATTGTGGCTTTCATAGAAGAACTCTATGTTGGAGATTGGTTGCAAATTGGCAAGTACCTTAGTACACTAAGCAAAAGAGATGAATGGACAGATGAAGAGTTCAAGAAGATCAGAAGGAAAGCCTATGGTTATTTTCTCAAGGACGGATTTCTTTGGAAGCATCCGAAGAAAAGAGGCGGATTACCTTTGCGGGTTGTCTGCGATAGAGTGACACAGTTACAGGTGATGAGGGAGTTTCATGAGAGTCCTTGGGCTGGTCATAGAGGAGTGTGGGCTACTTATGAGAAAATCAAGGAGAAATATTGGTGGAAAGGCATGTATAGAGATGTTTCTCACTTTGTTGAGACTTGCAGAGACTGCTAGATGTATTCGGTAGTGCGTCATCGAGATGAGCTTCATTCGACCTATCCGCTATGTATTCATTATAAGTGGGTAGTTGATTTGGTTACTATGCCTATGGGTCTATGGCAGATGAGGTATATTGTTTTGGCTAGAGAGGATCTTACCAATCATGTTGAGGGCAGATCTTTGAGAACAAAGACCACTAGTGCAGTGTGTAAGTTCTTATTGGAAGAAATTTTCTGCAGGTATGGCTGTGTGGGTAAGATCACTACGGATCGCGGTGAATTGGATGCAGATGAAGCTAGGGAGTTTTTCTCTCAGCTAGGAATCAAGTTGGCTCTAACTACAACATATAATCCAAAGGGAAATGGGAAGAGTGAAAGAGGGCATCCGCCGATAGTGAAAGCATTAGCCAAAGCATGCACAGGACGGATTGGAGAATGGCCGAGACTTCTACCATTTGCTTTGTGTGCTGATTGTACGACTCACAGTGTTACCACAGGATATATGCCTGCAGAGTTGATGTATGGTCAGAAACCTGTTATGCCGACTGAGACTTGTGCTTTGACTTGGTCAGTTTTACCTTGGCAGGAGGATTTGACGAGAGAGAAGCTCTTAGCTCTTCGGATTCGGCAGTTGGAGAGAAGACCAGAGGATATTCAGCTAGCTATTGACAGGTTGAAGGTTGTTAGACTAAGAAATAAGGACAGGTTTGATAGCAGGCATCGCTTGCGGCCTAGAGCAATAGAAGAGGGAGATTGGGTATTAGTCTTTGATAGCAGCCTTGAAAATCAGCATACTGCACTTCGGAAGATGATGAAAAGATGGTTTGGACCGTACATAGTTAGGCATGTCTTTGATAATGCAACATATGAGCTGACAGAGTTGGATGGGACAGTGCTTAGAGTGCCTATTGCTGGAAAAAGAATCAAGATTTTCAGGAAAAGAGATGAAGAAGATTATGCATTGGAAGAATTTGCAAGAGAAGAGCAACGAGAAGAAACTCTAGTGGAAGAGACATATGATATGATAGATAATCTTGTTGATATACCGGAAATGCATAATGATGAGATTGATCTGTTTGTGGATCTTGATGATAACGATCATGGGTAGTTGGCCCATCCGGAGGATGCGTAGGATTAGAGGGGGTGGATGTCGAACTGCTGTGCATTCGAGATGTGGAATCCACCAAAAAGGTTATGCTGAACATGGACCATTTGTCAAGGCACTTGCTTCTTATCATCACATGTAATTAGAGGGTGTTTATCCAGATGTTGTCAGCCATTGGACATGGGTTTTGACTATATTTAGTCAGCAAATAAGACTTTTACATATGGAATAAGTGGATCTTTTTGGTATGCCACTAGCTCAGCCATACAAATACTTCTTTTCAGTATCTTTGTTATGGAAACTAAGCGAAGGATACTAAGGGTTCACACTATTTTGGAACTTGTTCGACATGTTGAGATCCGGAGGCTGGGGCTAATGGAAACTCATGATATTGTGCTAGGCAATGGATTGGTGAGCATGTATGCTAAGTGTGGTGCATTCGCAAAAGCAGAAGAAGTGTTTGATAAGCTAGCAGCACCAAATGTTGTCTCTTGGAATGCCCTAATCTCTGGGTATGCTGACCTTGGCAATGCTGAAAGGGTTGTCAACTCATTCTGGAAAATGTTGGTAGAACATGTAGAGCCAGATAGTGTCACATTTGTTATTATGCTTACTGCTCGTAGTCTTGCAGGGCGAGTGGAGGAGGGGCTTATGTACTTTGATACTATGAGTGTTGTGTATTGCACCATCCTGAAAAAAGAGTACCACATTTGCATGGTTGATCTTCTCAGCCGTGCAGGGCAGTTTGACAAGGCAATAAGCATAATCTTGAAGGAATCGATTTTGGAAATGTGGATGGCTCTGTTCGATGCAGAGTCGAATAGCAGCAATACCAAATAGAGCTGCAGCAGTAGTTTTGACATGCATCACTCAATGGCTGAAAGAAAAGCCAGCCTCTTTATTAAGCAGAAGACAATTTGGGAAAAATCGCTTTATTAGTCGATTGAAAGGGGAAGCTTTCTCTGAGGGGGCGCAGGGAAATTGGGAAGAAGGGGCTTTTCTATGGAGTTACCGCTTATTTTGGAAGATTCGTGTTTGTGATGGCTCTGAGGGAAGATTCCACTGGTAGAGATCTGTTTCTGGAAACAGCATTGTCGAATCATTGCGAAGGGACCTATTTTTTTGCGCTCCGACTTTCGGTAGTCTTTTCTTCCCTGAATGCGATTTACGACCGCCATTGATTTTGGCTCAGCTCTTTGATTATTCTCAGGGCAGCACTGTCAAGTCTCGTAAGTTATGGAATGCTCTGATGTATATTTGTCAAAGTCTCCCTTGGAGTTTCTTTGTGCAGCGTTTCCACAGATTGATACCCGTCTTGTGAAAGCCAGATTGATACCCGTCTTGTGAAAGCCACAATACTCAAGCACGGTGACGATTTGAAATCCGCAGATTCGCGCCTGAAAAATTACGAATCAGCAAGTAGCTTCAAGCTAGTTATTGTTGGTGATGAAAGGCTAAGTAGTGGAGGACTTGGACAGCAGTTCATTTCATTCGGTTCTTCGAATCGCGTTCTGTTGCAATCAGTCTCTAAGATTGCAGAAACAAGTGAAAATCAAGATGCAAGTTCTTTTGCAGCAAGTGGACTTATTGGCACTAGATTATTCACCCCAGGAGGACAGTGGAGAACCCTTTCAGCAATGTCATTTCAACCTCTAGAATCTGGTCAATTTTTAGGACGCACAGAGATAATGCCAGATCAAAAGCAGAAGTATCTTCAACATTTGTAGTAGCAGTCACAGTTACAGCTACTACAAAATCTTCAAGCCTCTCAAATTGCAGCATTTTAACATCAACAGTTTTATCTTCAGTTCTTTTGTTCTCAAAGAACCTTCCCACATTTGGAGATCCTTATAGACAGTTAGCTTAAGCACATATGCTAGAGCATACACTGAATCCAGTTGTAAAACTCTATCAAAGCTTTACCTTGCAAGCTCCACATTCCTATGAAACTTTCAACCTGCAACAGAGATCTCAGACTTTTAGATTCTGCATTATGATCTGTAAACCTAGTGCCATTAAAAGTGAATCAGATGCCTTTGAATCAGTTTAAAACAATATCAACATGGCAATGAAAATGCATGTTACACAAGTTTGATCTTATCACAATTCTATATGGTGAAGAATTACGTATTTTGGAAGACCTGTGACAGAGTTTTAACTGTGCAAGAGCTGTGTATATCTATGCAAAATTACACCAGATCTGGATGGCTGCTACAGAAATTTTATCTATTCAAGAGAGTTGGTAATTATATGACATGAGTATTTATCAAGTTGTTTATTGGAGATGCTCCCATTCAGATATGACATGAATATTCATCAAGTTGTTTATTGGAAATGCTCCCATTCAGATGTAGCTGGATGTATGTCACATATTATCTAAAATTGAGCTTTCAAATTGAATCTGATCTCGCTTGATTTACAAAATCAAGAGCAGAGAGAGGAAGAGAGAAACAAAGAGAGAGAGAGAGAGAGAGAGAGAGAGAGAGAGAGAGAGAGAGAGAGAGAGAGAGAGAGAGAGACTCACCTTGGGTGTTTGGTGTGGCGGGTGGTGGCGCTTCTTCCTTCTCCTTCTTCCTCTCCTTGGTAAGTTACCCTCCCTTGATGCTTACTTACTTGCTTGCTGCTTCTTCTTGTTCTCCTCTCTCTTGTTCTCTCCTTCTTCCTCTCCTTGGCTTTCCTTTTTCCCTTTTTGTGTGTTTGAAATGAAAGAAGAGGTGAGTCATGAGGAGGTGAGGCATGAAGAGACAAGGTGAGGCATGAAGAGACTGCATGTCGGCTAAACTCAAGCTTCGGAACCGCAAAAAATGTAGGAAAGGAAAGGCGTAGTTTGAAAAGAAATGATTTAAGTATGATTTGAATTTTGACATGTGTGTCTATTTTTACGTGTATAAGCGCGTCTATTTGCACGGATATATAGACGCAAAATTCGCGTCTATTTACACGCACGTTTACACGCGCTTATAGACGCTGTGATAGACGTGCCCAACTTTGCGCGTCTAACATTCGCGTCTATGCCTCGTTTCTGTTGTAGTGTTGTATGATGGTCAAACAAAGAGTTTGTCATATGTATTACATATGCCACCCATCACAAAGAACTTAGCATATGTTGACTAGATGATAGAGCAAGGGAAATAGATTTAATTTAATTTAAAATGTTATTTGATGAATTACTTTAATGATAAGTGTAGGTTGGTCCCAAAAGAAAGTATACTTGGCCACATGTTTACTTTAGATGCTAAAAATTCCTACTATGAATATTAATATATATGCTAAATGCAAATAATTCGTTAAAGATATTAAAATATAGCACAAACATATTGGATATGTAAATATGCAAAATTATGAAATTAATGTAATCCAAACGGTTTTTTTCTGCTTTTAGAGTTGCAAAATTTCATAAGTGTGTGAAGAATGTTACTTTGGCAAGCAAGAAAGATAACCTTTTTTGCATGGCATAGATGTGGGTAGGAATATACTTAATGTTGTGCATATGATATTTAGGGGCCTACATAGAACATATGTCTTGATGATATCAAATATTTTGCCATGTTTATTGATGCTTGTTCAGAAAAGCTGTGAGGATATTTCATGAAGGAAAAGAGTGATGCATTTGAAAACTTCAAAATGTTCAAGGCTGTTGTTCAAACACAAACATGCTTGAAAATGATATATTTGACATCAAATGGATAGAGAGAGTGTTGAGACGGAAAGCTCAAAACGTGCGGACAATGATGATGGACTAGTTGCAGGATCCACACGTTTATATTTTGCATGTTGGTGGTAATTATGATCTTTACATAGCCATTAACTTATCACTTATTATATTTGGTTATTACACCCATCTATGGGTGGCATAGTTATAGTGCTACTCGATTAATAGAGCTAGTTATGTACTATTTGATGGGGGATTTAAAAAAGCAAGCCCCCAATTTGAAGTTTTTTCACAAAATTTGTAACTTTATAAGGGATAATCTTGTTATCCATATTGAAAATTTGTATTAAGCAAGCTATTCAAGGGACCATTTTTTTCAAAATCTCAAAATATACTGAAGAGAATAAAAATGAACAAAATTAGGTTTCTACCACACATCTCAAAAAGTACCCTTATCAATCAGACTAATCTCTAAAATTATGAGTCAATCTAAACAAAACACAAAAAGAACTCAATATAGGAAAATATAATTATTTCTCTTGCAACTATTTAGGCAAATTATGAAAGCCACTTATATATAACTATTATATAGTATCGATATGTGGACTTGATAGCAACAAATGTCAATATCTTACTCATCTTTTTTACTAATCACTCCAAAGCTTCTCATATATGCAATGGTTGTAGGGAGCTTTAACTCTAACATATCTACAAGGGATATATCATTTTCATCCTCTTGTTGAAAAATTTGGCCAAGTATTTATTCCACCTTTCAAATAGCAAAGGTTGCATCATTTATTGACCACTTCTCATCATAGTTTGTAGCTTTTGACAATGAATCTAGTTTACCATTTGCGGTTCTGAAGGTCTTTCTCATGTTTAGCTCCTCCTGTGTAGGTTTAGGCATGATTTGTGAAAGTTGGATTTTGGGAGCCAGAATGGGCCTAAAAATAGCACAAAAATGTGGAAATGCGGGAAAAAATATCAAATCTCGAAGGCGGCGGCTCTACCTAGGTCGATTTTAAGCATCAAGTGCTTGACGGGCGCCCGTGAGATACTCCAGGAATTTTAGTAATTTTTTCATGCGCCTATGCAAGTGACAGAAGTTGCCGGTCAGTTCGTGGTCTCAAGACGGTCGCGCAGGATTTTTCCGGGCTTGAAACGGACGCCGGACACTAGAGTTAGGCCAAAAACCGGCCGGTCAAGGGAGAGATGAAAGGGTGTAACCCTTTGGGGGCCCCTTTGGGCCCCAAATTCAATGCAAACGGGGGGGGGGGGGGGGGGGGGGGGGTTCGATTGAAAAAAAAAAGAGGGAGGGGGATGGCACAGGTCGAGATGGAGGGGTGGAGGGCCTTATGCCATGAATGGCACTGAAATACACCCATACCATTTGAAGCCAGGGTTGAAATCCCTGTTCTCTTGGCCTCGTATCGCCGGTCTTTGCACAGACAATGATGGCCTAGTTGGAGAGAGAGAAAATCAGTCTTTCTCTCTCCTCCCTCTCTCTCTTCTAAGGGCAGATTCATGCGGTGAAGAAGAAGAAGAAGAACAGATGACAAATGCTTGTCCAATGAAGACCGGATTGCTCCGTGGTTCAAGAGGAATGAAGATTGCTGATTATGGACTGTCATGTGCATTAATGGCTGCTGGAAATCAGTCCCGACATATGGCAAATAAAAACCCGCAACCCGCAAAGAACGATAGTTTCATTTTTACAAAGGAAATTGATTTTTAATGCAATTTGCTTTATGAATATTTGTTCCCATGGGATGATTATGCATTATGTTGTTGTTTGCTATGAGTTTGATCAGTTTATACTCAGAAAATCAGAAAATCATAAGTGTTGTGACTGAAATTAATGGTATAAAACCCATAAAACACGCGAAATAAGGGGAAGTTGGGTGTTTTTGATATATAAATGGAAAATATAATAAGACACACCAACTAAATTTGTGTTTTTTCTGCAAATGAACCTAAGGGCCACAGCCCACAACTCCTTTTGTATTTTTAGTTATTTAATATTGAAAAAAAATACAAGAAAAATAGAGAAAAACCATTGAAAAATAGGGGAAAAATGAATTTTGAGTGTCGAAAATTAAGGAAAAATAAGATTCATGTTTGTGTATGTATGGGGGGGCTAAATTATGAGGTTTAGCCTCATTTTAGCCCTACCTTTATGTTTTAGTGAGTTTTTATGGCTTTTTATATAATAAGAACATGAAAAATATTACCCTAAACCTATGCATTGTGCACAATCTAAACGGCGAGGGGGTAGAGAGAATGAGAGTGGTATTTAAGTGCTGAGAGAAAGAAAAGGCTGATTGTTTTCATCTATGCATATCATATAGATCGGTTGTTAATTTAAAATAAGGATCTAGGAGCACGAGGGTTTCTCGGTGCTAGGTTCATGCAACACCGCATACGCATCATAGAAATTCGTTGAAAGAATGCTTTTGCACTGAGCACAAATACTGATTTTTCTCAATTGTTTGAGCACGTGGACATTCACAATTTGCATGAAGCATAAAATGATAAAAGATATCAGACAATACCTCCTGGATGCATAGCACCTGTATTCTCTAGATCATGACCAATGTTGAGTGAGTAAGGTTGTCCCAAGCTGTAGGTAGACGTGGGTCCTAGGGGAAAGAAAGTGAGGTATGGTACATCCTGGAACGAAATAATTGGTACCTTGAGTGGAACTATGTGCGAAGTGTTATTTATGTTTAGCGACGCATCGAGAGGCCAATCCCCAAGATGTAGAAGAGTTGCAGTGAGGTAGCGGCAGTCAGCCGTGGGAGGACCTCCTATGTTTGTACTTCTCGCGGGGGTTGTTGAGCGCATGGTAGAGGTCCGGATAGTGCATGAGCCAGTGCCGTCCCGTTTTAGGTCCCATCAGTGGTGCATCTACCGGGAGCTGTCGATAAGTGGCGGTTCTCCGAATCTTGGTCTCATAAGGGACCTGTTAGCTTTATCTATTGGTCGATAGCCACCTTGAAGCAGTGGATATCAAGTTATTCTGATAAAAACCTTGGTCATTAGTATGACGGTCAATCCAAGAAATCCCCAACACCCAAAGGATACGTTGTCTGTCTTGACCAGTCTAGTGGGATCTTTGACACGTCGGGTGATTGACTATTTTACCCTTTGCCCGGAAAGTGATGCCACGCTTGAGTTTGGGTCACTATGGGAAAACACCCATGAAGCTACCTCTAAGATTAACAGCCCATGGAGATTGGAGAAAAGGGAAAGTGAAAGTAGTGCTAAGATGACAGAGTCATCTATGATCATTCATGATGATAATGTCATAGAAAAGACTGTGGCAATGATGGTTAATATGCACATAGGAGGGCATGATGATTATGATCTAAAGATACATCCGATGCTAGTGCCCGACGCAGTTGGGTACCGTACTGTGATTTCCAAGATCCATAAAGCATTGGATGATGTCCATGTGTGTGGAAAACCATTGTTAGTAAGGAAGATTTCATTAGGACCTATCCTAAGTTCTAGCAAAGTGGTGGTAGATGAGAATAGGCTTACTAGAACACCACTAGTAGATGATGGGATAGATTCCCTATTGCATAGCGTTGGACTCCCTAAACCACTTTGTGAGTTGGCGGAAAGGGAAGTTCATGGAATTAGTGACTCTTCCACACCAGTAAACGTGGAAATGGAAGAGATTAAAGACCCTAACACACTGGTATTAGGTCAAGAGGAATACGAAGATTTTAATGACCCAGTCTTGATCCCAAAAGGGAGGACTAAATGTCCTCCTCTTTATAGGGATCTCCCAGTGTTTTATGGGTTGCCAAAGATGATTTATTTAAGAGAATATGACCTAACTTGCATTGCAAGTGGGTTCGACGATATACATGGAATGCTTGTATTCCCAAGTACCCTAAAGGGAGAATAAAAACTCGCAACCCGCAAAGAACGGTAATTTCATTTTTACAAAGGAAATTGATTTTTTAATGCAATTTGCTTCATGAATATTTGTTCCCATGGGATGATTATACATTATGTTGTTGTTTGCTATGAGTTTGATCAGTTTATGCTCAGAAAATCAGAAAATCATAAGTGTTGTGACTGAAATTAATGGTATAAAACCCGTAAAACACGCGAAATAGGGGGAAATTGGGTATTTTTGATATATAAATGGAAAATATAATAAGACACACCAAATAAATTTGTATTTTTTCTACAAATGAACCTAAGGGCCACAGCCCACAACTCCTTTTATATTTTCAGTAATTTAATATTGAAAAAAAATACAAGAAAAATAGGAAAAAACCATTGAAAAATAGAAAAAAATAGATTTTGAGTACCGAAAATTAAGGAAAAATAAGATTCATGTTTGTGTACGTATGGGGGGTCTGAAGTATGAGGTTTAGCCTCAATTCAGCCCTACCTTTATGTTTTAGTGAGTTTTTATGGCTTTTTATACAATAAAAACATGGAAAATATTACCTTAAACCTATGCATTGTGCACAATCTAAACGGTGAGGGGGTAGAGAGAATGAGAGTGGTGTTTAAGTGCTGAGAGAAAGAAAAGGCTGATTGTTTCATCTATGCATATCATATAGATTGGTCATTAATTTAAAATAAGGATCTAGTAGCACGAGGGTTTCTCGGTGCTAGGTTCATGCAACGCCGCATAGAAATTCATTGAAATAATGCTTTTACACTGAGCACACATGCTGATTTTTCTCAATTGTTTGAGCACGTGGACATTCACAATTTGCATGAAGCATAAAATGATAAAAGGTATCAGACAATACCTCCTGGATGCATAGCACCTGTATTCTCTAGATCGTGACCAACGTTGAGTGAGTAAGGTTGTCCCAAGCTGTAGGTAGACGTGGGTCCTAGGGGAAAGAAAGTGAGGTATAGTACATCCTGGAACGAAATAATTGGTACCTTGAGTGGAACTATGTGCGAAGTGTTATTTATGTTTAGCGACGCATCGAGGGGCCAATCCCCAAGATGTAGGAGAGTCGCAATGAGGTAGCGGCAGTCAGCCGTGGGAGGACCTCCTATGTTTGTACTTCTCGCTGGGGTTGTTGAGCGCATGGTAGAGGTCCGGATAGTGCATGAGCCAGTGCCGGCCCGTTTTAGGTCCCATTAATTTGACTTATGTAGAATGTAAAGAAAACCTTGTGCTAAAAATAGAAATTAGTAGAATTGACTATGGAAAGTGGAAGGAAGAGCAATATGCAAAAGAGAAGCAAAGAGTAGAGTTGTTGCATAAGGACGGGAAGCAACCATATCATGGTTTGGTTCAACATCAAACTTGGCCATGGTTTATATCAATAGCAGACTTGCCAATCAAAGGTTAGATGAAACATGGTTTAGATAAAAAATACCCAATTAACAAATGAAAATTAGAAATTAGAACATGGTTTAGATAAAAAACACCTTGATAACGTGATAAGGGGAAGCAAACAATTGAGAAGGTGTAACATGGGAAGGAGAAGCAACCATAATATATATTAGAAATGTGACTAGAGTAGATGATACATGATTAGATTCTATGTAACCATGCTTTCCATAATAGGAGTAAAGGACAAAGATCAAGATTACCTTAAGAAAAAAGTATCACAATCAACAAAAACGAACTTGGAACATCAATACCAGGAAAAATGAAAATGCTTTGCACACAAAACAAGAATGATTTATAAAGAGATATTTCACATATAAATAGACAATCCTCTGAGGGGAATTAAAAGGAAGTGATCAACAAGCTTTATGAAACAAAATCGAGATTACCTTGAGAAAAAAATTGTCACAACTAGCAAAAATGAACTCGGAGCATTAAAATTAAGAAAAATGAAATTTCTTTGCACACAAAATAAGCATAATTTATAATGAGATCCATCACCTACAAGTAGGTACCCCCCTCAGTGAATAGCAAGCTTTATGGATGTATTCATCATAGCAAAAGGCAAACAATAAACTTGCATACTTTTCATAATAGGAGAAGAGGAGCAAGATCTAGATTACCTTGAAAAAATATTGGCTCAACAAAAATGAAGTTGGAGCATCAAATCAGGAAAAATGAAATTACTTTGCATACTAAATAAGCATAGTTTATAAAGAGATCCCTAACCTATAAATAGATGGCTCCCTCAATGAATCAAAAAAGCATGATCAATAATTCCACTTTTAGATCCTCGTCCAATCATGTCCACAAATGGATAATTGGTCCATGATTAATAATGTCTATTTTTACTAGAGTTTTCATTATGCTCAAAAAGAAAAATACCAAATATGTGGTCCCTTCACATCATGTATCCAAAATGAACTTCCACCTCCACTTCTTCATATGCCCTTTAAATCTTTCATTCAGTACTGCATGGTCCCCATCTCATTGAACAATAGCCAACATAAAACTCTCAAGTCTTTGATTTGCATTTTATGCGTCGCGGAAGGGCAAGCATAAAATTTAAATCAATTTGCTTAAGGGAAGGTTGATGCATCATCATATGTTGATTTTTGTCAATCCCAAGCACACGAATGTAGACATAATACATGTGCTTGCAGGGCAGGAAGGGTTTACTTTCCAAATCTCTCTTTTGAAAGTCAGGACACATGCAGAAGGGCTCGGGATTGACATGCACCTCATACAAATGCTCTGATATAACATAAAATATGACTTTCTCATTTGCCACCACTACTTTCTCTTCCATGAAAACTCCATCAATGCCTCAGCCAATGCAATTTTTCTTTCTGCATCCTTAGAAATACCATGTCTCCATTTTTTCTTCGCTTGCCACTTGAAGAGGTAAGTGGTTCTGTCCCATGGGTCGTAGTATTTTTGGGGGTAGGTGGAATGCCATCATGCTTGAATACAAAACCTCCTTTTATAAGAATTGAAATCTCCTCTGCAGAAGCATTGGTGCCCTTGTCAATAGACCAAATCCTTGGTCGCAAGGGCAAATGCTTAACTTGTTTATCAACATCCCATCTATGCTCCACATCATGACTGCAAAACCAGAACCATTGTGCAATAGGCTTACCTTGAAATTCCCTCTTTGACCAAAATTAAGGGTATAGCAACCCAGGTGATCTACTTTCTATCACGTTGCAGCACTTCTTTCTATTTATAATACCAAAACATTTCGTTTGCAATGAACAAGAATTCTCCGGATGGCCCACAAACTTCTATGCATTTCCTCCTCTGAGACAATATTAGTTGGGAGATCCATTTCAATCGTCGGCACTACCTGCACCTCATGGTCCAAGCCCACTTCTATAGGTTGGTCATTTCTATTTTGAATATTTATCTTGTGTGGTCATCCTTTTTGTTTTCTATCCCTTGATTCCATTACATAGCCACGTTTATGAGAGCTACAACCATCTAGAGTTCTTCTTTTCCTTTGAACTGTTTCTTTGTTTCCAGAAATGAAAGGCTCTCCGTACATGGGGGTGCCAAGAACTACTCCTTGAACTGTTAAAGCTATGAATGCAGGTGAAGGGATATTTCTTGCAACCACCCTATTAATAAGAGTATTCATATCGGGATCACTTCCAGAGTATCTTCCAGTTGTGAAGGCCAGTTTCCTTGAACATTGAATATATGAGTTGATCAAGTCAGTGACGCATGCATCATACAAACCAATTTTCTTCTTTCCATCCTCCCATGCCAACCAAATTGCATGCACGCTCTCAGAAAGATTTGTGTTGGGAATACAAGCCCTCTCCCAAGGACTCAAGGAAGCCTGCAACCCAATAAAAAACTCAGCAATTCCTCTTACATGTCTATTTTGTTCTCATACTTGGGTATTCCCACCCCAATGATATTAGTACATGTGTATGTAACAAATAGAAACAAATAAAAACATTCAAATGTGTAGTATTACCACAATGGTCTATCCTATTCTCCCACCATTTGATCCATCTCTTCAATGGCACGGTACTATCTCGAGGTAGTCCTACTTGCTGCCACCAATTTTGTATAGCTGTGGGATTTTTCTTGCCCTCTTCAATGGATTTTGAAAGGCACCACCTCTAACATAAATTCAAGTGCTGCTTCCGAAGGTTTCAAGGCACGTATTTTGTTGTGTGCTTTTGTAAGCTTTGTTCCCAGTGAAACAGACACGATCGCTCTCTTCCTTCCAAAACATTGTCAGCTCCCACATTTAAAATAGTGCGGATCGCCATCCAATTTGCACTGGCTTCATCCGCCATAAAACTTGCAAAGTCTGCAGGAGGGTGTCCACACTCGAGCATCACATTATTAAGGCATCTCCAAAAAAGAATTTGTGTTTGTGTATCCTCTTCCTTTATATCACAAATAGCAATCACCATGATCCCCTTCAAGTTGCAATAAGAAATATAGTAATTAGCAACTAGAATATGTCAACGAAAATTGATAACAAGTAAGGTTCCCGAACAAACCATGGATCGTACACAGAACAAGACATTGTTGCCCAGTCATCTATTCTATGTGTAAAGTCAAAGTGAACCCAAGACTTGCAAAGGTCTCCATTTCCTAAGCGTTGCATTAGATTAACCAATTCCACTCCAAAGCCGGGTTCTTTAGTAGACATCTTGAAAATGCAACTTTTTTCACCCACCCCTCCTTGCCCTGGAAATCTACTGCCATGAAAAAAAGGAAACATACATCTTTTTTTCAACTCCAAAATGTTATCAAAGCCATCTCCAACAACACATGTTTCTTTTTTTTTCTGGCATGTCATGATACTATTGAACATGCAACCTCAACAAACAAAAGTTTGTTAAACTAATAACAATGCTACAAACCATAGTTTGCAGACTTAAATAACCGAAACTAACCTCTGATTTTGAACCAATGATATCAACTCCTCCAAAAAGTTTATAAGCTCTTGTTCTCCCTCCACCATTGAACCATTAGTTGTCAAAGATTCAATGATAATTTGTTTTGCTACAATCATTTGAATCTTCCTAGCACCACAGTGTCGATTCACTTGCAAAACTGAGTGAACTAGAGATCTAATTTTTTTAATTGTAGCCATTGAAGTCCCTGGTTGCACATTGTGTGTGTGAGTGCCTACATGAAGCATCAATCTCTCCATGCTTGTGTCCTTTGGCAAAATGTAATAAACTTTGCAATCACAAGTTGCATAACAAGTGACAACTTTACTACAATAGTGACACGTGATTGAATGTTTTGCTTCACTTGCAAGTAGCCCCTTGCTCACTGTGCTATTGAGGTAACCATGAAAATACATTTTATTATGTTGATTGTTGCTCTCATAATAAGGACAATTGACTTGATGACATTGTAAGTCTCCAAGGCAATGGCTAATTCTCGAAGTAGCATCAGGGAAGATATTAGTTGGATGGGGTCTTGTCCAGACATGACCATCATATTGTTGCTGCATCCCATCCATGTTCGAAGATGTGCCATATGTCAGTAGAAGAATGAAAGCAACGGAACCATTGTACTCTCTTGGAATCTCACTAACAAAAAAAGAGCCTTCACTCATCTGCAATAAAGCCTTCAACTTCTTTCCTCTGGGGCTATTAGCAATCCAAGGTAAAATCTCTTTCTTTATTTGCGGAAATGAATGAGGACTATCAAGTCCATCATCCGACTCTAAGTCAATAGTCGGAGTTGAGACGGGTGCACAAAAAGCATTTGTTATAAGTGGCGAAGAAGTTTGAGATGACGTCTCTGCGAAGGAATCGGATGTAATGTCTACAATAGGTCCTGAAAGTGAATGAGCTTGTTTGCTATTTTCTATAGTGTGTAGTCCTTCATCTTGGTCCATGGTGAAAGTGGTATCACAATGTACTATTTTATACTGACATGAAAGAGAAGAATCAAGCAAAAATTTCTCTGCATCATTGATATCCGGTTGGCCATGAACCGCGATCTCTTCGCTGTAAGCATCAAACCGAAAAATAACATACAAACCTACCAGATTCCGGTCAGGGGGTAGAAGTGATTGAAGAAAATAAGAGCTCACAAGAATCTTTCCATCCCTGAGGGGCACAACACGTTCCAGTGATTCGAAGCCGATTGACCATTGAAGAGTAACTTCTGCCATCGTCTCTTACAAAAGCCAGTTTAAAACTCAGCAAACAATGGAGCTATGAAGGCGAAATATTATATCTAATAGCATGCCTATTGTTTATCAATTTCTTTGAATGTATAAATAATAGTCTGTTACCCCCACCAAATATGGATTAAATGAGCTCTTACTCCATGGGCAAGTTCTTAGTGACGGTTGAAGTTGCGAATCAGTCCATTAATGAACTAAATCATTAAAAATAGTCTACAAAATCACAAGATTTATTTAAATAATTTTTTTAAAAAAACATGTCTTTTCGAAAATAAATCATGTCTTTTCGAAAATCATGTTGTGTTATAGCACATATTTTTATAAGCTCGTTTTATTTTGTCAGATGTCAGGCGCCGTCAGCATTTACATTTTTTAGTAAATAAATTTTCAGTGTTCGAGAGAAACATTCTTTCATGATGGATGTTCAATATGCACGTACCGCTTGCCATTGAAAGTTGTGTGTAACGGTTTAAACATATCTTCTTATTTGTCCTTCTTCTTCTTCTTCTTCTTCTTCTTCTTCTTCTTCTCCTTCTTCTTCCTTTTCTCTTTTGTTTCCCTCTTCTTCTCTCCCATTGCAAGTTGGAAGGCATAAAGAAGAAGCAAGAAGGAGAGCAGCCCCTGCAACAAGCTCAAACAAGATCAACATTCTCCATCAAACTCATCGGGTAAGCTCCACACTCCATCCTGAAAATCTATATTTCAAGTTTCATTTTTCCTCCATGACTGAAAGAAATGGAAGAGCAGGTAGACAATGAGAGGACAACAATGGGAGGGGAGAGAAGGAAAGGGGAGGTAGAGAAGGAGACCGTAAACTAAAAAAATGGGAGAGGAGGAGACCTTTGGGACACCCGGGGCTGTGTGCGTCAACACAAACAACTCTCGGGGGTTGGGCGTGCGTAGCCCCCTTTGGAGGGAGGAGGAGGAGAGGGAGAAGGCGAGGAGGGGAAACCCTCAGTACCCGCCCGCTATCTACGTCAACGTAGACGACCTGCTGGGGGGGTGGGGTACCTTATGAAATGGGGCGGTTAGTGCACAACCGCCCCCTCTCAGCCCCTCCTCCTTAAACCACTCCCCTCTCAGTCCCTGCTTCCTAAACCACTCCCCTCTCAGCCCCTCATCCTTAAACCTGTTGGATATGATCAATGCCCCACCCTCATTAGGTGCTACCAATGATCCATGGTGCTCAAAGTTGTAAGGTCCCCATTATGAGAAGAAGCCAAGTGTGAGCCCGGACATTGGTAGAGTCCTGACTTGTATATCAGATGAGGTCTATGTGACCGGATGGCAAAAAGGTGACCATTGTGGGTCTAATCTTTGGGTTAGACGGAGTGGTTAAGCTGGTAGCAACTCGAGGCGCATTGCATCGAGTTGCGGTGTAAGGGAGTTAAAAGGGGGCCCTATTGTGGGGTCCGAGGGCCACGGGCTTGATGGTAAAGGGAATATTCCCTGGAATATTCCCTGGCCGACTAGTGGAGGCTCATATGGTAGGTTGGTCAGCAGGCCGACCTAACGACCTTCGCGGGCTATAAAAGCTAAACCCCTTCGCAGCCATCAGTCACTCATCTTTCACCCAGTCAGAGTTGTTGTTCTAGCTACCTTAAGCTCTTCACCTATCTTCTGTCTAGATCGCCATCTAAGCTTCACACAGTGGAAGCGCACGGGTGGACAGAGCCATCTTTGTATCAGTTGTTTGGAGTTAAAGAATTTATTGATTCTCCTCTTATCTGTTGTGTACTCTCTATCTCTTTCTCAGATTCTGTTCGCTGTGCCGTGTAATATTTTACAAAACCACTGCTCCTCCCTAAACCGCCCCTTAAACCGCTTCTATAGCCAAGTTACCTATAATTTTTGGCTTTGGGGGTGCTGCCCCCCTTGGAACCCTCGCTAAGGGGGGCCTCATGGTCGTCGGCCCCCCTTGGAACCCCCCGGCGACAGTAGTAGGGGGGGCTGATGCCCCCCTACACCCCCCTCCATATAGAGTGGGTGTAAACCGTGTGAGTCCAAAGCATGACAAATTAAACCATTTTTAAATCGTACGCAAATCATCCTAAAGAAATAAGTGTGACATGATTTGATTTTTTTGGATTGGGAATTGTCAAACACTCAGCATTGTCTGCGTCAATGCAGACAGGAACAAGGGGTTGGGAGTATCCCCCCTTTGGGGGTGCGGGGGTGAAAATGTGGTCAGGAGGTTCAAATGATTAAGAAAATTTAATACATTTATTAAAACCAAATAACAAATGATATTAAAGTGTGTTGTCTGCGTCAAATGGTCATATTTTGGTGGAGATTAATTAATAGAACATGTGATTTAGTTGAGTTGTCTTCATTTTTAAAATGATTTGTGGTTTGTTTTAGTGCTTCTGAGCATGGCTAGAGGTCAGCGTGGTGGTGGTAGTAGAGGTCAAAGCAAAAGGGGCCGTCCAAGTAAGTCATTCAATCACTCTTTTAAATTTACATATTCTATTCTTAATGGTTAAGCAACTCTTTTAAAGTTCCATATAAATGTTATATTCTAATTTCAAATTATTTTTTTAGATACTCCAATTACAAGGTTAAGATCCGGTCTATGCAATAGACTAGTAAGTATCGATGAAGAAGCATCCTCTCGTGCATTCTCTGAATCTCCAAATAACAAGGGTGGAAAACCAAGGAAAAAATGTCATTTCATTGATGATGAAGCACTTGAGGATAGCATGGATGAAGCAAGCAATGACATTCATGCTGATCCTATTAGCACCCACACTACCAGCACGGAGTGTGGTGAAACAACACAGGGGAGGTCTTTAGATTTGCAAACTGTACATGAGGAAAATGAAGAGGTGAATGAGGATGTTGCTAATGAAGAAAAGAAAGAGGTCAGTGAGCATGATAGACACATTGGAGAGAATGTCAAGTTTGGGCTTATGTCAGATGTGTTGGCCTCATTTTTTGTAACGAGGTCTACTTCTCCTCCTCCTATCCCTTTGTGTAGACTTGTGCCCTATGAGGCTATAAGGCTTGCATCTAGTTCTGCTACATGGTTGATTTCATCTTTCGATAATGCTTCATATATGGAAACAATGGGGAAATTTTTGGTTTCTTTGAGAAGGCCCACTGGTGAGCTAATGGATGTATCTCCCCAAAATTTGGAAGAGTGGAGCCCCCTTTGGAGAGAAGTTAACCAAAGGTTTGAAGATGAATTGACTGATGAGTGGGCTGATTTAAGAGGGCACAAGTTTTTGGTATGGGACGATAATCATAGGTTGAAGACATGGATGAAGAGGATAAAGGAAGGTAACTATGCATTGTTTGGCTTTCTCTTGTTTATTGTGATGATACTTCCTTCTTTGACTAATTATTTATTTTATTATTTGATGTATGTAGTTTATAATGAAGATATTTCGCGACATGTTAGAGTTCTATGTCAATTCATTCAAGTGGAGAAGAAGAAAGAAGGAGAACTATTGTTAGCATTGGATACATCAAATGTGTAAGTATACTTATCACTATTAACTTTTTCAAATGGGTTAATAGATCAACAATTGTGTGTGATTATTGCCAATAGTTTTTATTTATATGTGAATCTCAAAATATAAAGATAATATATGTGTGAATGTCAAGATATTTTATTTATACCAATAGGTTTCATTTACGCGTGAATGCCAATAGGTTTCATTTATTAGTTATGTGAATGTGAATAGGTTTCATTTATGTGTGAATCTTAAAATTTAAAGACAATTTTCAATGTTGTAGTGTAACAAGAGCACATGTCAAACCCAACCTAGGCCATGAAATTTTCATGTTCCAAAAGTTTGGCATCGCTGATAAACAAAGCATTTTGGAAAGGATGAGCCCTTCTCAAAGACGCTGGGCTGAAATAGAGTATGAAATTGAGGGAAAAAGTAATCATGGAAATGATCCATGGTACAAGAACCCATGTTTGCTAATATCGCTTTCAGTGTGGAAGGTAAAAAGTTTGGTATAGTATTTTAGTTTTCAACATAACAAATTGTGATACCTTGAATTTAACCATAACTAAGAATAGTGTATTAGTTTTTCTATTTAGGATGACTATAACTCTGCCATACTCAAAGAGGAGGCCCGCCTCAAGGAGCTTGCATTGCCAGAGGCAAATTATGAGGAGGCAAAAAGAAAACAATTCATAAACAAAGAGCAAGATAAATTGAGGGACAAAGAATACAAGTACCTTGGAATAGCTAATCCTGCGCATGGAGAGGATTTCTTTTCTGTTTTGTTTGCATTGAATTGGGATGAAAAGAACATGATGGCTATTACCAAGGACAAATTGTATGCCATTTGTAGTGCTAATATTACTGCGGAGAGGTATGTTTTCCTCATGGACTAATGTTCTCTTATTTTTTGGAATTGAACATAATGTGGTTCAATAATATTGAAGTTATGTTTTGTTCAATAAGCAATATATTAGAAAAAGGGAGATTTTACTTCTCATGACTGTCATAAAGGCAAAGGACTCCACTATGTCACACTTTGCGGATGTAAGGAGATTTTGTAGCTACATGAAGCAAGAGGTGTATTGGTTTCATATGATTGGAGAATGCTCCTTATTGATCAGGAGCTTACAAGTTGATGGCACTGAGATTCCACGAGGCTTTGATGTTTTTTTTAAAGGCCAAAGATGTTTACATATTTTAAAGGCATTTGGAAATATTTTTGGTGAAATGAAGAATGTTGGAGACTCTGAGAAGGTTCTAGAGCTCACACAATCAAGCAAGAGGTTGGTATACAGGTATTTCTAGTATAAAGAAATCATATTTTCTAAATACCATATGTACAAATGTATTCTAACTTAAGAGTGCTTTTGTTGTTTGTTCTTATGTTTTTGGAAAAGATGGTTGCGTAGTCTACAGGAAAGTGGAGTATTAGAAAGCCTCCCTCCTCTAGTGGAGGAGTGGATGGACTTGGGATGTGAAAATTGTATGTTCTCAAAAGCTCTGCTTGAGAGGGGTCTGTCAAAATGGGAAATATGTATTTGTCCATGGTGGATAGACTATCCATTGGATGACATTCCATGGCAAGAGATTTAATTAAGAGAGAGTGGTGCGCAGATCGGTCGCAGTATGCTCACATAGTGAATCCCAGAAGGTCCCCAAGAACAATGAACTCTACCTTTTTGCACCAATTACAATGTAAAAAGCATGAACGACAAGAGCAAGAGACCAATTGGGTTCAATCTCCCCCCATGCCTTGTGTGAGTGCTTCACAAAGCATGTATTTTTATGTATATTTCCATCTTCATGCTCAATAATAGCCCAATTTACAAAAATATGACAAGCTTTTAGCTTTTGAGTTTGCTTTTGCAAAAATAGGAATAAAGCTAATGGACGGTGCCCATAGGGTCTGGCACGCCCAACAAAATGTCCAAATAGAAATAACATATCCGTGCGCATAGGCGCATACAAAATAATGATAAATAATCGATGCCTCAATAGACATAACAAAATATAGGCATGGCGCCTATCAAAATATAATCCATAGGTCGAATACTCGCTAGACTCCAATGCTTTCCTCCGCCACTGCTGCTATCTCTACACATCAACTGAAGCATTCACAATCGTTAGTAAAATAATACAATTAAACCGACAAAAGTGAATACCTAGCAGTCTTCAGCTACATAAATAAATCAACTGGTTAGAAATAAATCCTAACCTTAATTTATTACGAGTGCGCACTCTAAACTCATAAACGTTTATGAATTTAATATGTATTTTGCGGAATCACCCGCTATGGAATCACCCATGTACACACTAAATTAATGAAACGCCCGAAAAGGACAGGCGTCCCCATCAACTTCTCGCACAAAGAATCCTCTTTGTGTATGAGCCCCGGTCATCAAAGTTTACGAAATCCACCGTAAAACCTCACGGAATCCACCGTGGAATATGCCTCCTGGCATCATACCCCCGGGATGGGATAGCAATTGACCTCAATTGCTATTAGCTCAATGTGGAGCTAACAGAGTGGGGAAAGCATTTAAGTCTCTAGCGTGCATCCATTGTGCTTCCTCTACAGGATGGTTTTTAAATTTAACTAGATATCTAGAATACCTTCAGCCAGTTCTAGTGGTCATAAAGTCAGTGTCTATGATAGCTTCTGGTTCAAGTATTTTAGTCTCTTCCTCTAATAAAGGTGGGTTTTCATAAACAGGGTGTACAGGTAATTGGCCTCTAAATGGTCTCAATAAACTAATGTGAAATGTATTGTGAATTTTCCAATGAGATGGTAATTCCAACTTGAATGCATTATCATTAATTTTATGAATGATTCTAAATGGTCCATAAAATCTAGGAGCTAATTTGACAACTGGATGTCTATCTACACTTTGCAGTCTACGTTTTTCTATTATAAGCCAAACATAATCATCAACTTTGAAATTCATGGCTTGTCTTTTCTTGTTGGCTTGTTTGGTATATGATTGCTGGGCTTTAGCAATCATATCCTTAACCTCATCAAAAATACTATTATGCATACTAGCAATATCATCAGCACTCTGAATTCTATTAGACAAAGATGTAACATGTGTAGATAATCTATATCCATAAATGACTTCAAATGGTGCTTTCTTTGTAGATGTGTGCGGTGTATTGTTATATGCAAACTGTAATAAATGCAAATGAGTGTCCCATGTCTGAGGTTTAGAGATAGTATATGCACGTAAAAGATCTAGAATTGTGCTGTTAGTGGCTTCTGTTTGTCCATTAGTTTTTGGATGAAATGCAGATGAGAAATCAATCTTTGGGCCTAGATTAGCAAACAGGGTAATCCAAAAATTGTTACAAAATCTAGAATCATGATCTGAAATGATAACTTTTGGCAATCCATGGTTAGTAAAAACAATTTTCAAAAATAATTGTGCTGCTTGTGATGCTGTTAAAGTTTTCTTACATGGAATGAAATATGCTTGTTTACTAAATCTATCTACAACTGTCCAAATCATATCATGGTTAGATTTAGTATTTGGTAAACCAGTAATGAAATCCATAGAAATTTGTTCCCAAGGTTTAGATGGAATAGACAAAGGCATAAGTAATCCATACTGTTTACCATGATGTCTCTTAACTCTTTGACAAATCAAACATTCAGAAACGAAGTTAGATACATCTGCATCCATATGCGGCCAATAAAAATCTTCAGTTAACATACGTAATGTAGATATGATACCTCTATGACCTTGATATGGGGGACAATGAATTTCATTCAAAACAAAAGATCGGAATGGAATTGTAACACACAGTCTCTTTTCATAAAACATAAATCCATCATTATATGACAATGAATCAATAGGAATGAAATTATTTTGAAGTAATTTATTCCAATCAGAATGAAAAGTAATATCCTGGTGATATGTATCTTTCATAGCAATCAATGAATCAAAAGATATGACGGAAATATTATGAATGGCAGGTCTTCTACTCAATGCATCAGCCACAACATTTTCTTTTCCAGGTTGGTATTGAATGATAGGATGAAAAATTTGAATAAAGGAAGCCCATTTGATATGTCGGTCAGAGATTTGGGGTTGGCTAAGTAAATGTCTAATACTTTGCTGATCGGTCTTTATCATAAATTCTGAACCCATTAAGTAGTGTTTCCACTGTCTTAATGCTTGTACAACTGCTAATAGTTCTTTGTCATATGTGGAATATTTCAGCTCAGAGGGTTTCAGCTTACAACTAGAATATGCTAAAGGATGATTGTCTTGCATAAGTACGGCTCCTATTCTTGATCCATTAGCATCAGTCACTACTAGAAAGAATGGTCTATTAAAGTCAGGCAACTGTAGAACAGGGGCATTGGTTAATGCATGTTTCAGTAAGTCAAAGGATTTCTGTTGATTTTCGGTCCATTGATAAACTATTCCTTTCTTCAGAAGTTTGGTTAATGGTAAAGAAAGTAATGAAAAATTACGTACAAACTTCCTATAGAAACTAGCAAGACCAAGGAATGAGCGTAACTCATGCACGTTTTTAGGAACAGGCCAATTCAATATTGCATCAATTTTCTTAGGATCAACTTTAATTCCTTCAGATGATACAATATGACCTAAATACTCAATTTCTGTCTTAAAGAATTCACTCTTTTCAGGATTTGCATACAGTTGATTTTCTTTCAATAACTGAAAAACCAATGACAAATGCTCATAATGCTCTTTCTCATTTTGACTAAACACCAAAATATCATCAAAGAAAACAATTACACAATACTGATATTTCAAAAAGATACGGTTCATCATTCTACTAAAGGTAGCAGGTGCATTAGTCAATCCGAATGGCATGACTAAAAATTCGTAATGACCAAACTGTGTTCTGAATGCAGTCTTGAATATGTCAGACTTCTCTAGCCTCACCTGATGATAACCAGACTTAAGGTCAATTTTACTAAATATAGAAGATCCTTGCAGTTTGTCCATAAGGTCATCAACTCTAGGAATAGGATACCTATTCTTTACAGTGATCTTATTTAAAGCTCGGTAGTCAATACACATACGATAGGTATTATTCTTTTTCTTGACTAACAGTACAGGTGCACCGAATGGAGAACTGCTAGGTCGAATTAAACCTCTATGTAGTAATTCCTCAACTTGACTCTGGATTTCTTTTTGCTCTATCTGATTGTGCCTATATGGTGCTTTGCAAGGTGGTTGTGTGCCAGGGATCAAATCAATCTTATGGTCTTCTGGACGTGAAGGAGGTAAACCTGGTGGTAGGTCTTCTGCAAAACAGTCCTTAAAATATGCAAGAAATTCTTTATGCCTAGGGTGCATATGATTTTCCTTTACTTGTAATTCGTTCACCCAAATGAGATATGATTTATTACTCTTGTGTAATGCACGTTTAGCTTGAGTATGCGAAAGCAGTGGAAAAACATGCGATGTATGCATACCATATAATGTAATAGATTTTCCTTGAAAATTAATATTCATTGTGTGTGTGGAATAATCTATATCTGGGTTATGCTGGTGTCGCCAAGGCATTCCTAAAATAATGTCACTCGACTGTAATGGAACAACTAAGAAATTTCTTCTTTCAGTGTATTGACCAATTTGAATCTCTAAGTCTTGCACTTCCTGTGTACCATTATACCTAGTGCCTAAAAATGCAGCTTTTATGCGATAATGCGTAGGTACAGTCTGTAATTTCAGTTCCTTTACCAATTTTGCTGAAATAAAATCATGAGTACTACCGTCATCATGCAAAATAGTCTTTTCCTTTCCATGCACCAAACATTTCATAGTCAATAATGAATGTGGAGTAGGCATACCTGGTAAAGTATCTGAAGTAGTAGTAGTGTCGTCCTCATCTTCAGTGAAATCAGGCATATCCTCATGTTCGTCTTCGTCCATGGCTCCAAGATAGTTGATATGAGCTGGTGGCTTCTTTGAATGACAATTTGCTGCTAGATGTCCAGGCTGGTGGCATTTATAGCATACTATTGGCTTGGCTTTGGTTACATTATTTGCAATGGCGGGAAGTCTAGGTACATTTGGATTTGGCTGTGGAATAGGCTTAGGATTTGGATTGACATTGGATGGTAATGCAGGTGGTTTAGCCCAATTCTTGCGGAAAGATGATGAAGAGAAATGACCTGGATTAAATCTTCTAAAATTGGAATTGAATTGTTTAGATCCATAATTACCATTGGCTTGGAATTGCTGTGGTCGTCTGTCTCTACCACGTAGCTTATCTTCAGTGTCGTGAGCTAGTGAAATGGCGTCTTCAAGGGTAGAAGGCTTGAACATATTCACTTCAGCGTAGTAATGTCCAAGAAGTCCAGACATATACTTCCGCTTATGTGTCGTCTCTGGTACGTCTTCAAGCATGCGTAGTTGGAGGAGTGCATTCCAAAAACACTCTGTATACTGAGGTATAGGCTCACGATCCCGTTGTTGGAGTAGATCCCATTGCTTGATAGCCTTCTCATGAAATTGTGGTGGAAGGAAATTTTGCATAAACTTCTTCTTGAAATCTTCCCAAGTAGCAGGACATTCTATGCTCTTGCGTACTACAGTCCACCAAAGTGATGCTCTGTCTACCAAATGATTAGTAACACACTTGATTTTACCTTTTTCTGGATAAGTTTCCTCGTGGAAATAGTCATCAAACTAACTAATGAATGCTAGAACAGTCTTTCCTTCTTGTATGCCATTGAAAGTGCGAAATTTGAAACTTCGTTTACTTATCTTTGATTCCTTACGAATGGTTTGAGCTTCAAGGGTGGCGTCGATGGTACGTCGAATCAAATCTTCAGCTTGACGTTCTTCTTTGTCGGTAGACGCTCTTTGTAATTTTGTCCATTGCGCTTGCAATGCTTGCCTAGCCCTTCGTTCTTCTTCCAATTGCATCATGATTAAGTCTAGCTTTTGCTCCATCGTAGGCTCAGGTAGGTCGTCTTCAGCCATAGGATCATCCATATGTGGTTCCGTCATCCTGTAAAACTCAAAAGACATTTCTCACTCAAAATCAGGTTAGTGGGATGAGCGTAGCTCAAATTCGGGGTTACAAGGCTTATGTGTTTTTGGGTATTTCTTTCTCAATCTTCAGAAAATCTGCGATTTTTCCTTCTTCGTATGCTGAAAATACTTCAGCAAACCTGCGTATGGGTAGAATACTTTCCAACGAACAACTTTGCAGTTCGGAGTTTCTGCACAGGAACAGCCCTTCTAGGAGTTTTGAGCACAAGTCAGTTCTGACTCCAGTTGACTAGTCTAACTTGCAGAGTTGCAGACTTATGTGACTTGCAGAGTTGCAGACTTACAGAATTTAGCCGACTTAGTGAACTTGCAGGACTTGATCACAGTTGACTTGCAGAATTTGATTTCTGAGGTGCGGGACCTGGAGTTTGTTGACTTGCAGGAGATGACTTGTCTAACTTTAGTTTAGCTTAGCTTAATGGATTAAGCTTGGAAAGCTTAATCGATTGATTTCGTGGGGGGAGGGAGGGGGCGTTTTTTCCCAGGCGGCGAAAAATTCGGCAGCCCCTCTTATACTTCGTTGACGATTTTTTTTTTAAAAGACTATTAAGCTTCTTCTAAAGCTTATAAGCTTGAAGATTAAACTTTGGAAGAGAGGAGATATGGAGTTTCTCACTGTATATCCACGACTTGTTGATAGAGATGAATGAGTGGTCCTCCGCCTGTATTGCCTGGTCCTTCACAATCTGATAACAGAAATAGGGGTTCTTGATCGCCAGAAGTTTGCCTGTATCGACGGTTCGCGACGAGATTGACTGTAGAGCCCGATCATTCCAGGAGCTCCGCCTTCATACGAGATGGGTAGCGATTGGAAGCTCTTGATCTCAGCTCCGCTTTGATACCACTGGTGCGCAGATCGGTCGCAGTATGCTCACGTAGTGAATCCCGGAAGGTCCCCAAGAACAATGAACTCTACCTTTTTGCACAAATTACAATGTAAAAAGCATGAACGACAAAAGCAAGAGACCAATTGGGTTCAATCTCCCCCTATGCCTTGTGTGAGCGCTTCACAAAGCATGTATTTTTATGTATATTTCCATCTTCATGCTCAATAATAGCCCAATTTACAAAAATATGACAAGCTTTTAGCTTTTGAGTTTGCTTTTGCAAAAATAGGAATAAAGCTAATGGACGGTGCCCATAGGGTCTGGCACGCCCAACACAATGTCCAAATAGAAATAACATATCCGTGCACATAGGCGCATACAAAATAATGATAAATAATCGATGCCTCAATAGACATAACAAAATATAGGCGTGGCGCCTATCAAAATATAATCCATAGGTCCAATAATCGCTAGACTCCAATGCTTTCCTCCGCCACTGCTGCTATCTCTACACATCAACTGAAGCATTCACAATCGTTAGTAAAATAATACAATTAAACCGACAAAAATGAATACCTAGCAGTCTTCAGCTACATAAATAAATCAACTGGTTAGAAATAAATCCTAACCTTAATTTATTACGAGTGCGCACTCTAAACTCATAAACGTTTATTAATTTAATATGTATTTTGCGGAATCACCCACTATGGAATCACCCATGTACACACTAAATTAATGAAACGCCCGAAAAGGACATGCGTCCCCATCAACTTCTCGCACAAAGAATCCTCTTTGTGTATGAGCCCCGGTCATCAAAGTTTACGGAATCCACCGTAAAACCTCACGGAATCCACCGTGGCACGGAATCCACCGTGGAATATGCCTCCTGTCATTAGAGAGTAAGTACTTTGAGAGCCAAACATAGTAAATATGTGGTAACTCTTGCTCTTAGCTACTTGTTTTAGTAATAATTGCCTTATATGCATGATTTCTGGAACAAAATAGAGTAATTTCTATGCACAAAGAAGAGGATGAAGGAAATGGTACTTTCTAACAATGTATTTGTTTAACATGAAACTTATCATAATTTTTTAGACTTTTGTGTTTTCTTAACTTTGTTGTTTTTGCAAATTAGAAATGTCCAATACAATAGACATGGTCCCTCATGTTGTGGGGATAAAGGCGAATTGTGGTGGTAGCATGGCAAAGGGTATATTGGATGGAATGCAAATTTTTAGTTTGATCCAAGTAGCCTTGTTTCTAATTTGCATGAATATGATATTATATTGTGTTGACTTCACACTACTTAGGTGCCATTAGTGATGCAATTGTTGATACTACAATGAAGAAAAAGTCCATGGGAAAACGAAATAATATCCCCACGATAGATGATGCATTGAAGCATAGCAAGGGTAAGCCAATTTGCATGAATGATAGAGTTTAGGATTTTCATTTGACGAGTCAATTTATTAAAGTATTATTTTGTTGTCTTTATATTGCGTAGGTAATATAAGTGAATCAAATGAGGTTGGTACAACAAAGCGAAGGTCTAAACACAAAGAGAAAGTTGTTTCATTGGATGAAGAATTAGAAGGTGAATCAAGTATCATTTTTTGGATTATTGGAGTCATGTTAAAAGTAAATTTTTATATTTTTTTGAAGATAATATAAAATCTAAACATTAAACACTAAATAATTTGCTTTCCTTCCTATTTTTCTTTACAATTTTAGGCAAAAAAGATGGTTTTGACATGCATAGCATTTGGAAAGAAAAAGAAAAAAGTAAGGGTCACTTTGAGGGATCTTTGCAACATACTACACCTTCTCGGGTTATGTTGTTCATGACTCAGTCATCAGAGTCTATATAAGAGTCTTGTAGACGTCCCGCTATACGCAAGACAGGTATGTAGATTTCTAGCTTTACATTCTGAGTCTTAACATTTAGCCAACATCAACATTTGTAAGTAAACTTTATTTTGATGATAGGATTTCAATACCAAACTATCGTAGATGCTCTGTTGGTAGACATGACATCGATCAACGATTTTGCATTGGATGGGTATATTTTATCACCATTCTCTATATAGACATCTATTGTAATGGTTATTTATGCTTTGTTATTGTGTTTTCAATTTTAGCATTAAGCGCTTCATGGAGGGAAATACCATCAACTCTTACTAGTGTAATGGTGTCCCACCATATGAGGTTGCTAAGTTGTTGTTTGCAGATTTTCCTATATCTTTGCTTGTTGTTGGCCTTGAGGCAGAAGGTATATGTGCTTGCATTAGTTTAGTTTATAAACTCATGTGATATTGCATGGTCTTATAGATCTTTACATTTGAAAGGGATTCCCTCTAATTAGTTTGCAATTGCAAAATAATTAAATTCAAAGCATAACATAATCATATTAAAAGCTCCATAAAATAACCAAAAAAATCCAAGTGATGACCAAAAAGCTTCAAGAAGCACTTAAAAAGCTCCAAGTGAAGAGCTTGCTAAATAATAGCACTCTTGTTTGATTTATGTAGGTCACTTTTCTTTATTTTGTATCTTATCTATACTTTATGTACATTTTATTGTATGTGAAAGAAGAATATTAAACCAACAAGAAATTTTTTTAGTCTTCATCTCTCTTCTTATGTTATTGAGTGAGCTTCCTCTTGTGTGTAAGGCATGTCTTTGATGTTGCAGCTCAATTGAGTCTCCCCATTATGTAATTTGTAACATGGTATCAAAGTGAGATCACTCAAAAAGGCTAGTTTTGAAGGTTGAAGTGAAGGAGAAGAAGAGAGAATCTGAGTAAGCAAGCAATGAGTAAGAAGGTTTCCCATTTTTCTACTCTTTCTCTTTTATAGTGCTTATGGAGGAATTGGAAGCATGGTTGAGAAAAAATCTCAAATTGATACGAGATTTGGTATATAAGTGGAGCACTATATATTTTGCACATAAGCCCTTTAGGGCTTGTCCCTTGATTTTTTGGCCATCTAAGGCCGTTTTAGGCCTAGTTTTAGATCCACAAGGTTGCATACAATAGTTTTAGGATATATTGAAATTTCAATTGTGTTGATCGAAAGTAGATGCATAGGTTGCGGACTTCAAATCTATAAGTTCTGAGGTATCTGTTAAGAAAAAAAACACTAGTTTTACTTTCAAACAAGTTATAGATTACATGTACTGTTGAGCAGTCAATGAAAATGGCTAATTGGTGTATTATTCGGCACTTTTGGTGAAATGTTGCATAAGACTTATTTCTTATTTTGTATCAATTTTGTGATAATGGCAAAGAATAGTGAAAATCCCATCATGGAGAAGTTGAATAAGAACAACTATCCATCATCACTGAAGTTCCATAAGACAAACTCCCTTATTGGAAAAGGCCTCATCAAGTTTGTTTCAAGTGAAGAAAATGAGCCAGAGCGCTAAGTGACCCTATGACTCCAAAAGAATTAAAGACATGGAAAGAGAGGAACACAAAAGACATATAAAAATGTAGAAACTTAACATACATGTTGAATAATTTTTGAGAACATGTTTTTAGTAAATCAAAAGACATGGAAAATTTAACTCAAGTAAGAGTTCAATACCTTGAAGAAAGGGAAGATATCTGGAAATGAATGTATTGTAAAAGTGAGAAGCACTGTTGTTGAGGGTTGAAATGACTTGATTTTTTGGCTAGTTTTTGTTGTTTTTTAGGACCAAATGGTTGCTTTTTGATTGATTTTATATGTTGATTCATTGGTTTCAAAGTATTTGAGAGTATTTTAGATAAGTTTAAATAGGTTTGAGAAGCTCATGATAGCTTTTAGTGGATATATGATGTTCAATTGATATCGTAATAGTGTTTGATTGGTTCTGTTGAGCTTTTGTTTTGTTTTGTTTTCCTTCTGTATGAGATGATAGAATGATGATTGATGGAGTTTGAGAGTGTTTGTAAGCTTATTGAACTATTCTTGATAGTTTTGAATGGTTTTAGTGGAGCTAAAGGCTTTTTCATAGGTTCTATAGACCCTCTATTGATCATATGTAGAGCCTCTATTTTTATTCTGTATGCATCTGTAAGTGTTATGATGGATGAATGTGTAGCTTGGGAATGTTATCTAACCTTGGAAAGAGATGAATACACATTCAACCTAGCTCAAAGAAGTGGAAGAAGTAGGTGCTGAAGAGTCAAGTGAAGATTTAAGTGACATTGACATTATTGGGCACTGTAGTGGCTTCGATGACCTTTCATAGTAAGACATACCTCTTACAAGAGTTATCCACGACTAAAGAGGGGTTATTGATTATTATTCTTGATTATTCCATTGTACTATTGAGAGAGAGCATGTGTGAGAGAGACAGTGAATAAGAGACAGCTAAATCTATTCAAAACAATGTATCTATGAGTGAGAGATCATGAGAGAGACTATGAAGACTATGAAACTATTGAAGATAAATGCTATATGATGATTTTCATTCAAAGTGGAGAATTAGTTTGTGTTATCTTGTTCTTTCGATGAAGAATATAAAGAATTTGTTGAAGTTTTGTTGTGAAAAATTTGTGGGAGAATTGTTATATGATGTTGCGTGAAGATTGATATTGTTTCCTTATTTTGGTCACATAAAATATGAAATAAATGCTTGTTGATGATACGACATAGATTTTCTTGCAGTACATTCTCCATTTTCTTGGTGTTCTTCTTAGGGATCCATGTTTTTGATGCATAGTCAGTGAACAATGCCATCACTAGTAAGCATTAGAAGGGGCTACAAATGACGGAAATGGAATTGCTAAGAGGAGACGAATTCAATGGATGCTTGTCAAGTTCCTTCTACCATTGAGGAATTGAAAATCCTCATTGTCAAAGCCACTTTCTACAAGGAATTTATCCCACAATGTCAAAAACATATTATCATCTTGATTCAAGCTCTCTGTGGTGGACTATTTCCTCTCCCTATTGAAGCAATTGAGACGTGCATCTTGTTGGCAAATTGTTTGGGAGCAAACTAAAGAGTGGAAAAAGACGCTAGTAGACAGAGTGTTCTTCAAAACATACACTATTGAAACCATCAGAATCTGGCATTATTATGATGATGACACCACAATGATCCTTAGGAAAATAAGTTTCAATACCTTCACACCTGAATATCTTTCCCTCTATAGTGGAATGAAAGTTCAATTCAAAGATGTTGAGAAGAAGTAGGTAGAAGAAATATTAGCAAGAGAGTCCTCTAGAGACTGACACCTTTTTGATTCAGTTCTGTTGACTACATACAAACTGGGTGGAGCTAACTCCTTGATGAATGACGCGATCAAGAGGCAAGCACTAGAATGAGTCCAGAGATACATGAGAAGAGAGAAGGAAAAAATTAAAGCTAAGAACAAGTTAGTAGTACAAGCTTCCTTTGAGCCCTTGTGGCACTCCTTAGAGAGGTCCCTATGGTGACTCAAGAATCCCTCCCTAGTTAGATCCATCCGAGAAATATTGATGACAGTACATCAAGTGTAGTCCCTTTTCCCATCTTTAAAGGAGAGTACAATGAAGATCATGATCTTAATGTAGTTGAGTTCATGGTAGCGTATGAAGCCAACAATGCTAGAACCCCCAAGCATTGGTTGTCCATATTCCCTACCACTTTCAAAGGTGTGGAATTTCAATGGTATGAGAGACAAGCAGCATGAACTTTTGACACATGGAATGATGTGAACTTAGCCTTCCTCACTAAATTCACGTGTGAAGGTTTTGAAGAGTGGATGCAAGAGGAGTTCATGAAGTTAAGTTAGTCCTTTGGTGAATGGATGAAAGCATATGTCTCTAAAATGGAATCCTTACTAAAGAGATGGATTAACCATCACTTAGATGAAGGCATCCATAAGGGTATTATTCTTAGAGACTTACAACCAGAAGTTCGTAACTTTGTGGAGGTGAGAGAACCAATCACATGCAATCTACTATAGTGGAAGGTACAACACTATATGATGAAGTTCAAGCAAGACATTATTGATGACCTCAAGAAGAGGATTCTTACCTTCTCCCATGTCAATAATGGTATAACCACCAAATGCAAACCCAAGGACGGTTCCCCATCCCTACCCGCAAATGCAAATAGTGCCGTAGTATAGTGCACCAACTTGAGAAGTGGCCCTAGACGGTGTCGTGATGCTACACGTCTACCACTGCAAACCTAAGGGAAAAATTGTATGGCAAGATTTTGGATTCTTCAGTCAACGTCATTATAAGTTTATTTTATGTTATGTGTTTCTTCCATGTTTGCATTTGCATGACGCACAAGTACATGTAGTTAGGCTAGGTATAATTTCTTCAATGCATTCATATTTTGTTTTGTGGAGCATTGCTCAATTGATTGCATAGCATGGATTATAATTGCAAACTACATGAGTGTTTGGGCACAAAGTTCCATTACATGGCATATTCTTGCTAGGACAAATTGCATGAAAAACAGGTTCATATGAAGAGAATGTATGTTTTGAAGATGAGACAAGTCGGTGGCCGTGGTTGAAAGATTCTTTCCATTGCAACTTCGTCTCCTTAACGAAGTTCATAGATTTCTGTCCAAGAAGAGAATGAATAACTACTGGATCATATGTATCTTCATAATCACACAACCTACATCGACATAGAGGAATGATTGGGAATGTAACCAAAGCAAGGAAGCTTGGTTGAAAGAAGGGTCCTTTGTAGGAGTTGCTACTACTTCACTAGGATCCAAGGTTGCTAAATCAAAGGCTAATGTTATGATTCATGTGTTGAGAAGTGGAAAAAAGTTTAATACAAGGTTAGAAGGATTTCAAATTGTAAAGGAGGAAGGAAAAGAGCCAAATACAAGCCAAAATAAAGGAAGAATAGGAATCAGAAATCGAGCAACTGATCATTTTCATGTATTTTAAGGAAAAGTGGGTGCTGCTCGCAATGATAACCTCAACCTTGAAGTCAGAGGAAAAATATAGAAAGCTTTACATAAGCTTTTGAAGGCGACATGATTGACATAATCATTGACGTTAAATGCTTTTTTTTGAGAAAAAGCTACGAGCTCTATGTGAATTACGTAAAGGAGACGTATTAATGGAGGCTTGTTTTTGTTTAAAAAGGACTGCAATGGGGGAAATTTGCAAGGAGACAAAGAAAAAAGAGCTATATGGACATTGCTCTGGGAGAGGATATTGGATGATGACACTGCTCTCTAGGAGAGGAGATCGGAGGATAAGGATGCTACTATGAAGAGAGATCAAGACGAAAGAGAGCCGAGAGTAGAAGACGGATGCAACAAGGCAAATGATGTATACGAGACAACACGCATTTGATTGGTTCATCGCCTGTCAAGGAGGTGTGAGCCATAGCTCCCGCTTATAAGCTTCAACCCAAGATCGTATTCATACAGTACAAGATCGGCCTTACATCTCCGCTTTGGCTACCAATCTAATTGCCAGAAAACAAGGAACTTTCGACACTAAACTAGATGGTAAATAGGCTTATATCTAGTAAATGCACCATTTTTTCTGGTTAGTAACTAGGGTTTTTTAAATTGGAACTAGATTTTTATTTTTACTAGATAGACGTGAAGCTATAACTAGTAAAATAAGTGTCTATATGGTAAAGCAAGGCAAATTTCTACATATTCCCTAATATAGCTATGTTTAGTGGATTAAATTATGAAGCTATGGATCATAGGATAATGTGCATGCACAGTAAATCTAAACAAATTTGTATATAACATCTAACATAGTCATGTTAAGTAATATAAATCACAATTGATAGGCCTAATCATCAACCATGTAGTCAATCTCAAATAAGACAATGTTGATACACATTTGTAATGGATATGTTTGTATTCATCCAAAATGTACGTGTGCTCTAAGATACATTTGTGCAAATTTTTGATAACTTTTAATTCTTACTCACATAGCACAAATAGTTTATACATCCACAAATAAAATATCATTTTTAACCATATAACTATTTTCTTGTCAGATTAAAACAAAGAAGAATCTCATTCAATTCAACTCAATGCCATGGCTCTAAATCTTGAGATTCCCCCTAAAGTGTGGGATATACCTAGCATCCATACAAGCACAAATAGTTATCAAAAGTACTTTGAGCCCCTTATAAGCTAGGAGCATATCCATCTATTAGCAAAATAGAAACAATTCAAATTGTGATAGCCTTTTCCTTAAATGAAAGACATAGAACTTCTTGAGTATGTGGAAACTTAAAGAGGGGAGCTCTCAATAGACAGTCATGGCACATGGTCTATTAACTAGGGTAGTTGTATTAAGTTCATTAAAAAAGCAACATTTCCTACCAACATGTGGCATATGCTCCCCCTTTCATGCATGTAGCATATTCAGGGGGTGAACAAGGAGTACAAGATGATGGAGCACATAGCACAAACATAAAGCAATAGAAGCAACGCAATGGGATAGAGATGGATTATGTAACATTGTCATTGCTAACATGAACATGGAAGAGCTAGAGAAGAAGATGTGGGGTGACCAAAAATATTTCAATGATAATTAAAAGAGAGTCACAATAGAATTTTGGGAGCAAGTGTTATGTGCATGAGTGGTATCGTTGTTGCCATGCATTCGGCAACGCTAAGTATTCTCTATGCAACATGTACATGTGGGGAAGGTCCCCTTGAGGATAAGTTTGCTAGATTGTTTTGGCTCACCTGTGAATCAAAGTGGTGCTCACATTGTTTTGCTTGCCATGAGGTTTCTTTTGGGTCTTGTTTTCATCTAAAGCAAAAAGAGATTGGGTTTTGGGTTCAGTTGTTTGGCTTAAAGTGAGCCTTGTTTACATGCTCCCATGGCATGTTGATTTTATTCATGAGGAGGTCTTGCAAATTGAATGCCCAATATGGGCTAGTTTTCATGGACTTCTTACTTTGCTAGATGGAGAAGTTAATGTGCTAGTAGAAGTGCTAGGTAGAGCGCTCTATGTTCTTACAATAATATCAACTAGTGGAGCAAGTGGCCTCTTGTACTTTGGGATAAGAGGAAGAAGATCCTTGAGATGCTCTAGCTTTTTGTTCCTAATGGGATTGAGTTGTTGGTTGATGTCAAGAAGATGGGTGCTTTGCAAAGGAATGCCCAAAAAGAAATTGAGCTAAGAAGAACCCAATGAGAAAATAGTGCAGATAAGGAAGAACTTCAAAAGAAGCAAAAAGAAAAAATCATAGGTTGAGAAGGGTAAATTCAAGGAAACAAACAAGCCTTAGAAGGAGGAACCTAAGGAGCAGCCTAATTATCAGTCCTGATCCTAGAGATGCCAAAGTTAAAGCAGGATGGAAACAAATAAATTCAACCACCAAATTCTTTGAAGTCTAATGGAGGTAATAAATAAAAACTTTCCCTTTAAAAGCTTATTGCAAATATTTTGTTGACAAGGCTATTTTTCTATTTTGGATTATGAAGGTTCGAACAAAGACATAATGTTAATTAGTTGGCTCACTATGATCCCTTGGAATGTGAGGTGCCTAGGAAGTCCATCCAAGAAGGATGTGTTTATTAGGAGAAAGAAATGGAATCCCCTCTCTTTCAACAGCCCCTTTTTGGAAAGGGAAGGTTTCAACCTATATTTGAAGGATGCTTGGAAACAAACCAATAATCTAATGGCTAATCCAACGTAGAACTAGATGAGATCCATAGCTATCATCACTGAGATTACCAAGATGTATGGCAAAGATCAGGATAGACTTCAAAGAGGGTTTCATGTTAGTAGTTAGCAATGCAAGGAGTATATTATTACAACTCTTGCTAAGTGTTCTAGAGCATTACATGGAGGATTGCAAAAACATAAAGGTGAAGTTGCCAAAATTTAGTCTAAGGGAAATGGTATCTTTTGGGGCTGGTGCTTCAAGCAATTAAATTGATGAAGCAAAAGAAGCAACAAGAGTTCATCACTATGATAGATGATGGAGGAGGAATCATGCAATTTCTGTAGGGATGTTTCAATCTCTTTAGAATGTATTTGTAGATGGTCTATGCTTAGGTCCATTTGAGGTAAAGAGGTCGATGCAAAAGGGTGTCCCATTGCCCCATTACTCTTTGCCACCCTAATCACCAACCCTTTGCTTAGGAATTTGGATTTGAAGGTGCAACATGGAGTAAGCAAGGTGCTTCCTATACCATTAAGAAAAAATTTGGTCTCCCAATTCTTTGCCAAGAATAACTGACCAATATTATGCAAGTAGAGAAGAAACTAGTAGATGTATTTGATGAAAGTGTATGAAACTTTTCTAGAGCTATCTAGGGTTGTGACTAATGTGAGCAAAAGCAAGCTTATTTACCTAGGATTGAATGAGTTAGCAAAGTTGCTAAGGGATCGAGGCTTCCAGGTAGTAGAATTGGAGCAAGGGATTAGGTACTTAGGATGCCCATTGGGCATAGGTAGTAAGACACATGTAAAAGGCCATTAAACCTTGGGCAATGTAAGAGAAGAAAAAGAAAGACGAAAATAAAATTAGTCATTTTCTTAAATGGGAGCTAAACATTCCTCCAATATTTAAGAAAATATAAAAAAATTATTTGATTCAAGAAAGGTCCATTCTCTTGCACACGACCAAGTCCCAGCTTCTCACATTCACACAATTTCATCGTCCATTCTCCCGCACACGACTAGGTCCATCTTCTTGCATGCAGAAAATCTCATCCTTGTTCACCACACACCCCGATTGCTTGTGATGCATGCATGTGTCATAGTCATTAGCTCAGTACAAGTTTTGTTATTAAGCATTGAATAACACTTTTCATGGAAATACTCCGATTATCAACAAGTTGTAATCAATCGTTCGTATTGCACTAGAGAATCATAAGGCAAAACATGAGAGCAATTCTGAAACATTTGTTTCTCTAAAAGCTACAACATGAGGGCAATTTTGAAACATTGGTTCCAAGCTTTTGTGGCACTCCTAAAAGCTCAAGTGTATTTGATCAGAGATTGTAAGTGATGTTTGATTCTATGCTTTGGAATTCTACGTCAAAGTTGTCTCTTTTACTTTTCCCTATTATCTAGCTTTTTAGTTGCTAGATTCTAAAGAATTTGGGTGATTTCAAGATTTCTAGCATCAGACCTTATTTATTTGATTATCTTGTACATTCTGTATGCTATGAGTCAAGTAACATGCAATAGTGACCAATTGAATGCATAGGAAAGGCCTAACTTTGGCATCATGAATCCAATGAGATTAATGAAAGCTGAAGATCCATAGCCTAGATTATCATATAAGACACATCCTTATTGTGGTCATCACTTTCCAATAATTAAATTTTGCCTACCACTTGGCCCAAAGCTCCACAAAAATCTTTGCAGTAGCTTCTCATCTCTTTTCCATTGCATATTAGAGAATGGGGTTACTACTATTAACAACATTAAGGTGAGAGTATCTTATCTACCACTATTGAGTTGTCTCAAAAACTCAAAGGCAAGGCACACAAATGTGTTTAATATATCTTCCATCTTTCATAGTATCCAATTCATATGCCCAACCCCTAGAGGGCACTCTAGATACCAAAAAACTATCTTATAGCCCACTCGAGAAATCCAATCACAGGTATCTTCCAAACCTAGATAGAGAATATATGTCTTAAGCTTACTACTTTTTACACCATAGAACTACATACTACTTTTAACTGTTAGCCCTAAATTAACCATATAAGCCAAAATCAGATTTAAGTTATCATCAACAAAAATCTTGGTGCACATTTGGGAGTTATTAGTAGAGGGAGTTATTAGTAGAGGGAGACCATAACCAAAATCACATTTGAGTTATCATCAACAAAAAGCTGAGTGCACATTTGGGAGTTATTAGTAGAGGGAGACCATAGACTAGTCCTCTCTACACTTTGATATCCATTATCTTAAGTAGTGGATCACCAACTATGGTGAAGAGAATAGGTGCATCCTTGTTTCACTGATCTCCTTAAACTAGCTAAGTCATTAGGTCCCGTTAGTTCACATGTGTTCAATAGAGCCTCCAAGAAAGTGAGATTGAAGAAGGAGGGGGGGTGTGGTTGTAGATGACATTGATGTGACCCTTTAATTTACTCATGAGCCATGATTTACAAGATATTAAAGTCATCAAAGCTCTTCCATGTATCAACAACCACATTTATGATGCACATAATCATCAGTCAATTTTGTAAGTAGATTTCTTATCAACAATGTTAATGCTGGAAATGAATGTTTCAAAAATGCTCAAGAAAAATTTGTGAAAAGTTCAAAATAATTGCACTTGGCATAAATCACTATTATCAAAAATTCAAATCAAATTGTATTATAATCCTTGGAGGGGTTGTTCTCTCTACTTAAAAGTAGAAATTCAAGATTACAAATCCTAAATACTTTAGTTGTAAATGCTTCAAATTGCATTTTTGGTAGACATCTCTACAATCTTTATCTTTCTTGTCAAGGGCATCTATCAAAATTTTTAATCTGCCATTAAAGTTAGGAAAGATATGCTCATGCATCATGCTCAACATCCGTGCCATGGCATATGCTCTAATCATGAGCACGGGGAAGGAAGGCCATCATGGGCTCATTTCCAAAGGATTCCCATAGGATGATCAAACATTAGAAACAAATGAAACTACATGGGCCAATCTCTCTTACAAACCCCTTGTGACAAATTCGCTAATAGTATAAGATTAAAATCAACATTAACATTGATTGTAAAGCTATAGTCAAGACTATCATCACTTGATGCTATGAGGTTGTGAAATTGCATTGATATATAATCAATTTTGGTTGTTTTCTCTCTTAACCATCGCTAGAGCATCACCAAATCACCTTCTATGATTGTTTTAGTTATATCATTGACAATTATTTCCTTCTTTGTATCATCCAATCTTCTCTATTTTGTCATGGCATCTTCCTACAATTACGTGTGACCATTGGATCTCATAATAGTTGGAAGAAGCATGTTGGCATGTGGCATTTTTATCATCTACAAAACTAAAAGGAAATCAACCTTTGGATAGTTGCCTTTGTTACAAAATAAGAACTTGACAGGTGGAGCTTGTGTCACCATTATTGCCATCACTATGAATCCACTCCCATGACGGTGATATTCTATCCAATCAAGAGAAGTTCTAGTATGCTTCTTGGCATGGTGGGGAGAACGACATCAAGCCAAAAGAAACATTTATCTTTGCTTCTTTTGTCCCTTTCCCTTCCACCTCTTCTTTCTTCTTTGTTGAGATTAATAAATTGAAGATACTTGGTTACTAACATATTAGCAATATGACATTAGTTGCATCAACACTATATTGCAAAAGTGTTAATGAGGAGGAAGTGTAAGGTTTTGATGAGACACAACATACTACATTGCAAAAATGCCAACGAGGAGGATGTGTAGGGTTGTGATGAGTGACAACATAATTACTTTAGATCAACCTCACCACAAACACAAGCGATTACAAATCTCCAATTTGGTTATTTGCAATTTTAGGCCATTAAAAATGGCATTGCAAGTATTGAATTCCATATTCATCACATCCACTCCTACAAAACAACAATTTAAAGCTATATCTTGCTAGAGTCTCTATGACATTTATAATACATACTTGTCGCTCCACCATCCAACTTCTTCACTATTACATTTCTTTGAAAAAGTAGAATATCCCTCTTACAAATTGCACTCTAACTACTTGAAGCTCTAGAAAGCTAGGAAACGACGCTCGAACCCCTTAGAAAGAGCATTTCTCTGTAACACCCTTTTGAAGGGTAGTCATCCGTCGTCTTCTGCCCGCCGTCTATCTTGAAGGGCAGTCATTTGCCATCTGTGTAGGACCTTTGTAGCAACATCGCTGTCTTGAAGGGCAGTCGTTGGCCATCTGTTTGGGGTGGCCTTAATTTGTAGCAGCATCGTCTCTCGATCTATCTTGAAGGCTTTCTAATCGCAGCGAACCCCCCCACCAAGGAATACGCCCTCGAGAATCTAACACCCATGCCTTTGACAACATTCCCAATTGCCAAGGTCTTGCTCTCCCTCATAATTCTAAAGATGCAATGATCACCAACAGGAGGATGAACAAGGAGAGTTTGGTGGATTTGGAGCTATATTTGGCAAGGTAAGTCACAGACAGGATAAATTATCATTAGCTAGATGAGCCTTATCATTTGTTAGTAGGGTAATGAATCAGTATGTCACTAATAGAGATCCCAGATAATCAATATTCAAACAAGGTTGTAGATTAGTCTTTTGAGATAGAGGGCAATACAGCAATAGGCAATTGATGACCTATTGTTAAGGGCCATATTGACTTCTAGTTACATGAGACATGGAGAGCTACTACCAATAGAGGCATATAGCAACTACAGGTTCTGAGTTTAGAAACCTTAGAGTTCTCAGTGTGCGAGATGAGTGTGCTGAGGTCTACATTGGTCATTTTACAAATGCTTCACAGTCCAGGTTTTGCACCATGCTCTCCAACCTATTGATGCTAGTTTAATTGAGATGTCTGCTTCATACAAAAGTCATGCTTAGTAATTCTCGTGCTCTTGTGCACCTATTTTAGTACAGTTGCCTTTATTTTTTGAGCATGGTTGCTGTCACATTTGAAACTAGACTTGGCTTTGATGTAGGCACCGTTGAGTAAAGCATCTGCTTTGAACAACCATGTTTTTTAGCCAACAAATATCTGAATGCAAAATCAAAGAAGACTATTATATTCACCTATCTGGGTCAGAGATTTTGCTTGGTCTCTTGTTAGCTTTTGCCCTACACCATGAGTAGGGATGCTCTACATGCAAATTTCATGTGTTGTGCTTGCAAAAGTGTGATAAGTGCTTACAAGATTTTATCACTAGATTTAGTCTCTGGTTCTCTAGTAATTGGTGAATACACTGAGCAGAGACATAATGAAGCTTTCAATAGTATAGGAGCAACTAGCAAGGGAATAAAAATACATGGAAAGATCTGTATGCAGTTCTATTGGAAAATCATAATGCTATGCAATGCATTGGTTAGTAATGCAATTAACAGTTATTGATGAATGGCATGTATCCTAGATACATTATTGATCAACATACGAGCATGTCATGTAGATGATACTGGAGGTTTTAAAAATTGGTTCAATTGTTCAACACATGAAAGTCTAGCAAAAAGAGGCACCTTACTTTTTGAATTCAATAACATTGTGATAAATAGGTGCATATAACTGATCAAACTCTGATGATCTAATGGAAAATGGGTATTGTGCAATAGCATGTTTGGCAGCAACAAGTTCAAACTCCAGCTTGAATAGTGGCCAATTCAATTCCTACCAGTATTTATCCACCTTGTATTATGTTTTATGCAAGACATCATAAGGCAATAGCTATCCTAATTACTTACACAGAAATCTGTATCACATTGCAAAGAGATTTGAATTTGCTGAAATATATCCAACCTTCATTGTAGAGGGTGGGCATAGCAATTTTGATGGCCTTATCTACTAGATTAGGCTCACTCCCATGAGGGCAAATGTGGTATCTATGCATTGCAGTAGAACTTTGAGTATTTATATGAATTAACAGTAGCTAAGATCATGTGTACAGTAGTGAATCTATGCACTAGAGTAGGTCTGTGAGCATTTATATGAGCAAAGGCTTTATACATCAACCAAAACCCTTGTCGACAGTAGCAGTAGAGGAATCACAGGTTTAGATATCTGGTTTTAAGGTCAGTAGGTATTTCCACTAGCAATACCTCCTCAATGAGAAGTCAAAATGTCTCTATCATGAAAGGAAAGAAGCAGTTACAAATATGTAGACAATATTAATAATGAAGGACTAGACCGCCAGAGTAGAACTTATAGGTATGGATGATGCGGTAAGGAGTAAGAGAGATCATGCCATGTCCTGGGGAAGATTGAAAGTTCAGTGCAACAATAATAGTAAAATTGCAGGTCTATATGCACAGGCAAGTTCATATCATAATAGCAGCAGTAGTGACAAAGCTTTATAGAGGAGGGGCTACATCAAGGAGTACACTTAGGAATGCAATTTCTTTTTACAAAAAGAGCTTGATTTGAAACTTCTGCATGAACTGCAATAATTCTAGGGTGACTCATTATGCAGAGAAGAATCAAACTAGTTTACCTTGGTACTTTTAAATTTCAAGTTTGAAATGCTTTCCATTGAATCTCCTCACACTTGTCATGCTGGGCATGCACGTTCAGATCAAGGAATTGATGTGAAATCACTACTTGTAAATGCATTTCAGTGATACTATTTTAGCATTTGAACTATGAACTAGCTTGTTCCTATTATGCTCATTTCTTGAATGAATATATGTAGTATACCAATTGACTTGGAAATAGGATAGAAGTTGTACCTTGAGTATAGCAACTGACTTGGAAATATGATAGAAGTTGTTACTACTGGACCTCGGCTTGTAAGTAGTACAACTCCTGCATTCAAGTTCAATGTGTGAGCCTAGTGGGACATCAGTCACAAGGATCATCATACACCACAGAGCTCTCTGGACTCCCAGTCTAGTGGGACTTCTTGTTCGAGTCCAAAAGCTTTGGAGAGGTATGTTGTTTCATTGGGCCTTTTTGTTTTTCTTTCCATTTAAGTTTGAATAGTGTTTAAATACAAGTTAAGATGTTTGGTTACTTTGGCAAAAAAGGTTTTGGAAAACTGTGCATGCATTATTCTTCGATGAAGAGGATTGTTTGAAGGATGATGCCACTTCAGAGAGTTGCCTGCTTAGGCCTATAGCAGGTGCATTGGAGATGAGTCTAATCAAAGAGATGCCCGATAACAATCAACAGTGATTGAATCTCAGAATTGAATGACTGACTGATGATGGTATGGTAGTTTATCTTTCAAATGATGAATTAGACTGTAGGTCAGAGCCATCCAGAAATGTCACTGATGATTATATCGCCAAAAAAATTTGATGATGTTTTGGCCTTCTTACATTTTTTGAATTGGATTGATAGATTATTTTCTTAAAGATGATGGAGAACTCCCCAAAGCACATAAAGATGCTCATTACAAGTCTTGGTGTGAATCTGGCATAAAGGTAAATACTTAAGACTTTCTTTTTTAGTAAGTCATGGAAAATTATATTACCTATACATTGGAAAGTGCTCAAAGTTAATCCAAATGGCATTAGCTAATCCAAAGGGCTTTAAAGGTATTTACCAATAGGTGGAAGCCATGCCAATGAATGTAAGATATGTTGGCTACCCAAGTTGATCAAAGAGATCATCTATCATAGGTAGAGGATGCACATCCTTGATTGTCACTTTATTGAGTAGCTTTGTAATCCACATAGAATTAGTATTTTCCCTCTCTCCTTTGACCAAGAGGGGCTTAGCTACCCACGAACATTTGGAGGAGTGGATGAAAGCTTTCATTAATGTGCCCTCTATTAGTTGGTTCATGTGGTTTTTTCCTTTGGGGATCTTCAATGAATAGCGATCCTGATTGGGTCTACTAGTTGTTTGGATCTCATGAAATATTGGAGTGTCGATCCATGTTTTATGCATGGATTTAGTAATAGGCTTTGATGTTGTGAGAACTTGATGGTTCTTATACTGTTGTATTCTTGGAGCCACTATTTAGGACTTCATATTTATGCTATTTAGTTGTCTTAAAAATATAAACTCAATTTTACTAATTAATTTTTATTTGGTAACATATAGTAAAGTATAATTAAATTTTATAATATAATATATGAAAATGTTTTACTATATTAGTGATTCTAACTAGTTTTTTTATATAGCAAAATTTTACTATATTATTGGTTCTAACTAGTTTTCTTATATAGGAAAATTGTACTATATCAACAACTAGAAACTTTTGGAATTTCTATATGGGAATATTTTACCATATTGCTAACTTGTAAAGTGTTTCACTTTTACTAGTTCAGACTTTTTCTAGATACCATATTGCTATATGGGAATATTCTCTTTTTTTGCAATATGGAAAAGTGTCCAATGTCCCTTGTGAGCAGCTATAGCCATTGCAAGCCTCGTCCTTATAGCGCCCCGTACTCCTTTGTCTCACATCTCAGTATTTCATCTCGGCGGCACACACCTCCAGCAGCATCCCACAACTGTGTCTCTGCTTCACCACTGAAATCGGCCTCCACTGCTGCTTCGTCTTAATGGGAGGATGTTGCGGTGACAGAGGTGATGCAAAGAGGGAGTCGACGACATTGTCGAATTCGGAGCGGCACGCAGAAGGTAACCTGTAGACGAAGGCAAAGAGGAGCATCAACGTAGAAGTTGCAGTGCGTCAATACTGGGATCGGTGAAGATTGCAATAGGATGAAGAAGCTAGGACAGAACGGAAGGGAGAGAAGACGCAGTTGAAGCACAAGAAGGGATAAAGCTGGAAAGATGAAGCCGAAGGAAGAAACAACAATATGGAGAGAATCCAAAAGGCTTCAAGGATCTAAAGTTGACAATGGTAGAGACAAAAGAAGACGAAGCGGAAGTCAATGAAGATGAAGACAAGCACTACTGCAACGACACAGGTCATCAAAACTACAGTCGAAGACAAAGCTCTACAAGATGACGGAGAATTTACGTTTTTTAAAAAAATTCAAAAGACACCTGGTGTTAATGACAACACGACGATAGGCATGATGAAGATGTTGACCATGAGCAAAAGAAACCTTTTCTTCTCTAGTATGGCTTAATCGTTGTTCATGGCAACTCTATATAGACAGGACATATACACATCCTTAACAAGATGCTGTTTAATCTGCTATCAATGCCAGCAAAGAAGAATTTTAACTCTTTAGGAATTACTTTTGGGGTGCCTCGTCATGCGGCAGTGCTTATGCAAGAGGACTGCATATAAGAGAAGCAAACAAAATTCTATTCTAAAAGAAGAAGTGCTAGACGAACATGTGTAATTAAAGATTGCACTTGGCGGTGGATTTGTGAAGTCTTGGAATCTAAGATTGTGTATTGTTATTCCACAACATCACTTCTTTCTTATATGATGACAGCTCTATGACTTGCTTATACCGACAGAGGCTTCAAAGATAGTCATCACTTGTCTTTCATGCACATACATGGTATATTAAACTCTCTTGTGACTAAACTTGGGAATTCTCTTGTGATTCTTCAATTCTATTCTTTGTTAGTAGCAAACAAGATATCTAAGAATGAGAACATACCAAGAAAATTGAAATCTATGTATAACGCTAACACGTGAAATTGATCGGATGAGAATCCTCACCATTCCTTTATTCCATGTATTTATCTAGATTTGAGTACTCTTGATCCATTATTCCCATGTCACTTAGTGTCCCTACGGCGAGCATCTTCACGAACCCCTCGCGCAAATCCCGCGCGACACTTGGTGAACCTGACTTGAAAGTGTTGCTTTTGATTGTCAAGATGGGAGACTCTTGGAATACTCCACCGACTCCATCATCGAGTGCTTCTTCCTTTTCAACCAATGAGATGAAGAATTTATTGCAAACTTTATCTTTGGCTGTTATGTTGCAAAATCAGTAGATGCAATTATCTATGTAGCAACAGGAGCAATTACATCGGCAACAATTGAATCAAGAATGAATGCTACATCAAGAACAAGAGCATACATATGGAGCAACCAAAGCGATCGAGGCCGTGATAAGTGAACTCAAATTATTTGATGGCCACAATGTCTCAGCTTATTTTAAAACATTTGAAAGCCAGATGCACTTCTTTGGAGCTCCTACCAATTGGAGCAATTATTTCCTATGACTTGTCACGCCTGCTTTGCGTGTTAGAGTGACTGATTTTTTTGTGCAAGATTTAAATTGGAATGTCTTCAAGAAGGTGCTTAAAGATAAATATTTCTTGGAGGATTAATATGGTATTGCTACTCAAAAGATGTTTAGAGAATAGGTCTATCAACCCAACAAAGGTCTTGTTGCTTTCGAGTTATTGCATGAGTTTGAAGAACGTTACAACCACTTGGATGCACTTGAGCAAAGAGCCCTAAACTCACAGAAAGTGGAGTTATTCTTGCAGGTGGTTGATCATGCACTTCAAGACGAGTTGGGCGAGCTTCTTGAAGACTGTACACAACCTATGGGATTGAAGACGGATTGGCAAGATGCTGTTGATGTGGTTTTCACATTGAGAACGAGGCAGAGATGGAAGGATCACTTACAGAACAGTATGCAAACACGTCTAGCGATGTCTTCTCCGAACTCAACTTCTCCTGTTGCTCCTTCAACCTCTTCTCCTACTTCTCATCCCATGTCTATGCCTATGTCTATGCCTATTCCTACGACAGTTGTCAAGCCATCTGCCAAACCAATTGTTGAAGACATGGTGGAAGAAATTTCAAAGAACTTGAAGGATCTTTAGATAAAGATGGCCAGAAGTGATCAACAACCACTTAACCTAGCTCCAACTTCTATCTAATCCTCTTCTACTCCTATGAATTCTTCCAGAAATGATCGTGTTTGCCATTGCATATGGTGTGATAGTCCAAACCATGAGTGCAAGGATTGTCAAAACTTTGAAGAAGTGAAAAGACTAAAGTTGGTGGTCTGGAAGGACAAGATGATATGTTTCCAAGACACAGAGCAACCACTTAAATTTTTGTTTGGCAAACGAGGTATGAAGAAATTATTGGAGGAAAATCTCTTACGTTATTCTTATATGAAGCAAGAGGCGGCAAGATAAGTTGTTGCCTATGGTCTTCAATTGGAGCAGTTACTGAAAGATAAGTCTCCTCTATGGTCCTATGCATTGCATGCAAAAAAGAAAGGTAAAGCTTCATCATCTGAACTTTCATTCATAGAAGATGCAATTAGAAAAGGGATTGGTTGGAATGATCATGTAGATGTCTTCTCTATCTATGTTTGTATTGCAAAATCCCAAGGGTTTGAAGCACTTGTTGAAGGAAAGTGCAAAAGAGATAATGATCAACCTGAAGGATCAAAGAAGACAACTAGGAGGAGTGAACTAGTTCTTCAGCCTTCTTCTTTAGGAGCGGAGTAGAGTATGGCCAATGTGCAAAAGCCAAAGGTGCAAGAAGACCAAAAAGCCCCAAAATTAAAGGATTCAAAGTCGAAGAAGCAACCTGGATTCAAGCTACTATCCGACATCGAGACTTTCACACAATTAAAAAAGGTACTTGAGAATCAAATTCTTAATTAAAATTTTTAATTTACACTTGGAGAAGTTTTGGGGATCTCCAAGAGAGAGTTTCATGATGTTATCATTGACAACATAAAAAGAAAGTGCCAAATTATTGAAGAGCCAATGCAGGATATGATCCATCGAGAGGCTTCAAGGCTATTCTCTATGGATTACAAATTGAGGAGGTTGATTTTGAAGAAGGAACCTTTGAGGAGCCTACAAATGGAGCTCTATGTATGCAGTCTATGAAGTCTCTTCATCCTTCACAGTCCATACAGTATGATGAGAGCGAAGATGCACCTAGATCGGTGCCTCGTAGCCATTTTTCTTGAAGTCACTAGGTTCGTGCCACTACCGAAACTGTTGTCACGCTTGGTGAGACTGAGACTCCTTGTGTTTCTCTTTTGGATCACGGTTCCAATATTAATGTAAATGTGCGAGGTTTATATGATAGTGGTAGATGGCTAGTAGATATGGATCATGGTTGGCGCATGCATGCGGCCAACAACACTACAGAAGATTTATATGCTGCTAGTCCAAATTTGAAGATTTCTATTGGAGATGTGGGTGAGTCTTATCATTTCTTTGTAAAAATATCTTGTTCTTATCCTATTATTTTGGGGTAGCCATTTATTGCTGAGTCTCGGATGGAGACTAAGGTTGTGGATGATAGGTCTGCTTATGCACAGATCCGAAGCAAGGATGGAAAGATGTCTAGTTCATGACTGTTTGTATTAATCATCAATGAAATAAGGATTCTTTGAGAGATTCCCCTCTTGCAGCAGGAGAGCCACATTTTTGCTAAGTACCACTGTCTTCTTGCGAGACGATGGTGGTACGAGTCAAGGAGAAAAGCTCTCGCCTCCTCTGGCAGGGGTAGTTTTTTCTCATGTGTTTATGGTGTATCCATTGAAGGTACCTTGTGCTTTCAGTATATACAGACATGCCTAGAGTTGCAAGGCAGTATGTAAAAAAAAAAAATGAATTGATGATTGCAGGTGTTTTGCGAAAAGAGGACCGGATAAATTGTCTCTATGATGGTCTTTCATGCTTAGATACCATGTAAGAACTTTTGGTTTTGCTAAATGCTAACAATCAAGAGATGTCATATGTCTTACAGGTTCATTCTCGTGCAATGTACTGTGAGATTATTGATTTCATGCTTCAAAAGAATTTGAGTGCTAAGGATTCTCAACAAAAAATATTCTTTGCTAATGTATTTCAGCAAAAAGATTTGGGTGTTATTGTTTATATACAGCAAAATTTGAGCTTACCAGGGTATATTCATCAAAGAGTGAAATTTGCACGTTGTAGCAATGAAGCCAGAGTTCAGAAAAAATATAAGACACTTGACAACAAGAAGGTTAGACCAATTGCACGACCTCTATCTTTGGACACTAATGTGATGTTTAGGAAAGCTGCTATGCAACCCCCTTTGCGAGATCTTGTAGGTATTGGACATAAGTTTTCAACTGAGACGCTGAAAGAGATGAAGATTGGGACCGAATATTTTTTGCTTCCTAAAGAGGTAAGATGTTTTGAAGAGATGCTATGCATACATGCAAAAGCTTTTACTTTCTTTCCACATGAGATTCGATGTGTTGATCCTAGGGTTGTGATGCCTATGGTTATTTTTACCATTCTGCATGTCCCTTGGAATATACGGTCGATTCCTGTGCGTGAGGGCTCACTTGCCCAAATTGGTAGAACTCTTGAATGAGCGGATCAGGATGGGAAATCTTGAAACATCTTCAACTCCATATTCCAACAAGTGGTTCATAATTCCTAAAAAGAATGGGACACTTAGATTCATACAAGACCTACAGCTAGTAAACAAGGTCACTATTTGAAATGTTGGTGCTTGACCTATTGTGGATCAGTTCGCTGAAGCTTTTGCTGGATGTGCTATCTATTCTCTTGGTAATATTTATTCTAGATATGATCAGTTCCAACTTGCCCTTGAAAGCAGAGATTTAACTATGATGAAGACACCTCTAGGCCTTGTTTGAATGTTTACGCTTCCACAGGGAGCTACTAATTCAGTTGCCCATATGATGAATGGGATGAACAAGGTTCTAGGAGATTTTATTCTTGAGCTTACTATGCCTTTCATTGATGACTTACCAATAAAGGGTTATTTGGAAGAAGGTAAAGATGATTCTTTAGATGATCATTGATGTAGGTTCTTTATGGCTTTGCATATTAGAGATGTTGAGAGGATTCTTTACAGATTGGAAGAAGTGAATTTGACCTTGTCACAATTGAAGTGTGCTTTTGGAGCCAGAGAAGTTTTGATTGTTGGTCATATGTGTGGATATTATGGCAGGAAGCCTTCTCCTGCAAAATTTGATGCCATAGAAAAGATTGTGGAGACTTTCTTCTCTACTTTGGAGGTTCGCAAGTTTCTTGGAGCTTGTGTGTTTTATCTTATTTGGATTCCTCACTTTGCTCATATTGCTGATGATCTTTATTAGCTCTTAAGAAAATGGCAACATTTTTCTTGGGAGATCAAACATACTAAAGCCATGTAAAAACTAAAGAAATTATTAAGATCTGCTCCGACTCTTGGAAAGGCAAATTATGAGTGTGGGAGACCTATTGTTCTTATTGTTGATACTAGTCATATTGGCATTGGATGGGTTGTTAGCCAAGATGATGCAGATGGGAATAGGTATGCTTTTTGGTTTGGGGCAAAAGTCCTAAATGAGTGACAACCAAGATATCCACAAGTTAAAAGAGAGCTCTTGGGAGTTGTTATGACTCTCAAGAATGACAGAGAATACTTCATTGGTGCTCTTGTGGTGGTTGAGACTGATTGTTTGCCTCTTCTAGGTATGATCATGAGTTTTTCTACTCTAGATATTGCCATGCTTAGGTGGATTGGGTACATTAAATCCATGAATCCTAAGTTCAGACACATAGCAGGTAAAGACAACCCAGTAGTTGATATGCTTTCACGAGCAAGGTATGATGATATGGTTTATACTTGCATTAATGATTTTGATGATGGGGCTAATCTTGTAGCCATGCATGTTGACCATATTTGTCATGTGACTACTTTGGGAAGCTTTGATGAGTCTTTGTATACATGAGAGTATTTGCAGATTGGACATTATTTGAGTACTATGTCTAGACAAGATGGATGGTCTGATGTAGACTTCTAAAATATTAGAAGAAAATCTTATGGTTTCTTCTTGAAAAGTGGGCTAATTTGGAAGCATCCACAAAAGCGAGGAGGAGAGCCATTGAGAGTTGTTTGTGATAAAGCTTCATATGTGTGTAGTATAAAAGAATTCCATGAAAGTCTTTGGACTGGACACGAGCTATATGGGTGACCTATGAGAAGATCAAAGAACGCTATTGGTGGAGAGGCATGTATAGAGATATTTCACAATTTGTTGAGACATGCCCTAATTGTTAGTTGTTCTATTCAGTGAGGCATAGAGATGAGCTTCATCCTACCTACCCACTATGTATTCATTACAAGTGGGTTCTTGATTTGATTACTATGCCTATTGGTTTATGGTAGATGCGTTATTTTCTTTTAGCACAAGAAGATCTCAGAAATCAAGTGGAAGAAAGAGCATTAGGAACAAAGTCCGCTTCAATGGTTTGTAAGTTTCTATTGGAAGATGTTATTTGCAGATATGGATGTATTGGAAAAGTTACGGTAGATAGAGGTGAGTTGGATGCTTATGAGGCTAGGGAGTTTTTCTCTCGCCTTGGCATTAAACTTACTTTGACTTCAACATATAATCTAAAAGGCAACGGGAAGAGCGAAAGAGGTCATCTGCGGATTGTGAAAGTCTTGGTCAAAGCATGCGGTGGATGGGTTCAAGAGTGGCCTAGGTTGTTGCCTTATACCTTATGGGCCGATCGCACTACTCATAGTGTGACTACATGATATATGCCAGCTAAGTTTATGTATGGACAAAAGCCAGTCATGCCTACAGATACTTGCACATTTACTTGGAGTACCTTACTATGGCAGCAAGAACAGATGTTTAGGGAAGATCTTTTGGCTCTTTGTATTTGTCAATTGGAGAGAAGACTCGATGATTTTGAGAGAGCAATTCAAAAGCTTAAAGAGGCCAAAATTTGCAACAAAGACCACTTTCATAGTAGACATAGATTGAGGCCTAAACAGATTAAAGAGGGAGATTGGGTGTTGGTCTATGACAGTAGTCTAGAGACAACTAGTATAGTGCTATCCGCAAGGTTTCCAAACGATGGTTTGGGCCTTATTTAGTACAACAGGTCCATGACAATGCTATATATTCCTTAGCAAAACTTGATGGTACGGCCTTGCAAATTCTGATTACAGGGAAGAGAATTAAATTATTCAAGAGAAGAGATGCTATAGCCTATGCAGTCGAGGAGTTGGATGATGCGATTTACGATGGACTTGAGCTAGGAGAGGATGAAGATGAAGATGTTGACATTGAAGATTCTTTTGCAAAAGATGAAGAGATTGCATTGACTGTCGAGCTTGGCAGTGATAAGGATGGGTAGTTGTGGCCCATCAGGAGGATGTGCAGGTTTGGAGGAGGTGGATGTAGTGACGTTACCCGTCTACCACTGCAAACGTAAGGGCAGAATTTTTTGCCAAGTTTTTTGACACTTTAGTCAGTCTCATTATACGTTTATTTTCCATTGTATGTTTCTTCCATGTTTGCATTTTCATGATGCATGAGTACATGTAGTTAAGCTAGGCCCAATTTCTTCAATGCATACATATTTTATTTTGTAGAGCATCGCTCGATTGATTGTATAGCATGGGTTCTAATTGCAAACTACATGAGTGTTTGGGCACAAAGTTCCGTTACATGGCATAATCTTTCTAGCAAAAATTGCAGGAAAAATAGGTTCATATGAAAAGAATGTATGTTTTGAAGATGACACAAGTCGGGTGTGGTTGAAAGATTCTTTCTATTGCAGCTTCGTCTCCTTAATGAAGTTGAGAGATTTCTATCCAAGAAGAGAATGAATTACTATTGGATCATATGTATCTTCATAATCACACAAGCTACATCAAGATAGAGGAATGATTGGGAATGTAACCAAAGCAAGGAACTTGGTTCAAAGAAGGGTCTCTCGTAGGAGTTGCTAGTGCTTCACTAGGATCCAAGGTTGCTAAATCAAAGGCTAATGTTATGATGTATGTGTTGAGAAGTGGAAAACAGTTTAATACAAGGTTAGAAGGCTTACAAATTGTAAAGGAGTAAGGAAAAGAGCCAAATACAAGCCAAAATAAAGGAGGAGTAGGAATCAGAAATCAAGCAACTGATCATTTTCATGTATTTTAAGGACTTGCAATGATAACCTCAACCTTGAAGTCAGAGGCAAAATATAGAAAGCTTTTCATAAGCTTTTGAAGGCAACATGATTGACATAATCATTGACATTAAAAGCTTTTTTCTGAGAAAAAGCTACGAGCTCTATGTGAATTACAGGAAGGAGGTGTATTAATGGAGGTTCGTTTTAGTTTAAAAAGGACTGCAATGGGGGAAATTTAGAAGGCGATGAAGAAGAAAGAGCTATACAGACTGGGAGAGGAGATCAGAGGACGAGGACGCTACTATGAAGAGAGATCAAGACGAAGGAGAGCTATGAGTAGAAGATGGATGTAACAAGGCAAAGGATGCGGATGAGACAGGCATTCGATTGGTCCATCTCGTGTCAAGGAGGCATTAGCCATAGCTCCCGCTTATAAGCTTCAACCCAAGATCGTATTCATACATTACAAGATCGGCCTCACGTCTGCACTCTGGCTACCGATTTGGTTGCCAGAACTTCATCAACAACTATAGCCATTGAGAGCCTCGCCGTTATGGCACCCCGTTCTCCTTTGTCTCACGTCTCGGTATGTCATCTCAGTGACACACGCCTCCAGCCGCATCCCACAACTATGTCTCTGCTTCACCACTGAATGGTCCTCCACTGCTGCTTCATCTTGATCGGAGGATGCTGCAGTGATAGAGATGACACAAAGGAGGGAGTCAACGACATTATCAAGTTCGAAGTGGCACGCAGAAGGTAACCTGCAGATGAAAGCAAAGAGGAGAATCAACGAAGAAGTTGCAGTGCAACAATGCTGGGATCGGCAAAGATTACAACAGGATGAAGAATCCAAGACGGAACGGAAGGGAGAGAAGACGCAGTTGAAGGACAAGAAGGGATAAAGCTCAAAAGATGAAGCCAAAGGAAGAAACAACAATGGAGAGAATGCAAAAGTCTTCAACGAGCTGAAGTTGATGACGGTAGAGACAAACGAAGACGAAGCTAAAGTTTACGAAGATGAAGACAAGCGCTGCTGCAATGACACAGGCCATCGAAACTACAGTCGAAGACGAAGCTCTACAAGATGATGTAGAGGGTGACGGAGAATTTACGTTTTTTTTTTAAAACTTCAAAAGACACCCGGTGTCAGTGACCACACGACCATAGGCATGATGAAAACGTTGACCATGAGCAAAAGAAACCTTTTCTTCTCCAGTATGGCTTAATGGCTGTTCACGGAAGCACTCTAGACAGACATGAAATATACAGATCTTACCGAGATGCTATTTAATCTGCTATCAACGCCAGCAAAGAAGAATTTGAACTCTTCAGGAATTACATATAGGTTTGCCTCGTCATGTGGCAGTGCTTATGCAAGAGGACTGCATATAAGAGAAGCAATCAAAATTCTATTCTAGAAGAAGAAGTGCTAGACAAACATTTCTGAAGCTTGCACTTGGCTGTGGATTTGTGAAGCCTTGGAATCTAAGATTGTGTATTGTAGTTCCATAGCATCACTTCTTTCTTATATGATGAGAACTCTATGACTTTCTTATACCGACGGAGGCTTCAAAGACAATAATCACTTCTCTTTCATGCACATCCATGGTATATTAAACTCTCTTGTGACTAAACTTGGGAATTCTCTTGTGATTCTTCAATTCTATTCTTTGTGAGTAGCAAACAAGAGATCTAAGAATGAGAACATACCAAGAAAATTGAAATCTATGTATCATGCTGACACATGAAATTGATTAGATGAAAATCTTAACCACTCCTTTATTCTATGTATTTATCTGGATTTGAGTACTCTTGATCCATTATTCTCATCTCTATTAGCGTCCCTAGGGCGAGTGGCTTCACGAACCTCCCCACAAGAATCCCATGCGACAATGGTAGTACCTCAAATGATGGTTCAACCACAACAATTGTGGCTTCAAATAGTTCCCCCAATGGCAACTCAACAACAATAGTGAAATCCTACCAACTAGAACTAGCAGCCACCAGTCTCAACAGGAGCTGTGAGTCAGAACTAGAATAAAGGACTTTCTGGATCAACCTAACCAATGTATGTGGTGATTATGGAGGCTTCCCAAAACCCTACGGCAAGTACTTGAGGAGGAGAAAATTTGAGGAACTACTTGTCCAATTTAGTTGCAAGCATCAAGGAGTTGATGGATGCGATTACAAAACAACTACCGATACTAAAGGTGAATGTTACCAACATATCGAGTCTTTGAGGAGGTGGAAAAGATGTGATATGATCTAATACAAGGTGTAAAAAGTGTCATTGGGTAGAAAATTAAGCTAGTGAATGTACCCAAAAACCAACTATCCCTTGAGCCTTTTGTTCGTATTGTTTAAGGAAGAACCATATAGAGGATATCTGCTCTCTAAAGGAGATGCATGAAATAAGAATGAAGGATGAAGAAGCAAGATTCCACTTGTTGGAATGGAAGATAACTACTTAGGACATTGAACCAAAGCCTAGAGAGTTTGATTCTAATTTTGGCCCAAGGAGGTTTCCCTCTCAAAGTTACAGATGACGATAGTCTAGCGGCGGTAGGCCAGAGATCAGAAGAGTGGAGTATTACAGATATGGAGAAAAGGTACATATCGCACCAAACTATCCAAACCCCAGAAGTTCTATGGACTATAAACCCTTATGCAGTCGATGCAAGGGAGAAGGCCGCACTGCCAATGGTTGTCCTAGTCGAGAGCTTTTGTAAAAGCTACCATTGAGACATAACAATAAAGAACAAAATGGTATAGTGAAATGTCATCGAGTAGTACAGAAGTACATAGAGACAGGAGCAGAGGTCCAACAAATGGAGGATGCTAAAGTACCTCTAGTAATGTTGTCACTTCTAGAGAAAAAAGGGAAGATAAAAGTAGGCATTGCCCTGTTCCCTAGCTGATTGGAGAAGCTTGTACTGGATCCTATTGAAGAATATGACTTGGTCAAAGACCTAGATACCTTTAAACCAAACCTAACATTATGACAATTGTTGGTGCTATCCCCTAGTTGTCGAAAGAAATTCACAAGCATACTGACAAGAAGAAGAGACCTAAGGATTTCTCTCTCGATAGTAACTAAGTCTAACAAAGCCCTAGAGCTTGTGAAAGAAGTGGATGTGCTTATCACATTGGCAGACCAAAGAAGAATTAAGCCGTTGGGCATTCTCCAATATGTAAATACAAACCTCACAGGAAGAGACTATTGACTGACCTACTTGGTAGTAAAATCAAATTCCTACGAGACCTCATACCTTCTATGGTTAGGAAGACCATGGTTTTTTGAAGCAAGGGCACAGATGAATTAGCTCAAAGGAATCCTAACCCTAGGCAGAGGACCCGACAAAGTAGCATTGAAGTTATATGGATCGCATAAAGATAATGGATCCACTTCCATTGAAGTCTTAATATACTCTTCCAATGAGATAACATATGCTACATCACGATGGCGAAGAAGCTATCAAAGAGAACTTTCCCAAGAAAACAGAGGCATAGTCCTTGACAGTGGGAACTGTGAGACAAAAATCCTCCTCAAAGAATCAAAGTCTTTGTCACAATGGGTAAATACTTTCTACCTGGACCCAAATCTACCTCTAAATTGTCTCCTCTGACAAAAAGATAGAGGCATGGATGTATTGTTCTCCCTGTTGTATGGCCGTAACAGAGACAGAGACAGAAGCAAGGTGTCAGATCCAGAGAGATAGAAATAGAGAAAAAAATAGAGATAGACACAAAAGCAGAGGCAAAGGATACCACAGAGAGTCTATTCCTCTCTTATAGAGCCCCTATGACAAAGACGGAAACAGAGTTTGAGGAGGATAAAGATGATAGTGCAGAAGAAGACTATGAGAGCGAGCTAGAAGAATCTATCCTACCCGTAGAAGGCATAGATGAGGAAGAAGTTTTAGAGGTTACAAAAGTAGAAGACTCCATGATGTTAGACAGAATGACTCTGGTACCCTTTGCATTGGCTAATGGGCCATGTCATATATAGAATATCCATAAGAAATAGATTAGGCAAACTAAGTATTCCTTCAACAATTGCTCTTGTTGTCTAAATTTACCCTTCTCAAGAGAGAATGATGACAATGCATCGTGCCACTAACCACCAGTCTTGTAGCCCAAACAGAACTCTGAAGGGTCTTATTGTGTGATGTTTCTTGATGCATCCTCAGAAGATGAGTCCTCAAGCCAAGTGGTAACTAATTTCCAAACCAAACCCAAAACAACTCCCTAATACCCTTTCAACATTCCAAGGAGCAAGTAGACTTGTCATTAGAAGAAGAACTTGATTCTAGTGGCACATCAAGAGAGGAGACCATTCCCTTCAAGGAGTTAGATCCGTACCAAATGTAGTTCATGGGACCTTCATCCGTGAAGTGGAATGTGAAAAAAAATCAATGTTTGTGGATGCTAATGGTACTCAATGTCACCTGAAGGTGATTATGAGTCTTCCAAAAGAAGAATTGTCGGTGACACCCGTAGTTGCTGAGATGGGTCAACTGAAGGACAAACGACCAAGGGAGGAACAAGAGCCAAGTGTTGAGAGTTCACTAAAGAAGATGGGTCAAAAAAAGAGTAAGAAAGGAAAATTTAAGACAGAGCACCACGTAGCGATCGAGGAGTCGCTAGAGAATGCACAACACTTGGGGGAAGCTCTCCACAAGGAAAGGGAGAATCAAGCCACAACCATACAGGAATCATCCATTAAGGACATGAGAGGGAAGGAAGCCTCCGCTCCACAGGAAGTTCAAGAAGACGTTGCTAGGAAACCTGGAGATTCTGACAAAGGAAAGGGAAAGACTCAAGGAAAACAATCGGTGATTGGTCCAGGAGATTTTCAGATGCTCATGACCACTTTACAAACCATGCAAGCCTAGATAAACATGTTGGAACATGGTAGACAGAATGAAGAAACTACAGTCACTTCTAGTGTAGAGAAGCTGCGACCGGATGAGACTACCACTAGTTCAAAAGTTTGCACAAGAAGGACATTAGCGAATTTGGATGGTCTTACCACATTAGAGCTCTTATGTGAAGAGTTGAAACAGGACAAGGATCAAGCAATTCTGGAAAAATTGGAATTACAAAAGAAGTATAAGGCAGAGAGATCATCTCATCAAGAATTTTTGAAACACTCAACCTAGCAGTTACACGACTTACAGACTCAGATTGTGGAGAACAATAAGGAGATGGAGGGGCTAAGGGAATAGTTGCAAGAAGTTGAGGTCCTGAGGAAAAGGGAAGAAATTCTCTGTGCTCAGGTTGCAGATCTTGTGGTTCAGTTAAAGGAGGAAAAGGCAAGGACATCAACTCTCACCAGAGAGTTGTCAGAAGCACATCGGACTCAGACGCAGATGAAGATAGCCTTTATATGGTTGCAAGATACAATTGCAATGAGTCTGACTACTGCTGTCAATCAAGTTGAGGAAAAAGCTAACAGAGCTTATGAGGAGATGTTACAACAGCTACTCACAGACTTGGCTCATTCCCTTCACAAGGAACGCCACTTTAAGCTTCATGCAACTGCCTATCAACATGCACTATCATTATAGCAAGGGCTTTATCATCAGGCCATTTGCACTTTATCATCCAAAAGCACCGATGATGTGGAGGAACTCAAAGCTCAGTTGGGAATTGCTACCGGTGCCTTAGCCGCTTTTGACCAGGGTAAGGAGCTCATGTTGTTGACCTCAGACCCAACTAGCAGCCAGATGATTGATCATTTGCATGACATGGGCTATAATGATCAAGAATTGAGGGATATAGGAATGATGCAGCCAACATCTACTGAGCCATGTGACTTACAATATGAGACACTTGTTGAAGACTCTATTGCAGTAGAGCCTTTTGAAGATATGGTTCCTTCTGAGGATTATATGGATCCTCGAGATTTTGGTGAGCAGGAAGATGGAGCTACTGAGGAAATACAGGTACCCCCAACAGTGTCGGACAAGGAACTTGAGGTCCAAGAGCGCTTTGATAGGATGGTTCAAGTTCTTAGGGCTACCCCTCAGGATGTGCCAGAGTATTCCATTGACATGCAAGGCATCGAGGCACAGAGAGAGGATCTAGATGAGCCCATTAAGACCTATCATGAGAAGCAGACGAGGGAGGAGACCATCATTTTTGATTTCAATGTCTATGGAGATGCCAAATTCAGAACACCCTTACCAGTCAGTACAGTGCAAAAGCTTATTAAAGTGGGAGAGAAGATTGCTAAGAAGTGGTTGAAGAAACAGGATAGGTCGGCTTTGAAAGGAGCTTGTAAGATTCCCAAGGAGAAGAACAAGAGGGAGTATCTCACCGAGAAGCCACGAGAGGTGTGGAAGCTTCAACCAGAATGGCGATATCCTATCCTTGAAGCAGATGAAATGGCCCATTCCGCCTTTTGCTACTCAAATCGGAAGATAGATGTACTCCGTTGCCCCTATCCGAGAAGGTATGGAAGAAACTATGATGCTGAGAAGCATAGCAGGCATAACTTTCCCAAAATTCCCAATATCAATGCTCCGCATGGGAGTGATATCTATCACTTCCAGTTGCGTGATCTGCTACCCTCTTTTGACAATTTCCTTAAACTCTACTCAAATTGCCCCGATCCTGCCTTCATAGTCACTTGCAATTATCTCCGCCTCATAGTCAAGCTCTTACAGCAGCCACCGACTCCCTATGAGGATGGCATGCCACCCTTATTCTTCGACATCAACACAGGGATTGACCGCATTGCCATGGCAAGACTTCTTCTTCGAGCTGTATTATTCCCCTCTTACTGCGTAACCTTGCTTGAGGATATGGTGGATAGAAGAATTGCTCGGTGTACCCATCCTTTTTATCCAGAATCACCCATTTATCTCCGAACCTTTCTTAAGCCATATCTTTTGAGCAAAGGGTGTCTTTCACTTACCTTGCAGCCACTTCCTGAGGAGTGACTCCCTTGTGCATCACATGATGGGGAAAAAAAAAAAAGAGAAAGCAAAAAAAAAAGTATATATATATATATGTATATATATATATATATATGTGTATATATATATATATGTGTGTATATATATATGTATATATATATATGCACTCACATGCACTGCACTCCACCTAGGGGTCCTCAAGTTGGATGTGTCTAGTGGCTTTGGTCGGCTGGCTCCGTCTCTAACCCCCTAGCCCTTTTTCCATTTCCCCACACATTTGCTTAGGGCACATCAAGGTCAGGACATACCTAGGGAGTCTCGGCTCGCCTAGGTTAGACATGTCTCCCTGAGTCACGTGTACTTCATTTATCTCAGTAACACCACATCACCTCAGGTCACCTACCACATGTGGTTGATCCAATGGAGAACCATGCGCTTCAAGAATTCCTTTATCTCTCCCACTTAGGTGTCTCCCTTGCATCTTCAACAACGACCTTTTTTTTTCTCAGTACCCCATTCTTTCCATCTTCATCAGATCAAGCTTCCTTGCTTCCTCATCATCGAGCATCATCATCAACAGAAGCACCCATGAAGAAGTCTTCTACCTATGTATTAGACTATGTATGCACGTGCACACACTATAGTATTTGCACCATAACCTATTCACGGTTTTGTGTCCTCAAGTGTGGGACAACACTTCAGGCTTGCCTGGAGTTCGACCCATCTTCCAAACCAACATCATCATATGTCCTGTGCATGATCAGAAGACTAGCACTTTTCCCCTAGGGAGTGACTGCACGTGAGGTTTTACTTTGTAGGTATTTGAGTTGTGGAGAATCATGCGCATCATTTCTACATCAACATTGCATCTCCCATCTTCTAGGACCTCTATTCCATTTTCCAATGGCCATTCAAGTTCTATTCATCAAAAGGATCAACAGTCAAGTGTATCTTCAGCATAGCCAACTTTTACAGGATTTGTCACCAGCAACACCATCAGTCTCCCCATCTACCACAATTTAAGCAACATCATTTGTACCACCACCAGCAGGCAACATCCTCATCTTCAACAACCACCGTTCTTCATCAGCCACATCCATTTCTTCTCCATCAGGACTACTACTTGATCAGGACTGTTCCCAGCATTCCGCGTCTTCGGTGCAAGCTACAGCATGCTACCTACGACGTGAGTGCCATGGGACTGGCACTCGTCTAGGGGGGAAATAATGTTAATGGTATTTTGAGAAGGCTGCAGAAAGCGCAAGTGCTGGATACTATTTTTTGGTGGATTACTATTTTGTGGAGCTTCATTGTATTACTTTGGGCACTTGTGTATTACTTTTTACTCATGGACATCATCAGACTATCATGGTTGTATTATTTTGTGAGAGCCAAGCTCACTCCCGTGCACATTGTATTTATCACCCGTAGTTGTATTTGTCGCACCCGCATATGTTGCGTGGGTTGCGCACATGTAATTGTGATTAGAATAGTGTAGGCTTGGTCTATTTAGGCTAAGGTTCAAGCATGTTTCAAGGATTGACCGGCCTAAAGCCCACTATGTGGGTAGGATGCCCAAAGAGGGTGCAAACCCTAATTCACAGTTGTGGAAACCCTAAACGCAAAAGGGGCGCAAACCCTAACCCTAACCCTAATTCTATGTCTATATAAGGGTGGGAGGTCTCAGTTGTATTCACCCCCTTTGGCACATTCATGCTACGGAAGCTCTGTTAGTGCAACCATTCAATCTTTCTATTCTATCATCTTGCTTCCATTGTGTTGAGAGTGACTGAGAGGGAGAGAGTGAGAGGTGTGTTGAGCGAGGGACTGAGGGAAGGTGAAGCTCTTCGTCGTCTTCTTGCTTTTCTCATCGTCTCTACTAGCTCTTCGACTCGTTGGTGTGCTTGGTGGTGAATGCGAAGGAGCGACGACATCGGATCGTGTTGATCGTGGTCGTGGAACTATCTACGAGCCTTTGAAAGGTAAGTTAGGTGAGTTCACTACAACTCGAGCTAGTCTTGTGTTCTTGCTTCCTTGGGTTGGAGAGGAGAATGCTTGGTTAGTTAGAGCGGAGCGTGAGAGACAAGGTGAGAGATTGTCGCCAACGTGAGTTGCAGCTTCTGAAAGAATAGAAGTCCGTCCAAAGTCCCGACTGTTGGTGCGTTTGCCTCAACAGGATCACAGGTTCATAGTGACCTACAAGTGACCATAGAGCCCTTGTGAGCCCTCCAAATAACAATAAGGCTAGGGACCTTTGTGACCCCTAGCCAATTGTGGTAGTAGTAGTGCTACTCAACCATTGTTGCAATGGGTGGCAGTAACCCAAAAATGCCCATATATTGTGATCCACTCCACATTTTATGAGAAAACAAGGTTGACTTACAACTTGAATAGGGATGAATATTTTCTTCTTCATGTCTCCCTTTCTTTGAAATATCACATTATTTCTTCACAAAGGAATGCTCATGGCAATGAAAGTTCATCCGTTGAGTTTTAGGCAATGTAAGTGCCATCTCTCTTTTAGACTAATCAAGCAAGGAACCTGTCAATATAATGTGGACCATTGACTTAGAGATGGCAACTACAATATGCAATGCAACTGAAAATGCTCCTCGTCGAAAGAAAATACTTCCATGGTGTGTTTCTCAAACACTAAGAAGTAAGAAATTGAAGGGCTTGTTGAACACAAGTCAAAGACCCTTAGTCAATGGGCTCTGATGTGAGTACAATGGAGATCTATTTTATATATTGTTTCCAACGTTTGGTACTAGGTCTAGAATGGATGGGAAGCAATAACATTGTGATGGTCATCACATTTGGTCCAAACCACATATGACTAGTATCTTTCTTGAATTCATTTCTCATAAAAGTCATTGCTGAGGCTTCGTTCAATGTTGTAGAGTCAATGACTCGTACTATACAACAAATAAGAAGTACAATGACATGTATTTTCACGGATATATGAATGGGGATATAGGCAAGGGTTATCTGAAAAGCAAGGAGACAACTAGTATTACATGTCACTAGTGTAAGAATGTGGTGTATTGCTTTGAGACCCTTAGTAGGGGCCGTGGGACTCGCATGTTCATGGTGACCCATGAGTGACCACAGAGCCCTTGGTAGCCCTCCAAACAACCATAAGGATGTGGACCTTTGTAAACCATAGCCAACCGTGGCAATAATGCACTACATTGTGATGGGTGGTGTCACCCCAAAATGCCCATATGCTATGCTCAACTCCACACCTTATGAGAAAATCATGGTTGACTTCCAACTTGGATTGGGATGAATATTTTCTTCTTGATGTCTCCCTTTCTTCGAAATTTCACAATCTTTCTTTACAAAGGAATCTTCATGGTGATGAAAGTTCATGGCCTTCAGTCTTAGGGAGATTCCACTAGTGAGATTCTTGGCAGCGGCGCTGTCGTATTGCTGCACATTCGAGGTGTGAAAACCACCCAAAAGTTGTGTGTGGGATTTGATACTTTGTACATATTTAGTTGTTGTGTTTATACTTTTGTTCTACGTGGAAGAGGGTTTGGAGTAAGAGGAATTAATCAATAATGCTTTGGTTGACATGTATGTCAAATGTGGAAGTTTAAACGAAGCGCATAAAGTCTTCAAGGGCTTGCTGGAAAGAAATTAAGTGTCATGGAATGCTTTAATGACAGGACATATTCAAAATGGGTTCAGTCTCACTATCTTGGATCTCTTTAGGGACATGCAACAGGAGGGTGTGGTTCCAACTAGAGCTACTTTTCTATGCACCTTAAAAGTTTGTGGTACAGAAGGAGATTTAGAAACAGGGCATAGCATACATTCTGAGATAACTAGGAGAGGACTTGAGAAGAGCTATTCATGGGAAGTACAATGGTGGACATGTAAGGGAAATGCTACTCTCTTACAGAAGCAGTCCAAGTGTTTGATGGGCTGCCAGTTTAGAACATAGTCTCATGGACTGCACTTATTACAGGATACATCCAACATGGACACGGCAAGGAAGCACTGAACTGTTTTGAACGGATGTAAGGAGAGGGTCTCTCTCCTGATGTTGTCACCTTTGCTTGTGTTCTAAAAACCTATGGTAGTATAGGAGCTGTCGTCAAGGGGAAAGTTATACATGCTAAGATCATTTGAGAGGGGCTATTGGAAAAGGATGTTTTGCTTAGTGCTGCACTGCTGGACTGCATAATGCTCTTGCTGAGCAGTTGAGGGAAGATCCCTTCTTAATGTGCAACTCGGATGCACTATTAGAAAAGCTTGCTGCAACCACACCAGATTCTACTCCAGGTTCCAAATAGATATACCATGCACTAACCTATGGGTGGTTGTGTGGTGGAATCATTGAGTCATATTTCCGCCCTGTCCAGCATGACACTTTGTGAGAGATCAAGGAAAATGAAAAGCTTGTGGTAATAATGGGGCTGCTTTTCTGTAACAAAAAGCTACATGCTGTATAGCCAATTTGGGGGGCCGTAGGGAATTTTGGGAATCGGGAGGCTAATGTTAGTTCTTTTTGTCTCTCTCCGTGATGGGAAAAAAAGGGAGTGTAACAGGGAGGGCGACAAGGAGGCTACTGTGGAAGAAGGTTGGAGGAAGCGTCAGATTACACCGTAGAAGGAAATGAAGGAGAACACCTGGGACACCAATTTCTCCAAGACGGCGGAGCCCTCCCTCCAGTTATCGATCTAGGCGCAGGCATTCTCCAAGCATACGGGCACGATCTCCTCCAAGTACTGGTCTTGGAAAGCCAGGGAATAACCTTTTCATTGCAGGTCTTAGCTTTAGCACAACGGAACGGGATTTGGAGAAGAAATTCTCTCGGTATGGACGGGTCACAGAGGCTCGCATAATTCGCGATAAGCGGTCCGGTGATTCATGTGTGATTCTGACATTGCTCGTTCCGATTGATTGCGGGAGCTTTTCTGCTGTCCATTGAGCTCGGAATCGGAGTTGTGTTAAGAAATTCCCCAGAGTTACCTGCAACAACAGGGGTTTCGAGACTTTGCCGCAGAAGCTCGCTTCACGAATTATCAAAATTTGAACAGGGGTTTCGAGACTTTGCCGCAGAAGCTCGCTTCACGAATTATCAAACAAATTTTGATGTTTGTCTCACATTAGTCGTATATCTTCGGAATTGCTCCATGCGTGCATCCATTCAAGGTTGCCTGTGTATAAGTATGATAAGGGGTACAATTGTGAAGCTGGAAGATGATGTAGAGTATTTAGCAAACAGCCCTATGCAAAAACCACCTCCTCCAGGTGTCCATGAGCCATCCCGTAGACCGCAACTCGAACAGGCTGATGGCCAATCCCAAACAGACCGCAGATCCCTGTGAGCTCAGTATCAAGTTGTTAAGATGAACATTGTAGAGGGCAGAGGCTGTTGACTTGGAAGTAGACAAACCAGCTATGGAGGAGATCTCTGTATTCAGGGTGAGGGGAAGCAACAAGAAAAATTCCGCTGAACTGGTCGCCCTGCTTCACTTACGATAGCCTTTGTGGAACGAAAGACACGATGTGACGAGATTTCAGATAGAATGCTTGATATGGGCTTTGAGCTGCAAATCCGAGAGGTTATGAAGAACCTCCCTAAAAAGCATCAAACACTTCTTTTTAATGCAACCATGCCTTGAACCTTAAACTTTCCTCAGCATCCATGCCTTGAATTGCTTTAGCTGCTTGTACTGTGGCTCAAGAGGCAACAACTGAACTGGATAAACAGAGTGCTGGATATTCTAGCTGGCTTGTCAACAGACTTTTACAGAAAAACTCATGTGTCAGAAGAGTCAACATGCTGTGAATTGAATTTTTGTGATCAATGCAGTGAGAAAACTTCCAAGCAGAGGTCTGAACCTTTGGTTTCAGTGTCAATGAAATTTCTGATACAATTAAAGCAGAGCATCAGGAACAAATAGAGGTATTTAGAACAGAAAGCACTGTACAGTTGATAATATCTGCGAAACTTCTCAGTCTGAAAAATGTATTAGTGTGTATGTGCCAAACTGCTATTCTTTGGATAAACATAACAGTTCTTCTAATTGTGAGAGTGTAAACTCGAGCATACCGGATGCAGTTGAATTATCCATTACAGAAAATCGGTATGGGGTTTCCAATTACAACATATCTAGATCATCTGAAGCTTCAAAACTGATTATCTATTCAACTGTGTGGATCAGTAACTTCATGTATTATGGGATCTTTTCTTCTCTATAAGACATCAACAAACATAATGCTTTGAATAATAATGTGGAATGCATATACTGAAAATGCTCATCCTCTTCGCATATTTGCTGATCTTCTATCCAGAAATTAGTGAAGGTGTTCTATAGACACGACTTTGCTTTGCTTTGACAAATCCTTCGACATCTTTGGTGAACCCGACGTGAAAGCGTCGCAGAAATTTCAGGATGGGAGATACTTCAGCATCTATTTCAGCCTCTTCCACAATTCCTGCTACGTCCTCTACTTCAGCTCCATCAATGACTACTGCGTCAAGTACTTCAACAGAGGATCTAAAGCAGATTTTGCAGAATATGTCCATGTATATGCAGCTCCAAAATCAGCAGACACAATTGTATATGCAGCAGCAGCAACAATTGCATCAACAGCAGTTGTCTCAGCAAAAGCAACTCTATTTGGAGCAGGAGAATGCAAACAGCGCGACTAAGGCTATTGAAGCAGTTGAGAATGAGAAGAAGCTATTTGATGGCCGTAATGTTTCAGCATATTTGAAGACATATGAGATCAAGATGGGGTTTTTTGGAGTTGCAGCTGGACTTATGAGTAAGTATTTCCTTCGTCTTGTCACACCCGCCTTGAGGGCAAAAGTGACTGATCTTTTTATTCAAAATACACATTGGCAAGATTTCAAGAAGGCCCTGAAAGAAGAATATTTCCTTGAGGACTTTGGTATGGCTACTCGGCGGTCATTCCGAGAGTGGGTCTACATGCCAAACAAAGGTCTAGCTACTTCAGAGTTGATTTGGGAATTTGAAGAGAGGTATAGTCAACTTGATGCCATTGAACAAAGAGCATTGGATGTTGAAAAAGTTGAGCTTTTCTTGCAAGCTGCAGATCCTGCTCTTCAGGAAGAATTGGGAGAGCTTCTTGAGGATCGCACAAAGCCTATGGGACTTACAACGGATTGGCAGGATGCCCAGGATGCAGTCTCGACTTTGACCAAGAGGAGGATATGGAAGACCCGCTTACAGAATGGTTCTATGACACGGACACCATCATCTGCTCCTATGCCTGCTTCTATTCCTGTTATTTCTTCTCCTCCTCGGCCAGTTTCTTGGCCTATGCCAGTGCCTACTGTTTCCACTCCACCTATTTCTCCTATTCCACGATCGATGCCTGCACCTTCTGCTCCAAAACCATCTGCTCCATCGGTGCCTACCTCTCTTGTGACATAATCAAAGGCATAACGGATTTGACACTGGAGTCAGTTAAAGCAGAGTTGGTGGGAAAATTAAAAGAGCAGTTTGCTTCGACTGCGCCTACTACTTCTTCTAGTGCTCCTACTGCACCTAGGAGTGCTCCTAGTGCACCTAGGAGATCTCGGAGATGTATTTGGTGAGATAGTATGGACCATCAGCATTGCAGGGATTGTGAATCTTTTCAGGATGCAAGGAGGAAGAATTTGGTATATTGGGGACAAGATGGTATGATTTGGTTGACTGAGATAGGAGCTCCACTTGCTACCAACTTTGGTAAAGGTGGAATGAAGAAGTTAGTGGATGACATGGCTGTGCGTACTTCTTATGTGACAGCTAGAGGTGATGCTTCTGCATATGGAGTCCAGATTGAGAAGGGATCAGAGACTCAGTCAGCACTATGGACTTATGCTATGGAGACTGCAAACAAGGGAAAAATTTAGCAAACTGTTTTGACTAGTGCAGGCTCTAGCATCAGATCAGAGACAGGTTGGGATTCGCCTGTTGACAGGTACTCTATTTATGCTTATTTGGCTAAGTCTCATGGAGCAGATGTTCTTGTTGAGGAGAAGCGTAAGAGGGATGAAGAAAATCCAAGTGCAGCTAAGAAGACTAGAGGGGGTGAGTTTGTTACTCCACCTACTGCAGGACCGTCTTCAAGACCAGGGCCAGATCGACAGATGGAAGATGCTCAAAAGAGAGAAAAGAGGCAAGAGCCTAGAGAGAGAAAGCAGCCAGGGTTTAGATTGATGTCCGATATTGAGACATCTACGGACATGAAGAAAATCTTTAATGACAAGATACTTGGCAGTGAGGTGACTTTCACTATTTCTGAGTTTTGGGCATCTCGAAAAGAGAGTTTCAAGATCAGTTTCAGGAGGTTTTGAAGAGGAAAAGACATGCATTGCCTACCACTGATACACAGGGAGTTTTGATTGGGGAGTTGGATGAGGATGAGGATGAGGTTATGGTTGAGAATGCTTCTGTTTTTCCGCAGGTAGAGAAGAGGGTTCAGCCTATGCATTATGCTGAAACTGATGAGCCTGTCTTGATACCGCATAGTCACTTTTCGCGGAGTCATTGGGCTAGGGCAACTACAGAGACGATGGTAAAGATTGGAGAGAAACAGGTGCCTTATGTTGCATTGGTGGATCATGGTTCAGAGATTAATCTCATAGTTCGTGGAGTTTATGAGAGTAACAGATGGCCTATGGATGTAGAGCATGGGTGGCGTATGAGAGCCGCCAATAACACTGCAAGTGATTTGTATGTTGCATGTCCCAGTGTCAGGGTTTCTATTGGTGATGTAGAGGAGGATTTCCATTTCTTTGTGCAGGATTCATGCTCTTATCCTATAATTCTTGGACAGCCATTCATCACAGAGATGCGCATGGAAACAAAGGTAATGGATGATGGATCTGCTTATGCACGGATTCGCAGTAAAGATGGCATGAGAGCAGTTCAGTTTATGACTGTGTGTGTGAATCATGTTAGAAACAGAGATACTCTCAGAAATGCACCTTTGCCCACTGTGAGGGATTCGGGTTTTCATTAGGTACTGCCGTTTTGCGAGACAACGGTGGTACAGAGCAGAGGAGATTGGAGTTCTCGCCTCCTGGCAGCAGTGTTTTCTCCTTCGGTTTTGTTGGGATTTTAGCAAACAGTTCGATGAGCTATCAGAAGATTTCTAGGTTGCCTAGAGCTGCCAGGCAGTACATATGCAGGAAGGAGAAAAATTTGAAAAATGCATGAATTTTAGAGGATGATGAGCACATAGATGGGATGTATGACAGTATGATTTGTGCAGATACGCTAGAAGAGATGGAAGATATGTTGAAAACTGATATGCAGAATTGTCACAGTAATGTATTAGTGCAATCCCTGGACATGTTTCATGAAATTGCAGATTTTGTGTCACAGATTGAGTCAGAAGCTGAGGTGGCTCAGCAAAAAGTGTTGAGTGCTGAAGAAATTCAGCAAACAGAGTTTCCAGCTGGTTATGATCAGCTTTCAGAGACACAGAGGGCTGAAAACTTTCAGCCAACAGAGTTTACTGCTGAAATATTTCAGCATCCAGAGTTTAGGGCTGTTTCTATGCAGTCTATAGAGAAGAGGGCTGAGGATATTCAGCCATTGGAGTGCAGAATTGCTGATTTACAGTAAGATTTGAGTAATGCAGAAGAGCATAATGAAGCCAGGGTTGACACGAAATACAAAACTGTGGATAAGAAGGTGAAGCCGGTAGCTGTACCGCTTCCACCTAACAGTGATCAGCAAATAGAGAGGGCTGCTAAACAACCAATTTTGAGGAATCCGGAGCATATTGGTCATAAATTTTCAGCAGAGACTCTTGCTGAATTGAAAATTGGAAATGGTGATTTTTTGTTACCCATAGAGAAGCAATGCTTTCAGGAGATGCTTGAGCGACATGGAAGGGGATTTGCTTTTTTCCCGCATGAGATTAGATGTGTGAATCCAGATATTGTTGCTCCTATGGTCATTTTTACTATTCCTCATATTCCATGGAATCTCCGACCTATTCCAGTGCCTAAAGCACACCTGCCAAAGCTGATTGATTTATTGAATGAGAAAATCAGGATGGGAATTCTTGAGCCTTCATCTGCACCATACTCAAACAGGTGGTTTACGGTTCCAAAGAAGAATGGTACTCTCCGATTTATATAGGACATGCAGCCAGTAAACAGAGTTACTATCAGGAATGTTGGTATAGGTCCAGTTGTGGATGAGTTTGCAGAGGCATTTGCTGGACGTGCCATCTATTCTTTAGGTGATTTGTATTCAGGATATGATCAGTTTCAGCTGGCTTTGGAAAGCAGGGACATAACCACCATGAGAACTCCTATTGGGCTTGTCAAGATGTGTACCTTGCCTCAAGGTGCCACTAATTCTGTTGCGCATATGATGAATGCCATGCATAAGGTCCTTCGAGATTACATACCTCAGCTTACTATGCCTTTCTTGGATGATGTGCCCATTAAGGGATATGCAGAAGAAGAGAAGAATGAGAGTCTAAATGAGCAGGGATGCAGATACTTTGTGGCTGATCATATTTCAGCATGTGAGAAGATTTTGGCCAGGTTAGAAGAAGTAAACTTGACACTTTCAGGGCAAAAATCTGATTTTGGAGTGAATGAGGTTGTCATTGTTGGACATATGTGTGGATATTATGGCAGGAAACCCTCACCTAATAAGGTGGATGCTATAGGCAAGATTGCGGAGTATTGTTCTATCACTTCAGAGGTACGGAGATTCATTGGAGCTTGTGTGTTTTATATGATTTGGATACCTCATTTTGCACACATAGTAGATTGTTTATATCAGCTGCTTCGAAAGGGGTAGAAATTCTATTGGGATGAGAGCCACACTAGAGCCATGCGGAAATTGAAGAAGTTATTGCAGAATGCTCCTACTCTCAGGAAAGCGGATTATAATTGTGGAAGGCCTATTGTATTGACAGTTGACACTAGTCCAATTGGCATAGGTTGGGCTGTGGGTCAAGATGATGCAGATGGAAACATGTATGCTATTCGGTTTGGGGAGAAATTCCTAAATGAGAGACAGAGGAGATATCCCAAATCAAGAGGGAGCTACTGGGGATTGTCACGGCTCTCAAATGTGACAAGGAGTACTTTATTGGAGCTTCAGTTGTGGTAGAGACAGATTGTTTGCCATTGATTGGTATGATTAAGAGTTGCTCTACTCCGGATATAGCTATGCTGAGATAGATTGCATACATCAAGTCATTAAATCCGGAATTTAAACACATAGCAAGGAAGGATAATCCAGTGGTAGATATGCTGTCTAGAGCCAGATATGATGATGAGGAGACTCTACTTGCAGAAGAGGATGATGCAAAAATTTCAGCCACTATGGTTGATCATGTTTGTCATGTCTATGATATTGTGGCTTTCATAGAAGAACTCTATGTTGGAGATTGGTTGCAGATTGGCAAGTACCTTAGTACACTAAGCAAAAGAGATGAATGGACAGATGAAGAATTCAAGAAGATCAGAAGGAAAGCCTATGGTTATTTTCTCAAGGACCGATTTCTTTGGAAGCATCCGAAGAAAAGAGGCAGATTACCTTTGCGGGTTGTCTGCGATAGAGGGACACAGTTACAGGTGATGAGGGAGTTTCATGAGAGTCCTTGGGCTGGTCATAGAGGAGTGTGGGCTACTTATGAGAAAATCAAGGAGAAATATTGGTGGAAAGGCATGTATAGAGATGTTTCTCACTTTGTTGAGATTTGCAGGGACTGCCAGATGTATTCGACAGTGCGTCATCGAGATGAGCTTCATCCGACCTATCCGCTATGCTTTCATTATAAGTGGGTAGTTGACTTGGTTACTATGTCTATGGGTCTATGGCAGATGAGGTATATTGTTTTGGCTAGGGAGGATCTTACCAATCATGTTGAGGGCAGATCTCTGAGAACGAAGACCACTAGTGCAGTGTGTAAGTTCTTATTGGAAGAAATTTTTTGCAGGTATGGCTATGTGGGTAAGATCACTGCGGATCGCGGTGAATTGGATGCAGATGAAGCTAGGGAGTTTTTTCTCTCAACTAGAAATCAAGTTGGCTCTAACTACAGCATACAATCCAGAGGGAAATGGGAAGAGTGAAAGAGGGCATACGCCGATAGTGAAAGCATTAGCCAAAGCATGTAGAGGACGGATTGGAGAATGGCCGAGACTTCTACCATTTGCTTTATGGGCGGATCGTACGACTCACAGTGTTACCAAAGGATATATAACCGCAGAGTTGATGTATGGTCAGAAACCGGTTATGCCGACTGAGACTTGTGCTTTGACTTGGTCAGTTTTACCTTGACAGGAGGATTTGACGAGAGAGGAGCTCTTAGCTCTTCGGATTCGACAGTTGGAGAGAAGACCAGAGGATATTCAGCTAGCTATTGACAGGTTGAAGGTTGCTAGACTAAGAAATAAGGATAGGTTTGATAGCAGGCATCGCTTGCGGCCTAGAGCAATAGAAGAGGGAGATTGGGTATTAGTCTTTGATAGCAGCCTTGAAAATCAGCATACTGCACTTCGAAAGATGGTGAAAAGATGGTTTGGGCCGTACATAGTCAGACATGTCTTTGATAATGCAACATATGAGCTGACAGAATTGGATGGGACAGTGCTTAGAGTGCCTATTGCTGGAAAAAGAATCAAGATTTTCAAGAAAAGAGATGATGAAGATTATGCATTGGAAGAATTTTCAAGAGAAGAGCAACGAGAAGAAACTCCAATGGAAGAGACAGATGATATGACAGATAATCTTATTGATATACCGGAAATGCATAATGAAGAGATTGATCTGTTTGTGGATCTTGATGATAACGATCATGGGTAGTTGGCCCATCCGGAGGATGCGCAGGATTAGAGGGGGTGGATGTCGTATTGTTGCGCATTCGAGGTGTGAAAACCACCCAAAAGTTGTGTGTGGGATTTGATACTTTGTACATATTTAGTTGTTGTGTTTATACTTTTGTTCTACGTGGAAGAGGGTTTGGAGTAAGAGGAATTAATCAATAATGCTTTGGTTGACATGTATGTCAAATGTGGAAGTTTAAACGAAGCGCATAAAGTCTTCAAGGGCTTGCTGGAAAGAAATTAAGTGTCATGGAATGCTTTAATGACAGGATATATTCAAAATGGGTTCAGTCTCACTGTCTTGGATCTCTTTAGGGACATGCAACAGGAGGGTGTGGTTCCAACTAGAGCTACTTTTCTATGCACCTTAAAAGTTTGTGGTACAGAAGGAGATTTAGAAACACGGCATAGCATACATTCTGAGATAACTAGGAGAGGACTTGAGAAGAGCTATTCATGGGAAGTACAATGGTGGACATGTAAGGGAAATGCTACTCTCTTGCAGAAGCAGTCCAAGTGTTTGATGGGCTGCCAGTTCAGAACATAGTCTCATGGACTGCACTTATTACAGGATACATCCAACATGGACACGGCAAGGAAGCACTGAACTGTTTTGAACGGATGTAAGGAGAGGGTCTCTCTCCTGATGTTGTCACCTTTGCTTGTGTTCTGAAAACCTGTGGTAGTATAGGAGCTGTCGTCAAGGGGAAAGTTATACATGCTAAGATCATTTGAGAGGGGCTATTGGAAAAGGATGTTTTGCTTCGTGCTGCACTACTGGACTGCATAATGCTCTTGCTGAGGAGTTGAGGGAAGATCCCTTCTTAATGTGCAACTCGGATGCACTATTAGAAAAGCTTGCTGCAACCACACCAGATTCTACTCCAGGTTCCAAACAGATATACCATGCACTAACTTATGGGTGGTTGTGTGGTGGAATCATTGAGTCATATTTCCACCCTGTCCAGCATGACAGTTTGTGAGAGATAAAGGAAAATGAAAAGCTTGTGGTAATAATGGGGCTGCTTTTTTATAACAAAAAGCTACGTGCTGTGTAGCCAATTTGGGGGGCCGCAGGGAATTTTGGGATTCGGGAGGCTAATGTTAGTTTTTTTGTCTCTCTCCGTGATGGGAAAAAAAGGGAGTGTAACAAGGAGGGCGACAAGGAGGCTACTGTGGAAGAAGGTTGGAGGAAGCGTCAGATTACACCGTAGAAGGAAATGAAGGAGAACACCTGGGACACCAATTTCTCCAAGACGGCGGAGCCCTCCCTCGAGTTATCGATCTAGGCACAGGCATTCTCCAAGCATACGGGCACGATCTCCTCCAAGTACTGGTCTTGGAAAGCTAGGGAATAACCTTTTCATTGCAGGTCTTAGCTTTAGCACAACGGAACGGGATTTGGAGAAGAAATTCTCTCGGTATGGACGGGTCACAGAGGCTCGCATAATTCGCGATAAGCGGTCCGGTGATTCATGTGTGATTCTGACATTGCTCGTTCCGATTGATTGCGAGAGCTTTTCTGCTGTCCATTGAGCTCGGAATCGGAGTTGTGTTAAGAAATTCCCCAGAGTTACCTACGACAACAGGGGTTTCGAGACTTTTCCGCAGAAGCTCGCTTCACGAATTATCAAACAAATTTTGATGTTTGTCTCACATTGGTCGTATATCTTCGGAATTGCTCCATGCGTGCATCCATTCAAGGTTGCCTGTGTATAAGTATGATAAGGGGTACAATTGTGAAGCTGGAAGATGATGTAGAGTATTTAGCAAACAGCCCTATGCAAAAACCACCTCCTCCAGGTGTCCATGAGCCATCCCGTAGACCGCAACTCGAACAGGCTGATGGCCAATCCCAAACAGACCGCAGGTCCCTGTGAGCTCAGTATCAAGTTGTTAAGATGAACATTGCAGAGGGCAGAGGCTGTTGACTTGGAAGTAGACAAACTAGCTATGGAGGAGATCTCTGTATTCAGGGTGAGGGGAAGCAACAAGAAAAATTCCGCTGAACTGGTCGCCCTGCTTCACTTACGATAGCCTTTGTGGAACGAAAGACACGATGTGACGAGATTTCAGATAGAATGCTTCATATGGGCTTTGAGCTGCAAATCCGAGAGGTTATGAAGAACCTCCCTAAAAAGCATCAAACACTTCTTTTTAATGCAACCATGCCTTGAACCTTAAACTTTCCTCAGCATCCATGCCTTAAATTGCTTTAGCTGCTTGTACTGTGGCTCAAGAGGCAACAACTGAACTGGATAAACAGAGTGCTGGATATTCTAGCTAGTTTGTCAACAGACTTTTACAGAAAAACTCATGTGTCAGAAGAGTCAACATGTTGTGAATTGAATTTTTGTGATCAATGCAGTGAGAAAACTTCCAAGCAGAGGTCTGAACCTTTGGTTTCAGTGTCAATGAAATTTCTGATACAATTAAAGCAGAGCATCAGGAACAAATAGAGGTATTTAGAACAGAAAGCACTGTACAGTTGATAATATTTATGAAACTTCTCAGTCTGAAAAATGTATTAGTGTGTATGTGCTAAACTGCTATTCTTTGGATAACCAGAACAGTTCTTCTAATTGCGAGAGTGTAAACTCGAGCATAGCGGATGCAGTTGAATTATCCATTACAGAAAATCGGTATGGGTTTCAAATTACAATATATCTAGATCTTCTGAAGCTTCAAAACTGATTATCTATTCAACTGTGTGGATCAGTAACTTCATGTATTATGGGATCTTTTCTTCTCTATAAGACATCAACAAACATAATGCTTTGAATAATAATGTGGAATGCATATACTGAAAATGCTCATCCTCTTCGCATATTTGCTGATCTTCTATCCAGAAATTAGTGAAGGTGTTCTGTAGACACGACTTTGCTTTGCTTTGACAAATCCTTCGACATCTTTGGTGAACCCGACGTGAAAGCGTCGCAGAAATTTCAGGATGGGAGATACTTCAGCATCTATTTCAGCCTCTTCTACAATTCCTGCTACGTCCTCTACTTCAGCTCCATCAATGACTGCTGCGTCAAGTACTTCAACAGAGGATCTAAAGCAGATTTTGCAGAATATGTCCATGTATATGCAGCTCCAAAATCAGTAGACACAATTGTAAATGCAGCAGCAGCAACAATTGCATCAACAGCAGTTGTCTCAGCAAAAGCAACTCTATTTGGAGCAGGAGAATGCAAACAGCGCGACTAAGGCTATTGAAGCAGTTGAGAATGAGAAGAAGCTATTTGATGGCTGTAATGTTTCAGCATATTTGAAGACATATGAGATCAAGATGGGGTTTTTTGGAGTTGCAGCTGGACTTATGAGTAAGTATTTCCTTCGTCTTGTCACACCCACCTTGAGGGCAAAAGTGACTGATGTTTTTATTCAAAATACACATTGGCAAGATTTGAAGAAGGCCCTGAAAGAAGAATATTTCCTTGAGGACTTTGGTATGGCTACTCGGCAGTCATTCCGAGAGTGGGTCTACATGCCAAACAAAGGTCTAACTACTTCAGAGTTGATTTGGGAATTTGAAGAGAGGTATAGTCAACTTGATGCCATTGAACAAAGAGCATTGGATGTTATAAAAGTTGAGCTTTTCTTACAAGCTGCAGATCCTGCTCTTCAGGAAGAATTGGGAGAGCTTCTTGAGGATCGCACAAAGCCTATGGGACTTAAAACGGATTGGTAGGATGCCCAGGATGCAGTCTTGACTTTGACCAAGAGGAGGATATGGAAGACCCGCTTACAAAATGGTTCTATGACACCGACAACATCATCTGCTCCTATGCCTGCTTCTATTCCTGTTATTTCTTCTCCTCCTCAGCCAGTTTCTTGGCCTATGCCAGTGCCTACTGTTTCCACTCCACCTATTCCTCCTGTTCCATGATCGATGCCTGCACCTTCTGCTCCAAAACCATCCGCTCCATCGGTGCCTACCTCTCTTGTGACATAATCAAAGGCATAACGGATTTGACACTGGAGTCAGTTAAAGCGGAGTTGGTGGGAAAATTAAAAGAGCAGTTTGCTTCGATTGCGCCTACTACTTCTTCTAGTGCTCCTACTGCACCTAGGAGTGCTCCTAGTGCACCTAGGAGAGATCGGAGATGTATTTGGTGAGATAGTACGGACCATCAGCATTGCAGGGATTGTGAATCTTTTCAGGATGCAAGGAGGAAGAATTTGGTATATTGGGGACAAGATGGTATGATTTGGTTGACTGAGATAGGAGCTCCACTTGCTACCAACTTTGGTAAAGGTGGAATGAAGAAGTTAGTGGATGACATGGCTGCGCGTACTTCTTATGTGACAGCTAGAGGTGATGCTTCTGCATATGGAGTCCAGATTGAGAAGGGATCAGAGACTCAGTCAGCACTATGGACTTATGCTATGGAGACTGCAAACAAGGGAAAAATTTAGCAAACTGTTTTGACTAGTGCAGGCTCTAGCATCAGATCAGAGACAGGTTGGGATTCGCCTGTTGACATGTACTCTATTTATGCTTATTTGGCTAAGTCTCATGGAGCAGATGTTCTTGTTGAGGAGAAGCGTAAGAGGGATGAGGAAAATCCAAGTGCAGCTAAGAAGACTAGAGGGGGTGAGTTTGTTACTCCACCTACTGCAGGACCGTCTTCAAGACCAGGGCCAGATCGACAGATGGAAGATGCTCAAAAGAGAGAAAAGAGGCAAGAGCCTAGAGAGAGAAAGCAGCCAGGGTTTAGATTGATGTCCGATATTGAGACATCTACGGACATGAAGAAAATCTTTAATGACAAGATACTTGGCAGTGAGGTGACTTTCACTATTTCTGAGGTTTTGGGCATCTCGAAAAGAGAGTTTCAAGATCAGTTTCAGGAGGTTTTGAAGAGGAAAAGACATGCATTGCCTACCACTGATACACAGGGAGTTTTGATTGGGGAGTTGGATGAGGATGAGGATGAGGTTATGGTTGAGAATGCTTCTGTTTTTCCGCAGGTAGAGAAGAGGGTTCAGCCTATGCATTATGTTGAAACTGATGAGCCTGTCTTGATACCGCATAGTCACTTTTCTCGGAGTCATTGGGCTAGGGCAACTACAGAGACGATGGTAAAGATTGGAGAGAAACAGGTGCCTTATGTTGCATTGGTGGATCATGGTTCAGAGATTAATCTCATAGTTCGTGGAGTTTATGAGAGTAACAGATGGCCTATGGATGTAGAGCATGGGTGGCGTATGAGAGCCGCCAATAACACTGCAGGTGATTTGTATGTTGCATGTCCCAGTGTCAGGGTTTCTATTGGTGATGTAGAGGAGGATTTCCATTTCTTTGTGCAGGATTCATGCTCTTATCCTATAATTCTTGGACAGCCATTCATCACAGAGATGCGCATGGAAACAAAGGTAATGGATGATGGATCTGCTTATGCACGGATTCGCAGTAAAGATAGCATGAGAGCAGTTCAGTTTATGACTGTGTGTGTGAATCATGTTAGAAACAGAGATACTCTCAGAAATGCACCTTTGCCCACTGTGAGGGATTCGGGTTTTCATTAGGTACTGCCGTTTTGCGAGACAACGGTGGTACAGAGCAGAGGAGATTGGAGTTCTCGCCTCCTGGCAGCAGTGTTTTCTCCTCCGGTTTTGTTGGGATTTTAGCAAACAGTTCGATGAGCTATCAGAAGATTTCTAGGTTGCCTAGAGCTGCCAGGCAGTACATATGCAGGAAGGAGAAAAATTTGAAAAATGCAGGAATTTTAGAGGATGATGAGCACATAGATGGGATGTATGACAGTATGATTTGTGCAGATACGCTAGAAGAGATGGAAGATATGTTGAAAACTGATATGCAGAATTGTCACAGTAATGTATTAGTGCAATCCCTGGACATGTTTCATGAAATTGCAGATTTTGTGTCACAGATTGAGTCAGAAGCTGAGGTGGCTCAGCAAAAAGTGTTGAGTGCTGAAGAAATTCAGCAAACAGAGTTTCCAGCTGGTTATGATCAGCTTTCAGAGACACAGAGGGCTGAAAACTTTCAGCTAACAGAGTTTACTGCTGAAATATTTCAGCATCCAGAGTTTAGGGCTGTTTCTATGCAGTCTATAGAGAAGAGGGCTGAGGATATTCAGCCATTGGAGTGCAGAATTGCTGATTTACAGTAAGATTTGAGTAATGCAGAAGAGCATAATGAAGCCAGGGTTGACACGAAATACAAAACTGTGGATAAGAAGGTGAAGCCGGTAGCTGTACCGCTTCCACCTAACAGTGATCAGCAAATAGAGAGGGCTGCTAAACAACCAATTTTGAGGAATCCGGAGCATATTGGTCATAAATTTTCAGCAGAGACTCTTGCTGAATTGAAAATTGGAAATGGTGATTTTTTGTTACCCATAGAGAAGCAATGCTTTCAGGAGATGCTTGAGCGACATGGAAGGGGATTTGCTTTTTTCCCGCATGAGATTAGATGTGTGAATCCAGATATTGTTGCTCCTATGGTCATTTTTACTATTCCTCATATTCCATGGAATCTCCGACCTATTCCAGTGCCTAAAGCACACCTGCCAAAGCTGATTGATTTATTGAATGAGAAAATCAGGATGGGAATTCTTGAGCCTTCATCTGCACCATACTCAAACAGGTGGTTTACGGTTCCAAAGAAGAATGGTACTCTCCAATTTATATAGGACATGCAGCCAGTAAACAGAGTTACTATCAGGAATGTTGGTATAGGTCCAGTTGTGGATGAGTTTGCAGAGGCATTTGCTGGACGTGCCATCTATTCTTTAGGTGATTTGTATTCAGGATATGATCAGTTTCAGCTGGCTTTGGAAAGCAGGGACATAACCACCATGAGAACTCCTATTGGGCTTGTCAAGATGTGTACCTTGCCTCAAGGTGCCACTAATTCTGTTGCGCATATGATGAATGCCATGCATAAGGTCCTTCGAGATTACATACCTCAGCTTACTATGCCTTTCTTGGATGATGTGCCCATTAAGGGATATGCAGAAGAAGAGAAGAATGAGAGTCTAAATGAGCAGGGATGCAGATACTTTGTGGCTGATCATATTTCAGCATGTGAGAAGATTTTGGCCAGGTTAGAAGAAGTAAACTTGACACTTTCAGGGCAAAAATCTGATTTTGGAGTGAATGAGGTTGTCATTGTTGGACATATGTGTGGATATTATGGCAGGAAACCCTCACCTAATAAGGTGGATGCTATAGGCAAGATTGCGGAGTATTGTTCTATCACTTCAGAGGTACGGAGATTCATTGGAGCTTGTGTGTTTTATATGATTTGGATACCTCATTTTGCACACATAGTAGATTGTTTATATCAGCTGCTTCGAAAGGGGTAGAAATTCTATTGGGATGAGAGCCACACTAGAGCCATGCGGAAATTGAAGAAGTTATTGCAGAATGCTCCTACTCTCAGGAAAGCGGATTATAATTGTGGAAGGCCTATTGTATTGACAGTTGACACTAGTCCAATTGGCATAGGTTGGGCTGTGGGTCAAGATGATGCAGATGGAAACATGTATGCTATTCGGTTTGGGGAGAAAGTCCTAAATGAGAGACAGAGGAGATATCCCAAATCAAGACGGAGCTACTGGGGATTGTCACGGCTCTCAAATGTGACAAGGAGTACTTTATTGGAGCTTCAGTTGTGGTAGAGACAGATTGTTTGCCATTGATTGGTATGATTAAGAGTTGCTCTACTCCGGATATAGCTATGCTGAGATAGATTGCATACATCAAGTCATTAAATCCGGAATTTAAACACATAGCAGGGAAGGATAATCCAGTGGTAGATATGCTGTCTAGAGCCAGATATGATGATGAGGAGACTCTACTTGCAGAAGAGGATGATGCAAAAATTTCAGCCACTATGGTTGATCATGTTTGTCATGTCTATGATATTGTGGCTTTCATAGAAGAACTCTATGTTGGAGATTGGTTGCAGATTGGCAAGTACCTTAGTACACTAAGCAAAAGAGATGAATGGACAGATGAAGAATTCAAGAAGATCAGAAGGAAAGCCTATGGTTATTTTCTCAAGGACCGATTTCTTTGGAAGCATCCGAAGAAAAGAGGCAGATTACCTTTGCGGGTTGTCTGCGATAGAGGGACACAGTTACAGGTGATGAGGGAGTTTCATGAGAGTCCTTGGGCTGGTCATAGAGGAGTGTGGGCTACTTATGAGAAAATCAAGGAGAAATATTGGTGGAAAGGCATGTATAGAGATGTTTCTCACTTTGTTGAGATTTGCAGGGACTGCCAGATGTATTCGACAGTGCGTCATCGAGATGAGCTTCATCCGACCTATCCGCTATGCTTTCATTATAAGTGGGTAGTTGACTTGGTTACTATGTCTATGGGTCTATGGCAGATGAGGTATATTGTTTTGGCTAGGGAGGATCTTACCAATCATGTTGAGGGCAGATCTCTGAGAACGAAGACCACTAGTGCAGTGTGTAAGTTCTTATTGGAAGAAATTTTTTGCAGGTATGGCTATGTGGGTAAGATCACTGCGGATCGCGGTGAATTGGATGCAGATGAAGCTAGGGAGTTTTTTCTCTCAACTAGAAATCAAGTTGGCTCTAACTACAGCATACAATCCAGAGGGAAATGGGAAGAGTGAAAGAGGGCATACGCCGATAGTGAAAGCATTAGCCAAAGCATGTAGAGGACGGATTGGAGAATGGCCGAGACTTCTACCATTTGCTTTATGGGCGGATCGTACGACTCACAGTGTTACCAAAGGATATATAACCGCAGAGTTGATGTATGGTCAGAAACCGGTTATGCCGACTGAGACTTGTGCTTTGACTTGGTCAGTTTTACCTTGACAGGAGGATTTGACGAGAGAGGAGCTCTTAGCTCTTCGGATTCGACAGTTGGAGAGAAGACCAGAGGATATTCAGCTAGCTATTGACAGGTTGAAGGTTGCTAGACTAAGAAATAAGGATAGGTTTGATAGCAGGCATCGCTTGCGGCCTAGAGCAATAGAAGAGGGAGATTGGGTATTAGTCTTTGATAGCAGCCTTGAAAATCAGCATACTGCACTTCGAAAGATGGTGAAAAGATGGTTTGGGCCGTACATAGTCAGACATGTCTTTGATAATGCAACATATGAGCTGACAGAATTGGATGGGACAGTGCTTAGAGTGCCTATTGCTGGAAAAAGAATCAAGATTTTCAAGAAAAGAGATGATGAAGATTATGCATTGGAAGAATTTTCAAGAGAAGAGCAACGAGAAGAAACTCCAATGGAAGAGACAGATGATATGACAGATAATCTTATTGATATACCGGAAATGCATAATGAAGAGATTGATCTGTTTGTGGATCTTGATGATAACGATCATGGGTAGTTGGCCCATCCGGAGGATGCGCAGGATTAGAGGGGGTGGATGTCGTATTGTTGCGCATTCGAGGTGTGAAAACCACCCAAAAGTTGTGTGTGGGATTTGATACTTTGTACATATTTAGTTGTTGTGTTTATACTTTTGTTCTACGTGGAAGAGGGTTTGGAGTAAGAGGAATTAATCAATAATGCTTTGGTTGACATGTATGTCAAATGTGGAAGTTTAAACGAAGCGCATAAAGTCTTCAAGGGCTTGCTGGAAAGAAATTAAGTGTCATGGAATGCTTTAATGACAGGATATATTCAAAATGGGTTCAGTCTCACTGTCTTGGATCTCTTTAGGGACATGCAACAGGAGGGTGTGGTTCCAACTAGAGCTACTTTTCTATGCACCTTAAAAGTTTGTGGTACAGAAGGAGATTTAGAAACACGGCATAGCATACATTCTGAGATAACTAGGAGAGGACTTGAGAAGAGCTATTCATGGGAAGTACAATGGTGGACATGTAAGGGAAATGCTACTCTCTTGCAGAAGCAGTCCAAGTGTTTGATGGGCTGCCAGTTCAGAACATAGTCTCATGGACTGCACTTATTACAGGATACATCCAACATGGACACGGCAAGGAAGCACTGAACTGTTTTGAACGGATGTAAGGAGAGGGTCTCTCTCCTGATGTTGTCACCTTTGCTTGTGTTCTGAAAACCTGTGGTAGTATAGGAGCTGTCGTCAAGGGGAAAGTTATACATGCTAAGATCATTTGAGAGGGGCTATTGGAAAAGGATGTTTTGCTTCGTGCTGCACTACTGGACTGCATAATGCTCTTGCTGAGGAGTTGAGGGAAGATCCCTTCTTAATGTGCAACTCGGATGCACTATTAGAAAAGCTTGCTGCAACCACACCAGATTCTACTCCAGGTTCCAAACAGATATACCATGCACTAACTTATGGGTGGTTGTGTGGTGGAATCATTGAGTCATATTTCCACCCTGTCCAGCATGACAGTTTGTGAGAGATAAAGGAAAATGAAAAGCTTGTGGTAATAATGGGGCTGCTTTTTTATAACAAAAAGCTACGTGCTGTATAGCCAATTTGGGGGGCCGCAGGGAATTTTGGGATTCGGGAGGCTAATGTTAGTTTTTTTGTCTCTCTCCATGATGGGAAAAAAAGGGAGTGTAACAAGGAGGGCGACAAGGAGGCTACTGTGGAAGAAGGTTGGAGGAAGCGTCAGATTACACCGTAGAAGGAAATGAAGGAGAACACCTGGGACACCAATTTCTCCAAGACGGCGGAGCCCTCCCTCCAGTTATCGATCTAGGCACAGGCATTCTCCAAGCATACGGGCACGATCTCCTCCAAGTACTGGTCTTGGAAAGCTAGGGAATAACCTTTTCATTGCAGGTCTTAACTTTAGCACAACGGAATAGGATTTGGAGAAGAAATTCTCTCGGTATGGACGGGTCACAGAGGCTCGCATAATTCGCGATAAGCGGTCCGGTGATTCATGCATGATTCTGACATTGCTCGTTCCGATTGATTGCGAGAGCTTTTCTGCTGTCCATTGAGCTCGAAATCGGAGTTGTGTTAAGAAATTCCCCAGAGTTACCTACGACAACAGGGGTTTCGAGACTTTTCCGCAGAAGCTCGCTTCACGAATTATCAAACAAATTTTGATGTTTGTCTCACATTGGTCGTATATCTTCGGAATTGCTCCATGCGTGCATCCATTCAAGGTTGCCTGTGTATAAGTATGATAAGGGGTACAATTGTGAAGCTGGAAGATGATGTAGAGTATTTAGCAAACAGCCCTATGCAAAAACCACCTCCCCCAGGTGTCTATGAGCCATCCCGTAGACTGCAACTCGAACAGGCTGATGGCCAATCCCAAACAGACCGCAGGTCCCTGTGAGCTCAGTATCAAGTTGTTAAGATGAACATTGCAGAGGGCAGAGGCTGTTGACTTAGAAGTAGACAAACCAGCTATGGAGGAGATCTCTGTATTCAGGGTGAGGGGAAGCAACAAGAAAAATTCCGCTGAACTGGTCGCCCTGCTTCACTTACGATAGCCTTTGTGGAACGAAAGACACGATGTGACGAGATTTCAGATAGAATGCTTGATATGGGCTTTGAGCTGCAAATCCGAGAGGTTATGAAGAACCTCCCTAAAAAGCATCAAACACTTCTTTTTAATGCAACCATGCCTTGAACCTTAAACTTTCCTTAGCATCCATGCCTTGAATTGCTTTAGCTGCTTGTACTGTGGCTCAAGAGGCAACAACTGAACTGGATAAACAGAGTGCTGGATATTCTAGCTGGCTTGTCAACAGACTTTTACAGAAAAACTCATGGGTCAGAAGAGTCAACATGCTGTGAATTGAATTTTTGTGATCAATGCAGTGAGAAAACTTCCAAGCAGAGGTCTGAACCTTTGGTTTCAGTGTCAATGAAATTTCTGATACAATTAAAGCATAGCATCAGGAATAGATAGAGGTATTTAGAACAGAAAGCACTGTACAGTTGATAATATCTGTGAAACTTCTCAGTCTGAAAAATGTATTAGTGTGTATGTGCCAAACTGCTATTCTTTGGATAACCAGAACAGTTCTTCTAATTGCGAGAGTGTAAACTCGAGCATACCGGATGCAGTTGAATTATCCATTACAGAAAATCGGTATGGGGTTTCCAATTACAACATATCTAGATCTTCTCAGGCTTCAAAACTGATTATCTCTTCAAGTGTGTGGATCAGTAACTTCATGTATTATGGGATCTTTTCTTCTCTATAAGACATCAACAAAGATAATGCTTTGAATAATAATGTGGAATGCGTATACTGAAAATGCTCATCCTCTTCGCATATTTGTTGATCTTCTATCTAGAAATTAGTCAAGGTCTTCTGTAGACACGACTTTGCTTTGCTTTGACAAATCCTTCGACAGCGCACTTTCCTCTGGTCATAATAGCCAGCATCCTGCAATCAATGATCAGTTTGTGAGTGATTTGATCTATCCCGTGGCCTAAAGATCATGATCCTCTGTAGAAATCAACCTTTTCTGTTACGTTCCTGAGTTTATCCACACGACTGCTTTTTTTGCTATCAAAGATGCGACTCAGCTACTTTCTTAGCTGCAATGAGATTCCCGGAGCCGTATTGTTCTTCTTCTAGTTCTTCGAGTGTTAGCTAACCATAGCTTCATAGATTTGTGTGGTATTGTTTGTAAATTCCTTCTTTTTCCTACTCGTCAAATAAAAAATAGATCCCGTACTTCAATCATATGTCCTCAAGTCGGCCACAAGAAACTCTAGACACCTTCCTATATAGAAAAAAAAAGAGAAACTTTTAGAAGTATCTAGAAAAAGTTTCAACTAGTAAAAGTGGAATATTTTCCAATATAGTGATATAGTAAAATATTCTTATATAGGAATTTTAAAATTTCCTAGTTGTTGACATAGTAAAATTTATCTATATAAAAAAACTAGTTACAATTATGCATATAGTGAAAAATTATTCCTATATAGTAAAAAGTTCAAATCAAAATAATTGAATGAATTAAAGGATATTGTCTTTATTAATAAAAAGATCAATCTAGGATACAAATATCTTCAATACTCAAAGGTTTATTGTGACTTTTTGTGACAATAATTTTTTCTCTACAAAGTAACCAATCCACAATATACTTTCTCATGGCTGGCAATGTTTGTTCTTTGCAACCTCCTAAAAAACTGGGGTCTCTTTTGATAAGATTATATGTAGACTTTAATGATGTATATAGCTCATCAGTGGATTGAATGTCCAAATATTTTAGGAGGATTGTTTCTTCCTCTTCCTCTTTGAAGGTATTAACAACTTGCATTAAAAGAAGACAATATAAATTAGTATGCTATTACATCATAAGTTAATTAGCTACTTCATAATTTTAATATATAATAACATTAAGTTATCGATGAAGTTCTTGAAGACAATTTTACATTAGGAGAATCCACTTTATTTTATGGATCAATATGGTTGAGAGCCTTATATAATGCAAACAAAAAAATAAACTTAAAAAAGTAAAATCAAATCACAATACTTTAAAAAAATGCAAAGAAGTATCTTACATTATTTCTTATTTTTTCCCTTACTATCTTTTTGATGTTGCTTACTCTACTTCATTTTCTCGCTCATCTTATCATGACAAGTTTGTAATTAGATATAATTCATTAATTGTATCTATTAAAATAAATAATTGAGGGATGGCTAAGCATACCGTTCGTACACGAACACTTTTCTGTGTTGTTTCAATCTCCTCAAGATCTTCAAATGTATCTTGAGGAATAGAGCGTTCACTACTATATGAACTCTACAATACAAGAAAAATAAAATTCAAAAATAAAATATTTTTTCATATATAAGTACACAAAATCGAGAACATTATATAAACAAAATACTTATACATTTGGGATTCCTTGTAGAAGCTCCATAAAAGTATGATTAGAGTTCACATAGTCTTGAAACATAGGTCAAGTATTAGAGAAATATTAAAATGGGAAAAAAATATTATACTAACCATTTCATCATCTTTTTTATGTTTGTTAGAAGTAGAGACTGAGTCAAGGGGTGGGCCATCCTTTTGTGATTCCAGCTAATACAAGTAGGAAAATTAAAGTCAATATCTAAATTTTATAATTTCAAATATCAAACTATATTAATAAGTAAACAGTGTACATACATGCATTGTACTATTGAAAAGATACATTTGATCTTCCACCATAAGTTGTGGATAGTATACTTCACCATTTGTATCCTAAAATTTTAGTGAAAGCATACATAATGAAAGGTAAATGTATATAAGTAACTTAAACATAAATGATTATAATAAGTAATAATAATAATGATTACATTAAAATATAATACTTAAGATGAAAATTTATAAATCTTACCAATTTTCCTTGCATATCTTGCTCAAAGCTACGATTCTCCTTCTATAAAGAAAACATAATTGTGTCCATTAGTACTAATTCCATCTATATATAATCTACACTAAGAAATTTTTTTATAATAGATAAATTACGAAAGATATATCCATAGAAGATGATCTTTTCCTGTTGAGTTGCTTTGTGAGATTTTGAGGAATAGAAAGATAGTACAGATATACATCATCCTTCTTCCAAAGGTAAGTAGCACTAAGAAACTCAAGGGGTAAAATTTAATCATAGTTTTGATCTATGATCTCTAGAATTCTTTGTTTGTCATCTCTATTATCATGAAACGCAGATCCTTGCCAAACTCATGGTTCTTGACCCAATTGTACACTTTTCTATGATTTGCACAATATCTAACATTTTGTGTATCTCTATAGTACTTCACTAAAACTGGTTTCCCAAACTCATCTTTGTATTCTCGACTAATCTTTTTAGGTGGTCTAAAAATTTGGTCATACGTAGGAGTCTTATTTAAAGACACATCTCTTAATTGTATATTATTGATTTACTTCTGAGGTGATAATTGGACTCTTTTACTTTGCATTGAAATTGATTTACCCATGCTCACTGTTTTCTTAAAACTATCGTTCTTTGATTTCAATTCCTCAATTATTTTTTGCAAAGTGATAATGGTATGCATCATTGAATCCAGAGTTTACTGACTTAGGGAGGCCATGAGACAAGCTAAAATTAAATTGAAAAAAATGTATCAATATTCAACCAACAAAAAATAATTTCATTCTTTATAAAAGGATACAACAAAATCTCTCTCTCTCTGTCTCTGTCTTTCTCTCTCTCTCTCTCTCTCTCTCTCTCTCTCTCTCTCTCGTTTTCTTTTAATCAACGATTTTTAAAGTTGTAAAGAAAAATAACATATAGCAATATAAAATACAATTATACAAACCATAACTTGGGAAGGCCATGAGATGATCTAAAATAAAATTTAAAATTTTATACGTCAATATTAATCAAACAAGAAATTATATCTATATGTTAGTATTCATCAAATAAGAAATCGCCTCATCTTTTATAAAAGGATACAACAACTCTCCCTCCCTCTCTCTCTCTCATATCCACAACCTACACATGATGAGTCACAATATGAGCTATAACTACAAAATACTATCCTAGTGTACAAACAACCATAGATAAAACATAATGATATGTGCAATAAAGTGGTGATCAATCAATTATGTCCACAATGACTAATGCTATTAGCACCCATTTGGATGTCAAAGAATGCAACACCAGACTCTCTAAAGCACTCAAGATACTTCATTTGATCCCCACACTACTAGAACATCTATAGAATCTCCTATAAATGATATTACTCTCCTTCTCTTTGTAACTTCAAAGTTTGATAGTACCATGCATGCTACACAGGTTCCAATCCCTCCATATATCTTCATCAATATCAATCCTCCATATATATATACTACGATCACACTTCAACCATGACAATTTGCAAATTTTCTCTTCATAATTTACCTCTCTTATCATTGCATCCATGTATCTCCATCCATTTCATCGTTATGATTTCTTGCCAACACAATGTCATGTTTTTCTAACCAAGGAGGTATGCAACCAATTGTCCCTATTTCTAATAATCTTGTTCTTTGAATTAGATCTGTTACCTCATATGCAACAAGTCTATTATCTAAAGGTAGAGGAATAAACTTATGCAATAATGAACTCAATGGTCTTTTGCAATCCCAAGTAAATGGGATTCGTTGAGTTTGTAGCATACTCATTCCCATGATGGGATCTACAAGTAAGAACTTTTTGTTTTCTTTTACAATTATGCATTTCTTGTAATACTCCCCACTAAAAAATGTATGATACTCTCCATCCCATTGAATGGAAAAAAAGGGTTGTGAGCCTTGCTTTCCAATAACTTACACTTTCTAACGTGCTATGAAAAGTGTGTGTTTTTACCACTATGTCATCTTCGATGTTGTATATTTCTCCGTTATAAAGAATTCTTCTATATATGGTAACTAGATGTCCTACTAGTGAACTCTCTTCAATACAAATAAATTGTGCAATATATTTTTGTTCTTCTAATGAAAGAGGCCTATGGTCTCCTTTCCTTTTTGTGATTAAAATGCCCTTTTCACTTATCATTGTGTGACAAGGATATTTGAAATCATCTCTTTCAAGAAATTTCCATATCTCCTTTGTCTTCTTGATTGAAGAAACCTCTACAATTCCATTCTCATGAAATGAATAACAACAAGGTGTCTGGTAATCAGTGAAAGCATAACCATCAGGTAAGACAAGCAAAGAGTGTACGTGGATAAGCATTCTTTCATGTGGTAGAAGCCCATCTACTTCCATTTTTAATAACTTAAATATTGAAGTGAAATTTTTCACTTTATAATAATTTACGTAAGAGATTTCGTTAAAACGATTATTGGTCTTGAGTCCTATATATAATGCTACCATTCACTCAAAGTCACAACACCAATAGACATCATGTGAAGCATGTCTTAATATGTCATCTAATAGTTCTCCATTTCTTGCAACATGTTCTAAGGGAGAAGAAGTAGCACCAAAGGCTTCTTCCTTTCAAACTCTCCAAGTAGAAAACAAACTACGTACAACACCCAAACTTTCTTTTGACCAACCAATACCACGACTATAATTATAGAAGGCATACACTGGGACGCTCACAAAGTCCACAATTGTCAAGAATGTTAAAAATAAAAGATTTTTCAGAATATACACCTACGCTGCATACTCTAAAAAAAAATTGTCTCTCCTCCTACTGCACCTGCTCTAAAAATAGTAGGCAAGTTGCCTACTTTGAGATTTTCTGCTCTAAACATCTACTCATCATCACACCCATGCTGCCTCCTCTAAAAACAGTTGTCTGTCCTCCTACTACACCTACTCTGAAAACAATACGAAGGTTGTCTGCTCAACTATTTTGAGGATTTCTTTTCTTTCTGTGCTCCACTCATTCAAATCTATTTTAAAAATAAGTATTGGGCTATACCTCCTCCTATTGTTAGGATACTTGCTCTAGTACCAATTGGAGCTCTATTGTCTCCACTATCGCATGGTTCAAGTTGAAGTATCTTCTCCTAATCAAGTCACTATGGGGAAAAGCATGATTCAGAAACCCATTGGTGTAGCAACCCATGAGAATGCCACATCTCAAGATTTCATACCTAACAACTAAGTTTTAGTAGATTCACAAGCTCGGGGGGTTCACTATATATATATCCTCGATATAACGTGCATTCATGGCCTATTTATAAATATCCTAATTTGTAAAATTTTCTTGGATAAAACACAACCCTTTTCTATTCAATCTATAAGGAACCCCTTTATATGACACCCTTCTATATGTAAAAAATGTATAAAAATAGTATTTTAAAAACACCTTATTTTGAACTCCCGTTATATATACATATATTCATGAGTGCCCCCCCTGAGTTCAGAAGTGAGGCTTGGTGGATCACAAATAAGAACTCTGATTCTTGTGATAAGATGGAGCTGAAGAATTAAGACACTATATGTACCACCTAGCTTGATCATGATTGTCTTATGTAGGGAAGGCTGTCATAGCATAACATGGATAATAAGGGATAATAGGTGTGTTCACCTATAGGTGGTCTAGATCAACTCAAGCTAACATTGACCATCCCTATCTCATGCGAGGGATAATTGACAATGAGAATGGATGATGCGATTGTGTGAATATGAGAAGCTGGGACTTGGTCGTGTGTAGGAGAATGGACATTTCTTGAATCTAATAAAATTTTTCTATTTTCTTGAATCTGGGAGGAACGTTGAGCACCCATTTAAGAAAACGGCTAATTTTATTTGCATCTTTATTTTTTTTCTCTTACATTTTGCAAGCTTTAATGACCTTTTACATGTGTCTTGTTACCTATGCCCAATGGGCATCCTAAGTACCTAATCTCTTGCTCCAATTCTGCTACTGGAAGACCGGCTCCCTTAGTAACTTTTCCAATTCATTCAATCCTAGGAAAATAAGCTTCCTCACTAAGCACTAGCCCCATAAGATACCATTTCCCTTAGACTAAATTTTGGCAACTTCACCTTTATGTTTTTGCAAATCTTCTATTCACTAAATATGAGACCAATTGTATGCCTTGTAACATATGCAAATTCACTAAATCCAAATTATTAATATAGGTAGAATTTTTCATTATTCCTCTATTCTCATTGCATTTCTTTTAAGCCTAAAAATATCATGCAATAACAAACATTATAGAATATCTACTAGTAGAATCTATTGCTACCTCCACATAGTACACCCCCAATACAATTTTCCCAAAGATGAACCTCAATTAGATGATTTTAGACTTGACTACTTAAAGTACTACTCACCCCCACCAATTCCCATTGACCTTTGAGTTCATGCTTGTATACTACACATCAATCGCATTTTCTAACATTCCTATATTGCACATGATAAAATGTAGGTTTGCTTGGTGAGAACTAATAAATACTTGGGTTGCACATATAGCCTATCCTGCAATCATCAACATTGCACCATCTCTTCTTCTTACTTTCATTACACCTATAAGGCCATGGGAGAAAGAGAGTCTTGTGATTAGGATGCACACTGGAAGATGGATACATTCAAATTGGAAAATTTTCAAATTCATATCAAGATTTTGAATTTGCAAACCTCAAAGAATCCATCAAGATATATTTTGGACATGCTGTGAAATCTTAAGAAGAAAAAACATTAAATCAAATCGAGTCAAATTGATATAATCCCTTGATCAGTTAAAATGGGATGGTTACAAAAGAGGTTTAGTTTCCCTTACTGAAGATTAAGATACAATACCTAAAATCTGCCTTGTCCTTGTAAAATTGGAACTTGAACACAGAACATAGAGGAGGATCTATTGGTAGAATGCATGTTAAGAGATGGAGACCATTTGATCTTGCCATACAAAGGATACCTGTATTCCCTATCTGCTCTTTTGTACCTGGTATGAGCACGTGCTTCTCATATTTTAGACATTCCAAGCTCCATTTGCATGGAGCTTATAGATATTTGTTGACAATGAAGCCTAAAGCATAAGAGCCAGTGTGCTAGCATGCTACCCACTTGTGAGCCTATGCTCGAGGAGGACACCTAGGCTATCGGAAACCTAATTGCCCTTCCACATGCACCAAGGGGTTGCATGACAATCAAGGTCACAATGCAATTGGCCATACCATCAAGCACCCATATGATTGTCAGTTCCCTCAAAATTATAAGAGGTAATTGCACTCTTCCACTTTAACTAAGAGTAGGTGCACATCAATGACATTTGGCCCCCCTCCAATCAATTCACTAACCTACTTCCTACCTCACATGAAGGAACACCTACTCACTACAACCTTCCAAACTAAATTGGCAATAGTTAATTGAGTTAGCAACAATGTAATATTATAAGACGAGGTCCAAACTCCTTACCCTCAAATTTGGACATACACTTCTAATTATCATTGAAGATACAAAGTGTAAGCATGTCAAAGCAGAGGTACAACACTAAACATAGTTTTAGAACAAGAAAGATAGGCAAGATGAGCATAGAAGGAAGACTTGAAAAATAAAGAATGTTGATTAAAAGAGAAATCCAAGAAAAGAGCACACTCTCAGCATACATTGTGCAAAATGTTTTCCAAGATGAGCTTATCAAGTACCTTGGTATCAAGCTTTCTGTGAGAAAGCAAAAGCTTGAAGGGAGATGTACAAAGAGGGAAAGCATGATTGATGAAGTTGTTGCCTTGATCTATGGTTCAATACATTTTTAAGATTTGCATGGTGCAAAGAGATGAAAAGAAATCCAACAAAGGACCAATATCAATGATTGCTATAGAGACATTGTTGATGTACATGTCATATGAGAAATATGACATTGAATAAGATAGTTCTAGTCCCATTTCCTAGTCATCAAGCTCAAGTGGCTTGTACACTATCTCCATGGCTTGATATAAGGTAGTTGCAATAGTTGTTGGGTCCTATCTCCATGGTGTTATATAAGGTAGGTGCAAGAATTGTCGGCTGCTATCTCATAAGGTCATGCAATTGTCATCTCAAGGTTCCTTTTCACATGCACATCATTGCTATGATTCAAAATTATATTAACAATGCATGTATTAATATATGTTGAGGTGATCCTTGCTTGATAGGACCATGCCTCCTTCCTCAAACAACTTGCTTCCTACTCAAAAGTTTACAACAATAAGCACAATTACTAAGAGACATTGTTTGTATGCATGATCAATTTTGGCAAAGAGAAACTGTTTAAAGTTACTAATAGTGTACTTACCAATACAAATGATGTACCACACGTCCATGATAGTTGTGTGATCTCCCAGTGCTTTAACAATTTTGGAGCTTGGTCGAGCTAAATAAGTTTTCATCTCATCTTGTGAGCTCTACTACCTCTAGGTATAAATAAATGAGTTCTTATCTCATCTTATGATATTTTACTAAAGGAGAAGGTTCATCTATATTTTTAGAATATTAAGTAATTCAAAAAAATTTCAACCTCTTGTGATAGACCTTGCAAGGATGTTATCCAAACCTCCTATCTTGTAAAGCTAAAATTGTTGGTCAATCTAAGTGCCATTGTGATAGCTTTGTGCCATTTCTCTAAATGATATAGTAGTTGAAGAAATATGCAAGACATGAACCTTTTATATGAACCCAAAATAGACAAAAAAAAAGGGAAATATTGTAGGTGCACACTCATTCCTTTAGAAGTTTTTAGTTCACACACACACAAACACAATATTAGAGAGTTTGGGAATCTCCCAATTCCCATTTTTTGAATACTAAAAAGGTGGCACCTGGATAACATGTGCATAATTTTCTCAAAACCCTATAATAAGACCTATCATTGGAAAGCTTATGAAAAATGGAATATATTGAGCTATAGAGCACTTGATTTGGAGTTATAGTGTTCAAGTTATGACAAATCCAAAGATTTGACCACATGTCCCAAACTTATAGGAAATTCCCATAATCCCCAATATGGTGTTCACGCAAATTTTTAAATGATATACCATTACACAAATTAATAAGTTTTCCTTTTCTATTTGCCTAACAAAAGTACAAAATTTTAAAGGGTAGTCCGTTACATAAATTAGTGAGTTTTCCTTTGCTTTTGTCTTCACACTTTGATGGTTCATAAAGGAAAGTTATAATACCTAATCTACTAAGATTGTGGTATGAGAAGTTCTAACATGAGCATTGCAAAGCAAGATGGATCAAGAATGGCTTCAAATTGTATGATAGCATGGAGAAATTCAAGACAATACTTGATTTGCATAAGAAAATCCTCCTTAATTGATATTGAGTTCCACTTAAACATGAGTATTATGACAATTATTGAAGTCTACTTGACAACAATTGACACTGATTTAAAAAAATGTGTGAACAATTCATTTCTAATGTATTTCGATTATGGAGAGAGAGAGAGAGAGAGAGAGAGAGAGAGAGAGAGAGAGAGAGAGAGAGAGAGAGAGAGAGAGAGAGAGAGAGAGTGTGTGTGTGTGTGTGAGTGAGAGTGAGTGAGTGAGTGTGTGTGTGTGTGGGTAAATTTATTACATTTGATAGCATTTAATATGCTCACTTATGAGGTTACGTTAAGGTTTACACAAGCATGAAAATGTTCAAGTGTCATAAAAGAAGGATAGCATGCATGCACATGCATATTTAATCACCCACATGCAAAGAAATGAAGGGCTGAGATGATGTGCATGTGTATGTCTTGCATTTAAAAATTGATGCCTTGCAATGATCAAGATTCTCACCTAAGTTTTACATTTTTCAATTCATATAAAATATATCTCTCTTGCAATACATACCATGTGCATGCACAATTTTTATAAATGAAAGTACATGCAAATGCATGATTATCAAGATATCAAACATAAACCATGCTTGAGAATATGAATAGATGGATATGCAAGAATTGAATTGACAAGTTTGTGTTCTAACAATTTTGCATGTTTCTTATGTTACTGTAATAAAATCTCCATACATATTACATCACTCTACAATTCTATACATCCTCCCCTTTGCATTGCAAAACTGTGTTTGGTGCAAACAATGGCTACAAGGAAAGATTATTCCATCATTGCCTCTACATGAAATAGTATGTTCTAGATGAAAAACATGCAAGAGGGGATTGAAAACATAAGCTACACTAATAACTCCCCTATACTTGGCAACATCATAGCTTGAGGTACAATACACTAGCATAACATGCTTGCAACAACTTCTTAGCTTGGTTATATAAACATTATTATTTACTATGACTAAAAATTTATTTGCTTGCTTTGCTATATAGACATTTATTTTACTTTTTAAGCTTTATATACATTTATCTAGTAAAATTAAAACTAGTTTAAATCCAAAATTTCCTACATGGTAACTAGAAAAATTTCATACATTTACAAGCTAAGAGTCGTTTTACTAGTTATCACGTCATTTCTATGTAGTAAAATTTAAGAGCTAGTTTGAAGATGAAAATTCCTACTTGCTAACTAGGAAAATTAGTTCATTTACTAGATGTTTGCCTTTTTATTATCTAGTTTTGTGTCTAAAGTTCCTTGTGTGCCAATACCTTCTTTGCAGTATTCTTGAGAATGCTCTCAATATTTGTAAGGACCTTGTCTCTTATAGTGATGCCATATCATCCCCACAAAAGGAACAATGGCAAGAGGCCATGGAAGTTGAGTATGAGTCTCTTCTCTCTAAAGGTACATGGGTTCTATCTGAGTTACCACACTTGAACGTACTACTATTAAATGCTCCTTATCTTGGGAGCTCTACAAAAAACTCACTTTTTGCAAAACAATGGAAAATTAGCACTACATCAACCTTTTGCTAATCTTGTTGGATATCTTCAATTTGTTGGCTTAAATTCTCACCTTGACATTATTTTTGCTGCAAATTTTCTTAGATATTAGTTTTCCATGCGTTCAACATTGGATTGCAACCAAATGAGTTTTGAAGTATTTGAAAGGCATTAAAGATTTTGGGCTAGTTTATCAGCGCCAACAAGACTCTAAATCTATACATTCACTTCAACTTTTGCATTATACCAATGCAGATTGGGCAATCTCTTACTTATCTATGCATTCTACAAGTGGAAATTTTTTCTTTATTGATGGTTGTCTTGTTTCTTAGACTAGCAAGAAACAACATTGTGGTGTTGTTTCCACTAGAGAAGCTAAAAATGTAGCTACATCTTTAGCAGCTCGAGAGTTATTATGGCTTCAAAAAGTTCTATCAGATATTGGTCATCCTCCTCTCTCTAGCACACCACTTTCATGTGATAATCAAAGTGCTATTAGTCTTGCTAAAGACAATGTTCAACATAACAAGTCTAAACATATTGTTGTCCATTATCATTATGTTTGATATGAAGTAAAGAGAGGCATGATCATGATTGAACATTGTGTCCAAGTGATCAGATGACTGCAGTTATATTCAGTAAAGGACTCAATGAAGCATGCTTCACTCTACTACACTCAAAACTTGGATTTGTTTCAACTTCAATCTTTGGGAATTAATCTACTATGACATTGTATTGCCATTATACACACTCCTTGTAGGCACCATACACTTCACATATGCACATACACCTTAGACCTCTTGGTCATCTGTGTACATACATATTCAATTTCACTTCACATGCATGGATTCACTTTACTTGCACAAAATAATCCTTCTTGATTATGTTTGTACATATGTATATAGGGGCTTAAGTTTTTCCCTTGTGCTCCCCAAGGGTTAATTCATTCATAGCTAGAGATTTTTGTTTGAGTGGGGGCGTTGGAGCTGTATATAGCTGATCCTATCTAGACTAGGTCTCACCTATATATATGTAGATTGTGATCAATACCATAGTCTTTGGGAGTGTATATGGTGTGTCTCTTCTCTCTCTATCATGTTTCTACATATCTTCTCTCTCTACATTTCAACAATCTAGATTCCATAAATTTTGGATATTTGGTTTAGTTGGAACCACTTGTGTAGAGGAAGAAGCCTTTAGTAGAAGGTTGATTCTCTTGCACCCTCATGGGTTGTGTTAGAGAAGGAGTTGACAATGGATGTTGCATCGTGGGGCTTGTACTCTAACGATCATTCTAATCTAGAAGATGTTGATTTTAGACTTGAATTAAATAGGAGTATTTGCTATTGGGTATCAATGTTCTTGCAATTCCTTTTCAATCTACAAGTCTTGAATCTACTCATGCAGTGACTCTCAATCTCTTGGTAATACTGTCAATTATTTCTCAATCCATGAAGCTACTTGGTGGTGGACTTTCTCTTCTTCAACCTAAGAAATTTCTATGGGCTTCTCCTCTTTTCCTTTTAGCTTCTTACCTGACTTGGTTACCACGTCAATGTTTGGCTTATAGGGAACTCTTTGATTTCCATCGTATTGATAGATGACAATGAAACCTGGTCTTGTCTCTACCATTTCTAAGTGTCATTCTATTGGGCTTCCAAACACTCGGATATCCAATGGCCTTCTTGTATACAAAACAAACAAATATATTTTATTTTTGGGTATGGTAATACCCTCCTCTATGTCCCTAATGTCTTTCGCATCCTCCTTGGTCCATACCGCTGACCTTCTTATTTTTGGGGATGGTAATATCCTCCTTTGTCTCCTTGATGTCTTTCTCATCCTCCTTGGCCCATATTAGTAGATGGATAATCTTCTTGGGTATGTGACATCCCAAATTTGTGGCATAGATGATCTCAGGTGATTCAAATGGGCTAGTTGCACTCCCCTGATGCCTTGTTAGGGCCTAGTATTTTTAATTTTACTATGGGTATTAAAGTGAGAAACTTCATTATGGTGGTAGCCATATGAGAAATGCCACACCACCACTGGTTTGGACTACACTCCATAGCCAATTGATTGGATTCCAACACTTGGTACACTAGAGGGTTCTGATAGTAGGTCTTTGAGTGCCTTCTTAGGGTTGATAGGTTTGGTCTTTTCTTCTTGGATATAGTTGGCTTCTAGTATTCCTCTTTTTCATAGTTCTCATCTCTACTACTGATCTCTTTTCCAAGTCCAATCCATATTATGGTTATCGGTTTCCATATGACAAGTTTTATTAGCAAGTTTGGTTGATTTCTCCCCTTTCTTTGACTTTTCTATAGCTAGAAACATCTCAATGTGGCTAGCACACTAGTAAAAATAATCCAAGGTATCAATAGATAGGCCTTTCAAAGCCAAAGCATTTTCAATATTGCAATTCAAGTCTAGCAAACTAGTAAAAATAATCCAAGGTATCACAGAGAAATGAAGTCCTATCAGAAGACAAAATCTGATGTTACTACTCATGTCCAAGCCATTATGAGAACATAGGCTAGATGTCCTCCTCTACTAGATCCTAAGACCGTATGTGCATGTCGACCTAGGTGTGTGGTAAAGATGAGTATGGTTACCATGTGTAATCAAGTCCAAGCTCCAATTGTGGTTGCTGGGTGTAAACTAGTTCCACTAGCTCTACGAAATAACATAGCCTTATCATACCCAAACTTGACATAAGGATATGCTAGCATTGTGGATTCAATAAACAAAGCATAGTGAAAGAAAATACTACCATTTATACTAATTGAGAACAATACTTAATCAAGAAAAGAAATACTCATATTCCAATAAGAGTTTATAGGTTTTGGTAGCAAAAATTAGAATATAGGATGAAAGAGTAACTATTCAGAAGAAATTCATGACAATGGACTAGATCATCTTGGTTTCTATCACAATATGATACTATGTGTGCTAGATTATCAAACTCCCATTACTCTTCAGTCAGTCTATCTTTATGTGTGTGATTGACATTAGCTGGATACAGTTGTATATGTGTGTGACATTCAATAAGTCGGTATAGTCAGTGACTTAACCACAGTTAGTCTTGGTTAGTCATACCTATGTGTGAGTCTCTTTCAGTGAGTATGAAGGAAGAATAATGGAAGAAGAATAACAATGAGTTGAATTAGAGCTTGAACACCAGAAGCCTAAAGGCTTGGCAGTGGCCATTTGACATCAAGACATTGGATTTGAAGAAAACGTCATTAAAGGAGATTGTATCTACAACCCTTTTTTTGCAGAAGCTATATCTTGCTACAGAAATGGATTTTGGAGAAACAACCCTTCATTCCTGACCGTTTTGACATGATCTACAACTTTGCAAAATAAATGTTTTCCAAATTCCTCACAAATTTTAGATATTCAGCACCGGACTTGTGCAGACTGGTTGTTTACTGCAATAAATAGCAGGTGATAGCATCATTGCTTGACTAAGAGCTTGTCTGGGAGCTTGAAGAACTCATTACAGATCTAAAATAGCAGTGGTCTACTATATACAGATAGCCTACACCATGTATTAACATGGGCTTGGAGCTCTCAAACTTGTTCAGGAGTACCATTGAAGCGTATGTATATGTTGGGAAGTCATATGGACTTGATGTCATGCATTGGAGCTGGGAGTTTATGCTGAAAAATATTCAGATCTAGAATTTTTCAATGGTTGGAAATTGTCACTGAATGTAGAAAATAAGCATTGTCTCTTACTGAAGCATTAAATTTCATTTTGGAGCTCCTGTCATTTGTATGATCTGACATATGTATGTTGAATACTTAGAAGACTAAAAGGAGCATTAGAGGCAACTGAGGATTGAAATCTGAAGATGAAATAAATGCCTTGACATCTACTTGGCTAGTCATTTATAGTAAATGCAGTGTATGACATTGCCTCTCTACACTCCTGAAAAAATTTCATCATTTATCACTCATGATCTCAAAGAAGTTGATTTCTTGAATGTCGGGTTGCATGTTTTAGACTACATACTTTTTGTACTCCAGCAAGAATACATGAGACAGAGATACAATACTTGTAGATTCTATGTACTGACTAAAATACCTATAGGTTACTCCACATGCTTCTGGATGTTTCTAAGGTTGTAAAGGGCTGAAATACCCTGTTTCTTTGGTGCAAAAATTTATTGCAAGCAACTATCTTGAATTGTAAAAATTTGTCTTGAATTCCAGGATACTGTCCTGCAAGAAACTATCCTGAATTGTAGGAAATTGTTGCATGAATCTATCTTGAATAGCAAAAAACTGGTCCTAAACTATAGGAAAAGGAGTTAGATACTTACAAGTTGTATACATCACTGAATGACTAAGCTGAGACTATGGAAGATGCTCACGGCATTGACAATATCACTCAAATTGTGGGAGAATAGCTAGATAACAAAATTTTTGCTTTATGGAAGTTCCGTATGAAGAATTTTTTGGTTTGGAGAGGCTATTGGGACTTATGTATAGGTGATGAGGCTGAACCTGAAATGCCTGAAAGGAATCTGACAAATGATTAGAAAAGGGTTCATAAGCTATGGATTGAGAAAGCATGCAAGGTGTTACATTGGTTTTCCTTATGTATATTTGATGTTATGGTTATACAAATTACTGGATGCAGTTTCCCAAAGGATGCATGGGACATACTCATGAAGAATTATGGAAATATAACACAGGCAAGAAAGATTCAGCTAAAGCAACAGTTCAACAACATGTTTAGGAATGGCAGAAGCATTCAGACCTACACTACAAAGATCAAGAATATAGCAAATCAGCTTGCCACCATTGGATCTTCAATGTTTGAGGATGATATGATTGTAGTGACATTGAATGGACTTAGCAAAGAGTATAAAGCATTTGATACATCTATGTGAGAGCTGAATCCCCTGATTGGGATGAATTGATTGCTTTGTTGTTGCATGAGAAAGTTAAACTTGGGCTGAATACAAGTTCTAGTATGTCTCAAAGCAGAGACACTGTTCTTTACTCTAGCCAGCGTGGCAGAGGTGACAGAGGCCGTGGCTCTTTTCGAGGTCGAGGAGACACTTAAAACACGTATGGACAATAGTAGTAGAATGCCTGGCATGGCACGAATACATAGGGCCAATGTGGATCTGGCGGTTTTCAAGGCAAGGGGATATTCCCTAGAGGCAGAGGAGGATCCTAGCAGTCGAATGATCACTCCAATAGGGACAAGAACTGTCATTATTACGGTAGATATGGGCATATAGCCAAAGATTATCATAAGAAGCAAGTTGACGTGAAAGCCAAGGGTAGATAGTATGGAAATTACGCTTCATCTAGCAAAGTTCCTGATGATCAGGGTGACAGGTTATTTGCCATGCAGCATGTGTCTAAGAATGCATCTAAGCAGAACAAAGATGAGAGAGATGGTACATTGATTCAGGGGCTTCAAATCATATAACACCCCATGGAGAATGGTTTGATGAGATGGTCGCAGGTTTGCATGGACATGTTTGTACTGGGGATGACACTCAGCATATTATTTAGCATAAAGAAGTTGTACCTTTGTTGATGCATAATGGCAAGAGAAAGAGCCTGCATGATGTACTACGTGCCCGGGGGGTCTACTAGGGTTTACCATATGATACCACATGAGTGTAAGGGAGGGGGTTATTTAAGGGAAGGAAGGTACATTTTACAAGGTAAGGTTCCATAATTAGGGGGTAGGTAAGGGGTATTTTCATATATTTCTTACACGTAGGTGATGTTGTCGAAGGGTTTTCAAAAACAAAGTCTCAACCACAAAGGTCCTTGAGAAATTCCAAGACAGAAGATCAAGCGAAGTAAATAATCAAGACGAATATGATACCAAGTAACAATTGTATTACTGCCAAGATGTTTACAAAATACAAGACGAATTCAAATCTGATCAGCCCACTAGTTTAGGCCACCCGATCTCAAGTAGAAAATTCAACTCTCAAGCTCATATCTCAAGCTCAAGAATTACTCTAAATGCCCAATTGTCGCAAAATGTGAAGTGGAATTAGTACCTTGTACCAAATGTGGTGGTTGAGGAACACCTCCGAACCTTAATATTGTCTCAAACTATTGTATCATTTGCATAATCATTGCACCCATAGGGCTGTCCATGACCACATTAGTAGATGATTTTGATGCAGCCACAAGTTCACTGGAAGCATTGGGAAGAGTGGTCACTGTATGTCCAGTTGTCTTTTGTGCATCCAAGCCTCAAATTGGAGGTTTTCTGACAGTTAATGACCAGCAAAGAACCTTCAGTCAAGCACATTCAAACTTCATTCAATGTATCCTCAAGTCATGAGTGATCTGTCCTTATTTACTACTGTCTACTATTGTTAAAACAGAGTAACTAATAGTAGTAAATCTATGTTCAAAATAGTCCTACTTCCCTACTTTCCTTCCTCTCAATAGCTTTGATAAGTAAAGCATGGATTGAGTAAGGCTAAATCTTGCTTTCCCTCTCCCTCACCAATTCAGTGACACCCCACTATACGCTCTTACTAGACCTCCATGGCCAAGATTCATGCCACCATAATACCTGGTCACAACTACAATAACCCCATTAAGGCCACTTGATTCAATGGAAGAATAGATAGGCCTCCCTGCTACTCCACCAGGCTCGCCGTCATCACTGAAAGGGTATGTGCTTCGAATCTTGTAAGCCCAACAATTGTGTGTGGCATCAAGATCACGGACCTCATCCAGGAATTGAAAGGCAGCGTCTTCAGAGTTGACAGGGGCGGCCCATGCGACCAGCTTGCTTCTCTTGACCTCTAGCTCCTTGGTGCACCTTTCTACTAGCGTTTTGTGGGGAGCATCCTGTGGGGCCTTGCTGCACATGGAACTTTGCAAGGGGGAAAAACCTTCTTAAGGATCCGCGCCTGCCTTATTTCACCACCATGAAATCACAAAAATGAGTCCCCCAGCTTTTTTTCTCTGTGTCACTTACTTTTTCTTTCTCCTGCGTTACATGTGCATCTCTCCTAAGCCTTAGAGAGTTCACACCCCCCATAATAACGACCATGCTTTTCTTTTTTTATTAGAGTGTATCCTCTTTTTCTAGAATACAACCCCGTAGTGTGAAAGAAAAGACTCTTGTGTCACATCCATATCACTTGACAACACAAGATCTTCCCTACTCTTATATTTTGGACTATGCAAATGATGATTTTTAGCATCCACAGTTATTATGTGGCTAATCAACTCTCGCACAGCTCCAAAATGTGTGGAATGAACCACCATAGCCAAATTATCTGTGCTACCACTATCAAAAGCCAAATGAACAACAGTCTCAACAAGGGCTTGAGAGTAAAGTTCTAGGTCCAACATGCATTCATTCTATGAAAACTTTAGGTCAATCCATGACTTGTATCTATCATGCAATATATCACAAACATCTTGTAACTTCATGTTCTCAAATACACCATCTAAAGTAAGAAGTAGAGCCAAGTCATGGGCACTTTGTTCTTGCCACTCTGTAAACTCCAGTTCAGCAATGACACCATACCTTTTAAATGGAACATCACGAATAGCTCTAGAAATTGCAAGCTGACCATTCACCCTTGGCACCCCATCCCAAGTTGATACAAAGCCACCTGCTGCTTCAATTCGAGCCCTCTGACTCAATCTACTTAGCCGATGGTCAACAGTCAGCAGCTCATAAAACTAAAATGTCTTCTTTCTCAGTCCTTGTCCATGATTCCAACCACAACAGTATGCATCATGACAAACACAACATTGCAATAGAAATTATACAACACCATGTAGGTCAATCTTTGGTAATTCCAATGTCCATGCACTAATAGGAGCTTTCTCAAGAATCTGAACTGTCCCATAGAAAAGTCTGAAGACATTACTGCTTGCCTTCCTTCTTTGCCGCTTTTCCGCATGATATACAAGCATTCATTCACACACATGCATAGATAAATGCACACAGATAATATTATTTACAATGGAACAAAGTCCAATCACACACACGGTTTTGAGACGATAAATGAAAACACACTTACGGAAAAACTAGGGTTCATATACACACAAACATGTAAGCCACACGTAGAACAAAATGCAAACACAATGACTAAGTATGCACAAAGTAACAAATATCACACACATAAACTTTTTGGTGGATTCCACACCTCAGATGCGCAGTAGCACGACATGCACCCCCTCTAATCCTGCACATCCTCTAGATGGGCCAACTACCCATGACCATTGTCTTCAAGATCCACGAATAGATCAATCTCCTCATTGACTATTTCTGGTATATCAGCAAGGTTATATGTCATATCATATGTCTCTTCTATTGGAGTTTCTTCTCGTTGCTCTTCTCTTGCAAATTCTTCCAATGCATAATCCTCATCTCTTTTCTTGAAAATCTTAATTCTTTTTCCTGCAGTGTGCACTCTAAGCACTATCCCATCCAATTTTGTTAGCTCATATGTTGCATTGTCAAAGATATGTCTAACTATGTATGGCCCAAACCATCTTTTCACCATCTTCCGAAGTGCAATATACTGATTTTCAAGACTACTGTCAAAGACAAATACCCAGTCTCCCTCTTCTATTTCTCTAGGCCGCAAGCAATGTCTGCTGTCAAACCTGTCCTTATTTCTAAGTCTAGCAACCTTCAACCTGTCAATAGCTAGCTGAATATCCTTTGGTCTTCTCGCCAATTGCTGAATCCAAAGAGCTAAGAGCTCCTCTCTTGTCAAATCCTCCTGCCAAGGTAAAACTGACCAAGTCAAAGCACAAGTCTCAGTCGGCATAACCGGTTTCTAACCATACATCAACTCTGTGGGCATATATCCTGTGATAACATTGTGAGTCGTACGATCAGCCCACAAAGAAAATGGTAGAAGTCTCAGCCATTCTCCAATCCATCCTCTACATGCTTTGGCTAATGCTTTCACTATCGGCGGATGCCCTCTTTCACTCTTTCCATTTCCCTTTGGATTGTATGCTGTGGTTAGAGCCAACTTGATTCCTAGTTGAGAGAAAAACTCCATATCTTCATCTGCATCTAATTCACCACGATCTGCAGTGATCTTACCCACACAGCCATACCTACAGAAAATTTCTTCCAATAAGAACTTACACACTGCACTAGTTGTCTTCGTTCTCAAAGGTCTTCCCTCAACATGATTGGTAAGATCCTGTCTAGCCAATACAATATATATCATCTGTCGTAGACCCATCGGCATAGTAACCAAGTCAACTACCCACTTATAATGAATGCATAGCAGATAGGTCGGGTGAAGCTCGTCTCAATGATACACTACAGAATACATTTAACAGTCTCTGCAAGTCTCTACAAAGCGAGAAACATCTCTGTACATGCCTTTCCACCAATATTTTTCCTTGATTTTCTCATAAGTAGCCCACACTCGTCTATGACCAGCCCAAGGACTCTCATGAAACTCTCTCATCACCTGTAACTGGGTCTCTTTATTGCAGACAACCCGCAAGGGTAATCCACCTCTTTTCTTCGGGTGCTTCCAAAGAAATCCATCCTTGAGAAAATAACCATAGACTTTTCTTTTGATCTTCTTGAACTCTTCATCTGTCCATTCATCTCTTTTGCTTAGTGTACTAAGGTACTTGCCAATCTGCAACCAATCTCCAACATAGAGTTCTTCTATGAAAGCCACAATATCATAGACATGGCAAACATGATCAACCATAGCGACTGAAATTTCTGCATCATCCTCTTCTACAAGTAGTGTCTCCTCATCATCATATCTGACTCTAGACAGCATATCCGCCACTGGATTATCCTTCCCTGCTATGTGTTTAAATTCTGGATTTAATGACTTGATGTATGCGATCCATCTCAGCATAGCTATATCCAGAGTAGAGAAACTCATAATCATACCTATCAATGGCAAGCAATCTGTCTCTACCACAACTAGGGCTCCAATAAAATACTCCTTGTCGCATTTGAGAGCCGTAACAATTCCCAGTAATTCCCTCTTGATTTGCAGATATCTCCTCTATCTCTCATTTAGGACCTTCACTCCAAACCAAATAGCGTACTTGTTTCCATCTACATCATCTTGACCCACAGCCCAACCTATGCCAATTGGACTAGTGTCAACTGTCAATACAATAGGTCTTCCGCAATTATAATCCGCTTTCCTGAGAGTAGGAGAAATCTGCAATAACTTCTTCAATTTCCGCATGGCTCTAGTGTGGCTCTCATCCCAATAAAATTTCTGCCCCTTTCGAAGCAGCTGATATCAACAATCTGCTATGTGTGCAAAATGGGGTATCCAAATCATGTAAAACACATAGGCTCCAATGAATCTTCGTACCTCTGAAGTGGTAGAACAATACTCCGTAATCTTTCCTGTAGCATCCACCTTCGCAGGTGAAGGTTTTCTGCCATAATACCCACACATATGTCCAACAATGACGACCTCATTTACTCCAAAAACAGATTTCTGCCCTGATAGTGTCAAGTTCACTTCTACTAACCTGGCCAAAATCTTTTCACAAGCTGCAATATGAACAGCCACAAAGTATCTGCATCCCTTCTCATTTAGACTCTCATTCTTCTCTTCTTCTGCACACCCCTTAATGGGCACATCATCCAAGAAAGGCATGGTAAGCTGAGGTATGTACTCACGAAGGACCTTGTGCATGGCATTCATCATATGTGCAACAGAATTAGTAGCACATTGAGGCAAGATACACATCCTGACAAACCCAATAGGAGTTCTCATAGTGGTTAGATCCCTACTTTCTAAGGCCAGCTGAAACTGATCATATCCCAAATACAAGTCACCTAAAGAATAGATGGCACGTCCAGCAAATGCTTCTACAAACTCATCCACAACTGGACCTATACCAACATTCCTGATAGTAACTCTTTTTACTGGCTGTATGTCCTATATAAATCGGAGAGTACTATTCTTCTTTGGAACTGTAAACCACCTATTTGAGTATGGTGCAGATGATGGCTCTAGGATTCCCATCCTGATTGTCTCATTCAACAAGTCAACTAGCTTTGGCAGATGTGCCCTAGACACTGGAATAGGTCGGGGTTCTATGGAATATGAGGGATAATAAAGATCACCATAGGGGCAACAATATCTAGATTCACACATCTAATCTCATGCGAGAAGAAAGCAAACCCTCTTCCATGTTGCTCAAGCATATCCTGAAAGCACTGCTTCTCTAAAGGCAGCAAGAAATCACCATTTTCAATTTTTAATTCAGTAAGAGTCTCTACTAAAAATTTATGGCTTATATGCTCTGGGTTCCTCAAAATTGGCTGCTTGGCAGCCCTCTCTATTTGCTGATCACTATCAGGTGGAAGTGGTCCAACTATCGGCTTCACCTTCTTATCCATAGTCTTGTATTTCCTGTCAAACCTAGCTTCATTATGATCCTCTGCACTACTCAAATCTTGCTGTAAATAAGCAATTCGGCCCTCTGGTGGGCTGAATATCCTCAGCCCTCTGCTCTATGGACTGCATAGGAACAACCCTAAACTCTAGATACTAAAATATTTCAGTAGTAAACTTTGTTGGCTGAAAGTTTTCAGCCCTCTGTGTCTCTTTAGGCTGATCATAATCAGCCGGAAACTTTGTTTGCTGAATTTCTTCAGCTCTCAACACTTTTTGCTGAGTCACCTCAGCCTCTGACTCTATCTATGACACGAAATCTGAAATTTCATGAAACATGTCCAGGGACTCCACTGATACATTACTGAGACAACTCTGCATATCAGCTTTCAGCATATTTTCCATCTCTATCATCGTATCTACACAAACCATACTATCATACATCCCATCTATATGCTCATCATCCTCTAAAATACCTGCATTTTTCAAATCTTTCTCCTTCATGCATATGTATTGCCTGCCAGCTCTAGGTAACTTAGAAATCTTTTGATAACTCATCGAACTGTTTGCTAAAATTCCAACAAAATTGGAGGAGAAAACACTGCTGCGAGGAGGCAAGAACTCCAATCTCCTCTGCTCTGTACCACCATCGTCTTGCGGAATAGCGATACCTAGTTAAAACCTGAATCCCTTACAGTGGGCAAAGGCGCATCTCAAAGAGTATTCCTATTTCTAGCATGATTTACACACACAGTCATAGACTGGATTGCTCTCATACCATCTTTACTGCGAATCCGTGCATAAGCAGATCCGTCAACCATTACTTTCGTCTCCATGCACATCTTTGTGATGAATGGCTATCCTAGGATTATGGGGTAAAAGCATGAATCCTGCACAAAGAAATGGAAATCCTCCTCTACATCTCTAATAGAAATCCTGACACTGGGACATGCAGCATACAAATCACTTGTAGTGTTGTTGGCGGCTCTCATATGCTACCCATGCTCTGCATCCATAGGCCATCTATTACTTTCATAAACTCCACGAACTATGAGATTAATCTCTGATCCGCCAAAGCAACATAAGGCAGCTGTTTCTCTCCAAATTTTACTGTTTTTTCTGTAGTTTCCCTAAACACTATATTGGGGAATATGGGAATTTCCCATAAGTTTGGGACACGTGGTCAAATATTTGGATTTGTCATAACTTGAACACTATAACTCCAAATCGAGCGCTCTATAGCTCAATAGATTCCATTTTGCAAGTGCTTTCTAATGATAGATCACATCATATGGTTTTGAGAAACTTATGGGCATGTTATCCGGGTGCCACCTTTTTAATATTCAAAAAATGGGAATGGGGAGATTCCCAAACTCACTAATATTGTGTTCCTAGCCCAATGACTCCGCGAAAAGTGACTGTGCGGTGCCAAGATAGGCTCATCAGTTTCAGCATAATGCATAGGCTGAAATCTCCTCTCTGTCTGCGGAAAAAAAGAAGCATTCTCGACCATAAACTCATCCTCATCTTCATCCAACTCCCCAATCAAAACTTCCTATGTATCAGTAGTAGGCAATGCATGTCTTTTTCTCTTCAAGACTTCTTGGAACTGATCTTGAAACTCTCTTTTCGAGATGCCCAAAACCTCAAAAATACTAAAAGTCACCTCACTGCCAAGTATCTTGTCATTAAATATTTTCTTCATGTCCCTAGATGTCTCAATATCGAACATTAATCTAAATCTTGGCTGCTTTCTCTGTCTAGGTTCCTACCTCTTTTCTTTCTTTTGACCATCCTCCATTTGTCGCTCTGGCCCTGGTCTCGAAGATGGCCGTGCAATAGGTGGAGTAACAAACTCACCCCCTCTAGTCTTTTTAGTTGCATTTGGATTCTCTTCATCTCTCTTACACTTCTCCTCAACAAGTACATCTGCTCCCTGATACTTAGCCAAGTAGGCATAAATAGTGTACCTATCAACAGGCGAATCCCAACCTGTTTCAGATGTGATGCTAGAACCTGCACTAGTCAAAACAATCTGCTGGATTTTCCCATTGTTTGCCGTCTCTATAGCATAGGTCCATAATACTGACTGACTCTCTGAACCTTTCTCAATCTAGACTCCATATGTAGAGGCATCTCCTCTAGCTGCCACATAAGAAGTACGCGCAGCCATGTCATCTACTAATTTCTTCATTCCGTCTTTCCCAAAATTGGTAGCAAAGCGGAGCTCCTGTTTCAGTCAACCAGATCTTGCCATCTTGTCCCCAAAATAACAAATTCTTCCTCCTTGCATCTTGAAAAGATTCGCAATCCCTGCAATGCTGATGGTCCATACTATCACACCAAATACATCTTTGATCTCTCCTAGGTGCACTAGGAGCACTAGAAGAAATAGTAGGCGCGGTTAAGGAAAACTTCTCTTTTAATTTTCCCACCAATTTTGCTTTAACTGACTCTAGTGTCAAATCTGTTATGCCTTTGATTATGTCATCAAGAGAGGAAGGAACCAAAGGAGCGGATGATTTCAGAGCAGAAGAAGCCGGCATCGACCTTGGAATAGGAGGAACATGAGGATTAGAAATAGTAGGCACACTCAAGAAGCTCTCCTAATTCTTCTTGAAGAATAGGATCTGCAACTTGCAAAGAAAAGCTCAACTTTCTCAATATCCAATGCTCTTTGTTTAGTGGCATCAAGCTGACTATACCTCTCTTCAAATTCTCATATCAATTTTGAAGCATCTAGACCTTTGTTTGGCATGTAGACCCACTCTTGGAATGACCGCCGTGTAGCCATCCCAAAGTCCTCAAGAAAATACTCCTCTTTTAGGGCCTTCTTAAAATATTTCCAATGTGAAATTTGATGGAAAAGATCAGTCACTTTTACCCTCAAGGTGGGTGTGACAAGGCGAAGAAAATATTTACTCAAAACTCTTGTCAGTACTCCTAAAAATCCCATCTTAATCTCATATGTCTTCAAATAAGCGGATACATTACGGCCATCAAATAGCTTCTTTTCATTTTCAACTGCTTCAATCGCCTTAGTCGCACTGATTGCATTCTCTTGTTCCGAATATAGTTGCCTTTGCTGAGACAACTATTGTTGATGTAACTGTTGCTGCTGCTACATATACATATGTGTGTGCTGATTTTGAAGTTGCATATACATAGACATATTCTGCAAAATCTACTTTAAATCATCCGTAGAAGTACTTGAAGCAGAAGTCAATGATGGAGTCGAAGTAGAGGACAAAGTAGGAATCGTAGAAGGGGCTGAAATTGATGCTGAAGTATCTCCCATCCTGAAATTTTTTAAATGCGACGCTTTCACGTCGGGTTTACCAAAGATGTCGAAGGGTTTCGAAAACAAAGTTGGGACCACAAAGGTCCTTGAGAAATTCCAAGACAGAAGATCAAGTGAAGCAAATAATCAAGACGAATATGATGCCAAGTAACAATAGTATTACTGCCAAGATGTTTACAAAATACAAGACGAATTCAAATCTAATCAGCCCACTGGTTTTAGGCCACCCGATCTCAAGTAGAAAATTCAACTCTCAAGCTCATATCTCAAGCTCAAGAATTACTCTAAATGCCCAATTGTCACAAAAGGTGAAGTGGAATTAGTACCCTGTACCAAATGTGGTGGTTGAGGAACACCTTCGAACCTTAATATTGTCTCAAACTGCTATATCATTCGCATAATCAGTGCATCCATAGGGCTGTCCATGACCACATTAGTAGATGATTTTGATGCAGCCACAAGTTCACTAGGAGCATTGGGAAGAGTGGTCACTGTATGTCCAGTTGTCTTTTGTGCATCCAAGCCTCAAATTGGAGATTTTTTGACAATTAATGACCAGCAAAGAACCTTCGGTCAAGCACATTCAAACTTCATTCAATGTATCCTCAAGTCATGAGTGATTTGTCCTTATTTACTGCTGTCTACTATTGTTAAAACAAAGTAACCAATAGCAGTAAATCTCTGTTCAAAACAGTCCTACTTCCCTACTTTCCTTCCTCTCAATAGCTTTGATACATAAAGCATGGATTGAGCAAGGCTAAAGCTTGCTTTGCCTCTCCCTCACGAATTCAGTGACACCCCACTATACACTCTTACTAGACCTCCATGGCCAAGATTCATGCCACCATAATACCTGGTCACAACTACCATAACCCCATTAAGGCCACTTGCTTCAATGGAAGAATAGATAGGCCTCCCAGCTACTCCACCAAGCTCGCCGTCATCGCTAAAATGGTATGTGCTTCGAATCTTGTAAGCCTAGTAATTGTGTGTCGCATCAGGATTACAAACCTCATCCAGGAATTGAAAGGCAGCGTCTTCGGAGTCAACAGGGGCGGCCCATGCGACCAGCTTGCTTCTCCTGACCTCCAGCTCCTTGGTGCACCTTTCTTCTAGCGTTTTGTGGGGAGCATCCTGCGGGGCCTTGCTGCACAGGGATATTTGCAGGGGGGAAGCCTTCTTAAGGATCCGCGCCTGCCTTATTTCACCACCATGAAATCACAAAAATGAATTCCCCAGCTTTTTTTCTCTGTGTTAGTTTCTTTTTCTTTCTCCTTGTTACATGTGCATCTCTCCTAAGCCTTAGAGAGTTCACACCCCCCAGAATAGTAACCATGCTTTTCATTTTTTTATTAGAGTGTATCCTCTTTTTCTGAAACACAACCCCGTAGTGTGAAAGAAAAGACTCTTGTGTCACATTGTAACGTGTCCACTTGTATCTTCATGACACGTCTTAGCAGTCCATCGGAAAGGATGTCCAGAAAGTTCTGCTCGACACTCCCATGGAGTGTTACGGGGTTTGCGAGCTAGGGCTTTCCACATCTACCATGTAACGGAAGTATTCCGACCATTCCCACAGGATCGACGTGAATTAGGGTTTTCCTTATTGGTCATTTCCTAACAGCAACTAACGTTAGACCCAATCAAACTACTTTATGCAGAAACACCAGGTCCGAAACGAATTTACACTGCACTTGGTTCAAGGAAAATAGGAAATGAGAGGGATGCAAAGCTCAACCTCTCTGCCATAAGGCATAGTCCCATTCCGTTCCCCTAAAACAACGTAAATCAGGATCAATGATAATTCTAGGTCAACGCTCTTGTTGTTTGTGTTCGTTGACAATCTTCTGGCTGCCATCGTGATTTGAGAAAAGTTCTCGGCCAACCGGGACCACCCATCTGTAGGACGGACCTATAGCCCATCCTTCGCACTTTCCTCCGGTTGTTTTAGTTATTTAATTACCTAACAGATTAGTTAGACATGTATCAATAAGCTTCTTTAATTAGCCCATTAGGCACTGGTTCTTTCACGTAATCATATCACTTGACATAGAAAAACAATGTCAAACAAGTTCTTTATTAATAGGTTATCATATTTATCTTTGAAATACAAAAAGTCTAGCCCGTAGGCTTATCCACAATCCGCCCGAAGGCTATCCAACAATCCACAGGGATTACCAATCCAAGTTTCAGTTCGTCGACTAGTATGTAGGCCTCAAGATCCAATCCCGAGTCACGTTAGCCTCTTGTGTAGGGCCCGAAAGGCGAGGGATTTATGGCTAGAGCCCCCTCTAGCACGCAAGCATCCTCTTGCTCCAAGTAGCGCTCAACAAAAAGACATCTCACGGCGAGTTCGGTCCACTTTCCCGGCGTGGTTAACAACCCCCTTGGTTAGGGTGAGGCAGGCAGTCGGGGGTAACTGAAGCTGCCTCTCCCTTCAGGCCTTCAAGTTAAAGTATTAGATATCCATTTATCTTTTAATTCATTGATCAAACAAAACCAAACAGTTCTCTAAAATCTGTAGCAAGCACAAATATTTCCATTGGTCGTTTTTTGTTGGCAAACTGCTAAGGAATGAGCCCTTCCTTTCGAATGCGTCCAGCACTCAATCTGAGATGACTTACGACTTGGCAAGATCACCTATATCCTGGGTTAGGGTGTACCCTATTAACCCAACTTGGTCAATACCTTAAGTTCATATGTTATACCAATTTATTGGTTCTTGTCCTTTGCTCCAAGCAATTATCTTTACTCAAGAAAGATACTAAATTAGGATGATTATTCATCCTCTTGCAAGAAAACTTGCGTAAGGACCTGCCAAACTTATTGCAAGAATTGGTCATTCCCTTGGATCCAATCACAAGATCATAAGACTCCGCGCTTGTTGTGCAAGTGTCTCATCGAACTATGAGACTATTCTACTCATCGAATGGAGTCACGAAACAATCTGTTTCTGATTACATTAGGTTGACGTCGTCAGTCCTAGGGTTCCAAGTTCCATCTTGTAAGATTCTTAAGGACAAAACCCTAGTTCACTTCCCAAATATGTTTCACTATCCCTACATTGGGTGAATGTGGGCAAGTATTTAAGGTGTGGGAGTTTCAGTTTTAGCAATATGTACGATTAGGTCACGTATTAATTTCCTAGTGAATTTCTTGGAATTTAACTCATTCTAACGAGTACTCCATGATTTAGATGTTTTAGGTTTATGCCAATTTGTTTAACTCTTGAAGATAGTTACGTTATCATTCCATAAACACATGACTCGTTGTCTACGCGTAAATTGATTTTTTAAACCCTAACTTATCATTTTTAAGGTCAGGAATAGGTCAGCTTAATTCCAACTAATCTTCCTAATAATTCATGCTAAACAAGCAACCTTTTTCTTGATAATTTATGCAGTTGACAAATGATAATTGCCTAGAGTTATACATCATATGAATCATTTCATGCCTTGCACTTTCCTAAGGATTCCTAGCACTTTCCATGATGATTTATTGCGAAGAGGATATGGGTTAATAATGCGATATGCAGTTTATACTTCCATGTTTAAACGAGGTATACTATTTTAATTTCATTCTATAAAAATGGACATTAATCTAGTTTTAATTCATTGCACTGCATAAAGCTGTTTACTAGAAATGCATTTATGCTCCCTTTATTTTGCCTGTCCTATTGAAAATATTAATGACTAAATTCCTCCATCGTGAGCTAATTTATTTAAGACAACAAAATGCATCCTATTTCCAACAATTATCCTTTGCACGATTGAGTTATAACAATACCAAATAAAAATTAGGAAGGAAAACCTAGGCTTGGGGTGAGATGTCCACGTGGATGCTAGGAGACGATCCTCCTACGGCTGCGCCTTGGGCTTTCTTAGGAGGCATTGTGAATGTAGCATTCTCATCGTGGATGCAGGCTTTCAACTCCTTTTTGAAATTCCATCATGGCTCCCTTTTGCAATAACTTGCATCGTCTGTCAAAAGCAGCTTTAGAAGGCTTCCTCCTTGAAGTAGGGATTTCGAAAGGGGGTGTTTAAAAATCTTTCGCGAATAAGACCCATTAAAGCCATGGGAAAGGCTTAATGGCCTTATAAAGACTCACACAAAACAGGGAATAAAAGGTGTAGAATCCCTTACGAGGGCTTTTGAGTGGGAAAGGAAGGTATCAAAAGACCCTCAATACTCTCCTTTCTTTTACGTGTGGGGGAAAAAAACAAGGTATGGGAGAGCTAGATGGGTTATTTTTGCATGGCCTAAAGGGGGCCCTTAAAGGGATTTAAGATCCGGGAAGGAAGAGACTTTAAGGTAACATCTTTTGGTGGAAAAAGGACTTATAAAGCTTCAAGGGGGAAATTGAGGGGGGGAAAGGAAAAATGACTAAGGTAAAATTTTCTTGGGGGAAAAAGGGCCTTATAGAATCCTAAGGGAGAAAGTCCAAGGGGGGGAAAAAGAGACCCTAAGGGAGCCTTTAGGGAGGAGTTTTTAAAGGAAAAACAAAGTGGCATTTAAAGCTATAGGAAAGGGGCCTAAGGGCCCTTAGGGAAAAATTGGAGGGAGGGGGGGTAACCCCAAAGCCCAAAGGAAGTGGTGTCAAGATTGTGGGAGAGAAGGAAGGAGTCTCACTTGTAGCTTTCTTGCTTGCAAAATGGGGGAATACACACAGCGGTGGAGGCTGAAAACAGTTTTCCTCTTCTTAGTTGTATAAGCCAAAAAGAACTCTCATACAAAGAAATAGAAGAACCCTATATATGGGTCTCAAACCAAACTCAACTAACTAAGGTGGCATACTAACTGAGCCACGAACTAGAGTAGATAAGGATAGCTATCATGTAGCTATTATTCATGGGCGGTGTACCAACCGCATCTGCAACAACTGACACATCGGTGACATAAATACACAACGGTCACCCTGGCATATCACGAGTGGAGCTCGATATCTCAACACTCCCCCTCGAGCTCAATCCCAATTCCTGCACACCAAGAAGGTCTCTAAACTTGCGCAACTTCTCTGCGCCCAATGCCTTCGTGAATATGTCAGCTACCTGATCCTCTGTGCTGACATAAACTAGATCAATAAGACCTAGTAAAACCCTCTCCCTCACATAGTGATAATGCACCTTAATGTGCTTTGTTCTAGCATGATAGACTGGGTTATTTGCCAAGTGTATACTACTCATGTTGTCACAATAAATGACAACTAGCCCATCTGTAGACTAATGCATATCATAAAGTAGCTTATGCAACCAAGCTACCTCACATGCAGCCATTGCTGCACCCCTGTACTCAGCCTCTGTGCTCGACAAGGCAACTGTAGGTTGTTTCTTGTTGCTCCAAGTGACTGCAGCACTCCCAAAAGAGAACACATACCCACTGGTAGATCGTCTATCAGAAATACTACCAGCCCAATCAGCATCAGTGTATCCATGCAACTGTATCTGAACCCCAGTCTCATAAAATAGTCCATACTGCAATGTGGACTTCACATACCTGAGTATGCGTCCAGCCGCATCCAAATGTGGTTTCCTTGGAGCCTACATAAACTGACTTACCAATCCAACAACATAGCTCAAATCTGGCCTGGTAATGGTCATATAAATCAAACTTCCTACTATGCGTCTATACATAGTAGGGTCTTCTAGAAGCCCACCTGCATCTGTGCTCAGCTTCACATTCTGCTCCAAAGGAACTGAAATAGGCTTACAGCCTGTCATCCCATATTTGGACAGCATGTCCAATCCATACTGCCTCTGCAAGAGCTGTATCCCACTTGGTGATCTAATCACCTCAATGCCCAAGAAATAACGCAGCTCTCCCAAATCCTTCATCTCAAACTTCTGCTTCAATAGCATTTTCACATGAAGGATATCTTCATCACTGTCACCTGTCATAATCAGATCATCAACATAAATGACAAGTAGCATAATACCTTTCTCTGTTTTTCTCACATAAAGTGAGAAATCTGCCTTGGAAATCTGAAAGCCAATAGTGACAAGATACTGTCCTATCTTGTCAGACCATGCTCTAGGTGCTTGCTTCAAGCCATACAAGGCTTTCTTCAACCTGCAAACAAACTCAAGATGAACAGCATGCACATCACCTGGTGGCTGCTCCATATAGACCTCTTCTTGCAAATCACCATGCAAGAAGGTATTCTTTACATCCATCTGATATAAAGACCATCCCTTTGATGCAGCCATAGCAATGACTGCTCTTACGGTTGCCATCCTTGCAACCGGACTGAATGTTTCTTCATAGTCAATGCCATATGTTTGTGCATACATACCCCTTGACTACTAATCTTGCCTTGTATCTATTCACAGAACCATCTGCATTGTGCTTCACCTTATAAACCCACTTACAGCCAATTGCATTTTTACCTTTAGGCAAAGGTACTAATTCCCATGTAGCATTTTCTTTCAAGGCATCCATTTCTTCATCCATGACTTTCTCCCATTTTTCTTTTCCCATGGCTTCCTCAAAATAAATGGGTTCTGGTTCCTGTATCACTTTAACCATATATGCATAGTGAATGACTGTAAATCCATCATATTTCAGCCTATCCACAGGATACCTAGCTCTGGTAGACCTGCGGAAAGTAGGTTCACTCCCAGGTGCTCTCAAAACATCCCTGGTCTTCCTTACTCCAGGTGTAACAATAGAAGGAATACCCAACTCATCATCAATGCTCTGTTCTGAGCCACTGGATTCACCATCCACATAAGAGTGACCTGCATTTACATCAAACATGGGCTGATCTACCTTCTCTTTTCCTTTTCGTGACACCTGCATACCACTATTTGCACTGCCTTGAGAAGATTCTCCTGATCTCAATCTGCCTGTCCATGCGAAGAATGTGAACCACTGCTAGAGGACGCTCCAGGTCCACTAATATTTTGTGACTGCTGTTGTGAATTCTGTGCAGCATTACTGTTTTGTGCATCTATATCATCAATCACATTTACTAGTTTATACCAGCTACTCATCTCATAAAAAACAACATATCTGCTCACTGTAAACTTCCGAGTAGAAGGGTTATAGCATCTATACCCTTTTTGCTGCAGAGAGTAACCAATAAAGATGCACTTCTCAGCTTTTGGATCCAACTTGGATCTCAACTCATCTGGCACATGTACATAGGCAATGCAAACAAAAATTTTCAAATGAGAAATATCTGGTTTCCTACCAGTATACCTCTCCTCTAGAGTCATCCTATGTATTGCTGCAGTGGGAGTCCTGTTCATTATGTAGACTACTGTAGCAACTGCTTCAGCCCAGTAAAAATCTGGCAAGTCTTTTTCATTGAGCATGGCACGAGATACCTCTCCAATATGCCTATTTTTCCTTTCTGCAATTCCATTTTATTGTGGGGTATGACTGCATGAATATTGCTGCTTTATGCCATGCTCCTGCAGGAACCTTGCAAACTCATTTGAGAGATACTCTCCCCCTCCATCTGACCTTAGGCATTTTATTTGCAAACCTGTTTCTTTTTCAACCATAGCTTTAAGAGTTTTGAAATGCCCAAAAACTTCACTTTTCTTTTTCATAAAATACATCCAAACTTTTTTGCTATAGTCATCAATAAAAGTGACAAAATAATGGCAGTCTCCAAGAGATGCAGCTTTAGTAGTCCACACATCAGAGTGGATTAATTCCAATGGCTTCTTACTCTCTTGAACATGTCTAGGAAATGGTTTCCTTGCTTGTTTTCCAAATTGACAGGCTTCACATATCTTATGCATTTCTGCAACCTTGAATTTGGGCAATCTTGCAACAATATTTTGGGCCTGCATTGATTTAAGTCGTTGTACATTAATATGACCAATGCGTTTATGCCAGATATCAATATCTGCAACTACACCGGTCCCATGTGCAAACATTGCTGCACTCAATTCAGACATGTCTGCATCCAACGTAAACATTCTGTCCTTCTTCTTTCCTTTTGCTATCAAGCGACCTTTATTTTTCATATCCTCAACAAAGCATCCATGAGGATTAAATCTGACCTGCAAGCCCTGTTCAACCATTTAACCAACAGAAACTAGATTCTTGGTGATATTCGGGACATGAAATACATCGGACAGGTATTTCTTTTTCCCATCCTGCATAGACAAAGGAATTTTTCCAATCTGCACAATAGGATGTGCAGTATCATTACCAGTCTCCACAAATCCTGGTTTTTCCATTTTCCTTGCATCCTCCATCCATTCTGCATGACCTGTCATGTGGTTTGATGCACCTGAGTCAACATACCATACATCATTGCTTTCTTCAGCACTTGTCACAGAATTGTTCATGTGCTGCACCATGAACAAATGCTCATTTCTGTCATCACCCTGTCTACTAGAAGATGCATAATTCCCTTGTTGCAGTTTTCCATTCATGATGTCATTCTGCTTTTTATAGCAGTCTTTAGCCATATGACCCATTTTACCACAGTAGTAGCATTCAACATTACTGTTTGCATTTTGACCTCTTTGCCATCCACCACGACCTCTTTGGCTCCCCCTGCCTCTAGAGTTACCACGTCCTCCTCCATAGGACTGGTTTTCTTGAGTTTGCTGCATATTCTGATTTCTACCACGGCCTCCAGATCGGCCTCCTCTACCTCTGCCTCTACCTCTTCTAGCATTTGAGTAGAAGACAGCTTCTTTTGAAGTTCCTCCCGAAGAAGATGCACCACCATTTCTCTGCTCCTCAGAAATTAGAAGAGCAATCAACTCCTCAAAGTCAGGAAATCTTTCACGGACGGAAATGGATATCCGAAACTGCGCATAATCCTTTCCTAGACCATTCAAGGTCACAGAAACTAAATCATCATCTTCCACTGGCGACCCAATGGAAGCAAGTGCATCTGCAATCTTCTTCACCTACATGTGGTAGTCATTGATGCTCATATTTTCTCTTTGCACATTGCGCAACTCTTGCTTGAGCTGCATTTTCCTGGCTTGCGTATTTGTGCTATACATTTTTGACAAAGTATCCCATGCCTTCTTTGGCGTACTTGCATCTTGAATATGCACAATCATAGAGTCTGAAATGCTGATAGACAGCCAGTACATAACTTTCCTGGCTCTCTCATGCCATGCTTTAAATGCTTGCATTTGCTGTTGATTGGGAACATCAGGAAGAACTGGTTCTTCTTCATTTCCTGCAACAAATTCCCAATATCCTTTTCCCATAAGGAAATTCGTCATTCTAAACTTCCATGCTTGGAAGTTGTTCTTGTCAAGCTTTTCAGTGACAATCTGTGAGAGAGAATCAGATGCCATTACAGAACATTGCAAAAAATTCTGTCACTGCAAAGAACACAGCTTCAGCCTCACAAAGGCAAATCTGCAAAACTGACGAAAGTGGTATTTGACCACACAGTCACTTCCTAGTGACGAAGGGCGTCTCAACCTGAGATAATGCACTCTTGCAATTTCCGGCTGTGCTACCTGTAGAGATCTGCTCCCAAAACAGAAAATGAAAGCAACAGTGCTCCTCTTACCAGAACACCGCGAGCTTGGCTTGCTTTCTTGAGCTTCTTACCATGAACAAGGCTCTGATACCATGTCAGGATTGTGGGAGAGAAGGAAGGAGTCTCATTTGTAGCTTTCTTGCTTGCACAATGGGGGAATACACATAGAGGTGGAGGTTGAAAACAGTTTTCCTCTTCTTAGTTGTATAAGCCAAAAAGAACTCTCATACAAAGAAATAGAAGAACCCTATATATGGGTCTCAAACCAAACTCAACTAACTAAGGTCACATACTAACTGAGCCATGAACTAGAGTAGATAAGGATAGCTATCATGTAGCTATTATTCATGGGCGGTGTACCAACCGCATCTGCAACTGACACGTCGGTGACATAAATACACAACGGTCACCCTGGCATATCACAAGTGGAGCTCGATATCTCAACAAGGGGGGCTTAGGAAGCCCCCCTTGGAAGCTTCTAAGCTTCCAGAAGCTCACGACCACGTGGAGGGGGAGGTTTAGATCTCCACATGGGGGGGGGATTCGGAGGCCATCAGATGGCAGCGACGACCAGGCGGCTAGGCACGGCGGATGGGAGACAGCGCCCTCATGGCGTCGATTTGCAACGCTCTCCCTCAACTCCTCCTCTCCCTCTCACAGCGGCGGCGGTAGCGCCTCAACCTCTCCCTTCCTCACAGCGTCTCTGGCTCCTTCTTGTCCTCCTCCCCCAAGCTACCATAGCCACTAGCAACCATGGTTTATATAGGGGGAGGGGATAGGATCCTCCCTCCCCCATGCATTGACAGGCATGCCTCCTTGCCTAGGCAAACTCCAGCAAGGAGCTTGTACAACATGTAAAATAAGGATAAGCGACATCACTGCAAAAGATAAAATCTCTAAGAAATTCCTTCAACTGAACTTGGGATGTAAGCAATATATTTGTCACATCAAAACTTAAAGAAAAACGTTAAAATGACATTAAAACAACACAAGGTCTATAGAGACGGTTCGCGACACTGCTCTATAGACAACATAACACATGTGGGGCCCCATGAACATAATATAAATAAAACAATTTGTCATCAACTAGAATATAAATGCTCATCAACTGGAAAGAATATAAACGAAATAATGTGTCATCAGCTGGAATTTAGACGCTCATTAGGAAAGAATATAGACGAAACAATTTGTCATCAGCTGGAATATAGACCCTCATCAGTTGGAAAGAATATAAACGAAACAATGTAGCATCAGCTAGAATATAGACGCTCATCGATGGAATAACGAACAAGGACGATCATCATGAAGCATGGCAAAATCAGGGAATGAAGCATCAATGGAATAACAAACGAGGACAAGCATCATGAAGCATTGTAATACCAATAACGAACGAGGGCAAGCATCATGAAGCATTGCAATACCAACATACCAAAGCATTGAATGAAATAGTAATTGAATAACATTGATTGAATGAAAAATATAAAATATAAACTATGAAATTTATGAAACAATGACATGACAAAGAATCCATAACGTAAGACATAACATTGCTATTGTTGGTTCTTTTCATAATGTCGATGCTATTGATGCTGAAGCTAATTAATAATAACATAGATATAATAACATTATCGCCTGACAAGGAGTATCCTTTCGAATCTAGGTAGTTTATACGTAGAAAGACAAAACCATAATTATAATCACTTTGGTGATGCACTGATGTCAAGCTTTGGATAAAGCTTTTGAGAATAAATTTGCATTGTATCCAGGAATAGCGTGCATGCTTTTCCATGAAATGCTAATTGGAGAGGAAAGACTCGTGTCCTCTCCACCTCCCACGTCAAGTTTCTCCAGCACCCTTTCTGTCTCTCTCTCTTGCGTAATGCCCGGATTATCTACAGATTGTGCCTACCGTCGGGCACCTTCTCTCACAGGTCTCGCTCCCGTTGCCTCTCGCCCCTCCAGCTTTTATTTGTTTTCTCTTCAATACGTTCCTATCTCCTCCTCCTCCTCCCCTATCGGGCTTTCCGTTCCCCTCCCCTCTAGCATGTAGCACGCCTTGCCTAACTTGTGTATCTTCACACACACACTATTGCAAGCCTCAATAACATAGCGGAGGAAGATAACATACTAGTGACCTCTAGGATTTGACCCTAGATAAAAGACATGGCACATTTGTGGCTGCCTGAAAATATGTCGAAAGAACGGTTAGAAGAGAAAAAACGACGGGAGGATGTGCCAAAGAGTTTGGGAGGATGTGCCAAAGCATTTGGGGAACCGTTCGGAAGAGGAAAACTAGGAGAGGGTATCTGCCAAGGCATTTTCGAAGGACTGTTCGGAAGAAGAAACCTGCCAAAGAGTTATGAAGGTCCTTATCGATGCACGTCCACTCCTCACAAGTTTTGATGAAGCGATCTCTCGATGAAGGTCCTTGGCGATGCGTGTCCACTCCTTCTCGCGCGTTCTGACGAAGTGATCTCTCGATGAAGGCTCTTCCGTAGCCAAACTAGACTATGTCAGACATGTTAAGCTTCTACGCAGGTACTCAGACATGAGAACACATCTCGTGTGCATAGAGGCTCGATTGTAATCTAGGCCCCGCTTCAACGACCTCAAAGGCTGCATCAAGTGTGCCACAAGTGGCACAGAATACACCCCCATGAACCCTATCATGCACATCGAGCTTATGGCCATGAACAACACATCCAGCTTTAATATTGGCACCCCCATCAGCGCCGCTATTGTGCAGCACAGCCATAGTGCGTTCACCGACTGCTTGCTCTCGCTGCGCAGCATCCTCCACATCTTCGCATATGGGACCCCTCCATTAAATAAGTACTCTGGATCCTCAACCTTTGTGATGTTGTAGAACCTCGTGTAACATGTCCACCTGTTATCTTCAGGACACGTCTTTGCAGTCCATCGAAAAGGATGTCTAGAAAGCTCCGCCCCGCACTCCCATGGAATGTTATGGGGTTTGCAATCTAGGACTTTTTGTATCTGCCACGTAGTAGAAGTATTCCGGCCGTTCCCACTTAGGACCGACCTGAATTAGGGTTTTTTCTATTGGTCATTTTCTAATGGCAACTAGCGTCGAACCCGAGCGAACTACTTTACGCAGAAACGCTAGGTCTGAAGCAGATTCACACTGCACTTAGTTCAATGAGAATGGAAAACGAGAGGGATGCGAAGCTCAACCTCTCTGCCATAAGGCATAGTCCCATTCCGTTCCCCTAAAACGGTGTAAATCGGGATCATTATAACTTAAACTCTAGGTCAACGCCCTTTTTCTGTTTGTATCCTTTAAAACGATCTTCTTGCTGTCCATCATGATTGAAAAAAGTTTCCGGCCAACCTGGACCACCCATCCGTAGGACGGACCTATGGCCACATCCTCCACACTTTCCTCAGGTTGTTTTAGTTATTTAATTACCTAACACATTTAGTTGGACATGTATCGATCAGCTTTCTTAATTAGCCCGTTAGGCACTGGTTCCTTTATGTAATCATAACACTTGACATAGAAAAGAAATGTCAAACAAGTTCCTTTTCAACAGGTTATCATATTTATCTTTGAAATCCATAATCTGCCCGAAGGCTATCCAGCAAATCCACAGGGATTATTAATCCAAGATTCTGCCCGTAGACTAGTATGCGAGCCTCGAGATCCAATCTCGAGTCACGTTGGCCTCTTGTGCAGGATGCGGAAGGTGAGGGATTTACGGCCAGAGCCCCCTCTGGCACCCAAGCGTCCTCCTGCTCCAAGTAGCGCTCAACAGAGAGACCTCTTGCGGCGGGTTTGGTCCACCTTCTCGGCGCAGTTAACAACCCCCTTGGTTAGGGTCAGGCAGGTAGTCGAGGGTAACTAAAGCTGCCTCTCCCTTCAGGCCTTCAACCTGAAGCATTAGATATCTTTTTATCCTTTAATTTTTTGAGCAAACAAAGCAAAATAGTGCTCTTAAAACTGTTACAAGCACAATCATTTCCATTGGTCGTTATTTGGCCAACTCCTAAGGAGTGAATTCTTCTTTCCAAATGCATCCAACACTCGATCCGGGGTCAATTGCGACTTGGCAAGATCCCCAAGGATTTGTTTGTTAACCCTATATCCTTGGGTTACGGCCATACCCTATTAGCCCAACTTAACCAAAACCTTAAGTGCTATTAGCAGTAAATATGTTATTTCAATTTACTGATTGGTCCTTTGCTTCCAAGCAAATATCTAATCCTCGTATTCTTGGTCACTTTACCCAAGAAAGGTACTATATCAGGACGATTATTTATCCTCTTGCAAGATAACTTGCGTAAGAATCTGCCAATCTCATTCCAAGGAATTGGCCACTCCCTTGTGATCAAATCACAAGATCTTGCGACTCTACAACTTGTTGCACAAGTGTCGCATCAAACTATGGGACTATTTACCCATCGAATGGAGTCATGAAATCATGATTAGATATAACAATCTGTTCCTGATTGCGTTAGGCTAACATTGTCGGTTCTAGGGTTCCAAGTTGAAACTGAGTTTCATCTTTTTAGCGAGAGATCCTTGGGGTGAAAACCCTAGATCATTTCTCGCAAGTATGTCCTATTGTCCCTACATTCAGTGAATGTGGGAAAGTCTTCAGGATATAGGAGTTTCAGCTTTGGCAATAGGAGCAACTAGGTCACGTCCTCAATGTGTTAAATCCTAGTTAGCTCTTTGGGATATGTTGCATTGAATTAACCCTTCCTAAACGAGTACCTCACGGTTTTAGGTGTTTAGGTTTAAACCAATTTAAGTTGTTTATTCTTGAAGATAATTACGCTACCATTTTCGTAACCATATGATTCATTGTCTACGTGTAAGTTGATTTACAAACCCTAACTTTTCGGGTTTAAGATCAAATCATAGGTAAATTTATAGCATAATTCCAATTGATCATCCTATAACATGCAAACAAGATTCATGCTACTAAGCTTTAGGATTTTATGTTTAAAAATGCAGCCTTTTTCCACTTTCTTTATCGAATGAATTTGTCGTATGCTGAACTTACACACTCTTTCGTTGATTTAAGTTTTTAGGCCACTTGCCTAGAGTTAAATCTTCTTCATGTAGCCTTAGCAATTTCCTACAATTGCTAGTAACATTCTTTAAGAATCATTTCGAAAAAGATGTTCAATAATGCAACATGCGGTTTATTCCTTCCATGCTTAATCGAAGTGTATTATCATAATTCCATTTTGTAAAAATGGACATTAATTAAACTATTTTCATTACTTTGCAATGCATAAAAATGGCTTGCTAGAAATGCATAGAAATCTTATGCTCACTTTATTTTGTCCGTTTTTTTGAAAAATACTAATGACAATCCCTAAATTGTGAGTTATTAGCCAAAGTATTTTCAATAAAAAAAACATGCATCCTTATTTCTCAAATGATCCATGCATAATTGAAATATTACGATGTTAATCAAATTTAGGAAGAAGAACCTCAACTTGTGGTGAAATGTCCACATGGATGTTAGGAGACGATCCTCCTGCGGTTGCGCCTTGTGCTTTCTTAGGAGCCATCGCGAATGCGGCCTTTCCATCTTGGATGTAGATTTATGATCTTGGCCAATCTTCTTTGAACGCGAAACTCCCTTTGTGACTAATTGCACCGTCTTTCAGAGTCGGCTTTAGAAGGCTTTATAGGTTTTTCCTTCTTAAATTTGGCTAAAGGGGAACTTGTGGGGAACCTAAGGGGAAAAAGGGTGTTTGTGAAGGCCAATAGCAAGGGGGTTCTAAGGGACCCAGAGGTTAAGATGAACCCTTGTGTAATAATGCGGGGGGGGGGGGGGGGGGGGGGGGGAACTTAATGGGCTTATAAAAGCTTGGATAAGACAACACGAGAAAGGGGGCTTTAAAGGAGGCCCACAAGAAATGATAAAGGGGGCTTGCAATATGAAAGGGGCTTAAAGGACCCTAAAGCATTTTGTGGGGGAAAAAAAACCCACGGGGAGGGTTTTAAATCCTAGGGAGGGGGGGTTTTAAAATATTTCGAGAGTAAGGCTTATTAAAGCCACGGGAAGGGGGCTTTTTTTTTTGGATCCCGAGGGGGGGTTATTAAACCCACATGAAGGCCCTTCAAGAAAGCGCACAAGAAGAAGGGCTTCCAAGGAGGCTTTAGAAGCTTCCTAAGAAGCTTCTAAAGCTTCTTGGGAGTATCCTGGAGGCCCACATGGCAAGAGAGAAGGAGATGATTACTGGCGGTAGCTAGAGGACAGCACTAGGGCGGCCTCAGCTTCAAGCGACGACATGGTAGCAGCAGATCTTCAACGTCTTCTTCCTCCCACTCTCCATGGCGGCGTTCGTCACAAAGATTATTGCCTCCTCCTTTATGGCGATCGTCAGCAGTGTGATGGCTCCCACTATCCTATTTCTCCTCTCCTCCCCCATGCTTTTATAGCTGAGGGGAGGGGATCCTCCCTCCCCCCACGCGCCATTACGCATGGCCTCCACCCCCTTGCGAGCTCCAGCAAGGAGCTTAATTACCCTTGCTATTCCCTTCTCCTCCAGCAGGATAGTTGGCTGGAGGAGAGAGGGATAATTAATTTTAAAAAAATTTCAATTATTCCCCCATGAATTATCCTTTTGGCCTCCTAAGAGGCGGTTTATATGAAGAATGCGTGTTTGTCCTCATCTCGAGATAAATTGGGGATATTGATGGTTCAGTGTGCTTTCATCTACCAAAGTGGCATCCTCCTCGGGATAATCTTTCCACTGGACAAGGCATTCTCTCAAGGTTCTAGATCTCAGTTGTCTCTCCCTAACATCTAAGATCCTGTCAAGCCTTAGTTCAAGGACTCCTTGACTAGGCATTACAACTTGTTGGTCATCAAGTACATGGTTAGGATTAGGTACATACTTCTTCAATAGGCTGATATGGAATACATTATGAACTTTTAGGTTCTCAGGGAGTTGCAGTCTATAAGCATTAGGTTCTAGGCACTTAAGGATCTTGTATGGTCCACAATACCTTGGACTTAGCTTTTTGCAATTCCCTAAGGATAGAGAACTCTTCTTTGGATGTACGCGAATGAAGACCATGTATCCTTCCTTGAAGATTCTATCTTGACGCTTCAAATCCACATATGCCTTTTGTCTATCCTAGGCAGCTTGGATGTCCTGTCTTATTGACTTTATTTGGTCATCCATCTCTTCCAACATCTGCCTTGAAGCTTCAACCCTCAAGGTTGGATCTGAGAAGTTTAGGGGACTTCGACAGTCACGACCATATAATGCTTGAAAAGGGGTCATCTGAATACTTTGTTGGTAAGAAGCATTATAGGCTAATTCAACCAAAGGTAAGTATTGATTCCACCTTTTTGGTTCACGATGGCAGTATGCCCTAAGCATATCCTCGATGACTTGATTGAATCGCTTTGTTTGGCCATCCGTTTGGGGATGGTAAGCTGTGCTAAAATAGAGTTGAGTCCCAATGGATTCAAAGATAGCTCTCCAGAAGTATAATGTGAAGAGAGAATCACGATCACTAATGATTCTTCTGGGTAGCCCATGTAGCTTGAATATCTCCTTGATAAAAAACCTTGCAATGTTTGAGGCTTTATAGTTTGTCTTTATTGGAATAAGGTATGCAACTTCCTTGGCATCTTGACATGTTTGACTTTGATACGTTGACAAGACAAACACTTAGTGACATATTTGAGCACGTCACCTTTAAGCCTCTCCCAATAGTAGCTCATTCTAACTGCATTAAGAGTCTTGGCGTAGCTAGGGTGTCCTAAGAAAGGGGAGTCATGAGCTTCCCACAATATCTTCTACTTGAGTGACTTGCTTGCCGGTATATACAACCTCGTTTTATAGTAAACCAGTCCACTATTGATAGAGAATTCATGATACTTAGCCTGCAGCTTTTGGTCATGATCCTTCTCCCTTAGCATCTTTTGATAGGTTGGATCATGGCATGCTTCCTCTCTAGCTAACTCAAGTATTGGGTTGTTTGGCATAGATACCTTTGTAGCTAAAGATCTAGCTGTTGATGTATTTTGCAAGATTAATGAGTTAAGGAATGCCTTGCGACTGAGTGCATCAGCAACTACATTCTCTTTTCCAGGTCGGTACTTGATTTCAAAGTCATACTCTTCCAGCACTTCAATCCACCGATGTTGCCTCATGTTGAGCTCATTCTGTGTAAAGATCCACTTGAGTCTCTTATGATCAGTCACTAGAGTAAACTTCTTACCCAACAGGTAGTGTCTCCAAAGCTTTAGAGCATGGATGACAGCTAACAATTCCAGATCATGGGTAGCATAATTCTTCTCATGACTCTTCAGTTTCCTTGAAGAGTATGCTACAGGATGACCTTCCTGCATGAGCACACAACCTAAGGTAAGCGTGCTAACATCCATTACTACCTCAAAATCCTTATTGAGATCTCGAAGTTTTAGGATAGGTGCTGATACCAAGCTTTGCTTCAATCTATCAAAGCTGGTTTGTTCGGGAGTTTATCATGCAATGGATGTTTGCTTCTTTAGTAAGTTCGTCAGAGGTGCTGCAATCAAAGCATAGTTTTTGATGAAGACCCTATACCATCTTGTCAATCCAAGAAAACTGCATATTTCTTTGATAGTTGCTGGTATTGGCCATTCTAGCACATCCCTGACTTTGGTTGGGTTCACTGAGATTCCTTTCGCTGATACGATGAGTCCCAAATATTCAATCTGACACTTGAAGAATGCGCATTTCTTCATCTTAGCATACAGCTTATGTGACCTCATTGTCTCAAGGATAATCCGAAGTTGGGTCTCATGATCTTCCTCCTGTTTGGAATAGACTAAAGTGTCATCGAAGAAGACGAGTACGAAGTCATCAAGATATGGCCTAAAGGTATCCTGCATTAACCTGTTAAAGGTGGCAGGCGCATTCATAAGCCCGAATGACATAACTAGGAATTCAAAGTGACCATATCTTGTGTTGAAGGCCGTCTTTGGGATATCTTCTTCCTTGATCCTTATCTGATAGTAACCAGGCCTGAGATCAATCTTAGAGAAGATCTTTGCACCCTGAAGACGATCAAGAAGCTAATCTATTCTAGGAATAGGGTATTTGTTCTTGACAGCTGATTGATTCAACCCTCTATAATCAATACACAGTCGAAGCGTTTCATCTTTCTTTTTCCGGAACAGTAATGGAGCTCCCCATTGTGAACTGCTAGGACGGATGTAGCCCTGATCTAGCAGTTGCTTGAGTTGTTCCTTCAGCTCAATTGCTTTCGGGATGGACATTCTATAAGGTCTCTTTGCAATCGATGCAACCCCTAGCACTAGCTTGATCTCGTGATCCACTTCTCTTTAAGGCGGGAGTTTTGTTAACTCTTCAGGAAATATGTTTGCATATTGCTTTAGCCAAGAAGGTCCTTCACTAGACTCCTACTTCTATTCTAACTTGTTGAGCTTTATCAAGTAGACAGGTAGTCCTTTTGTGACTCCCTTTATAATGCGAGATGCTTTGGTGTAACATGTCCACGTGTTATCTTCATGAGAGGTCTTAATAGTCCATTGGAAAGGATGTCTAAAAAGCTTCACCCGGCACTCCCATGGAATGTTACGGGGTTTGCGATCTAGGACTTTCCGCATCCACCACGTAGCAGAAGTATTTCAGTCGTTCCCACCTAGGATCGACCTGAATTAGGGTTTTTCTTATTGGTCATTTCCTAACGGCATCTAGTGTCGAACCCAAGCGAACTACTTTACGCAGAAACGCCAGGTCCAAAGTGGATTCACGCTGCATTTGGTTCAAAGAGAATGAGAAATGAGAGGGATGCAAAGCTCAACCTCTCTGCCATAATGCATAGTTCCATTGTGTTCCCCTAAAATAGTGTAAATCGGGATTAATTATAATTCTAGGTCAACGCTTTTGTTGTTCGTGTTCTTTGATGATCTCCTAGCTGTCCATCGTGATTTGAGAAAAGTTCTCGACCAACCGGGACCACCCATCCGTAGGATGGACCTATGGCTGCATCCATCGCACTTTTCTTGGGTTGTTTTAGTTATTTAATTACCTAACACATTTAGTTGGAACATGTATCAATCAACTTCGTTAATTAGCCCATTAGGCACTAGTTCCTTCACGTTCTCAAATCACTTAACATAGAAAAGCAATGTCAAACAAGTTCCTTGTTAACAAGTTTTTATATTTATCTTGGAAATATATAAATTCCAGCCCGTAGGCTTATCCACAATCCACCCGAAGGCTATCCAGCAATCCACAAGGATTACCAATCCAAGATTCCGCCCGTAGACTAGTATGCGGGCCTCGAGATCCAATCCCGAGTTACGTTAGCCTCTTGTGTAGGGCCCGAAAGGCGAGGGGTTTACAGCCAGAGCTCCCCTGGCACCCAAGCGTCCTCCTGCTCCAAGTAGCGCTTAACGAAGAGACCTCTCGCGGTGAGTTCGGTCCACCTTCTCGGTGTGGTAAACAACCCCCTTGGTTAGGGTCAGGCAGGCAGTCGGGGGTAACAGAAGCTGCCTCTCCCTTTAGGCCTTCAACGTGAAGCATTAGATATCCATTTATCCTTTAATTCATTGATCAAACAAAGCAAAATAGTGCTCTTAAATCTGTAACAAGCACAAACATTTCCATTGGTCGTTTATTGTTGGCCAACTACTAAGGAGTGAATCCCTCTTTTCAAATGCATCCATCACTCAATCTGGGATGACTTGCGACTTGGCAAGATCCCTTATATCCTGGGTTAGGGCCATATCCCATTACCCCGATTTGGTTAATACCTTAAGTTCATATGTTATTCCAATTTATTGGTTTATCCTTTACTCCAAGCAATTATCTTTACCCTAGAAAGATACTATATTAGGACGATTATTCATCCTCTTGCAAGATAACTTGCGTAAGAATCTTCCAACCTCATTTCGAGAATTGGCCATTCCCTTGTGATCCAACAAGATCATACGACTCTACACTTGTTGCACAAGTGTCGCATCGAACTATGGGACTATTCTACCCATCAAATGGAGTCACGAAACAATCTGTTTTTTATTACATTAGGCTGACTTTGTCAGTCCTAGGGTTCCAAGTTCCATCTTTTTAGCGTAAGATTCTTAGGGACAAACCCTCGATCACTTCTCAAGTATGTTCCACTGTCCCTACATTCGGTGAATGTGGGCAAGTATTTAGGGTATAGAAGTTTTGATTTTAGCAATACGTGCAACTAGGTCACGTATTAAATCCTAGTGAGTTCTCTGGAATTGAATTAATACGTGCAACTAGGTCACGTATTAAATTCTAGTGAGTTCTCTGGAATTGAATTAACTCTTTCTAAAAAGAGTACTCCGTGGGTTTAAGTGTTTAGGTTTATGCCAATTTAATCTATCTATTTTTGGCAATAATTATGCTATCGTTTCCATAACCACATGACTCATTGTCTATGTGTAAGTTGATTTTCAAACCCTAACTTTTCAATTTAAGGTCAAGCATAGGTTAGGTTATAGCCTAATTCCAATTAATCATCCTATAACTTGCGAACAAGGTTCATGCTAAAACATGTAGCCTTTTACTAATACATATGCAATTGAAAAAGGATGTTTATACCAATTTACTAGAGATATGCAACTTAAGAATCATTTCATGCCTTGCAATTTTCTATGGATTGTTAGCACTTTCCCTAATGACTCATTGCGAAGAAGATATGTCCTAATAATGCGACATACAATTTATACTTCCATGCACTATCTTAATTCCGTTTTGTAAATATGGACATTAAATCTAAGTTCAGTTCATTGAAATGCACGTAAACTACTTGCTAGGAATGCATATCAATCTTCTGCTCACTTTATTTTGTTCATTTTATTAAAAATACTAATGACTGAATTCCTCCGTCATGAGTTAATTTTTCTAAAGCATTTAAGAAGAAAAATGCATCCTATCTCCAATAATCATCCATGCACGTAAAATTATAACAACATAAAAATTAAAATTAGGAAGGAAAACCTTGACTTGGGGTGAGATATCCACGTGGATATTAGGAGACAATCCTCATGTGGCTGCGCCTTGGGCTTTCTTAGGAGCCATCGCGAATGTAGCCTTTCTGTCTTGGATGCGGCTTTGCGAACTCCTTTTTGAAATTCCACCATCCTTAATGAATTTTCTTTTCCTTCCTTTCGTAAAAGCTCTTTGAAGGGATCCTTTGGTGGAGGAGGGGAGAAACCACAGGGGTGTAAAACCCGGGAAGGGGGTGTTTCAAAATCCTCCGCGAGTAAGGCCCATTAAAGCCATGAGAAACGCTTAATGGCCTTTTTAAAGTCTCACAAGAAAAAGGGAAAATAGAAGGTGAAAAATAATCCCTTTCGATATAGGGGATTGTGTATGGGGGAAAGAAGGTGTCAAGAGACCCTTAACACCCTCTTTTCTTTTTATAAGGGGGAAAACAAAGGTATGCGAGGGCCCTTAGGGAGGAAATTTCGTGTATGGGGGTGTTATATGCAAGATCACAAGAACTAGGGCTAGGAGGGAGCCCAAAAGAAGGTTTTGTGGGGGGGAAATAAGAAAACAGGTATAAAAGGATTAAAGAAGGAGTTCTTGCATAGGGAGGGGGAAAAGGGCTCAAGGCCACTTGAAAAGCCCTTTAATGGCTAATCAGGGGGGAAAAAGGCCTAAGGGGGCCCTTAGGGGAAAATTTGAGGGGGAAATAAGTAAAGGTGTGAAAGGGGGCCTAGGAAGCCCCCTTGGAAGCTTCCAGAAGCTTCAAGGGAAGCTTCTGTGCTTGTAACGTGGCATGGAGAGGGACTGTGAATTGGACTGATGGCAATGACAGTGGCGACCTGAGACGTAGTTGGCGGTAGCACTCGGGAACAAAGCTCCTCTCAGGCTTGCAGCGATCCGGCTTAGCTCCTTCTCCCCTCTGTCGGCTGGCAGTGCAATTTATCACAGCCTCCTCCTCAATCTTACGCAGAGTCTTGGCAGCTCATTCCTCCCTCCTTTTTTATGCTCCCCATAGCTATGAATATTATAGGGAGAGGGAGAGGTTCCTCCCTCCCCTACACGGCAGCGGCATGGCCACTTCTCTCCTGTGAGCTCCACCAAGGAGCTTAGGCACTGCTTCTATTCCCCTCCCCCCTCCAGCTCAACAGTCGGTTGGGGGGAATAAGGGGAATAACAACAAATTTTTTTTGTCATTTATCCAATTCAAGAAATAATATCCCTATGACCCCTTCCTAAGAGGGAGTTCATGCAAAATGGGTATTTCTATTTCGGAGTTGTTACATTCTCTCCCCGTTGGAGGAATCGAGATATCCTCATCTCGAGATAAACTGGGGATATTGGTGGTCAAGAGTGCTTTCATCTATCCAAGTGGCATCCTCTTTGGAATAATCTTTCCACTGGACGAGTCATTCTCTCAAGGTTTTGGATCTTAGTTGTCTCTCCCTAACATCTAAGATCCTGCCAGGCCTTAGTTCAAGGACTCCTTGACTAGGCATTACAACTTATTGGTCATCAAGTACATGGTTAGGATTAGGTACATACTTTTTCAATAGGCTGATATGGAATACATTATGAACCTTTAGGTTCTCAAGGAGTTGCAGTTTATAAGAATTAGGTCCTAGGCACTTGAGGATCTTGTACGGTCCACAATACCTTGGACTTAGCTTCTTGCAATCTCCTAAGGATAGGGAACTCTTCTTTGGGTGTATGTGAATGAAGACCATATCTCCTTCCTCGAGGATTCTATCTTGACGCTTCAAATCTGTGTATGCCTTCTGTCTATCCTTGGTAGCTTGGATGCCCTGCCTTATTGACTTTCTTTGGTCATCCATCTCTTCCAACATCTTCCTTGAAGCTTCAACCCTCAAGGTTGGATCTGAGAAGTTTAGGGGGCTTCGATAGTCATGACCATACAATGCTTGGAAAGGGGTCATCTGAATGCTTTGTTGGTAAGAAGCATTGTAGGAAAATTCAACCAAAGGCAAATATTGAATCCACCTTTTTGGCTCACGACAGCAGTATGCCCTAAGCATGTCCTCGATGATTTGATTAACTCGCTCCGTTTGGCCATCTGTTTGGGGACGGTAAGTTGTGCTAAAACAGAGCTGAGTCCCAATGGCTTCAAAGATAGCTCTCCAAAAGTGTGATGTGAAGAGAGAATCATGATCACTAATGATTCTTCTGGGTAGCCCATGTAGCTTGAATATCTCCTTGATAAACAATCTTCCAATGTCTGAGACTTTATAGTTTGTCTTCAGTGGAATAAGGTGTGCAACCTTAGTAAGCATGTCAACCACAACCATGATGGAGTTGTATCCTCCCTGAATTTGGGGTAGGCCAACAATAAAGTCCATACTGATGAATTCCCATTTCATTTGGGGAATGTCTAGCGGTTGCAGCTTGCTTGGCATCTTGACATGTTTGGCTTTGATACGTTGACAGGACAAACACTCGGTGACATATTTGAGAACGTCACCTTTAAGCCTCTCCCAATGGTAGCTCTTCCTAACTGCATTGAGAGTCTTGGCATAGCCAGGATGTCCTCAGAAATGGAAATCATGAGCTTCCCACAATATCTTTTGCTTAAGTGACTAGCTTGCTGGTATACATAGCCTCGTTCTATAGTAGACAAGTCCATTGTTGATAGAGAATTCATGATACTTAGCCTGCAGCTTTTGATCATGATCCTTGATAGAGATTTCCCTTAGCATCATTTGGTAGGCTGGATCATGGCATGATTCCTCTCTAGCTAACTCAAGTATTGGATTGTTTGGCATAGATACTTTTGTAGCTAGAGATCTAGTTGTTGATGGATTCTGCAAGATTAGGGAATTAAGGAATGCTTTGTGACTGAGTGCATCGGCAACTACATTCTCTTTTCCTAGTCGGTACTTGATTTCAAAGGCATACTCCACCAGCACTTCGATCCATCGACGTTGCCTCATGTTGAGCTCGTTCTGGGTAAAGATCCACTTGAGACTCTTATGATCAGTCACTAGGGTAAACTTGTTACCCAACAGGTAGTGTCTCCAAAGCTTTAGAGCATGGATGACAGCTAGCAGTTCTAGATTATGTGTAGCATAATGCTTCTCATGACTCTTCAGTTTCCTTGAAGAGTATGCTACAGGATGGCTTTCTTGCATGAGCACACATCCTAAGGCAAGTGTGCTAGCATCAGTTACTACCTCGAACTCCTTATTGAGCTTAGGAGGTTTTAGGATAGGTGCTGATACCAAACTTTGCTTCAATCTATCAAAGCTAGTTTGTTCCGGAGTTGACCATGCAATGAATGTTTGCTTCTTCAGTAAGTCCATCAGAGATGCTGCAATTAGAGCATAGTTTTTGATGGAGACCCTATACCATCCTGTGAATCCAAGAAAGCTGTGTATTTCTTTGACAGTTGTTGGTATTGGCCATTCGAGCACATCTCTAACCTTGGATGGATCCACTGAGATTCCTTCCACTGATACGATGAATCCTAGATATTCAATCTGACGCTTGAAGAATGCACACTTCTTCATCTTAGCATACAGCTTATGTGCCCTCATTGTTTCAAGGACAATCCGAAATTGAGGCTCATGATGTTCTTCATGTTTGGAATAGACTAGAGTGTTGTCGAAGAAGAAGAGCACAAAATCATCAAGATATGGCCTAAAGATATCTTGCATTAACCTATTGAAGGTGGCAGGCGCATTTGTAAGCCCAAATGACATAACTAGGAACTCAATGTGTCCATATCTTGTATTGAAGGACGTCTTGGGGACCTATTCTTCCTTGATCCTTATCTGATAGTAACCCAACCTGAGATCAATCTTGGAGAAGATCTTTGCACCCTGAAGATGATCAAGAAGCTCATCTATTCTAGGAATAGGGTACTTGTTTTTTACAGTTGATTGATTCAACCCTCGGTAATCAATACATAGTCGAAGTATTCCATCTTTCTTTTTCTAGAACAGTACTGGAGCTCCCCATGGTGAATTGCTAGAATGGATGTAGCCCTGATCCAGTAGTTTCTTGAGTTGTTCCTTCAGCTCAATTGCTTCTGGTATGGACATTCTATAAGGTCTCTTTGCAATTGGCGCAACTCCTAGTACTAGCTTAATCTCATGATCCACTTCTCTTTGAGGTGGGAGTTCTGTCACCTCTTCAGGAAATACATCCACGTATTCCTTTAGCCAAGAAGGTCCTTCACTAGACTCTTGCTTTTGATCTAACTTGTTGAGCTTAATCAAGTAGATAGGTAATCCTTTTCTGACTCCTTTTATGATCGGAGATGCCAATTGAATGTTTGGCTTCCCTGCTTCTCCTTGAGTTGTAATAAATTCCCCTTCAAAGTTTCGAAAGGAAATTTGGCCCTTCCCACAATGAATGTTGGCGTCATTAGGCTTAAGCCAATCCATTCCGAGTAGATATTCATGGATACCTAGGCTCATGACTCTGAATTTGACCGAAGTCTTCTTTCCTTCCAGAAAGAATTCCACCTTAGCAGTTTGCCTGGTACAAGTAACCTCGCGACTATTTGCCAATTCCACAAGCAAGGTAGGTGCTTTTACAGTGGCTATTCCTAATCTTTTTGCACAAGCTAGTGAGATAAAGGAATGTGTACTGCCACAATCAATCAAGGTCTTGAAACTTTGACCTTGATAGTCTCGCCGAGAACTGGCAATTTGGGCCTTTCTTGTGAAGAGCGGCATGGACTGTCGCCCTTTCAAATTCTGCTCCCATAGTCGGATCTTCTTCTTCTTCACATATTTGCCTATTGGCAATATAGGCGGATCTTCCTCTGCCTTGGGTAGTGGCTCCCTGACCACGGCCTGTTCCTTGGAAAGGTGCTTGGTGATGTCCTCCTCCAAGTTTGGGACATTGCCTCTTGAAATGACTGGGCTCGTTGCAGTGGAAACAATGGAGGTTTTGGCCATTGCTTTGAGTAGGAACAAAGTTGTTGACATTATTAGTCCTTGCTTTCTTTCTTTGTCCTTGATTATGACCTTGAACTCTCTTCATTTGAGGCCTGAATGCTCCTCTGTTTGGGTCATTGTAAGACCAAGTTTTGTTACCCCTTGGTCTAGCCTGCACCTCCTGAATTATAGGTGCAGCTCAAATGAGTGCATCCTGTAGATCTGCTAGGCGCATAGATTCGAGACGAGTATTCACTAGTGGATTTAAACCAGCAAAAAATTTTGACACTTGCTGTGTCATGTCCATCTGTGGCGCATACTTTAGAAGTGAGACGAATTTAGAGTAGTATGCATCAAGAGTGAGTCCTAGCTGTTTTAGCTCGTAGAACTCATTCATTTTCTGTGTGTGATACGCAGGTGGTAAGTATCTTCCCTATACGGCTTTCCTCAAATTCTCCCAGGTAGCGGATCCTTTTGCGATCCCTTGATCCCTGCACCATTGCTTCCACTATAGCCTGGCCTCACCGGTGAGCTTTAGCTTGGCGAGCATAGCCTGATTGGTGGGTACAGTACCGGCTGCTTCAAAGTAATCCTCCATGGATTCAATCCAAATTTCAGCATCTGCTTGGACGGACTTTCCTCTCGTTGGAAGTTCAGGGTATCCTTTCCTTTGGAACCCATTCTTCTCATGGTGCCCCAACACTTTAATCCAGTCGGCGGGGATTACACGGGTTACTTCCTCATATACATATGAATTTAGTTTGACCCTCCGATCTCGAATATGTAAAGTTGAATTTACGTGAGCTTCCACAAAAATGAACAGCTTCACAACTTTTAGGTCTTCCAACCACTTGATCCTCTTTAGGTTGGTTTGTAGGTATGCAAACCAGTGGGCAGCTATATAGTAGATTCCTAAGGCACCCATCCATCTTCGTTCCATATGCAAAGGCGATGGATTATAGATTTGCTCTAGGATTTTCATCATCTCAACCCTTTGTCGATAATCCGGGGAATGCATTGTAGTCATAAACATGATGCGGAACACTAAGAACCTGTTCCATGCTTCGTAGTTTTGCAAGATAGCACTGAAAGTAAGGAAATATTTGGACAGGAAACATTTGCTTTTGTCAAGAATCGCGTGGTGGAGGGGATTGCTCAAGATGCTGCGCCAAACACACACAGAATGCATAAGGAGAAGCTCACTCAAGAGACAAGAAGAGAGATGGAGGCCAAAACGTTTTCTTGCTGATTTCTTCTTCTTCTTCCACACACTTTACAATGTACACAAAGTATAGATAAGATACAACATAAAAGGAAAGTGGCCTACTAAGTCAAACAATGCATAACCGACTACACTAGTCGACTGGCGCTATAACTATGCCAGCTGTAAATAGGTGTAACAACCTGAATATAATAAGTAATGAGTCAGTGGCCATGTGAGAGTCATAATGACCACCGACGTGCTAAGTGTAGACGTGTGGACCCATCTAACCAGGCGGTCCATCATCCATGTCCACATGTGTTGAGCTTGCCATCTCAACACTCCCCCTCAAGCTCAACTGTATCTCTGCAACTCCAAGTAAGCTTCGAAACTTTTGAAGCTTCTCTGTACCCAATGCCTTCGTGAAGATATCAGCTATCTGATCCTGTGTGCTAACATACACCAAGTCAATCTCACCTGCTAGTACCTTCTCTCTCACAAAGTGGTAGTGTACCTCAATATGTTTTGTCCTGGCATGGAACACAGGGTTCCTAGCCAACTGTATACTGCTCATGTTGTCACAATAAATGACAACTGGACCTTCCACCTGCACATCCAAATCAGCCAGTAACTTTTGCAGCCATACTACCTCACATGCTGCAACAGCACCACCTCTATACTCAGCCTCTGTACTCGACAAAGCAACTGTAGATTGCTTTTTGCTGCTCCAAGCAACTGTTGCACTACCAAGAGAGAACATGTATCCACTGGTAGATCGTCTATTAGACATACTACCAGCCCAATCTGCATCTGTGTATCCAAACACCTGTACGTCTGTACCTGCCTCATAGAAAAGCCCATAATGTAATGTGGACTTCACATATCTCAATATGCGTCTCACTGCATCCAAATGTGGCTTTCTAGGTACTTGCATAAACTGACTCACAAGACCAACAGCATAGCTCAAGTCTGGCCTTGTAATGGTCATGTAGATCAAACTCCCCACTATCCTCCTGAACATAGTAGGGTCTTCTATCTCATCTCCAACATCAGCACTCAGCTTTACATTCTGCTCCAACGGGACTGAAAGTGGTTTGCATGCAGTCATACCATACTTGGACAACATATCCAAGCCATACTGTCTTTGGAACAGCCATATACCATCATCACATCTGATCACCTCAATGCCAAGGAAGTACCTTAGCTCACCTAAATCCTTCATCTCAAACTTCATCTTCAAATAGCCCTTGACTTCAGCAATCCCACTATCACTATCACCTGTAATAATCAAGTCATCCACATAGATGACTATGATGACCAAACCTGCATCTCCCTTTCTCACATAAAGTGAGTGATCAGCATCAGAAACATAAAAGCCAATATTGACAAGATACTCTCTGATCTTGTCAGACCATGCTCTTGGTGCTTGCTTGAGCCCATAGAGTGCCTTCTTCAACCTGCACACATACGTGGGATGCTCTAAATCTTCATAACCTGCTGGCTGATCCATATATACTTCTTCCTGCAAATCACCATGCAAGAAGGCATTCTTTACATCCATTTGCTGCAACCTCCAACCTTTGGCTGCTGCCAAAGCAATCACACATCTGACAGTTGCCATCCTAGCAACTGGACTGAAGGTTTCATCATAATCTATGCCATATGTTTGGGCATAGCCTTTTGCAACCAGCCTAGCTTTGTACCTACTAATAGAACCATCTGCATTGTGCTTAATCTTATAAACCCACTTACATCCAATAGCTTTCTTTCCCTTTGGCAATGATACTAGATCCCAAGTCTTATTGGCCTCTAATGCAGCCATCTCCTCATCCATTGCTGCATCCCAATGAGCATGACCAACAGCCTCCTCAAAACATGTGGGCTCAACATCCTCAACTAGTTTCACCATATAAGCATAATGGTGAGCTGCATAACCCTCAAAACCAAATCTTTTAACAGGGTATCTCACCCTACTAGACCTGCGTACCACTGGATCACTCAATGGAGTCTTTGCATTAACACGTGCTCTCTGCACACCTGGAGTCCTCACTGAAGGAATGCCAAGCTCATCATCCAAGCTCTCTGAGCCACTAGAGTCTCCATCAAGAACTGCATCAATGCCTTCTGACACTTTATTCTTTCCTTTGTCTTTACCTGTAGTGCTACTAGATGCACTCGAAGATGTAGAGATACTCCTTAGTCTCCCAGACCAAGGACTACCAGATGATGTCTCTGGTCCACTAAGAGTCCGTGATTCTTGCCTTTCAGCCTTCACATGAGTGTCATGATCATCATCAACATCCAATGCATCACCACTAGACGCATACCAACTGCTCATTTCATCAAAGATGACATCCCTGCTCACTCTGAACTTACATGTGATAGGGTTGTAACAGCGATACCCTTTTTGCTCTAAAGAGTATCCAATAAAGATACACTTTTCAGCCTTTGGATCCAGTTTCTTCCGCAACTCATCTGGCACATGAACATACGCAATGCAGCCAAATACTTTCAAGTGTGAAACATCAGGCTTCTTACCTGTAAAACATTCTTCGGGGGTCATACCATGAACTGCAGCTGTGGGAGTTCTGTTCATAATATAAACAGCAGTATGAACAGCCTCAGACCAAAAATGCTTAGGCATATTCTTTTCAGCCATCAAGGCACGTGCAACTTCTGCAATATGCCTGTTTTTCCTTTCTGCAACCCCATTTTGCTGTGGGGTATACCTGCATGTGAACTGTCTCTTTATCCCATGAGACCTCAGAAAATCACTGAACTCATTTGAGAGGTACTCTCCCCCTCCATCTGACCTCAAGCACTTTACTTTCAAGCCTGTTTCTCTTTCAACTGCAGCCTTGAAAGTTCTAAAGTGCTCAAAAGCTTCACTCTTTTCCTTCATAAAATATACCCACAGCTTTCTAGAACAATCATCAATGAATGTGACAAAGTATGAACTGCCTCCAAGAGATACATTTTGTGTAGGCCCCCAAATGTCTGTATGCACAACATTAAGGATATTTCTGCTTACATCTCTGTCATGTAAAAAGGGTTGTCTTGCCTGCTTACCAAACTGACATGCTTCACATACCTTCTGAAATTCTGCAACTTTAAATGTAGGCAAACCTGTAACCAACCCTTTGGACTGCATTAATTTCAGCCTTTGTACATTTGCATGTCCAATGCGTTTGTGCCAAATTTCAATGTCTGCAGCAACACCTTTTCCTTTGGCATACATAGCCGCATTCATAGTAGGAATTCCAGCATCTAGAGTGAACATACGTCCAACTCTACTTCCCTTTGCTACCAACCTGCACTTGTCATTGAAGTCTTCTACAAAGCAGCCCTTTGCATTAAATCTGACTTGCAGCCCTTGCTCTACCATTTGACCGACTGACACCAAGTTCTTTGTAATAGATGGTACATGTAATACATCTGAAAGACTCTTTGTCTTACCATCATGCAAGGACAAGGGAACTTTTCCAATGTGTGAAATTGGGTGGCATGAGTCATCACCCGTCTGCACATAACCTGCATTCTGCAAATCCTGCATCTCTCCAAACCATTCTGCATGGCTGGTCATATGATTGGATGCACCTGAATCAACATACCAAACATCTTCATGTGTTCCCTTTCCTGTAACAGCATTCAGCATATGCTGCATAACGAACAAACGTTCATTTTTGTCTTCATTCTGTCGTGAAGACGATGCATAGTTTCCTTGCTGCAACTTACCACTGCGGATATCATCTCTCTTAGCATAACATTGGGCTGCAATATGACCTGTTTTGCCACAGTAGTGGCACACAATATCAGAGTTGTTAGAACCTCTGTTCTGCCATCCACCTCTTCCTCTAAAGCTCCCCCTGCCTCTAAAGTTACCATGACCTCCTGAAACCTGCATATCGCCAAATTGCTGATTCAATCTGTTTTGCTGGTTGTCACTACCACGTCCTGTACCACGGCCTCTTGAAGAGAACCTGCCACGTCCCCTTCCAGAACTGGAGTAGAAAGCTTGGACCTGTTCACCACTTCTTTCAGATGTCTCACTCTGCATGTTGATCTCTTCAGTGATCATAAGGGAGAACAACTCATCGAAATCTGGAAATGGCTTTCTGACATATACAGAAGTTACAAAAGACTTCCAAGCCTTTTCATTGTTAAGTCCACCCAAGGTAGACGACACCAAATCATCATCATCGGGCATTGCATCAATCGCTGCCAATGCATCTGCAATGCTTCTTACCTTCAGTGCATACTCATTGATAGACATCTTCCCTTTCTTCAATGTATTCAACTCTTGCTTGAGTTGAATCTTTCGTGCCTTTGTATTTACAGAAAACATACTTTCAAGTATGGTCCAAGCTGCATATGCATTCTCTGCATTTCTAATGTGTCCCAGCATGTTATTGTCAATTACTGCAGACAACCAATACATGACCTTCTTGTCTTTTACATTCCATTCCTTTCGTGCCTTTGTCTCTTCTACAGTTGGAGGATCACTCACCTCCGGATCCTTTTCTTCACCTGAAACGAACTCGTAGAGGCCTTTTCCAATAAGGAAGTTCGTGACACGAAACTTCCATGATGGGTAGTTGTTCTTGTCGAGCTTCTCAATGATGGGGCTTCCACTGTTCTCTGCCATTATCACAAAACTAATACCAAACAGCAAGCAAATCTTCTGCAACCCTTGACCTGTAGTGCACAGCAATACACCAGACAGCCTTTTTTACTGTCTGCTCAACAATACATGCAATCTGCAACCAGTTTGCAGATAAACGTTGTGTTTACTCACTAATAAACACCTTTGAACTTACAGATCTGAAATCTGTGACCTGCGCACCCACGTTCGGTCAATACAGTCGAAGTCACAGTGTACCCCGAAACTGCTGTCCGCAACCTTGCGGCTCTAAAACGGGCCCTGAAACGGCCTCAAATGCCCAAAATCTCTGCAGGCAGGCACTAAAGGGCTTATCTGCAGAATGCATAGCGCTCTTCGCGCACACCAAATCTCACTGCAATCTGAGATTTTTGCTCTGCCCTGCTTCCGGTGCCTCCACAGGCACTATCCAAGAGAAGGAGTGGAAGAATGGGAGAGATTCTTACCCGTAGCTTGCTTGCTTGAACCTTGCTTCTTCTCCTTCACTTCAACCTTCGAAATCAGCCTCTCTCAATGGCGCGGCTCTGATACCATGTCAAGAATCGCGTGGTGGAGGGGATTGCTCAAGATGCTGCGCCAAACACACACAGAATGCACAAGGAGAAGCTCACTCAAGAGACAAGAAGAGAGATGGAGGCCAAAACGTTTTCTTGCTGATTTCTTCTTCTTCTTCCACACACTTTACAATGTACACAAAGTATAGATAAGATACAACATAAAAGGAAAGTGGCCTACTAAGTCAAACAATGCATAACCGACTACACTAGTCGACTGGCGCTATAACTATGCCAGCTGTAAATAGGTGTAACAACCTGAATATAATAAGTAATGAGTCAGTGGCCATGTGAGAGTCATAATGACCACCGACGTGCTAAGTGTAGACGTGTGGACCCATCTAACCAGGCGGTCCATCATCCATGTCCACATGTGTTGAGCTTGCCATCTCAATAGCTTTACTTCATCTTATAAAGATTTCATAAAAACAATTCCTTCGTTGGTTTGCTCTGATACCAACTGTAACGTGTCCACCTGTTATCTTTAGGACACGTCTTAGCAGTCCATCAGAAAGGATGTCTAGAAAGCTTTGCCCGACACTCCCATGGAATGTTACGGGGTTTGAGATCTAGGACTTTCCACATCTGCAACGTAGCGGAAGTATTCCGATCGTTCCCACTTAGGATCGACCTGAATTAAGGTTTTTCTTATTGGTCATTTCCTGACGACATCTAGCGTCGAACCCAAGCGAACTACTTCATGCAGAAACGCAAGGTCCGAAGCGGATTCGCATTGCACTTGGTTCAAGGAGAATGGAAAACGAGAGGGATGCGAAGCTTAACCTCTCTGCCATAAGGCATAGTCCCATTCCATTCCCATAAAACAATGTAAATTGGGATTAATTATAACTCTAGGTCAATGCTTTTGTTGTTCGTGTTCTTTGATGATCTCCTGGCTATCCATCGTGATTTGAGAAAATTTCTCGGCCAATCAGGACCACCCATTTGTAGGACGGACCTATGGCCGCATCCACCGCACTTTCCTCGGATTGTTTTAGTTATTTAATTACCTAACACCTTTAGTTGCAACATGTATCAATCAGCTTCCTTAATTAGCCCGTTAGGCACTAGTTCCTTCACATAATAAAATCACTTGACATAGAAAAGCAATGTCAAACAAGCTCCTTGTTAATAGGTTATCATATTTATCTTGGAAGTACATAAAGTCCAGCCCATAGCCTTATCCACAATCCACCCGAAGGCTATCCATCAATCCACAGGGATTACCAATCCAAGATTCCGCCCGTATACTAGTATACTGGCCTCGAGATCCAATCTCGAGTCACGTTAGCCTCTTGTGCAGGGCTCGGAAGGCGAGGGATTTACGGCCAGAGCCCCCCGGCATCAAAGCGTCCTCCTGCTCCAAGTAGCGCTTAATGGAGAGACCTCTCACGGTGGGTTCGGTCCACCTTCTCGGCGCGGTAAACAACCCCCTTAGTTAGGGTCAGGCAGGGAGTTGGGTGTAACTGAAGTTGCCTCTCCCTTTAGGCCTTCAACGTGAAGCATTAGATATCCATTTATCCTTTAATTTTTTTGATCAAACAAAGCAAAACAGTGCTCTTAAATCTGTAACAAGGACAAACATTTCCATTGGTCGTTTATTGTTGGTCCACTGCTAAGGAGTGAATCCCTCTTTTTGAATGCATCCAACACTCGATCCGGGATGACTTGCGACTTGGCAAGATCCCCTATATCCTTGGTTAGGGCTGTACCCCATTATCCCAATTTCGTTAATACCTTAAGTTTATATGTTATTCCAATTTATTGGTTTGTCATTTTGTCCAAGCAATTATCTTTACCCTAGAAAGATACTATATTAGGACGATTATTCATCCTCTTGCAAGATAACTTGCATAAGAATCTGCCAACCTCATTCCGAGAATTGGCCATTCCCTTGTGATCCAATCACAAGATCATACGACTCTACACTTGTTGCACAAGTGTCGCATCGAACTATGGGACTATTCTACCCATCAAATGGAGTCACGAAACAATCTGTTCCTGATTACATTAGGCTGACGTTGTCAATCCTAGGGTTCCAAGTTCCATCTTTTTAGCGTAAGATTCTTAGGGACAAACCCTAGATCACTTCTCAAGTATGTTCCGTTGTCCCTACATTCGGTGAATGTGGGCAAGTATTTAGGGTATAGGAGTTTCGGTTTTAGCAATATGTGCGACTAGGTCACGTATTAAATCCTAGTGAGTTCTCTGGAATTGAATTAACTCTTTCTAAAATGAGTACTCCGCGGGTTTAGGTGTTTAGGTTTATGCCAATTTAATCTATCTATTTTTGGTAATAATTACGCTATCGTTTCCATAACCACATGACTCATTCTCTATGTGTAAGTTGATTTTCAAACCCTAACTTTTCAGTTTAAGATCAAGCATAGGTTAGATTATAGCCTAATTCTGATTAATCATCCTATAACTTGCGAACAAGGTTCATGCTAAAACATGCAGCCTTTTACTAATAAATATGCAGTTGAAAAACGATGTTTATACCAATTTACTAGAGTTATGCAACTTAAGAATCATTTCATGCCTTGCAATTTTCTATGGATTGTTAGCACTTTCCCTAATGACTCATTGCGAAGAAGATATGTCCTAATAATGTGACATGCAATTTATACTTCCATGCACTATCTTATTTCTGTTTTATAAATATAGACATTAAATCTAAGTTCAGTTCACTGAAATGCACAGAAACTACTTGCTAGGAATGCATATCAATCTTCTGCTCACTTTATTTTGTTCATTTTATTAAAAATATTAATGACTGAAATCCTTCGTCATGAGTGAAATTTTCTAAAGAATTTAAGACAAAAAATGCATCCTATCTCCAATAATCATCCATGCACGTAAAATTATAACAACATAAAAATAAAAATTAGGAAGGAAAACCTGGACTTGGGGTGAGATATCCACGTGGATGTTAGGAGACGATCCTCCTACTGCTGCGCCTTGGGCTTGCTTAGGAGCCATCGTGAATGTAGCCTTTCTGTCTTGGATGTGGCTTTGCGAACTCCTTTTTGAAATTCCACCGTCCTTTATGAGTTTTCTTTTCCTTCCTTTTGTAAAAGCTCTTTGAAGGGATCTTCGATGGAGGAGGGGAGAAACCACAAAAGGGGTGTAAAACCCGGGAAGGGGATGTTTCAACATCCTTCGCGCGAGTAAGGCCCATTAAAGCCACGGGAAAGGCTTAATGGCCTTTTTAAAGTCTCACATGAAAAAGGGAAAATAGAAGGTGAAAAAAAAAAACCCTTTTGATATAGGGGATTGTGTATGGGGGAATGAAGGAGTCAAGAGACCCTTAACACCATCTTTTCTTTTAATAAGGGGGAAAAAAAGGTATGCGAGGGTCCTTAGGGAGGAAATTTCGTGTGTGGGGGTGTTATATGCAAGATCACAAGAACTAGGGCCAGGAGGGAGCCCAAAAGAAGGTTTTGTGGGGGGAAAATAAGAAAAAAGGTATAAAAGGATTAAAGAAGGAGTTCTTGCATAGGGAGGGGGAAAGGGCTTAAGGCCACTTGAAAAGCCCTTTAATGGCTAATCAGGGGGGGAAAAAGGCCTAAGGGGGCCCTTAGAGGAAAATTTGAGGGGGAAATAAGCAAAGGTGTGAAAGGGGGCTTAGGAAGCCCCCTTGGAAGCTTCCAGAAGCTTCAAGGGAAGCTTCTGTGCTTGTAACGTGGCATGGAGAGGGACTGTGAATTGGACTGATGGCAATGACAGTGGCGACCTGAGACGTAGTTGGCGGTAGCACTCGGGAACAAAGCTCCTCTCAGGCTTGCAGCGATCCGGCTTAGCTCCTTCTCCCCTCTGTCGGCTGGCAGTGCAATTTATCACAGCCTCCTCCTCAATCTTACGCAGAGTCTTGGCAGCTCATTCCTCCCTCCTTTTTTATGCTCCCCATAGCTATGAATATTATAGGGAGAGGGAGAGGTTCCTCCCTCCCCTACGCGGCAGCGGCATGGCCACTTCTCTCCTGTGAGCTCCACCAAGGAGCTTAGGCACTCTTTCTATTCCCCTCCCCCCTCCAGCTCGACAGTCGGCTGGGGGGAATAAGGGGAATAACAACAATTTTTTTTTTCATTTATCAAATTCAAGAAATATTATCCCTATGACCCCTTCCCAAGAGGGAGTTCATGCGAAATGGGTATTTCTATTTTGGAGTTGTTACATTTGGCCAATTGAATTTTGGGCTTCCCTGCTTCTCCTTGAGTTGTAACCAGATCCCCTTTAGAGTTTCGAAAGAAAATTTAGCCCTTTCCACAATGGATGTGGGTGTCATTAGGTCTAAGAAAATCCATTCCGAGTAGACACTCATGGATATACCTAAGCTCATTACTCTGAATTTGACCGAAGTCATCTTTCCTTCTAGAAAGAATTCCACCTTAGCAGTTTGCCTGGTGCAAGTAACCTCACGACCATTTGCCAATTCCACAAGCAAGATAGGTGCTTGTACTGTGGCTATTCCTAATCTTTTTGCACAAATTGGTGAGATAAAGGAATGTGTACTGCCACAGTCAATCAAGGTCTTGAAAACTTTACCTTGGTAGTCCAACGGTGTTTGAATCACCAAGAACTGGTGATTCAGGCCTTTTTTGTGAAGAGCGGCATGGACTGTCGCCCTTTCAAACTCTGCTTCCATGGTCGGATCTTCTTCTTCTTCGTACATTTGCCTATTGGCAACGCAGGTGGTTCTTCCTCTGCCTTGGGTAGCGGCTCCCTGACCATGGCTCGTTCCTTGGAAAGGTGCTTGGTGATGTCCTCCTCCAAGTTTGGGACATTGCCTCTTGAAATGACCGGGCTTGTTGCAGTGGAAACAACAGAGGTTTCGGCCATTGCTTTGAGTAGGGACAAAGTTGTTGACATTATTCGTCCTTGCTTTCTTTCTTTGTCCCTGATTCTCACCTTGAAATCTCTTCATTTGAGGCCTAAATGCTCCTTTGTTCGGGTCATTATAAGACCAAGTTTTGTTACCTCTTGGTCTAGCCTGCACCTCCTGAAATATAGGCGTAGCTCGAATGAGTGCATTCTGAAGATCTGATAGATGCATAGATTCGAGTCGGGTATTCACTAGTGGATTTAGTCCAGTACAAAACTTTGACACTTGCTGTGTCATGTCCATCTGTGGCGCATACTTAAGAAGTGAGACGAATTTAGAATAGTATGTGTCAAGAGTGAGTCCTAGTTGTTTTAGCTCGTAGAACTCATTCATTTTCTGCGTGCGATACGCAGGTGGTAAGTATCTTCCCTGCACCGCTTTCTTTAGCTTCTCCCAGGTAATGGATCCTTTCGCGATCCCTTGATCTCTGCACCATTGCTTCTACCAAAGCCTGGCTTCGCCGGTGAGCTTTTTCTTGGCGAGCATGGCCTGGTTGGCGGGTGTAGTTACCGGCTGCTTCAAAGTAACCCTCCATGGATTCAATCCAAATTTCAGCTCTCTTGCTTGGACGGACCTGCCTCTCTTGTCAAATTAGGGTGGCTTAATCTACTTGAGAAGAAACTTCTTTTCCTACATTACAGCAGTACTTGATGTAGGAGGCAAACTGGGGATCTGTATCTAGGGTTGTGCCTGGATAAAGGTTTCTTAATGTTATTACTCGTTAATCATTACAATTTATATTTCATCTCCATTTCAGCTATCAACCAAGCAATCTAACCACTTAACTTCTTATCAATTCTCATGAACAAAACAAACATTGATAAAAAGAAGTCTTATTGCATTTATATGGGCATAGCCCTTTTGGAATACAACATTTCTTACGATGATAAGACAAATGTTTACATTTAGTTTGGGGAGAATAATGTTGTATTACATTTATCTACAGGAACTGGATAATAGTATGGTTTCGGGTCATGGATCTTCAGGAATCGATAAGTGTTTGGAAGATCAGGGTATCCTTTCCTTTGGAACCCATTCTTCTCATAGCGCCCCAATACCTTGATCCTGTGGGCGGGGATTACACGGGTCACTTCCTCATATACATATGAGTTCAGCTCAACCCTCCAACCTTGAATATGTAAAGTTGAATTTACGTGATCCTCCACAAAAATGAATAGCTTCACGACTTTCAGGTCTTTCAACCAATTGATCCTCTTTAGGTTGGTTTGAAGGTATGTAAACCGGTAGGCAGCTATATAGTAGATTCCTGAGGCACCCGTCCATGTTCGTTCCATGTACAAAGGCGATCGATTATAAATGCATTCTAGGATGTTCATCATACCAACCCTTTGTTGATAATCCGGGGAATGCATCACGATCATAAACATGACTCGGAACACTAATAACCTGTTCCATGCTTCATAATTCTGCAAGACAGCATTGAAAGTAAGGAGATATTTGGAACAACAACATTTGTTTTACTTCATCTTATTAAGATTTAATAAAAACAAATCCTTCGTTGGTTTGCTCTGATATCAACTGTAGCGTGTCCACCTGTTATCTTCATGACACGTCTTAGCAGTCCATTGGAAAGGATGTCTAGAAAGATCTGCTCGGCACTCCCATGGAATGTTACGGGGTTTGTGATCTAGGACTTTCCGCGTCTGCCACGTAGCAGAAGTATTCCAGCCGTTCCCACTTAGGACCGACCTGAATTAGGGTTTTTCCTATTGGTCATTTCCTAACAGCAACTAACGTCGAACCCGAGCGAACTACTTTACGTAGAAATGCCAGGTCCGAAGCCGATTCACACTGCACTTGGTTCAAGGAGAATGGGAAATGAGAGGGATGCGAAGCTCAACCTCTCTACCATAAGGCATAGTCCCATTCCGTTCCCCTAAAACAGAATAAATCGGGATCATTATAACTTAGACTCTAGGTCAGCGCCCTTTTTCTGTTCGTATCCTTTGAAATAATCTTCTCGCTGTCCATCATGATTGAGAAAAGTTCTCGGCCAACCGGGACCACCCATCCGTAGGACGGACCTATGGCCACATCCTCCGCACTTTCCTCAGGTTGTTTTAGTTATTTAATTACGTAACACATTTAGTTGGACATGTATCAATCAACTTCCTTAATTAGCCCGTTAGGCACTGTTTCCTTCACGTAATCATAACACTTGACATAGAAAAGCAATGTCAAACAAGTTCCTTTTCAATAGATTATTATATTTATCTTTGATATACATAAAGTCCAGCCCGTAGGCTTATCCATAATCCCTCCAAAGGCTATCCAACAATCCACAGGGATTACTAATCCAAGATTCCGCCCGTAGACTAGTATGCGGGCCTTGAGATCCAATCCCGTGTCACGTTGGCCTCTTGTGCAGGGCTCCGAAGGTAAGGGATTTATGGCCAGAGCCCTCTTTGGCACCCAAGCCTCCTCCTGCTCCAAGTAGCGCTCAACGGAGAGACCTCTCACGGCGGGTTCGTTCCACCTTCCCGGCGTGGTTAAAAACCCCCTTGGTTAGGGTCAGGCAGGCAGTTGGGCGTAACTGAAGCTGCCTCTCCCTTCAGGCCTTCAACCTGAAGCATTAGATATCTTTTCATCCTTTAATTCTTTGAGCAAACAAAGCAAAATAGTGCTCTTAAAACTGTTACAAGCACAATCATTTCCATTGGTCGTTATTTGGCCAACTGCTAAGGAGTGAATCATTCTTTCCGAATGCATCCAGCACTCGATCCGGGGTCAATTGCAACTTGGCAAGATCCCCAAGGGTTTGTTTGTTAACCCTATATCCTTGGGTTAGGGCCGTACCCTATTAACCCAACTTAACCAAAACCTTAAGTGCTATTAGCAGTAAATATGTTATTTCAATTTACTAATTGGTCCTTTGCTTCCAAGCAAATATCTAATCCTCGTATTCTTGGTCACTTTACCCAAGAAAGGTACTATATCAAGACGATTATTCATCCTCTTGCAAGATAACTTGCATAAGAATCTGCCAATCTCATTCCGAAGAATTGGCCATCCCTTGTGATCAAATCACAAGATCATGTGACTCTACAACTTGTTGCAAAAGTGTTGCATCAAACTATGCGACTATTTACCCATCGAATGGAGTCACGAAATCATGATTAGATATAACAATCCATTCCTGATTGCATTAGGCTGACATTATCGGTCCTAGGTTCCATGTTCAAATCGAGTTTCATCTTTTTAGCGAGAGATCCTTGGGGTAAAAATCCTAGATCATTTCTCGCAAGTATGTCCTACAGTCCCTACATTCAGTGAATGTGGAAAAGTCCTTAGGGTATAGGAGTTTCGGCTTTGGCAATAGGGCAACTAGGTCACGTCCTCAACGTGTTAAATCCTAGTTAGCTCTTTGGGATATGTTGCATTGAATTAACCCTTCCTAAACGAGTACCTCACGGTTTTAGGTGTTTAGGTTTAAACCAATTTAACTTGTTTATTCTTGAAGATAATTACGCTACCATTTTCGTAACCACATGATTCATTGTCTACATGTAAGTTAATTTACAAACCCTAACTTTTTGGGTTTAAGATCAAATCATAGGTTAAGTTATAGCATAATTCCAATTGATCATCCTATAACATGCAAACAAGATTCATGCTACTAAGCTTTAGGATTTTATGTTTAAACATGCAACCTTTTTCCACTTTCTTTACCGAATGAATTTGTCATATGCTGTAACGTGTCCCCTAGTATCATCCAGGACACGCCTTAGCAGTCCATCGGAAAGGATGTCTAGAAAACTCCGCTCGGCACTCCCATGGAATGTACGGGTTTTTCGATCTAGGTCTTTGCGCGTCTGCCATGTAGCGGAAGTATCCTGGCCATTTCCCACTTAGGATCAACCGGAATTAGGGTTTTCCTGTTTGGTCATTAGCTAACAGCAACTAGCGTCAGACCCGAGCGAACTACTTTACGCAGAAACGCCAGGTCCGAAGCGGATTCACGCTGCACTTGGTTCAAGGAGAATGGGAAACGAGAGGGATGCAAAGCTCAACCTCTCTGCCATAAGGCATAGTCCCATTCCGTTCCCCTAAAACAGCGTAAATCGGATAAGACGTAACTCTGTGTCATCGTTCTCATTATTCGTTTTGATGATGATGTTCATTCCGCTGTTCTTCGAGATTTTTGAGAAAAGTTCCGAGCTAACCGGGACCACCCAATTGTAGGACGGACCCATGGTCCATCCTCCGCACTTTCCTCGGATTGTTTTAGTTATGTAATTACCTAACACATTAATTTGACATATAACAATTAGCTTCTTTAATTAACCCTGTTAAGCACTGATTCCTTCACGTAATCTTATCACATGACAGAAAAAAAGTATCAAGCAAGTTCTTTTAACATTTCATCATTTTATCTTTGAAATACAAGGAGTTCCGCCCGTAGGCTTGTCCATAATCTGCCCGAAGGCTATCCAGTAATCCCCAGGGATCACTATTCCAAGCTTCCGCCCATCAACTAGTATGCGGGCCTCGAGATCCAATCCCGAGTCACGTTAGCCTCTTGTGCAGGACCCAAAAGGAGAGGGATTTATGGCCAGAGCCCCCCCTGGCACCCAAGCGTCCTCCTGCTCCAAGTAGAACTCAACGGAGAGACCTCTCGCGGCGGGTTCGGTCCACGTTCCCGGCGCGGTCAACAACCCCCTTGGTTAGGGTTAGGCAAGTAGTCGGGGGTAACTGAAACTGCCTCTTCCTTCAGGCCTTTAACCTGAAGTATAGATACTCATTTAATTTGTAATTCATAATTCAAACAGAGCCCTAAAATCTCTAGCAAGCACAAACATTTCCATCAATCAACCCAGTTGTTTGGCAAACTGCAAAGGAAGTGTTCTTTCCTTATGAGTGTATCAGCATTCCTTCCCAAGGTGTCTTGTAAATTGGCAAGATATTTTACATTCCGTGTAGGGCATACCAAACTTGGTTAACCCTAAAGTGCCTTAGATATGCTAGTTTTCGGTTTACAACTTTCCTTAGTTAGAAGGATATCCAAAAATACGTCTTTTTGCAAGATAACTTGCATAGGGATCTGCCGTCCTTGATGAGGGTTTTTACCCTTTCTCCTTGTGAATCAATCACAAGACTAAATGATTTCATACTTGTTGCACAAGTCCCGCGATGGAATAATCTGTTTAGATTCTTTAAGCTGACGTATGTCAGGCCTAGGGTTTCTTCTTTTAAGAACCCTAGGGACAAACCCTAGTTTCTTGTCTTTACGAATTTATTGTCCCTACAGTAAGGAAAGTAGTCAAGTGCTTAGGGTATAAATGTTTCTATGTTTAGATTGGTTTAGTTATCTTTCGGAAGGTAACATTAATCTTCTTGTCACGGTTTTTCTATCCTTGTGACAATTTACTTTCCAGTCAATATAGCTTAATTTTAACTTCCGTTTTCCTTACAGATGAACTCATGCCAAATAACAACATTTGCCTTGCTAAGATGTGCAATTAGCAAAGATAACTTCCTAGTAATTTGAGCATTGAAAGAAACCTTTCATGAATTTAACCATTTACAACGATTCGTTGTGAAAGGAATAAGACTAATGGTGGAAGATATAATTTCTACACCTTAGGATTTAGCTAAAATATACTACTATAGTAAATGGTTAATCTTGCTCGTAATTTATAATGCTTGATGCAATTTGAAGAAAGCTAAGTTCTATACGTTGTCATTCATAAGCTAAACTCCTTCGTTACAAACAACTCGAACAAATATATCCTATCCTTAACAATTTTTCTTTGCATGATCGACTTAAAACCAAATTAAAGCCAAGGAGAAAAACCTGGTTTTGGGGTGAGATATCCACATGGATACCGGGAGATGACCCTCCCGCAGCTACACCTTGGACTTTCTTCGGCGGCATCGTAGTTCAAATGTGAGATAGCCTTTTCCTCTTTCTTCTGGAATTCCACCATCTCTTTGGATCAAAATTTTTTTATGGGTGAGTGTGGTGTTGCAACCACGGAACCCTTGGAGGATTTTGACTTGGTGTAGAAGGAATAGAAAGCACTTATTCTCCTTCCTTCCCTTTCTTTTGTCTTTTTCCCACTCTTCCTCCTTTACTCCTTCTTTTCACTCCCTCTACTTTCCCTCCCTATCTTTTATCTCACAGCTACTTTTCCCTTACGGGATATCATCCGAGGCCATGATGATGATTTGGATTTTTAGGTTCAGGGGGAAAAATAATAAGGGGGATACGGGGGATTAAGAGGAAAGCTTAGGGAGTTGTGGAAAAAAAAAAAAAAAGAGTTATGAGGGGGGGGTTGAAAAAGGGTTAAAAGGGTTATGAGGGGGTGATAAGGCTTAGGGGAATAAAACAGGAGGGGGGGGTAGGTTCCCAAAGTCAAGGGAGGGGCTTAAGGAAAAGGGGGAATTTGAAATCCTAGGGGGGTTGTGTGGTTCCAAAAACCATGGGAAGGGCTAAGGGGCTTTTTGAAACCCGGGGGGTGTGTTGGTTCCCAAGGCCAAGGAAGGGCTTAAAGGGGGGAAAGGGGGCTTAAGGAAAGCTCAAAGGAAAGGGGGCTTCCTAAGATCCTTGGAAGCTTCCCAAGAAGCTTCTTTTGGGGGGTGGTGTGGTGGAGAAACCACGTGGGCAATATGTGGCGGCCGTATTCGTTGGCAACTGGCGATGTCTTCTTCAGCCCTAGCGGCTTCACGACCCTCTGTACGGCAGAGCTGGAGACGTCTTTCTTCCCCACGCCTGATTGCTTCCTCACAGCGATGATGCTCTCCACTCTCTCTCTCGACATGGCTGCAACGTATGCTCCTCCACAACTCCTTCAGCCTCACGATGGCAGCTGGCAGACGTTCTGCGCAATCTTTCCCTCTTCACGACTTTAGCCTCCTCCTTCCCTCTGACAGCCTCCTATTATTATCTTCCTTCCCCGGCCTACAGCGTTATGGCCCCTCATTAAATAGTGGAGGGGAGGGGGATCTTCCCTCCCTGCGTGTCATCACGCATGTTCCCCTCCCTCATCCCGAGCTCCACCAAGGAGCTTAATGGCTCCTTCTATTTCCCTCCCCCTCCAGCTCGTCAGTCGGGTGGAGGGATAGGGGGGAAATTTAAAAAAAAAATATTTATCCAAAATCATATTCATTTGAGGCAGTTCACACGGAATATTACATTCTCTCCCCCTTGGAGGAATCAAGATGTCCTCATCTCGAGATAAACTGGGGATATTGATGGTTGAGAGAGCTCTCATCTATCCAAGTGGCATCCTCTTTGGGATAATCTTTCCACTGGACGAGGCATTCTCTTAGGGTTCTAGATCTTAACTGTCTTTCCCTAACATCTAAGATCCTATCTGGCCTTAGTTCAAGGACTCCTTGACTAGGCATTACAATTTGTTGGTCATCAAGTACATGATTAGGGTTGGGTACATATTTTTTCAATAGGCTGATATGGAATACATTGTGAACCTTTAGGTTCTCAGGGAGTTGCAATCTATAAGCATTGGGTCCTAGGCATTTGAGGATTTTGTACGGCCCACAATACCTTGGACTTAGCTTCTTGGATGGATCAAAATATATGCAAGAACCTATCTCCTTCAAGACTAAAAATATCAAAAAGCTATGTATTTAATTAAAAGTGTTATTTTTGGATATTTTGAGAATATTTGCAATTCTTCCTACTATGGCTTGTAGATTAAGGTTATTCCAATTATTTTGAGTATCAAATTACCATATTTGGAGATTTTATGAAAACATTATGGCCGAAACAAGTTGTAGTTTATCAGAGCCTATAGAAAAATGAAAACATGGAGAGCAAAAAGCAAAGGTAAGGAAGGTAAAAGCAAGTTATGTACTTGGCAAGCAAGATTTTGAGTTTGTAAACAAGGGATAAAGTTATATAAATAAAAGCATGGATGAAAGAGAAGATTTGGGTGAATTGGAAATTGAACTATTGAACTAGTCTTGCAAACCAGAATTGGATTACCTTGGCTCAAAAAGGCTCATTTGTTGACAGTGACTCAAATTTGATTGTTTTGTTTGGGTTTATTTGTGTACTCTTTGTATTACTATGATAAAGATTTGGAATTCACCAAGTGGATGGACTTTATGAAATCAAGAGTTGAGCTCAAGCTAATAGCTTGAGACAAGGTCTATGATTTCCAAGAAGTATTTTGCGGTGTAAGAAGATGGTACAAAGTTTATTTATTAAGTATAATTCATTGGGTTTCTGCTTTTCATACCTTATCTTCCATCTTGTTTATTCTTGAGAACCCTCACAATTAGTGGCTTTTACACAATGTCCCCTCTCCTCTCCTTGAATCCAACATGAAAAGCCACACCAAGATGACAAAGATGGGAGAATCTTTGTAATCTATAAGAATGCTAAAATCTACTGATGATGTGAGCCATCTTTTATAGGCCTTTAACATATACATACAACAATAATAACAACAACATCAATAGCAAGAATTGCAACATTAGTAGCATAAATACTACAATAAATGGAATTAAATGCTGTATAATATGAAAATACAACTAAAGCTATGGGAGCTATGAAAGTGAAAATAAATTATTTGATGGGCGTAATGACTCTAGATACTTGAAACTATATGAGTCATAGATGGATTTTGTTGGGGTTTCTACTCATCTAATTAGTCAATATATTGATTGTCTTGTGACTTCTACATTGAAAATAAGCATAAATGAGACCTATGGGTAGGATGTTGAATGAAAAACATTCCAAAATCCACTAAAACAAGATCTAAGGTTTGATATCCAAAGAACATTCAAGAATGGATTTTCAAGCCTAACAAAGGACGACTGATTATTTGCATCAAAATTGCATGTGAAACTTTGAGGAAAATTTCAACCATTTTGATACTATAGAGTAGGCTCCTTTGCAATCCAAAAAATTGAATTATTTTTGCAAGCTACAAATGCACTATTGCAGGTAGAAGTAGGGGAACTTATTGAAGACAAAACGGACCCAATGGGTCTTATAGATTAGTAGGATGCTAAGGATGTTTTGTCTACATTGTTGTGAGGTTTTTCACCAATGGAAGGAACCCTCCAACCATGGCACAATGTGAGGTAGTCAAAGTGCATGGATGAAGAGGCAAGATGAGCAAGTCTGATTCCAATTAAGCCCAAGACTAATAAGGCACTACGATTAATAACAATACACTCTTAAGTGCTTGCAAGTTTCTATGAGGATCATCATGCTTTATGTAAGGTCCTTGGTATCTTTCGGGTTAGACCAACTATAATTTTTTTAATGGTTAGTATGGTTGTCAACATAAATAGGAAATGCATAGCAACAAGCTTGCTAATTTAAAGTTAGGTTGTGGAGTCACAATACAAAGAAAAATGATTACATATAGTGAGTTGAGGAGAAAGCTTTTTGGAGTGCTTATAAGCCTAAATGGTAGTGATTTTGCTAGACACAGATGAGCCAAAGGTCTTACTCGAAATGAAGGTGGGAAATCAATGGTGTCAACTATGATGACAACTACAGTGTTCATGAAGATCAATGCCATATGAAGCCATTGTGATTGATAGCATGCTTTGCCGTAGAATAGTAAACCATGCTAAAGCATCATTTTGGGAAGAAGGAGGCCTATTTGATGCAACCTCAGCTTTGCAACTTATAGGTAAGCTTTTATCATAATCAAGTTAGATGGCATCTGGTGGAGCCTGCTTAGAGAAATTATTGCACGTTTGAGAGGAAAGGCATTACCTTGAAAGATCTATAGATGTTACAAAATGAAAGATCCTTTGATGGAGAAGCACTACAAGGATTTAATACGATGCATATGTTTCTTGAATCCTATATTGTTGAAATATCAGAGTGAGAGCATGAGAGTGTGCACGAGAGAGAGAGAGAGAGAGAGAGAGAGAGAGAACTCAAGTACGAGAAGAAGATCTTGATTAGTGTGTTCTTCACAAGTACAACTAGTACACACTTGATGCCAGGAGGCATATTCCACGATGGATTCTGTGAGACCACGGTGGATCCCATGAGGTTTTGCGATGGATTCCGTAAAACTACATTTATTTGTCAGGGCTCGTATAGAAGGTGGATTCCTTGTGCAAGAAGTTGACGGGGACGCCTGTCCTTTTTGGGCATCAAGTTAATTTAATGTGCACATGGGTGATTCCATGGTGGGTGATTCTGCAAAATACATATTTAAATTAATGGACTCTTATGAGTTCAGAGTGCACTCGTATTAAATTAAGGTTAGGAGAGTTGTAACCTTTTTTTTTTAATAGCTGAAAACTACTAGGGATTCATTTTTGTCAATTTTATTTTATTTTTTTCTAACAATTGTGAATGCTTTAGTTGATGTGTAGAGCAAGCGGTAGTGGTGTTGGGAAGCACTAGGCGATAGCGTGTATTCAAATTACCTAGAAGATATTATCATTTTTTATCAAGAATCGCGTGATGGGGGGATATGCTTGAGCTGCTGCACCAAACACACACACTGTATACACAAGAGGAAGCTCACTCAAGAACACAAGAAGAGAGATGGAGGCCAAAACCTTTTTTTGCTGGTTTTTTCTTCTTCTTCCACACACTATACAATGTACACAAAGTATAGATAAGATACAACGTAAAGGAAAGTGGCCTTCTAAGTCAAACAGTGCATAACTGAATACACTAATCGACTGGCGCTATATCTTTGCCAGCTGTAGGTAGGTGTAACAAACTAAATATAATAAGTGATAAGTCAGTGGCCATGTGAGTATCATAATGACCACCAACATGCTAAGTGTAGACGTGTAAATTCATCTAGCCAGGCAGTCCATCATCAATGTCTACACGTGTTGAGCTTGCCATCTCAACACTCCCCCTCAAGCTCAACTCTATCTCTGCAATTCCAAGTAAACTTTGAAACTTTCGAAGCTTCTCTACACCCAATGCCTTTGTGAAAATGTTAGCTATCTGATCCTGTGTGCTAACATATACCAAGTCAATCTCTGCTGCAAGTACCTTCTCTCTCACAAAGTGGTAGTGCACCTCAATGTGTTTTGTCCTACCATGGAACACTAGACTCCTAGCTAACTGTATGCTGCTCATGTTGCCACAATGAATGACAACTGGACCATCTCCATGCACATCCAAATCACCTAATAACTTTTGTAACCATACCACCTCACATGCTACCATAGCAGCACCTCTGTACTCAATAAAGCATTTGTAGGTTGCTTTTTGCTGCTCCATGTAACTTTTGCACTACCAAGGAAAAATATGAATCCACTTGTAGATCTTCTGTCTGACGTACTACCAGCCCAATCTACATCTGTGTATCCAAAGACATGTACATCCTTACCTTCCTCATAAAAAAGTCCATAATTTAAAGAATACAATATTAGTGAGTTTGGAAATCTCCCAATTCTCATTTTTTGAATATCAACAAGGTGGCACCCGAATAACATGTCCATAAGTTTCTCAAAACCACATGATGTGACAGATCCCTCTATATGGAGTTATAGTGTCCAAGTTATAAAAAATCCAAAGATTTGACCATGTGTCCCAAACTTATGGGAAATTTCCATATTCTCCAATATGGTGTTAGAGTGGACTTCACGTATCTCAATATATGTCTAACTGCATCCAAATGAGGCTTTCTAGGCATCTGCATAAACTGACTGACAAGGCCAATAACATAGCTCAAGTTTGGCCTTGTGATAGTCATGTAAATCAAACTCCCTACTATCCTCCTAAACATAGTAGGGTCTTCTATCTCATCCCCAACATCGGTACTCAGCTTTACATTTTGCTCCAATGGTACTGAAAGTGGATTACATGTTATCATACCATACTTGGATAACTTATCCAAGCGATACTGCCTTTGGGATAGCTATATACCATCATCACATCTGATCACCTCAATACCAAGAATGTATCTCGGCTCACCCAAATCTTTCATCTCAAACTTCTTCTTCAAGAAGTCCTTAACTTTAGCAATCCCATTGTCACTGTAACCTGTAATAATCAAGTCATCCACATAGATGGCTATGATGACCAACCCTGCATCTCCCTTTCTCACATAAAGTGAGTGATTAGCATCAGAAATACAAAATCCAATCTTGACAAGATACTCTCCAATCTTGTTAGACCATGCTCTAGGTGCTTGCTTCAGCCCATAAAGCGCCTTCTTTAATCTGCACACATATGTGGGATGCTCTAAATCCTCATAACCTGTTGGCTGCTCCATATATACTTCTTCTTGCAATTCACCATGCAAGAAGGCATTCTTAACATCCATTTTCTGAAAATTCCAACCTTTGGCTACTGCCAAGGCAATGACACACCTAACAGTTGCTATCCTAACAACTGGACTGAATGTCTCATCATAATCTATGCCATATGTTTCAGCATAGCCTTTTGCAACCAGCCTAGTCTTATACCTGCTAACTGAACTGTCTGCATTATGCTTGACTTTGTAAACCCACTTACAACCAATAGCTTTCTTACCCTTAGGTAAGGGTACCAAATCCCAAGTCTTATTGGCTTCTAATGCAACCATCTCCTCATCCATTGCTGCATCCCAATGAGCATGACCAATAGCATCCTCAAAACAAGTGGGCTTAGCATCCTCAAGTAGTTTCACCATATAAGCATAATGGTAAGCTGCATAACCTTCAAAACCAAATCTTTAAAGAGGGTATCTGACCCTACTAGATCTACGTACCACCGGATCACTCAATTGAGCCTTTACATTACTATGAGCTCTCTGTACACCTGGTGTCCTGACTGAAGGAATGCCAAGCTCATCATCCAAACTCTCCAAACCACTAGAATCTCCATCAAATCCCAAATGAGTGGTAGATGCATCATTACCATCTAGCACTTTCTTCTTTCCTTTGTCCTTCCCTGCAACACTTATAGATCCACCTGAAAATGTGGGACTACTCCTTAGTCTCCCAGACCAAGGGCTCACTGTAAGTATAGTACCAGATGATGTTTCTGGTTCACTAAGACTCTATGATTCTTGTTTTTCTTTTTGCACATAGTTGTCCTGATCATTATTATCATCTAATACATCACCATTAGGTGCATATCAGTTGTCCATCTCATCAAAGATAACATCTATGCTCACTCTGAACTCACTTGTGACAGGGTTATAACAGCAATACCCTTTCTGTTCTAAAGAGTACCCAATAAAAATACATTTTTCAGCCTTTGGATCAAGCTTCTTCTATAATTCATCTATCACATGAACATATGCAACACATCCAAATACCTTCAAGTGCGATACATCGGGCTTCTTGCCAGTAAAGAACTCTTCGGGAGTCATCCCATGAACTGCAGCTGTGGGAGTTCTGTTCATAATGTAAACAGTAGTATGGACAGCCTCAGACCAAAAATGTTTGGGCATACTCTTTTCATCCATTAATGCCCATGCAACTTCTGCAATATGCATATTTTTTCTTTCTCCAACACCATTTTGCGGTGGGGTATACCTACAAGTAAATTGCCTCTTTATCCCATGAGTCCTCAAGAAGCCACTGAACTCATTGAAGATGTATTCTCCCCCTCTATCTAATCTCAAGCACTTCACTTTTAAGCATGTTTCTATTTCAACAGCTGTCTTAAAAGATTTGAAGTGCTCAAACACATCACTTTTTTCCTTCATGAAGTATACCCATAGCTTCCTTGGACAATCATCAATAAATGTGACAAAGTATTTGCTGCCACAAAGAGATACATTCTGTGTAGGGCCCCAAACATCTGTATGTACTACATCAAGTATATTCCTACTCACTTCTCTATCATGCGAGAAGGATTGTCTCACCTGCTTACCAAACTCTCATGCTTCACAGAATTTATGCAATTCTTCAACTCTAAAAGAAGGCAATCCTGTAACCAATCCTTTGGACTACATTAATTTCAACCTTTGCACATTTGCATGTCCAATACGTTTATACCATATTTCAATATCTGCAACTACTCCTTTTCCTTAAGCATACATAGCAGCATCCATTGCAAGAATTCCAACATCTAAAGTGAACATTTTGCCAACTCTACTTCCTTTTGCGACCAACCTGAACTTATCATTAAAGTCTTCTACAAAACAACCTTTTGCATTGAATCGGACCTGCAACCCTCGCTCTACCATTTGACCAACATATACTAGATTCTTTGTAATTGATGGCACATGTAATACATCTGTCAGACTCTTTGTCTGGCCATCATACAAGGACAAGGGAACCGTTCCAATGTGTGAAATTGGGTGGCATGAATCATCATCCGTCTGCACATAACCTGGGTTTTGTAAGTCCTTCATCTCTCCAAACCATTCAACATGACTGTTCATATGATTAGATGCACCTGAATCGACATACCATACATCATCATATGTCCCCTTTCCCGTAACTACATTCATCATATGCTGCATAACAAATAGACACTCATTTTTGTCTTCATTCTGTTGTGAAGACGATGCATAGTTTCCTTGCTGTAATTTACCACTGCGAATATCATCCTTCTTTGCATAACAATGGGCTGCAATATGGCATGTTTTGCTACAATAATGGCAAACAATAGCATAATTTCCAAAACCTCTATTCTGCTATCCACCTCTTCCTCTAGAGCTCCCCCTGCCTCTAAACTTTCCTTTGCCTCAAAAAACCTGCATTTTACCAAACTGTTGATTGAACCTGTTTTGCTCATTATCGCCAGCACGTCCCATACCACGGCCTTTCAAAGAGGATCTACCACATCTCCTTCCTGAACTCGAGTAAAATGCTTGGAACTGTTCACCATTTCTTTCACACGAATCACCCTGCATATTGATCTCTTTAGTAATCATGAGAGAGATCAACCCATCAAAATATGGAAATGGCTTTCGTACATATACTGAAGTAACAAATGATTTCCATGCCTTCTCATTGTTAAGGCCACTTAGAGTGGATGAAACCAAATCATCATCATTCGACATTACATCAATCACTGCTAAAGCATCTGCAATGCTCCTCACCTTCAACACATACTCATTGACAGACATTTTTCCTTTCTTCAAGGCATTCAACTCTTGCTTGAGTTAAATCTTTTGTGCCTTTGTATTTACTGAAAACATGCTCTCAAAAATTGTCCAAGCTGCATGTGAAGTTACTGCATTCCTGATATGTCCCAGCATAGTATTATCAATGACTGCAGATAGCCACTACATCACCTTTTTGTCTTTTGCATTCCACTCTTTCCATGCTTTTAACTCATCTGCAGTCGAAGAGATACCTAGCTCTGGCTCCTTTTCTTCACGTGAGACATACTCAAAAAGGCCCTTTCCAATGAGGAAGTTCGTCACACGAAACTTCCATGAAGGGTGGTTGTTCTTGTCGAGCTTCTCAATAAGGGGATTTCCACTGTTCTCTGCCATTATCACAAACAAGGATACAATACAACAAGCTAGTCTTCTGCAATTTTTCACAACACATACACAACAATACACCAAGCAACCTTTTTCACTGATTGCTCAATAATACATGTAATCTGTAACATGTTTGTAGATAAACCTTATGTTTGCTTTCTATAAATACCTCAGAAATTACAGATTCGTAATTTGTAACCTGCGCACCCACTTTCGATCAATACAACCGAAATCACAATGTACCTTGAAATTGTTGTCTGCAACCTTATGGCTCTAAAACGGGGCCTAAAACGGCCTCAGGTTCCCAAAAAAACTGTAGAAAAAGCCCTGGAGGGCTTCTTACCCATTTCTTGCTTGCTCAAACCTTGCTTCTTCTCCTTTACTTTAGCCTTCGAAAATAGCCTCTCTAAGTGGCGGGGCTTTGATACCATATCAAGAATCTCGTGATGGGGGGATGTGCTTGAGCTGTTGCGCCAAACACACACACTGTATACACAAGAGGAAGCTCACTCAAGAACACAAGAAGAGAGATGGAGGCCAAAAATTTTTCTTGCTGGTTTTTTCTTCTTCTTCCACACACTATACAATGTACACAAAGTATAGATAAGATACAACATAAAGGAAATTGGCCTTCTAAGTCAAACAGTACATAACCAAATACACTAATCGACTGGCGCTATATCTTTGCCAGCTATAGGTAGGTGTAATAAACTAAATATAATAAGTGATAAGTCAGTGGCCATGTGAGTATCATAATGACCACCAACGTGCTAAGTGTAGACGTACAGACTCATCTAGCCAGGCGGTCCATCATCAATGTCCTCACGTGTTGAGCTTGCCATCTCAACATTTTTATGGGCATGCGTCTTATCATTAAAGGTGTGGCGCTAATATTTATTTAGGCATGCTTATTTATTGAAGCGCTTGACAAATATTTATTATTTTGTATGCGCATGGGTGCACGATTTAAATATTTCATTATAGGACATTGTATTTGGGCACAGCCCGATCTTTGGGCCGCCCAACCGCTTTATTCTTTATTTGGACAAAAGCAAACACAAAAGCTAAAGCATGCTTATTGTAAAATTGAGCTATTTTTTAGCTTTGAGATGAATAACTTTATAAATACATGCCTTGTGAAACACTCACACAAGGCATGGGGGAACATTGTACTCAATTTGTCTCTTTTCTTCATGTTGTGCAAGTCTATCTTCTTGCTTTTTAAGCTTAAGTAGAGTTCTTTGTTCTTGTGGACTTTTCAACGCTCGCTACGTATACATCCAGCATCTGATTTGTGCACCAATGGTATCACAGCAAAGTTGCAATCAAGGGCTTCCAATCGCTTACCATCTCGCGCGAAAGAAAAGCTCTTGGAACGAATGGGATCTGTGGGGCCCCTGGAATATTCCCTGGCCGACTAGTGGAGGCTCATATGGTAGGTCGGTCAGGCCGACCTAATAGCCTTCGTGGGCTATAAAAGGTAAACCCCTTCGCAGCCATCTCTCACTCATCTTTCACCCAGTCAGAGTTGTTGTTCCAACTAGCCTTAAGCTCTTCACCTATCTTCTGTCTAGATCGCCATCTAAGCTTCACACAGTGGAAGCGCACGGGTGGACAGAGCCATCTTTGTATCAATTGTTTGAAGCTAAAGAATTTACTGATTCTCCTCTTTTGTATTTTGTACTCTCTATCTCTATCTCTATCTCAGATTCTGTTCGCTGCGCCGTGTAATATTTTACATAGAGTAGCTCAAAGTTGGGTTTATAAGGCTTGCTTTTTTTTAAATATGTCTTTTTGCGATCTTTATTAATTTTACAAGATGAAAATTGATGAATGTCTTTTTCAAGTGAAAAATAGACAGTGCATGTCAACTTGCTTGTTATTGAAAACTGTCTCTATGAGAGTGCAGTTACGAATAGGGACTTGCTGGAGTTATAGAACCGGTTTAAGAAGATAGCAATAGAAATATCTGCTATGTAGGAGGTTTAGGATTGGATTTTTAAGCCTTAATAAGGCTTGAAACTTTGAAGCTTTATAATAAAAAGCTTAAGGTATTTGAAAATTTTGTTGCAAGATGGCGGCAACTTTTCGTCAACTCATATTCCTGCAATACGTCCTCTCACCGTTGACGTTGGAATTCATGAGCTTAAGCAATAAGTTTTAGTCATTAACATTAAGCTTAGCATTAAGAAACTTTTCTTCTAATAAGAAATGACTTGACAAAGAGGCTTCAGAAGTGGTCCTTCGCCGCCGCCAGAGAGTGGTCCTTTGCGATCCAACAACACAACAAGGTATTCTTCACCTCCAGGAACACGTTGATATTGATGGATCAAGACTAACTACAAATCCCGTTCATTCTAAGAGCTTTTCCTTTGCGCGAGATGGTAAGCGATTGGAAGCCCTTGATTGCAACTTTGCTGTGATACCATTGGTGCACAAATTAGATGCTGGATGTATACGTAGCGAGCGCTGAAAGGTCCGCAAGAACAAAGAACTCTACTTAAGCTTCCCTGGAATATTCCCTGGCCGACTAGTGGAGGCTCATATGGTAGGTCGGTCAGGCTGACCTTAAAATTAAGCTATTTTTTAGCTTTGAGATGAATAACTTTATAAATACATGCCTTGTGAAGCACTCACACAAGGCATGGGGGAACATTGTACCCAATTTGTCTCTTTTCTTCATGTCGTGCAAGTCTATCTTCTTGCTTTTTAAGCTTAAGTAGAGTTCTTTGTTCTTGCGGACATTTCAGCGCTCGCTACGTATACATCCAGCATCTGATTTGTGCACCAATGGTATCATAGCAAAGTTGCAATCAAGGGCTTCCAATCGCTTACCATCTCGCGCGAAGGAAAAGCTCTTGGAATGAATGGGATCTGTGGGGCCCCTGGAACGAACGGGATCAAGGGCTTCCAATCGCTTCCCACAATAGGGGCCCCTTTTAACTCCCTTACCCCGCAACTCGGTGCAATGCACCTCGAGTTGCTACCAGCTTAACCACTCCATCTAACCCAAAGATTAGACCCACAATGGTCACCTTTTTGCCATCCGGTCACATAGACCTCATCTGATATACAAGTCAGGACTCAACCAATGTCCGGGCTCACATTTGGCTTCTCTTCATAATGGGGGCCTTACAACTTTGAGCACCATGGATCATTGGTAGCACCTAATGAGAGTGGGGCATTGATCATATCTAACACTCTCATCCTGCTAACAAGATTTCGAGTGTGTGAGGTTGTTTGAGATTTTGCAGGATGTCCTATCAAAATATGGAATATTTTATGGTCCAAGGTGATTCATCGGAACCAATGATGGAGCAAAAATTGGACCTAATTATGATGCAAATTCAAGAGGAACGAAGGGCACATCAAACTTTGCAAGCTCAACTGGCAACTCTTCAACAATCTACTGTCGATCAAGATGGATCCCAACCCGAAGATGTTATACGACATACGATCAATGTGAGACTCGAAGCACAATCTATCAGGAAAGAAGCCAAGATAAGTAAAAGAAATTTCAAATTCCGTATTTTTAATGGGTTATGTGACGGAAAGATTGTTCTCGCTTTTATCAATCAGTTTGATGATTATTTCCATGAAGAACAGTATACCAAAAAAGACAAACTCGTGTGTCACTAACCATTTAGTGGACAAAGTATCATTATGGTGGACTATTGTCCACAAAAGTATTGATTGTCCTACTACTTGGGAGGCTCAAAAGAAATTTTTGTAGAATTTTCTTCCACCTCAATTCCATGAAAAAGCAATCAAACAGTGGAATCTTCTGCAACAAAGAGATCATGAGCCTATTTCATAATATATTGAGCATTTCTAGAATGCCTTATTGCAACTTCGAATGCTCAAAGATATACCTAAGGAAATCCACAAGAGAAATTTTATGCCTGGTTTGCTTGGTCACTTCTATGAGAAGGTGAATATGTTCAAGCCAATGACTCTAGAGGATGTGATATCTTTGGCCCATGTTGTTGAAGACAAAATTCGAGGTCAAGAGAAGCGACCACAACAATTTCCAACTAATAGTAACTTCGGTACAAAGCAATCCAATTCTAACTTTGGAAGATTCAATCAAAATTGCTTTGTTCCATCTTCTTTCTGTAAATCCTCAACATGATCCCCTGCTTTACCATCAAACACAAATTCAAATCCTAAGCCATCTTTCCAACCAAATCCCAACATACCTATACTCCCAGCCATTACCAATAATGTTTCCAAAGCCAAACCCATTGTCTACTACAAGTTCCATCAACTTGGACATCTAGCGATGAATTGTCAATCTAAAAATCCAACTGTTCACATCAACTACTTGGGAGCGGCTGAAGATGAAGACCATGAAGAAATGTCAAACTTCACGGAAGACGATGACGATATCGATACTACTTCAAATACTTTACAAGGTATGCCAAATTCTCATTCATTATTAACGATGAAATATCTTGTGCATGGTAAAGAAAAGATTGTTTTGCATGATTATGGGAGTACACATGATTTTATTTCTGCTGCAAAATTGGTCAAAGAATTGAATTTACATACTATTCCAACTCATTATCGCATCAAGGGTGCATTCTTAGGTACTAGATACAATGGTACACAAGAAGTTCATGAGTTAGAAATTAAAATTGGCAATTATGTTGAGTGCAAAAATTTCTTGGTTGTGCCTTTGTAATCTAGTGACGTTATTTTAAGAATGCCTTGGCATCATAAATATAATCCTGATAGAGATTATTCCACACATTCAATGAAAATTCATTCTAATGGGAAACAAAAAACATTACATGGTAGGCACACTTTAGATAATTTTTCATTGCTTAGTCATACACATGCTAAAAGTGCATTAAGAAAAGGTAGCAAATCATATTTAGTATGGGTGAATGAAATTGAAGCTAAGGAAAATCAGATACATCCTAGGCACCCACAATTTCTTTTACAATTGGAAAATCAGATGCATCCTAGGCACCCACAATTTCTTTTACAATTTAAAGATTGTTTTGATACTGACTTACCACCTGGCTTACCACCTACACGTCCTGAAGATCATAGAATAGAATTAATTCCTCGATCACAACCACCATGTAGAGCACCTTATAGACATAATCAAATTGAACATAAAGAAATTCGAACCCAAGTTGAAGAATTGTTAACCCGAGGACTTATTAGGTCCAGTAGTTCTCCTTTTAGTACACATGTCCTGTTAGTTAAGAAGAAAAATAATACCTATAGGATGTGCATTGACTATCGTGCCCTAAATAAGATCACTATCAAGAATAGATATCTGATCCTTAGGGTAGATCACCTCATGGATAAACTACAAGGGGGCACAATATTTAGCAAGATAGATCTCAAATCTGGATATCATCAAGTATAATTGGATACACTTGATATTTTCAAAACTGCATTTAGAACTCAATTTGGTCATTAGGAATTCCTTATTATGCCTTTTGGTTTGACTAATGCACCAACCACATTTAGTCGTATAATGAATCGCATATTTTTTGTTAGCTATATATAGTTTGTCTATATATAGCGCCCCAGGTCTAGGTTCCCTCTATATATTCCTATCATGTGTGCTCAGTTGACACACTTCTGGGGTTCCACTTCTAGTGTCTCATATCTCTCTTCTCTCCCCTCTTCCTTTCGTCTCTCGTCTTCCTCGCTATTTCCAACATGGTATCAGAGCGAGGTGTAACATTCCCGATTTTCTAAAAACACGCATTTTTCATATAAACCACCTCTTAGGAGGCCAAAAGGATAATTCATGGGCGAATAATGGCAAATTTTTTTAAATTAATTATCCCTCTCTCCTCCAGCCGACTGCCGTGCTGGAGGAGAAGGGAATAGCAAGGGCAATTAAGCTCCTTGCTGGAGCTCGCAAGGGGGTGGAGGCCATGCGTAATGGTGCGTGGGGGGAGGGAGGATCCCCTCCCCTCAGCTATAAAAGAATGGGGGAGGAGAGGAGGAAGAGGATAGTGGGCGCCATCACACTGCTGATGATCAACAGAGAGGAGGAGGCAATAATATTCGTGACGGACACCACCATTGAGAGTGGAGGGAAGAAGATGTTGAAGATCTGCTGCTACCACGCCGTCACCTGAAGGTGAGGCTGCCCTAGCGCTGTCCTCTAGCTGTCGCCAGTAATCGTCTCCTTCTCTCTCGCCACATGGGCCTCCATGGCAACTCCCACAAGCTTTAGGAAGCTTCTTAAGCCTCCTTGGAAGCCCCCCTTCTTGTGGGCTTCCTTGAAGGGCCTTCATGTGGGTTTAATAACCCCCCCTAGGGATCCAAAAAAAAAGCCCCCTTTCTGTGGCTTTAATAAGCCTTACTCACGAAATATATTAAAACCCCCCCTCCCCGAGATTTAAAACCCTCCCCGTGGGTTTCTTTTCCCCCACAAAATGCTTTAGGGTCCTTTAAGCCCCAATCATATTGCAAGCCCCCTTAATCCTTTCTTGTGGGCCTCCTTCAAAGCCCCCTTTCCCGTATTGTCTCATCCAAGCTTTTATAAGCCCATTAAGTTTTCTTTTCCCCCCCTCACATTCTTACACAAGGGTTCATCTTAACCTCAAGGTCCCTCAAAACCCCCTTGCTATTGGCCTTCTCAAACACCCTTTTTCCCCTTAGGTTCCCCACAAGTTCCCCTTTAGCCAAATTTAAGGAGGAAAACCTATAAAGCCTTCTAAAGCCGACTCTGAAAGACGATGCAATCAGTCACAAAGGGAGTTTCGCGTTCGAAGAAGATTGGCCAAGATAATCAATCTACATCCAAGACGGAAAGGCATCATTCACGATGGCTCCTAAGAAAGCACAAGGCACAACCGCAGGAGAATCGTCTCCTAACATCCATGTGGACATTTCACCACAAGTCCAGCTTCTTCTTCCTAATTTTGATTAACGTCGTAATATTTCAATTATGCATGGATCATTTGAGGAATAAGGATGCATGTTTTTTTGATTGAAAATACTTTGGCCAATAACTCACAATTGAGGGATTCAGTCATTAGTATTTTTCAATAAAACAGGCAGAATAAAGTGAGCATAAAATTTCTATGCATTTCTAGCAAGTCGTTTTTATGCATTGGAAAGTAATGAAATTAGATTAATTAATATCCATTTTTACCAAATGGATTTATGATAATACATTTCGATTAAGCATGGAAGGAATAAACCGCATATCGCATTATTGAACATCTTTTTCAAAATGATTCTTAAAGAAAGTTACTAGCAACTATAGGAAACTGCTAAGGCTGCATGAAGAAGATTTAACTCTAGGCAAGTGGCCTAAAAACTTAAATCAACTAAAGGATGTGTAAGTTCAGCATATGTAATATTCCGCGTGAACTGCCTCAAATGAATATGATTTGGGATAAATAATTTTTTTTTAAATTTCCCCCCTATCCCTCCACCCGACTGACGAGCTGGAGGGGGAGGGAAATAGAAGGAGCCATTAAGCTCCTTGGTGGAGCTCGGGATGAGGGAGGGGAACATGCGTGATGACACGCAGGGAGGGAAGATCCCCCTCCCCTCCACTACTTAATGAGGGGCCATAACGCTGTAGGCCGGGGAAGGAAGATAATAATAGGAGGCTGTCAGAGGGAAGGAGGAGGCTAAAGTTGTGAAGAGGGAAAGATTGCGCAGAACGTCTGCCAGCTGCCGTCGTGAGGCTGAAGGAGTCGTGGAGGAGCATACGCTGCAGTCGTGTCGAGAGAGAGAGTGGAGAGCATCATCTCTGTGAGGAAGCAATCAGGCGTGGGGAAGAAAGACGTCTCCAGCTCTGCCGTACAGAGGGTTGTGAAGCCGCTGGGGCTGAAGAAGACATCGCCAGTTGCCAATGAATACGGCCTCCACATATTTCCCACGTGATTTCTCCACGACACACCCCCCCCAAAAGAAGCTTCTTGGGATGCTTCCAAGGACCTTAGGAAGCCCCCTTTCTTGTGAGCTTTCCTTAAGCCCCCTTTCCCCCCTTTAAGCCCTTCCTTGGCCTTCAGAACCAACACATCCCCCGGGTTTCAAAAAGCCCCTTAGCCCTTCCCATGGTTTTTGGAACCACACAACCCCCCTAGGATTTCAAATTCCCCCTTTTCCTTAAGCCCCTCCCTTAACTTTGGGAACCTACCCCCCCCCCCCCGTTTTATTCCCCTAAGCCTTATCACCCCCTCATAACCCTTTTAACCCTTTTTCAACCCCCCCCTCATAACTCTTTTCTTTTTTTTTTCCACAACTCCCTAAGCTTTCCTCTTAATCCCCCGTATCCCCCTTATTATTTTTCCCCCTGAACCTAAAAATCCAAATCATCATCATGGCCTCGGATGATATCCTGTAAGGGAAAAGTAGCTGTGAGATAAAAGATAGGGAGGGAAAGTAGAGGGAGTGAAAAGAAGGAGTGAAGGAGAAAGAGTGGGAAAAAGACAAAGAAAGGGAAGGAAGGAGAATAAGTGCTTTCTATTCCTTCTACACCAAGTCAAAATCCTCTAAGGGTTCCGTGGTTGCAACACCACACTCACCCATAAAAAAATTTTGATCCAAAGAGACGGTGGAATTCCAGAAGAAAGAGGAAAAGGCTATCTCACATTCGAACTACGATGCTGCCGAAGAAAGTCCAAGGGTAGCTGCGGGAGGGTCATCTCCCGGTATCCATGTGGATATCTCACCCCAAAACCAGGTTTTTCTCCTTGGCTTTAATTTGGTTTTAAGTCGATCATGCAAAGAAAAATTGTTAAGGATAGGATATATTTGTTCGAGTTGTTTGTAACGAAGGAGTTTAGCTTATGAATGACAACGTATAGAACTTAGCTTTCTTCAAATTGCATCAAGCATTATAAATTACGAGCAAGATTAACCATTTACTATAGTAGTATATTTTAGCTAAATCCTAAGGTGTAGAAATTATATCTTGCACCATTAGTCTTATTCCTTTCGCAACGAATCCTTGTAAATGGTTAAATTCATGAAAGGTTTCTTTCGATGCTCAAATTACTAGGAAGTTATCTTTGCTAATTGCACATCTTAGCAAGGCAAATGTTGTTATTTGGCATGAGTTCATCTGTAAGGAAAACGGAAGTTAAAATTAAGCTGTATTGACTGGAAAGTAAATTGTCACAAGGATAGCAAAACCGTGACAAGAAGATTAATGTTACCTTCCGAAAGATAACTAAACCAATCTAAACATAGAAACATTTATACCCTAAGCACTTGACTACTTTCCTTACTGTAGGGACAATAAATTCGTAAAGACAAGAAACTAGGGTTTGTCCCTAAGGTTCTTAAAAGAAGAAACCCTAGGCCTGACATACGTCAGCTTAAAGAATCTAAACAGATTATTCCATCGCAGGACTTGTGCAACAAGTATGAAATCATTTAGTCTTGTGATTGATTCACAAGGAGAAAGGGTAAAAACCCTCATCAAGGATGGCAGATCCCTACGCAAGTTATCTTCCAAAAAGACATATTTTTGGATATCTTTCTAACTAAGGAAAGTTGTAAACCAGAAACTAGCATATCTAAGGCACTTTAGGGTTAACCAAGTTGGGTATGCCCTACACGGAATGTAAAAGATCTTGCCAATTTACAAGACACCTTGGGAACGAATGCTGATACACTCATAAGGAAAGAACACTTCCTTAGCAGTTTGCCAAACAATTGGGTTGATTAATGGAAATGTTTGTGCTTGCTAGAGATTTTAGGGATCTGTTTGAATTATGAATTACAAATTAAATGAGTACCTATACTTCAGGTTAAAGGCCTGAAGGAAGAGGTAGTTTCAGTTACCCCCGACTACTTGCCTAACCCTAACCAAGGGGGTTGTTGACCGCGCCGGGAATGTGGACCAAACCCGCCGCGAGTGGTCTCTCAGTTGAGTTCTACTTGGAGCAGGAGGACGCTTGGGTGCCAGGGGGGCTCTGGCCGTAAATCCCTCACCTTCCGGGTCCTACACAAGAGGCTAACATGACTCGGGATTGGATCTCGAGGCCCGCATACTAGTTGACGGGCGGAAGCTTGGAATAGTGATCCCTGGGGATTACTGGATAGCCTTTGGGCAGATTATGGACAAGCCTACGGGCGGAACTCCTTGTATTTCAAAGATAAAATGATGAAATGTTAAAAGAACTTGCTTGATACTATTTTTCTATGTCACGTGATAAGATTACATGAAGGAACTAGTGCTTAACAGGGTTAATTAAAGAAGCTGATTGTTATATGTCAAGTTAATGTGTTAGATAATTACAGAATTAAAACAATCCGAGGAAAGTGCGGAGGATGGACCATGGTTCCGTCCTACGGTTGGGTGGTCCCGGTTAGCTGGGAACTTTTCTCAAAAATCTCGAAGAACAGTGGAATGAACATCATCATCAAAACGAATAACGAGAACGATGACATAGAGTTATGGCTTACCCGATTTATGCTATTTTAGGGGAACGGAATGAGACTATGCCTTATGGCAGAGAGGTTGAGCTTTGCATCCCTCTCGTTTCCCATTCTCCTTGAACCAAGTGCAGCGTGAATCCGCTTCGGACCTGGCGTTTCTGCGTAAAGTAGTTCGCTCGGGTCTGACACTAGTTGTTGTTAGCTAATGACCAAACAGGAAAACCCTAATTCCGGTTGATCCTAAGTGGGAAACGGCCACGATAATTCCGCTACGTGGCAGACGCGGAAAGACCTAGATCGCAAAACCCGTATATTCCATGGGAGTGCCGGGCAGAGTTTTCTAGACATCCTTTCCGATGGACTGCTAAGGCGTGTCCTGGATGATACTAGGGAACACGTTACAGTTGGTATCAGAGCCGACCAACAACGGAATTGTTTTTATGAGATCTCAATAAAATGAAGTAAAGAAATTGTTGCTGTCCAAACATTTTCTCATCTTCAAATGCTATCTTGCAGAACTATGAAGCGTGGAACAAGTTTTTGGTATTTCGGGTCATGTTTATGACTGCAATGCATTCTCCCCTTTATAGACAAAGAATTGGGATGATGAACATCCTGGACCAGATTTATAATCCATCGCCTTTATACATAGAATGAAGATGGATGGGGTCTTCAGGAATCTACTATATAGCCGCCCACTGGTTTGCTTATCTACAAACCAACCTAAAAAGGATCAAGTGGTTGGAAGAATTGAAAGTCGTAAAGCTGTTCATTTTTGTGGAAGCTCACGTAAATTCGACTTTACATATTCAAGGTCGGAGGGTTGAAATGAACTCATATGTATATGAGGAAGTAACCCGTGTAATCCCAGCCGACAGGATTAAAGTGTTGGGCCACCATGAGAAGTATGGATTCCAACGGAAAGGGTATCCTGAACTTCCAATGAAATATCGATTCCTAAAAATCCATGACCCAAAACCCTACTATTACACAATTCATGTAGACAAATGCAATACAACGTTGTTCTCCCCAAACTGAATGTAATGATTGGATTATCATCACACGAAACGTTGTATAAGGCTATGCCCATGTAAATACAAATAAAGACTTCTTTTATCAATATCTGGCTGTGCATAAGAGATGTTAAAAAGTTAAGTAGCTACATTGTTTACGAGATAGCTGAACTAAAAATGAAAGATAAGCTAACATCGATTATCATATAATAATGTTAAGAAAACTTTTATCCAGGCACAACCCCAGGTACAGGTTCCAAATTCGCCTCCTACATCAAGTACTGCTGTGACCCAGGAGAAGAAGTTCCTCCTCAAGCAGATAAAGCCACCCGAGTTTGATGGGAGAGGCAGATTCGTCCAGTCTGATGCTGAAATTTGGATTGAATCCATGGAGGATTACTTTGAAGCAGCTGGTACTGCACCTACCAATCAGGCCATGCTCGCCAAGTTAAAACTCACCGGCGAAGCTAGACTTTGGTGGAAGCAATGGTGCAGGGATCAAGGGACTTCAGAGGGGTCCGTTACCTAGGAGAAGTTGAAGAAAGCCGTGCAGGGAAGATATTTGCCACCTGCATATCATACATAGAAAATGAATGAGTTCTACGAGCTAAAACAGCTAGGACTCACTCTTGACGCATACTACTCTAAATTCGTCTCACTTTTAAAGTATGCGCCACATATGGACATGACGCAGCAGGTGTCCAAATTTTGGGCAGGCTTAAATCCGCCCGTAAATACCCGTCTCGAATCTATGTGTCCATCAGATCTTCAGGATGCACTCATTCGAGCGGCGTCTATAATTCAGGAGGTGCAAGCTAGACCAAGGGGTAACAAAACTTGGTCCTATAGTGACCCGAACAGAGGAGCATTCAGACCTCAAATGAAGAGAGTTCAAGGTCACAATCAGGGACAAAGGAAGAAAGCAAGGACAAATAACGTCAACAACTTTGTTCCTACTCAAAGTAATGGCCGAAAGCTCCGATGTTTCCACTGCAACGAACCCGGTCACTTCAAGAGGCAATGTCCCAAGCTCAGCGGGGGACATCGTCAAACGCCTTTCCAAGGTGCAGGCTGCGGTCAAGGAGCCGCCACCCATGGAAGAGGAAGAACTGCCTGCATTTCCAATAGGCAAAGATGCGAAGAAGAAGATGAGGAAGATCCGACTATGGAAGCAGAATTTGAAAGAGCAACAGTCCATGCCGCTTTACACAAGAAAGGGCCGAATCGCCAGTTCTCGGTAATTCAGACACTGTCAGACTATCAAGGTAAAGGTTTCAAAACCTTGATTGATTGTGGCAGTACACATTCCTTTATCTCACCAGCATGTGCAAAAAGATTAGGAATAGCCACAGTAGAAGCACCTACCCTGCTTGTGGAATTGGCAAACGGTGGTGAGGTAACTTGTACCAGGTAAACTGCTAAGGTGGAATTCTTTCTTGGAGGAAAGAAGACTTCAGTCAAATTCAGAGTCATGAATTTAGGTATCCATGAGTGTCTACTCGGGATGGATTGGCTTAAGCCTAATGATGCCCACATTCATTGTGGAAAGGGTCAAGTTTCCTTTCGAAACTCTGAAAAGGAATTTGTCACAACTCAAGGTGGGGAAGGAGTGCCAAGAATCCAATTAGCCAAAGTATCTCGGATCATAAAAGGCGTCAAAAAAGGATTACTCGTTTACCTGATCAAACTCAACAAGTTAGATCAAAAGCAAGAGTCTCATGAAGGACCTTCTTGGCTAAAGGAATACGCTGACGTATTCCCTGAGGAATTGACTGAACTTCCACCTCAAAGAGAAGTAGATCATGAGATTAGGCTAGTACCTGGAGCTGCACCAATTGCAAAGAGACCTTATAGAATGTCCATACCAGAAGAAATTGAGTTGAAGGAACAGCTCAAGCAACTGTTAGATCAGGGTTACATCCGGCCTAGCAACTCACCATGGGGAGCTCCAATACTATTCCAGAAAAAGAAAGATGGGACACTTCGACTATGTATTGATTACCGAGGGTTGAATCAATCAACAGTCAATAACAAGTATCCTATTCCTAGAATAGATGAGCTTCTTAATCGTCTTCAAGGTGCAAAGATCTTCTCCAAGATTGATCTCACGTCAGGTTACTATCAGATAAGGATCAAGGAAGAAGATATTCCAAAGACGGCCTTCAATACAAGATATGGGCACTTTGAGTTCCTGGTTATTTCATTCGGGCTTACAAACACACCTGCCACCTTCAACAGATTAATGCAAGATATCTTTAGACCATATCTTGATGATTTCGTGCTTGTCTTCTTCGATGACACTTTAGTCTATTCTAAACAGGAAGAAGATCATGAACCTCAACTTCGGATTGTCCTTGAGACAATGAGGTCTCATAAGCTGTATGCAAAAATGAAGAAGTGTGCATTCTTCAAGCGTCAGATTGAATATTTGGGATTCATAGTATCATCAGAAGGAATATCAGTAGACCCAACCAAGGTCAGAGATGTGCTTGAATGGCCAATACCAGTATCCGTCAAGGAGATACGTAGCTTTCTTGGATTGACACGATGGTAAGCTACATGGGTTACCTAGAAGAATCATTAGTGATCGAGATTCTCTTTTCACATCACACTTCTAGAGAGCTATCTTTGAAGCTATTGGGACTCAACTCTATTTTAGCACCGCCTACCATCCCCAAACGGATGGCCAAACAGAGTAAGTAAATCAAGTCATCGAGGATATGCTCAGGGCATACTGCTGTCGAGAGCCTAAGAGGTGGATTCAATACTTGCCTTTGGTTGAATTTGCCTACAATGCTTCTTACTAGCAGAGCATTCAAATGACCCCTTTCCAGGCATTGTATGGTCATGATTATCGAAGTCCCCTAAACTTTTCTGATCCAACCCTAAGAGTTGAAGCTTCAAGACAAATGTTGGAGGACATGGATGATCAAATAAGGTCAATAAGACAAGACATACAAGCGGCCAAGGATAGGCAAAAGGCCTACGCAGATTTGGGTATGAGGGTTTCGACTTGGCAACAAGTGCGAAACTAAGCAGAGTCTTTATCGTGCTAAAACCTAGTTAGCACTTGGGGTATTTATCGTATCGATTGAACCATCCTATGCGAATTCCTTGCGGTTTAATAGATCCAATTTACTTGTCTTGTCACAAGGATGAACCATTCCTAGAGCTGTTAACTTGATCTAAAAGGGGAAAACTAGTTGCATTACGACACAATTCTCGTAAGCACAAGACTCATTGCCTCTATGTAGGATTAGATTCACAATCCCTAACTTTTCTTGTTAAGACCAAAGCGCATGTTAAATTTCGGCATAACTTCCATTGATCCTACTAGGACATGCGTTCATGATTCATGCCACTAAGCTTTTAATATTTTATGCTTAAATGAACCATGCACCCTTCCCCTAACTACATCTCTTGATGAATGAAATTCTTCGTACGATGAATGTGCATTATGCAATCTTTTCCTGACTACTACATAGTTAAATGAGATGCATGACAATTTAAGCTAGAGTTAACTTATTTCATGCAACCCTTAGAATCTTTTCCATGCTTTGCTATTTCCTACAGTTGATAACGACTTCCTTAATGAATCATTACGACAAGATTTGTCTAAAAATGCGACATGCAATTTAATCTTTCCATGCCTAATCAAAGGTGTACTACAATAATTTCGACCTTGTAATGATAGTCATTAGTTGTTCTAGACTCCTCACTTTGCAATGCACAAAAGGCAACTTGCTAATAAGGTCCTAAAATGCATAGACACCTTATGTTTTTTTCGTTCATTCCATTGAAAGTACCAATGACGAATTTCGTATCATGAGTTAATTCTAGTAAATTTTAAATAGCCAATTTATTTCCAATTGCGCTTAACTAGGTGGATTTGACATGCATGGGTGCATCCTAGTCCATGAAATTACCGTGCACAATTGCGATACCTCTATGTGAAATTAAAAATACGAAGAAAACCTGGACTTGTGGGCTTGGAGAAATATCCACTTGAATACTAGGAGATGAACCTCTTGCAGGCGCGCCTTGTGACTTTTTAGGGGCCATCGTAGATGTGATTTCGGCTTCTGGTTTGCCTTCATGGTTTACAAATTTACTCGCCGTGGTTCGCAGCCTTAAGATCTTTACCCGTCTCCCTTGTAGGCGAAGATCTCCTTTGAAGTATGGATCCTTGAAAGAAGTACCGGTTTGCGGAATTGGGCTTATGGAAGGCCTTAGGGTTTGGAGCTTGGGCCTTCTTTTTCTGGGAAAAAGAGGGGGTTCGTGAAAGGGTTTTGTGAAGGGCCTTGCGGGAATGGGGACTTTAAATCTCGGGCTAGGAATGGGCTTGTGGGTGATTGGTGTTAAGGGGGCTTTATAAGCTTCCTCTTCTTCTCTTCAAGGTCCCGGGCTAGGGATGGGCTTGTGGGTGATTGGTGGGAAGGGGGCTTTATAAGCTTCCTCTTCTGCTCTTCAAAGTTCTGGGCTAGGGATGGGCTTGTGGGTGATTGGTGGAAAGGGGGCTTTATAAGCTTCCTCTTATTCTCTTCAAAGTTCCGAGCTAGGGATGTTTTATGGGGGATCTAGTGGGAAGGGGGGCTTAGGGAAGCCCCCTTAGAAGCTTCTAAGAAGCTTCTTACTACTATCAGTGACCACATGGAAGAGAGGAGGGTAATATGTATGACGTGGAAGAGGGATGATGGGGCAGCTATCAGCGCTGTAGGCGGCAGTGTTTGGCTTCACGGAGGCGATGTCTCCAGCGCGGTGTCCTCCCAGTCCTGCAGCACGGCCGCACCGTGTCAACTTCAAGTACTCCTCTTTCTTCACGAATACAGCGCAACCTCTTTGCTTCCCCCTTCCAACCCCCCTCCACTAAGGGGGGTTTTTATAGGCCAAGGGGGGGAGAGGGGACCTCCCCCACGTGGGTTGTGCATGTAGCCCACGACTTCCCTTGTTACCACCTCTCCCGCCTAGCCATCCCCTTCCCTCAGCCACGCGTCGGGTGGGGGGAATTTAGTAAAAAGTATTTTCAATTATTTGCACCTTATCCTCTTAACCTCCTCCCAAGAGGGAGTTTCCCCGTGGTTTATGTGGTTTGTAACCCCGGTCCCGGTTTGCCAATGTGGAGGCCGTGATTCTCACGTGTGGTTTACAGGTTACACTGCCGGTAATTCCAATACTGAGAATAACTTTTGCATGAGTTTCATGCGGTGTGCGGGAAGTCGGTCTAGTAATATTTTTAAGTGGAAATATTACATTCTCTCCCCCTTGGAGGAATCGAGATGTCCTCATCTCGAGATGAACTGGGGATATTATTGGTTGAGAGTGCTTTCATCCATCCAAGTGGTATCCTCCTCGGGATAATCTTTCCACTGGATGAGGCATTCTCTCAAGGTTCTGGATCTCAGTTGTTTCTCCCTAACATCTAAGATCGTGTTAGGCCATAGCTCAAGGACTCCCGGCTAGGCATTACAACTTGTTGGTCATCAAGTACATGGCTAGGATTAGGTACATTTTCTTCAATAGGCTGATATGGAATACATTATGAACCTTAAGGTTCTCAGGGAGTTGCAGTCTATAAGGATTGGGTCCTAGGCACTTGAGGATCTTGTATGGTCCACAATACCTTGGACTTAGCTTCTTGCAATCTCCTAAGGATAGGGAACTCTTCTTTGGGCGTACGCGAATGAAGACCATGTCTCCTTCCTCGAAGGTTCTATCTTGACGTTTCAAATCCGCGCATGCTTTCTGTCTATCCTTGGCGGCTTGGATGTCCTGTCTAATTGACTTCATTTGGTCATCCATCTCTTCCAACATCATCTACCTTGAAGCTTCAACCCTCAAGGTTGGATCTAAGAAGTTTAGGGGACTTCGACAGTCATGCCCATACAATGCTTCGAAAGGGGCCATCTAAATGCTTTGTTGGTAAGAAGCATTGTAGGCTAATTCAACCAAGGGCAAGTATTGAATCCACCTTTTTGGTTCACAACAACAGTGTGCCCTTAGAATATCCTCGATGACTGGATTGAGTCGCTCCATTTGACCATCAGTTTGGGGATGGTAAGCTGTATTAAAATAGATTTGAGTCCCAATGGCTTCAAAGATAGCTCTCTAGAAGTGTGATGTGAAGAGAGAATCATGATCACTAATGATTCTTCTGGGAAACCCATGTAGCTTGAATATCTCCTTGATAAACAACCTTGCAATGTCTGAGGCTTTATAGTTTGTCTTAACAAGAATAAGGTGTGCAACCTTAGTAAGCATATCAACCACAACCATGATGGAGTTGTATCCTCCCTGAACTTGGGGTAGGCCAACAACAAAGTCCATACTGATGAATTCCCATTTCATTTGGGGAATGTCAAGTGGTTGTAACTTTCCTGGCATTTTGACATGTTCGGCCTTAATACGTTGACAAGATGAACACTCAGTGACATATTTGAGAACGTCACCTTTAAGCTCTCCCAATAGTAGCTCATCCTAACTGCATTGAGAGTCTTGGCATAGCCAGGATGTCTTGAGAAAGGGGAATCATGAGCTTCCCAAAGTATCTTCTACTTGAGTGACTGGCTTGCCGGTATACATAATCTCGTTCTATAGTAGATAAGTCCACTATTGATAGAGAATTCATGATACTTAGCCTATAGCTTTTGGTCCTGATCCTTAATAGGGATCTCCCTTAGCATCTTTTGATAGGCTGGATCATGGCATGCTTCTTCTCTAGCTAGCTCAAGTATTGGGTTGTTTGGCATGGATACCTTTGTGGCTAGTGATCCAGCTGTTGATAGATTTTGCAAGATTAGAGAATTAAGGAATGCCTTGCGGACTGAGTGCATCGGCAACTACATTCTCCTTTCCAGGTCAGTATTTGATTTCAAAATCATACTCCTCCAGCACTTCAATCCACCGACGTTGCCTCATGTTAAGCTCGTTCTGGGTAAAGATCCACTTGAGACTTTCATGATCTGTCACTAGAGTAAACTTGTTACCCAACAGGTAGTGTCTCCAAAGCTTTAGAGCATGGATGGTAGCTAACAGTTCTAGATCATGGGTAGCATAATTCTTCTCATGGCTCTTCAGTTTCCTTAAAGAGTATGCTATAGGATGACCTTCTTGCATGAGCACACATCCTAAGGCAAGCGTGCTAGCATCAGTTGCTACTTCAAACTCCTTACTGAGGTCCGAAAGTTTCAGGATAGGTGCTGATACCAAACTTTGCTTTAATATATCAAAGCTAGATTGTTCAGCGATTGACCATACAATGGATGTTTGCTTCTTCAGTAAATCCGTCAGAGGTGCTGCAATCAAAGCATAGTTTTTGATGAAGATCCTATACCATCCTGTCAATCCAAGAAAACTGTGTATTTCTTTGACAATTGTTGGTATTGACCATTTTAGAATATCTCTGACTTTGGCTAGATCCACTGAGATTCCTTTTGCTGATACGATGAATCCCAGATATTCAATCTAACATTTGAAGAATGCATACTTCTTCATCTCAGCATAGAGCTTGTGTGTCCTCATTGTCTCAAGGACAATCCAAAGTTGGGGTCCATGATCTTCTTCCTGTTTAGAATAGACTAAGGTATCATCGAAGAAGACGAGTATGAAGTCATCAAGATATGGCCTAAAGATATCCTGCATTAACCTATTGAAGGTGATAGGTGCATTTTCTCGGGGTGTTCACTATATATATATTCTCTATATAACGTGCATTCATGGCCTATTTATAAATATCCTAATCTGTGAATTTTTCTTCAATAAAACACAAACCCTTTTCTATTCAATATGTAAGTAACACCTTTATATGACACCCTTCTATATGTAAAAAATGTATAAAAATGGTGTTTTAAAACCCCCTTATTTTGAACTCACGTTATATATACATATACTCATGAGTGACCCCCCCCCCCCCCCCCGGAGTGCATTCATCAGCCTGAATGACATGACTAGGAACTCAAAGTGTCCATATCTTGTGTTGGAGGCCATCTTTGGGATATCTTCTTCATTGATCCTTATCTGATAGTAACTAGACGTGAGATCAATCTTGGAGAAAATCTTCGCACCCTGAAGACGATCAAGAAGCTCATCTATTCTAGGAATAGGGTACTTGTTCTTATAGTTGATTTATTCAACCCTCTGTAATCAATACATAGTCGAAGCGTTCCATCTTTCTTCTTCTAGAACAACACTGGAGCTCCCCATGGTGAACTGCTAGGAGAGATGTAGCCCTGATCTAACAGTTGATTGAGTTGCTCCTTCAACTCAATTGCTTCTAGGATGGACATTCTATAAGGCCTCTTTGCAATTGGCACATCTCCTGGCACTAGCTTGATCTCATGATCCACTTCTCTTTGAGGTGGGAGTTCTGTCAGATCTTCAGGAAATACGTCCGCGTACTCCCTTAGCCATGAAGGTTCTTCACTAGACTCCTGCTTCTAATCTAGCTTATTAAGCTTAATCAAGTAGACATATAGTCCCTTTCTAACTCCCTTTATAATCCGAGATGCTTTAGCCAATTGAATTTTTGGCTTTCGAGCCTCTCCTTGAGTGGTAACGAATTTCCCTTCAGAGTTTCGAAAGGAAACTTGGCCCTTTCCACAATGAATGTGGGCATCACTAGGTTTAAGCCAATCCATTCCGAGTAAACACTAATGGATACCTAGGTTCATGACTCTGAATTTTCATCCCAACAAGAATTCCACCTTATCAGTTTGCCTGGTACAAGTGACCTCATGACCATTCGCTAATTCCACAAGCAAGGTAGGTACTTCTACTGTGGCTATTCCTAATCGTCTTGCACAAGCTGGTGAGATAAAGGAATGTGTACTGCCACAATCAATCAAGGTTTTGAAACCTTTACCTTGATAGTCCAATGGTGTCTGAATCACCGAAAACTGGCCATTCGGGCCTTTCTTGTGAAGAGCGACATGGACTGTTGCCCTCTCAAACTCTGCTTCCATGGTCGGGTCTTCTTCTTTGCCTATTTCCATGTTGGCAACTCAGGCGGTTCTTCCTTTGCCTCGGGTGGTGGCTCCCTGGCCACGGGAAGTTCCTTAGAAAGGAGCTTGACGATATCCTCTGCCAAGCTTGGGACATTGCCTTTTGGAATGACCGGGCTCGTTACAGTGGAAGCAACGGAGATTGCGGCCATTACTTTGGGTAAGGACAAAGTTATTGACATTATTGGTCCTTGCTTTCTTTCTTTGTCCCCAGTTTTGACCTTGACTTCTCTTCGCTTGGGGCCTATATGCACCTCTGTTCTGGTCATTATAAGACCAAGTCTTGTTACTTCTTGGCCTAGCTTGCACCTCCTGAATTATAGACGCAGCTTGAATGAGTGCGTCCTGTAGATCTGTTGGGCGCATAGATTCGAGGAGGATATTCACATGTGGATTTAAACCGGCACAAAATTTTGACACCTGCTGTGTCATATCCATTTGTGGTGCATACTTCAGAAGTGAGACGAATTTTGAGTAGTATGCATCAAGAGTGAGACCCAGCTTTTTCAGCTCGTAGAACTCATTCATTTTCTGTATGCGGTACACAGGTGGTAAGTATCTTCCTTGCACAAATTTCTTCAGCTTTTCCTAGGTAACGAATCCTTTCGAGATCCCTTGATCTCTGCACCATTGCTTCCACCAAAGCCTGGCTTCGCCGGTGAGCTTCAACTTGGCGAGTATAGCCTGGTTGGCGGGTGCAATACCGGTCGCTTCAAAGTAATCTTCCATGGACTCTATCCAAATCTCAGCATCTGCTTGGACCATCCTTCCTTTTCCATCAGATTCTGGAGGCTTGATCTGCTTGAGAAGAAACTTCTTCTCCTGGATCACGGCCGTACTTGATGTAGGGGATGAACTGGGAATCTGTACCTGGGGTTGTGCCTAGATAGAGGATTTTTTTAACGTTACAACTCGTTAATCGTTATGATTATACTTCATATCCAATTCAGCTTTCGGTCAAGAAACCTAGCCACTTAACTTTTTATCAATTCTCATAGAAAAGATAAACATTGATAAAAAGAAGTCTTATTTCATTTATATGGGCATAGCCCTTTTGGAAGTACAATATTTCCTGGGATGATAGAGCAACTGTTACATTAGTTTGGGGAGAATAATGTTGTGTTACATTTAGCTATGGGAACTGAATAATAGTACGGTTTCGGGTCATGGATCTTCACGAATCGATAAGTCATCGGAAGATTAGGGTATCCTTTCCTTTGGTACCCATTCTTCTTGTAGTGTCCCAACACCTTGATCCTGTCGGCGGGGATTATGCGGGTCATCTCCTCGTATACATATGAGTTCAGCTCAACACTCCGATCTTCGATATGTAAAGTTGAGTTTACTTGAGCTTCAACAAAAATGAATAGCTTTATGATCTTCAGGTCCTCCAACCACTTGATCCTCTTTAGGTTGGTTCAAAGGTACGCAAACCGGTGGGGTAGCTATGTAGTAGATTCCTAAGTCACCCGTCCACCTCCATTCCACGTACAAAGGCGATGGATTATAAATATGGTCTAGAATCTTCATCATATCGATCCTTTGTCAATAATCCGAGAGGAATGCATCGCGGTCATAAACATGACTCGGAACACTAAGAACCTATTCCATGCTTCATAATTCTGCAAGACAGTATCGAAAGTAAGGAAATGTTCTTAATAGCAACATTTGCTTTACTTCTTCTTATTAAGATTTCTTATAAAAAAAAATCCTTCGTTGGTTTGCTATGATATCAACTGTAACATGTCCACCTATTCCCTTTCAGGACACGTCTTAGCAACCCATCGGAAAGAGAGTCTAGAAAGCTCCGCCCGGCACTCCCATGGAATATTACGGGGTTTGCGATCTAGGACTTTCCGCGTCTGCCATGTAGCGGAAATATTTTGGACGTTCCCACTTAGGACCGACCTGAATTAGGGTTTCCCCTAATGGTCATTTTCCTAAACGGCAATAGCGTCGAACCCCAAGCGAACTACTTTACGCAGAAACGCCAGGGCCGAAGCGGGTTCACGCTACACTTGGTTCAAGGAGAATGGGAAACGAGAGGGATGCAAGGATCGACCTCTCTGCCACCATAAGGCATAGTCCCATTCCATTTCCCTAAAATAGCATAAACTGGGATTTTTTGTAACCTAGACTCTAGGTCAGCGCCCTTGCTATTCATTTCCTTTGAGAAGATGTCCTTGTTGTCCATTACGTTTGAGAAAAGTTTCTGGCCAATCGGGACCACCCATCTGTAGGACGGACCCATGGCCACATCCACCGCACTTTCCTCAAGGTTGCTTTAGTTGTCTAATTACCTACCACATTTAGTTGGACATGCATCAAGCAACTTCCTTAATTAGCCCATTAGATACTGGTTCCTTCACGTAATCTTAGCACTTGACATAAAAAAACAATGTCAAACAAGTTCCTTTTCAACAGGTTATCATATTTATCTTTGGAATACATTCATAAAGTTCAGTCCACAGGCTAATAACACCATATTGGAAAATATGGAAATTTCCCACAAGTTTGGAACATGTAGTCAAATCTTTGGATTTATCATAACTTGAACACTATAACTCCAAATCAAGCACTCTATAGCTCAATAGATTCCATATTTCAAGTGCTTTCCAATGATAGGTTACATCATATGGTTTTGAGAAACTTATGGGCATGTTATCCGGGTGCCACCTTTTTAGTATTCAAAAAATGAGAATTGGGAGATTCCTAAACTCACTAATGTTGTGTTTAATCCATAATCAGCCCGAAGGCTATCGAGCAATCCACAGGTATTACTAATCCAAGATTCCGCCCGTAGACTAGTATGCAGGCCTCGAGATCCAATCCCGAGTCACGTTGGCCTCTTGTGCAGGGCCCGGAAGGCAAGGGATTTCCTGCCAGAGCCCCCCTGGTACCCAAGCATCCTCCTGCTCCAAGTCGCACCCAACGGAGAGACCTCACGCAGTGGGTTTGGTCCACGTTCCCGGGGCGGCTAACAGTCGGGGGTAACTGAGGCTGCCTCTCCCTTCAAGCCTTCAACCTGAAGCATTAAATATATTTCCAACCTTTAGTTCCTTAAGCAAACAATGCAAACAATGCTTTCTAAACTGTTACAAGCACAATCAATTCCAGTGGTCGTTTATTTGGCCAACTGTAATGCATCCAGTATTCGATCCGGGATCCATTGCGACTTGGCAAGATTCTCAAGGGTTTGTTTGTTAACCCTTTTGTCCTTGGGTTAGGGCCATACCCTATTAACCCAACTTCACCAATACCATAGGTTTCATACATTAACAATAAATCCTGGCGACCATGTCACTCTAAATTGTCAACTGATCTTTTGCTTCCAAAAGCACATACCTAATTCCCCTTAACTTGGCAAATTTCTCACAAGAAAGGTGTTATAACAGGATAACTATTCATCCTCTTGCAAGTTAAACTTGCGCAAAAACTTGCCAACCTCATTCCAAGGAATGGCAACTCTTCCTTGTGACCAAACCACAAGACTATGCGACGTTGCAACTTGTTGCACAAGTGTTGCATTTATTCCATGGGATCATTTTGCCCATCGAACGGTATTTTCCAATCATAGAATCATGATTGGATAAGAAGCAGGGTTTAGGGTGTCATCTTACCCAACCCATTCCTAATTGCACTAGGCCGACAACGTTATGTCCTAGGGATTCCAACTCAATCCGAGTTTCATCATTTGAAGAGTGGTCCTTAGGGTAGAAAGCCTAGATTGTTTCTTGCAAGAGCGTCCAATTGTCCCTACATTCCGTGAATGTGGGTAGGACCTTTGGGTATGAGGGTTTCGACTTGGCAACAAGTGCAAAACTAAGCCGAGTCTTTATCGTGCTAAAACCTAGTTAGCACTTGGGGTATTTATCGTATCGATTGAACCATCCTATGCGAATTCCTTACGGTTTAGTAGATCCAATTTACTTGTCTTGCGACAAGGATGAACCATTCCTAGAGATGTTAACTTGATCTAGAAGGGGAAAACTAGTTGCATTACGATACAAATTCTCGTAAGCACACGATTCATTGCCTCTACGTAGGATTAGATTCACAATCCCTAACTTTTCTTGTTAAGACCAAAGCGCATGTTAAATTTTAGCATAACTTCCATTGATCCTACTAGGACATGCATTCACGATTCATGCCACTAAGCTTTTAAGATTTTATGCTTAAATGAACCATGCAGCCTTTCCCTAACTACATCTCTTGATGAATGAAATTCTTCGTACGATGAATGTGCATTATGCAATCTTTTCCTAACTACTACGTACTTAAATGAGATTCATGCCAATTTAAGCTAGAGTTAACCTATTTCACGCAACCCTTAGAATCTTTTCCATGCTTTGCTATTTCCTACGGTTGATAACAACTTCCTTAATGAATCATTACGAGAAGATTTGTCTAAAAATGCGACATGCGATTTAATCTTTCCATGCCTAATCAAAGGTGTACTACAATAATTTCGACCTTGTAATGATAGTCATTAGTTGTTCTAGACTCCTCACTTTGCAATGCTCAAAAGGCAACTTGCTAATAAGGTCCTAAAATGCATAGACACCTTATGTTTTTTTCGTTCATTCCATTGAAAGTACAAATGACCAATTTCATATCATGAGTTAATTCTAGTAAATTCTAAATAGCCAATTTATTTCCAATTGCGCTTAACTAGGTGGATTTGACATGCATGGGTGCATCCTAGTCCATGAAATGACCGTGCATAATTGTGATACCTCTATGTGAAATTAAAAATACGAAGAAAACCTGGACTTGTGGGCTTGGGGAAATGTCCACATGAATACTAGGAGATGAACCTCTTGCAGGCGCGCCTTGTGACTTTTTAGGGGCCATCGTAGACGTGATTTCGGCTTCTGGTTTGCCTTTGGGGTTTACGAATTTACTCACCTTGGTTCGCAGCCTTAAGATCTTTTCCTGTCTCCCTCATACACGGAGATCCCCTTTGAAGTATGGATCCTTGAAAGAAGTACCGGCTTGCGAAATTCGGCTTATAGAAGGCCTTAGGTTTTGGAGCTTGGGCCTTCTTTTTTTCGGAAAAAAAGGGGGTTCACGAAAGGGTTCTTGTGAAGGGCCTTGTAGGATTGGGGACTTTAAATCCCATGCTAGGAATGGGCTTGTGGGTGATTGGTGGGAAGGGGGCTTTATAAGCTTCCTCTTCTTCTCATCAAGGTTCCGGGCTAGGGATGGGCTTGTGGGTGATTGGTGGAAAGGGGGCTCTATAAGCTTCCTCTTCTTCTCTTCAAAGTTCTGGGCTAGGGATGGGCTTGTGGGTGATTGGTGGGAAGGGGGCTTTATAAGCTTCCTCTTCTTCTCTTCAAAGTTCCGGGCTAGGGATGGTTTTATGGGGGATCTAGTGGGAAGGGGGGCTTATGGAAAACCCCTTAGAAGCGTCTAAGAAGCTTCTTACTAATATCAGAGACCATGTGGAAGAGAAGAGGGTAATAAGTACGACGTGGAAGAGGGATGATGGGGCGGTTGTCAGCGCTGCAGGTGGCAACGTTTGGCTTTACGGCGGTGATGTCTCCAGCGCGGCGTCCTCCCAGTCTTGTAGCACGGCCGCACAGCGTCAACTTCAAGTCCTCCTCTTCCTTCACGAATACATTGTAACCTCTCTACTTCCTCCTTCCAACCCCCCCCCCCCCCCCCCCCCCCCACTACGGGGGGTTTTTATAGGCCAAGGGGGGGAGAGGGGACCTCCCCCATGTGGCCTGTATATGCAGCGCACGACTCCCCCTTGTTACCACCTCTCCCACCTAGGCATCCCCTTCCCTCAGTCACGCATCAGCTGGGGGGAAATTTAGTAAAAAAAAATTGCAATTATTTGCACCTTATCCTCTTAACCTCCTCCCAAGAGGAAGTTTTCCTGCAGTTTATACAGTTTTGAGCCCCGGTCCTGGTTTGCCAATGCGGGGGCCTTGATTCTCGCGTGCGGTTTACAGGTTACACTGCCAGTAATTCCAATACTGAGAATAACTTTTGCATGAGTTTCACGCAGTGTGCGAGAAGCCGGTCTAGTAATATTTTTAAGTGGAAATATTACAAGTAGTCCCATTGAGAGAGGTTGGATTTAAAGGCTAAAGTGAATGAGAGGAAGTAGGGATTCGAGCAAGCAAGAAACTAGTAAGAAGTTCTTCCATTCTTCCATTCTTCCACTCCTTCTCTTGGATAGTGCTTGTGGAGGCATTAAAAGCAGCCTAGAAACACCATATTAGAGAATTTGGAAAATTTTCAAGTCTCAGTTTCAAATAAATATTAAATATTTGATCACGTTGTTACGTGAGCAGTGATCGAGAGTAAGCCTCACTCACAACCCGATAACGATATATTAAGGAGTGCCGGTTAGGATAATTGACTTTTTTGATGAACAACACATACACGAAAAAGTTTAAATTTTTGCAAACACCACACAAGCCACACACAAAACCCAATGATAACAATGCCTCTTATAGGTCAAAAACAACGAAAACACAATCCAGATAGAGCATCACAGACACTTCTTGCAAAATTCAAAAGCTCAAACTTCGAAAACAAAACCAATTGTACTAAATTCTCTTACCTTGAAAAAACCTTGAGCCGACACTTTGACTCTATAACATCCGAGTTCTCGATCAATTTGATCAATACGTCAAGACTCCACCCTTGTACATGCAACCCTCCACTCTCCTCACTCACGCTACAAATCTTTTGCAAGGAAGAAGGCAAGGCCCTTTGCACCTCTCTCTCCCCCTAGTCTTATAGAGTTTTTCCAAATTCACGTGTGTGTTTAGGCTTTTAGAAAAGCCTAAGTATTTTTAATGTGTTCTTGCTTCACCTTAACACCTAAACGCTTTGCAAAAATCCAAAGCCTAAATTTAAGGCTTTGTATCAATTATATAGCCTTAAAGCTATTTTTCTTTAGTACGTTTTGTAAACGGCACCTTGCATCGTCAGTGACCGCCAAATCTCCGTGTCCTCGAAAAATGTCGTTGAATTTCTGCGTCAACCAGAATCTGATGCTGCCGTCTTTGCTTGCGTTTTAAAACGCCGTCACCTCAGGTCGCCATCAACGGTCCGCATTCTGCAAAATGTCGATTCTTCAGCGTAATTTAATGCGCCCGCCGCGAACTGCTGCTAGGCATTCTCTCCCAGTTTGTCAATCCGACCTTTCTAAAGGCTCTGTATCATCGGATTCATATTCGACAGTCTCTCCACCACCACCTCAACTTTTCTAGCATTTTGTACCATTCATAAGCGATTTAACCATAATGTTCTTTGCTCCGGTCCTCAGCCTGGATCACCATGAAGTCCTTCTTTATCCCTTGTAGACGGCTTTCCTAGTTATGCCAACCTTCATACCCATCTATACTACATTATTATTTGAGCTACAGGTTCGGGAAAGTGTCGAACCACCACAGTGCTCCCAAACCTGGCTCCCAAACCAATCCAAAGTGACCATTAATGTCACATGATTGGGAGCAGAATGGAACGTGGTCTCCTTCCACCACCTTCTCTTCTTCTCTCACTCTCACTCTCATTCTCACTTTCACTCTCACTCAGGTGTAAGCATCAGGCAAGAGGTCAGTCCTCTCTCTCTCTCTCTCTCTCTCTCAGCATTTTTGTGTTCGTTCTCTCTCTCTCTCTCTCTCTCTCTCTCTCTCTCTCACACACACTCACATTGATGTGCTTCTTTGGAGTATTCTGGAGTATGTGGACTCTGGAGTATCTCTGCACCTGTCAGCGTCAACTCCACACATGTGGAGTGCTTGAGTGTCGTCACCACTGCCAGTCCAGCAGCTCGATAGCAGCCCAGTCGCCCGATAGACGTCAGAGAGTCTCTCTCTCTCTCTGACGTATGTGCCAGTCGCAGCGTCGATCTGACATGCTTCCTTCCTCTCTACACCAGTCGCCAGTTGCCCGGTAGACATGCCAGTCGCAGCATGCCAGTCGACGTGTCGCCCAGTAGTCGCCAGTCGCAGCCAATCGCCAATAGTCGCCCAACAGTCTCTCTCTGACGGACATGAAAGAGAGAGAGAAGCGCGACTCTCTGACGGACGTCAGAGAGAGAGAGAAGCGTGTTTACTCTCTCTCTCTCTCTCTGTCTGACGTGTCGTCGTCGTGACATGTCAGACATAGAGAGAGAGTAAACGCGCTTCTCTCTCTCTCTCTGACGTCCGTCAGAGAGAGACTCTCTGACGTGTCGTAACGCATCAGAGAGAGAGAGAGTAAAGGCGCTTCTCTCTCTCTCTGACATGTCAGATGATACATCAGAGAGAGAGAGAAGCGCCTTTACTTCTCTCTCTGTCTCTAAAGTGTGGTAGAGAGAGAATTATTCTCTCTCTCTCTCATCCTGTGGTCACAGATGCTGCGCTTGCAGTCACATGGCTTTTTGATGATGCGCCTGCGATCACACGCTCACTGCTTTTCGATCCAAGCTCGCTGCTCCGTCAGAGAGAGAGAGAGAGAGAGAGAGAGATAGAGAGAGAGAAGCGTGTTGAGTTACTTTAGATTAGATTGTGTGTTAGTTTTGATTGTTTAGTTCATTTAGTTAGTTTGTTTATTTAGTTTATTTAGTTAGTTTTGGTAATTTATTTAGATAGTTAGTAGTTACTTTAGATTAGATTGTGTGTTAGTTACTTTAGATATGTGATTAGTTTAGGGTTAGTTAATCATTTAGTTAGTTTTGGTAATTTATTTAGTTATTTAATTAGTTTTGGTAATTTATTTAGTTAGTTAGCTGTAGTTACTTTAGATTTAGTAGTTACTTTAGATATGTGTTAGTTACTTTAGATATGTGATTAGTTAGTTTATTTATTTAGTTATTTAGTTAGTTTTGATTGTTTAGTTCATTTAGTTAGTTTGTTTATTTAATTAGTCATTTAGTTTATTTAGTTATTTAGTTAGTTTTGGTAATTTATTTAGTTAGTTAGTAGTTTGGTAATTTATTTAGTTTAGGGTTAGTTTGTTTTTTTGTTTTAGTTTATATATGTTTGTTGTTTTAGTTTTAGTTTGGAGAGAGAGAGAGAGAGAGAGAGAGAGAGAGAGAGAGAGAGAGAGAGAGAGAGGTTAGTTTTGATTGTTTAGTTCGTTTAGTTAGTTTATTTAATTAGTCATTAGTTATTTAGTTATTTTATTTAGTTAGTTTATTTAGTTAGTTTTGATTGTTTAGTTCGTTTAGTTAGTTTATTTAATTAGTCATGTAGTTTATTTAGTTACTTTATTTAGTTATTTAGTTAGTTTTGGTAATTTGTTTAGTTAGTTGGTTAGTTTTGGTAATTTAATTTGTTAGTTAGTAGTTTGGTAATTTATTTGGTAATTTATTTAGTTTAGGGTTAGTTTTTTTTTAAAGTTTTAGTTTTAGTTTTAGTTTTGGAGAGAGAGAGAGAGAGAGAGAGAGAGAGAGAACAAGAGGTTGGTTTGCTTGGTATGGTTTAATTTATTGGTATTTTGGTTTATTTTGGCTTATTTTGTGCAGTTTGTTTGTGAGGATTGGTATTTCAGGTCGGTGATCTCTCTCTCTCAGTTAGTTAGTTAAATAGGTTGTTAGTTAGTTTGGTTAGATTTGTGGTTAGTTAGTTTAGTTAGTTATTTAGTTATTTAGTTATTTAGTTATTTATTTAGTTTTGATTGTTTAGTTATTTTATTTAGTTATTTAGTTAGTTTTGGTAATTTATTTAGTTAGTTAGTTAGTTTTGGTAATTTATTTAGTTAGTTAGTAGTTTGGTAATTTATTTGGTAATTTATTTAGTTTAGGGTTAGTTTGTTTTTTGTTTTAGTTTATATATGTTTGTTGTTTTAGTTTTAGTTTGGGGAGAGAGAAAGAGAGAGAGAGAGAGAGAGAGAGAGAGAGAGAGAGAGAGAGGTTAGTTTTGATTGTTTAGTTCGTTTAGTTAGTCTATTTAATTAGTCATTAGTTATTTAGTTAGTTTATTTAGTTAGTTTTGATTGTTTAGTTCGTTTAGTTAGTTTATTTAATTAGTCATTTAGTTTATTTAGTTATTTTATTTAGTTAAATAGTAAGTAGTAGTTACTTTAGATCATGTGTTAGTTACTTGAGAGAGAGAGAGAGAGAGAGAGAGAGAGTGTGTGTGTGTGTGTGTGTGTGTGTGTGTGAGTGAGAGTGAGAGAGTTTGGTTTTGGTTGTTTGTGGTTAGTTAGTTTAGTTAGTTTATTTACTTATTTTATATAGTTATTTAGTTAGTTTTGGTTGTTATTTTATTTAGTTAATTTATTTTGTTAGTTGATTAGATAAGTTAAATTGTAAGTTAGTAGTTACTTTAGATTGTGTGTTAGTTACTTTAAATATAGTTTAGGGTTAGTAATGTAGTAGTTATTTTAGATATAGTTTAGGGTTAGTTTGCTTTTTTGGTTTAGTTTATATATGTGTTGGTTTAGTTTATTTATTGGTATTTTGGTTTATTTTGTACAGTTTGTTTGTGATGATTGCTATTTCAGGTCGGTGATCTCTCTCTCTCTCAGGTTTAAATAGTAAGTTAGTTAGTTAAATATAGTAAGTTAGTTAGTTAAATAGGTTCTTAGTTAGTTTAGTTAGATTTGTGGTTAGTTAGTTTTGGTTGTTTATTTAGTTTATTTAGTTTATTTTATTTAGTTACTTTATTTAGTTACTTTATTAGTTACTTTATTTAGTTTAGTTAGTTTATTCAGTTAGTTGATTAGATAAGTTAGTTACATTATTATTTAACACACAATCTAAAGTTTAGGGTTAGTTTAGTTAGTTTACTTAGTTATAGTTTAGGGTTAGTAAGGTAGTAGTTACTTTAGGTATAGTTTATGTAAAATATTACACGGCGCAGCGAACAGAATCTGAGAAAGAGATAGAGAGTACACAACAGATAAGAGGAGAATCAATAAAATTCTTTAACTCCAAACAACTGATACAAAGATGGCTCTGTCCACCCGTGCGCTTCCACTGTGTGAAGCTTAGATGGCGATCTAGACAGAAGATAGGTGAAGAGCTTAAGGCTAGCTGGAACAATAACTCTGACTGGGTGAAAGATGAGTGTGAGATGGCTGCGAAGGGGTTTAGCTTTTATAGCCCGCGAAGGTCGTTAGGTCGGCCTGCTGACCGACCTACCATATGAGCCTCCACTAGTCGGCCAGGGAATATTCCAGGGAATATTCCCTTTACCATCGGGCCGGGGGCGCTGCCCCCGGACCCCCGCCAGGGGGGCCGCTGGCCCCCCTGGGACCCCCCAGCCAGGGGCCGCTTCCGCGGCCCCCGGACCCCACAATAGGGGCCCCTTTTAACTCCCTTACCACGCAACTCAATGCAATGTGCCTTGAGTTGCTACCAGCTTAACCACTCCATCTAACCCAAAGATTAGACCCACAACAGTCACCTTTTTGCCATCCGGTCACATAGACCTCATCTGATATACAAGTCAGGACTCAACCAATGTCCGGGCTCACATTTGGCTTCTCCTCATAATGGGGGCCTTACAACTTTGAGCACCATGGATCATTGGTAGCACCTAATGAGGGTGGGGCATTGATCATATCTAACAGTTTAGGGTTAGTTTGTTTTTTGGTTTTAGTTTATATATGTGTTAGTTACTTGAGAGAGAGAGAGAGAGAGAGAGAGAGAGAGAGACACACACACACACACACACACACACACACAGAGTTTAGTTTTAGTTGTTTATGGTTAGTTAGTTTAGTTAGTTATTTTATATAGATATTTAGTTAGTTTTGGTTGTTTAGTTAGTTTAGTTATTTTATCTATCCCTCAAGGCTAACGCGTCTTTTTGTCCAGTATGGAGACTTCTACAGCAAATAAGAATATGTCTGTAGAAGATGTTATACAGTGCACTTCTAACGTGCAAATGAATGCACGCAAAATAAAGGAGGCCACGAGGAAAAAGGTTGTTCGTCGTGCACTTAAGCATGTTGCTGGGCATGATAGCTCCGTTGGTTCCTTAAGGTTTATTCGTCGCTTGGATGGGATTGAAAAGCAAGTGAAGACACTATTTCGGCGTCAAAAAGCTTCGATTTCAATTTCTGAGAACATTGGTGATCATCTACAGAGGATTGAGAGAATGTTGGGCGAGAAATATGAAGGGCACCTTGCTGATGCAGTAACGATACAGGGCGAGTTAGAAGAGATCAAGGGTTATATAGGTGACATTTATGAACATATCCAGAAAAATTGGTGGCCACGTGCTAGATCTTCCAACGATCAAGAAGAGAAGTTGAAAGATATTATTGATAGTGCAGGTCGTATAGACGATGGAGTATGTGAGCTGATTGCACACAAGAATGAGAGCTTAATTGCACCAGAGAACATTGCTCTTGATGTGCAACTTACTTCTTTGAAAGTTTATCTGAATAGATTTTCAGCAATGTTAACGCAAATGAATCGCTGTGCAGGCTCATCTTCTGGCACTGGAGATCATTGCCCTTAATATGCACTAGAGAACAGTGCATATTTGAATAGTGGTTCACGATAGGTTTTTGGTAATATTAACCAGTGCTTCTTTGTCGTGGTTTTCTTGGTATATGTAATTCTTGCAAGACTTCTTAAATGAATTGTTTGATGAAAATCTTCATTTTGAAACACATCGTATGTGTCTTTTAAACCATTTTATCTGGCCCTCTTTTTCTCTATTTCTCTATGTTTCTCTCTCGATTACTAAGCAATTTGGCTAATGTACTTTTGTAACTTATATTGGATTAGATACATAGAATGATTGTAGCTTTGATATGTTGCGACGTTTTGTATAGTTTGTCTCCCTCACTCCTCTCTCTCTCTCTTTCTCTCATACTTAGATGGCTTATGTGTTCTTTCATGCATTTAGGGTTTGTGGTTGTGAATGTGAGTTGGTAAGCTACTGTGTGTCCTATGGGATTGACACCAATAAGTATTTCAAGATTGGGGACACCTTTCTATATAGGAGATGTTCTTTTCTCTCAAGATAGTGCAGATGTACATGAATGAAGATCCATTGGTAGGGCCTTTAGGCAATGCGTGGTTGGAACTTGGTGAGTGCCATGTGTACATGATAGTACTCATGTGTAGCGTACATATAAGTATTTAGGGTTTGTGGTTGCAAATGTGAGTTGGTAAGTTATTGTGTGTCCTGTGGGATTGGCACCAATAAGTATTTCGAGACTGGGAATACCTTCATGTATAGGACATGTTCTTTACTCTCAAGAAGATTGTGCGGATGTACTTGGTGAGTGCCATGTGTGCACGATAGCACTCATGCATAGTGTACATATATTGTTTCGTGCATTTAGGTTTTGTAGTTGTGAATGTGTCTATCACTTATGTCTTGACGTTTGGTGTAGCCATGGAACAAAGCGAAGCCATAGGAGATATTCCCGACGTAGTGCTTTCGACTCCATTGAATGTAGTGGATTCAATTGAATTAAACAAAATGGCTACGACATCATCTCTTCGACGCTTGCCAGCTTGGGTTCATTCGCATGGGTATGGAAGATAGTTTTGTTAATTGTGATTGCATCAAAGTGCTGCTATTTATATTTTTGGAGATGATTGTTTATATGTTTCATTGCAGCCACGTATGGGCTCTAATAGAATGAATGTGCGAAAAATGAAAGAGGTGGCAAGGGGACAAGAGATGCATGTTGCTAAATGTACAAGAGCTGCAAAGATTCGAAGAAACACAAGGGCTACTTGGGTGCTTCGGACTTTAAAAAACTTGAGGCCAAGATGAATGAGTTGATGGAAATGCAGACAAGTTTATGTACGCGTGTTGATAGTGCTCTTGCCATGTACTCAATGGAGTTACAAGAACAGGCTAAAGGTATGTATGGTGTTGTGTGCGAGACAAAGCACACGCAGGGTGTTCTCCAGCAAGTGTCGACTGATCTGGGTGGTGAAGTAAGGGCACTTTCAGCAATTATTTCTGAGACAAGCTTATTAATGAATCTGCTGGTGAATGATATGTGGGCTTTGGTTTGGGGGCTTGGAGATGACCATGAACTTGTGATCTGCCAGAGGGGTTGTCGATTGCCGTTCTTGCAGTTTCAAATGAATGTTAGTAGGTTTAATGCTTTGTTGCAACAATTGAGCCATCAGATGAACGGCCGCATCTAAGGAGACTATGTGTATGTGTTGCGCAAGGATCTCTTTGTATAATGCAAAAATTACTTAGGTTGGAACTTATAGGTTCAGACTATGTTGCATATTTTAAAGTGCATAGGCTAGCACTTTTTATGATAATATTTGCTTCTTTTTTGTAAAGCCTACGTGGAAAGTGCTAAGATGTGTAAGACTTTTGATATAACAAAGTGTATTTGAGTAAAATGTATTGAGTGTGTATGACGTGATGTATCTTTCTTGATATTTACATGGAGCACATTTGATAGTCCAATGATGGTTGGTATATTTAGATTTGATATATTGTGTGCATCGAATGTACGCAATACATTTAGTTTAGAAATCAAACCATGCCTTTGATAAAGTATAATCATAGTCGTTTCTGCAGTTGCATGTTTACTTTCTTTTGTTAATTAATTAAAATAACCATTAATTATGCATGTGTTTATTACCAAGGTTACTTCTATCTTAGCAACCTGGCTCTCTCTCTCTCTCTCTCTTTCTCTCTCTCTCTCTCTCTCTCTCTCTCTCTAATGGGCGGGCGCAGTATCTTTTTAGGTAGATACATTGACTGGGTTGTACTGGTCTTGATATTTAAATATTAAATGTGTGTATACGTTGATAATAGGTTTTGTGGCCAATTGATCAATATGGGGTGTTCGCATCGAGCAACTGGCAGAGACCATGTGTTGCGTGTTCGTAGGGGCATGCTTACTTCCACGAGGTATGAGCAACGACAGGTTACTAGACTCAGGGCTCGAAAAGGAATTTTAGATTGTGGTAGATCCATTCAAAGAGACATTGAAAACTTGACGTTCCATGAGGAGATTCTAAATGGTCATCGTGAACTAGGCCAACCACAGTTTGGTATAGATGTGGCTAATGTTTTGCCATCACTGGATAGAACCATTAGGGGATTTCAAGCCCTGCGACAGTTTGGTGTGGATTTGACAAATGCTTTGCCATCAGTGGGTGGTTGCAATGGTCTTAATCATGTGACTTTCGAGTCACATATTAATAATGCTTCAATGTCTAAGTGCCAACATGGGGGAAATCTTAGTGGAGTGGTTTGTGAGAGTGTGTCTCGCCGTGTTGAATTTGTAAATGGGGATAATGAGCCAGTTGAACAGCATGTTGGTTTAGATTTTGGAAATCACCACAATGTAGAAAATTACGTGGGGCTAATGAGTCACGTGTTCATAATATTGCTGTTTTTGATCCCCAAAGTGGTGGATTGTGTAATATTCCGAGACACACACGTGAACTGTCTCAAATAAAAAAGAAATTGGATTAATGAAAAAAAAATTTCCCCCTTATCCCCCCAGCCGACTGACGAGCTGGAGGGGGAGGGAAATAGAATGGCCAACAAAGCTCCTTACTGGAGCTTCCTCATCGCGGATCGCCATGGAGTCGACACGTAGGGAGGGAGGATCCCCCTCCCCTCCCCTATTTAAATCGAGGGGGACGTCGTGAGGAGGGGAGGGTCCTCCCATGGTGAAGGAGACGAAGCTGAGAAAAACAGTCGGGGACACTGGGCATCGTGAGGGGCTAAGGCGCTACCGAGGTGCATAAGGGGAGGTCGTCGCATGCTAAAATTGCCTTGCCCACCTGTGCATCCTGGGTACTGTCACCGCTACCATAAGGTGGGAAGCCAGAGACGACCGTGAGGGAGAGAGCCGACACTATGGTGCTCGCCGACACGCTGATGCTGCCGAGGAGCAGCTGCTCACGCCGCCGAATTTCTACTCGATGCCACTGTTGAGAGTGAGAGGAGGAGTGGAGGCGCTGATCGTGGTCGTGAAAGAGGAGAATCCGGTGCTACTGTGAAGACGCCCAACTGCCATCTGTTGCCGCCACCAGCACATAGTCAATTCCCCCACGTGGCCCCATAAGCTTTAGAAGCTTCTTGGGGGAAGCTTCTAAGGGGGCTTCATAAGCCCCCTTTCCCCCCCTCATAAAAGGTTTAACCCTTAGGCTCCCTTTCTTATAAGCCTTTAAGATTACCCCCCTGGAATTTCCCCCTTAGGGCCCTATAAGCCTTTTTCCCCCCAAATTCTCCCTACTATTCCTCCCCCCTGTGATTTAACCTTTAAGCCCTTTCTTACGGGCTTCAAAAACCCTTTCACCCCCTTCATGTGCCTTACAAAACCCTTTTTATTACCCCCCGTGTTTTAACCCTTTTCATCCCCCTCATAAATCTTTTATTTCCACAAATCCCTAAACTTTTTCTTAATCCCCCATATCCCCATTATTATCAAAATCCAAATCATCATCATGGCCTCGGATGATATCCCGTAAGGAAAAAGGTAGCCCGTGAGATAAAGGATAGGGAGTGAAAAGAAGGAGTGAAGGAGGAAGAGTGGGAAAAAAATAAAAGATAGGGAAGGAAAGTAGAGGATAAGGTAGTGAAGTAAAATATAAGGAAGGGAAGTAGGGAGGAGTGAAGGAAAAAAGGGAGTAGTGAAGTAGAGGGTGAGGAAAAGATAAAGAAGAGTAAGAAAGGAGTAAAAGAGTTAGAAAGAGAAGGAATAGAGGAAGGGCAAGGAAGGAGAATAAGCACCTTCTATTCCTTTACCCCAAGTCAAAGTCCTCCAAGGGTTCCTGTGGTTGCAAAACCACACTCACCCATAAACTTTTTTTTTCCAAAGAAACGGTGGAATTCCAGAAGAAAGAGAAAAAGACTATCTCACATTCGAACTACGATGCCGCCCAAGAAAGTCCAAGGTGTAGCTGCGGGAGGGTCATCTCCCGGTATCCATGTGGATATCTCACCCCAAAACTAGGTTTTTCTTCTTGGCTTTAATCGGTTTTAAGTCGATCATGCAAAGAGAAATTGTTAGGGATAGGATATATTTGTCCGAGTTATTTGTAATAAAGAAGTTTAGCTTATTTGAATGAATGATAATGAATAGAACTTAGTTTCCTTCGAGGCGTCAAGCATTATAAATTACGAGCGAGATTATCCATTTACTATAATAGTATATTTTAGTTAAATCCTAAAGGTGTAGAAATTATATCTTGCACCATTAGTCTTATTCCTTTCGCAACGAATCATTGTAAATGGTTAAATTCATGAAAGGTTTCTTTCGATGCTCAAATTACTAGGAAGATATCTTTGCTAATTGCACATCTTAGCAAGGCAAATGTTGTTATGGCATGAGTTCGTCAGTAAGGAAAACGGAAGTTAAAATTAAACTGTATTGACTGGAAAATAATTTGTCACAAGGATAGAAAAACCGTGACAAGACGATTAATATTACCTCCCAAAAATTATCCAAACCAATCTAAACATAGAAATATTTATACCCTAAGAACTTGACTATTTTCCTTATTGTAGGGTCAAACAAATTCGTAAAGATAAAGAACTAGGGCTGTCCCCGAGATCCTTAAAAAGAAACCCTAGGCCATCATACGACAGCTTAAAAGATCTAAAACGGATTATTCCATTACAGGACTTGCGTAGCAAGTACGAAATCATTTAGTCTTGTGATTGATTCACAAGGTGAAAGAGTAAAAACCCTCATCAAGGATGGCAGATCCCTACGCAAGTTATCTTGCAAAAGGACGTAATTTTGGATATCCTTCTAAATAAGGAAAGTTATAAACCTGAAACTAGCATATCTAAGGAACTTTAGGGTTGACCAAGTTGGGTTAATAAGGTATGCCCTACACCGGAATGTAAAAGATCTTGCTAATTTACAAGAAACCTTGGGAACGAGTGCTGATACACTCAAAAGGAAAGAACACTTCCTTAGCAGTTTGCCAAACAACTCGGTTGATTAACGGAAATGTTTGTGCTTGCTAGAGATTTTAGGGCTCTATTTGAATTATGAATTACAAATTAAATGAGTACCTATACTTCAGGTTAAAGGCCTGAAGGGAGAGGCAGGTTCAGTTACCCCCGACTGCCTGCCTGACCCTAACCAAGGGGGTTGTTGACCGCGCCGGGAACGTGGACCGAACCCACTGCGAGAGGTCTCTCCGTTGAGTTCTACTTGGAGCAGGAGGACGCTTGGGTGCCAGTGGGGGCTCTGGCCGTAAATCCCTTGCCTTCCGGGTCCTGCACAAGAGGCTAACGTGACTGGGGATTGGATCTCAAGGCCCGCATACTAGTTTATGGACGGAAGCTTGAAATAGTGATCCTTGGGGATTAGTGGATAGCCTTCGGGCGGATTATGGACAAGCCTACGGGCGGAACTCCTTGTATTTCAAAGATAAAATGATGAAATGTAAAGAAAGAACTTGCTTGATATTGTTTTTCTATGTCACGTGATAAGGTTATGTGAAGGAACCAGTGCTTAACGGGATTAATTAAAGAAGCTGATTGTTATATGTCAAATTAATGTGTTATATAATTACATAACTAAAACAAACCGAGGAAAGTGCGGAGGATGGGCCATGGGTGGGTGGTCCCAGTTAGCCGGGAAGTTTTCTCAAAAATCTCGATGAACAGCGGGATGATCATCATCATCAAAACCAATAACGAGAACGATGACCTAGAGTTACGTCTTACTCGATTTACGCTGTTTTAGGGGAATGAAATGGGACTATGCCTTATGGCAGAGAGGTTGAGCCTTGCATCCCTCTCGTTTCCCATTCTCCTTGAACCAAGTGCAGCGTGAATCCGCTTCGGACCTGGCGTTTCTGTGTAAAGTAGTTCGCTCGGGTCTGACGCTAGTCACTGTTAGCTAATGACCAATCAGGAAAACCCTAATTCCGATCGATCCTAAGTGGGAACGGCCAGGATACTTCCGCTACGTGGCAGACGCAGGAAGACCTAGAACGCAAAACCCATAACATTCCATGGGAGTGCCGGGCGGAGTTTTCTAGACATCCTTTCCGATGGACTGCTAAGACGTCTCCTGGATGATACTAGGGGACACGTTACAGTTGGTATCAGAGCCAGGTTAACAACGGAATTGTTTTTATGGGATCTCAATAAAATGAAGTAAAGAAATTGCTGCTATCCAAACATTTCCTTACCTTCAATGCTGTCTTGCAGAGTTATGAGGCGTGGAACAAATTTTTGGTATTTCGGGTCATGTTTATGACTGCAATGCATTCTCCGCTTTATAGACAAAGAATTGGGATGATGAACATCCTGGAGCAGATTTATAATCCATCACCTTTATATATAGAACGAAGATGGACGGGGTCTTCAGGAATCTACTATATACCCGCCCATCGGTTTGCTTATCTACAGACCAACCTAAAGAGGATCAAGTGGTTGGAAGACTTGAAAGTCGTGAAGCTGTTCATTTTTGTGGAAGCTCATGTAAATTCGACTTTACATATTCAAGGTCGGAGGGTTAAAATGAACTCATATGTATATGAGGAAGTAACCCGTGTAATCCCAGCCGACAGGATTAAAGTGTTGGGCCGCCATGAGAAGTATGGATTCCAACGGAAAGGGTATCCTGAACTTCCAATGAATTATCGATTCCTAAAGATCCATGACCCAAAACCCTACTATTACACAGTTCCTGTAGACAAATGCAATACAACGTTGTTCTCCCCAAACTGAATGTAATGATTGGCTTATCATCACACGAAATGTTGTATTCAAAAAGGCTATGCCCATGTAATACAAATAAATACTTCTTCTTATCAATATCTGGCTGTGCATAAGAGTTGTTAAAAAATAACGTTAAGAAAACTTTTATCCAGACACAACCCCAGGTACAGGTTCCAAATTCGCCTCCTACATCAAATACTGTTGTGACCCAGGAGAAGAAGTTCCTCCTCAAGCAGATAAAGCCACCCGAGTTTGACGGGAGAGGCAGATTCGTCCAGGCTGATGCTGAAATTTGGATTGAATCCATGGAGGATTACTTTGAAGCAGCTGGTACTGCACCTACCAATCAGGCCATGCTCGCCAAGTTAAAACTCACCGGCGAAGCCAGACTTTGGTGGAAGCAATGGTGCAAGGATCAAGGGACTTCAGAGGGGTCCATTACCTGGGAGAAGTTGAAGAAAGCCATGCAGGGAAGATATTTGCCACCTGCATATCGTACGCAGAAAATGAATGAGTTCTACGAGCTAAAACAGCTAGGACTCACTCTTGACGCATACTACTCTGTATTCGTCTCACTTTTAAAGTATGCGCCACAGATGGACATGATGCAGCAAGTGTCCAAATTTTGTGCGGGCCTAAATCCACCCGTAAATACCCGTCTCGAATCTATGCGTCCATCAGATCTTCAGGATGCACTCATTCGAGTGGCGCCTATAATTTAGGAGGTGCAAGCTAGACCAAGGGGTAACAAAACTTGGTCCTATAGTGACCCGAACAGAGGAGCATTCAGACCTCAAATGAAGAGAGTTCAAGGTCACAATCAGGGACAAAGGAAGAAAGCAAGGATAAATAACGTCAACAACTTTGTTCCTACTCAAAGTAACGACCGAAACCTCCGTTGTTTCCACTGCAACGAACCTGGTCACTTCAAGAGGCAATGTCTCAAGCTCAGCGGAGGACATCGTCAAACGCCTTTCCAAGGTGCAGGCCGCGGTTAAGGAGCCGCCACCTGTGGAAGAGGAAGAACTGCCTGCATTGCCAATAGGCAAAGATGCGAAGAAGAAGAAGAGGAAGATCCGAATATGGAAGCAGAATTCGAAAGAGCGACAGTCCATGCCGCTTTACACAAGAAAGGGCCGAATCGCCAGTTTTTAGTAATTCAAACACCGTCGGACTATCAAGGTAAAGGTTTCAAAACCTTGATTGATTGTGGCAGTACACATTCCTTTATCTCACCAGCATGTGCAAAAAGTTTAGGAATAACCACAGTAGAAGCACCTACCTTGCTTGTGGAATTGGCAAACGGTCGTGAGGTAACTTGTACCAGGCAAATTGCTAAGGTGGAATTCTTTCTGGGAGGAAAGAAGACTTCAGTCAAATTCAGAGTCATGAATTTAGATATCCATGAGTGTCTACTCGGGATGGATTGGCTTAAGCCCAAGGACGCCCACATCCACTGTGGAAAGGGTCAAGTTTCCTTTCGAAACTCTGAAAGGGAATTTGTCACAACTCAAGGTGAGGCAGGAGTGCCAAGAATCCAATCAGCCAAAGTATCTCGGATCATAAAAGGAGTCAGAAAAGGATTACCCGTTTACCTGATCAAACTCAACAAGTTAGATCAAAAGCAAGAGTCTCATGAAGGACCTTCTTGGCTAAAGGAATACGCTGACGTATTCCCTGAGGAATTGATTGAACTTCTGCCTCAAAGAGAAGTAGATCATGAGATTAGGCTAGTACCTGGAGCTACACCAATTTCAAAGAGACCTTATAGAATGTCCATACCGGAGGCAATTGAGTTGAAGGAACAACTCAAGCAACTGTTAGATCAAGGCTACATTTGGCCTAGCAACTCATCGTGGGGAGCTCCAGTACTATTCCAGAAAAAGAAAGATGGGACACTTTAACTATGTATTGATTACCGAGGGTTGAATCAATCAACAGTCAAGAACAAGTATCCTATTCCTAGAAGAGATGAGCTTCTTGATCGTCTTCAAGGTGCAAAGATCTTCTCCAAGATTGATCTCAGGTCAAGTTACTATCAGATAAGGATCAAGGAAGAAGATATTCCAAAGACGGCCTTCAATACAAGATATGGGCACTTTGAGTTCCTGGTTATGTCATTCGGGCTTACAAATGCACCTGCCACCTTCAATAGATTAATGCAAGATATCTTTAGACCATATCTTGATGACTTCGTGCTTGTCTTTTTTGATGACACTTTAGTCTATTCTAAACAGGAAGAAGATCACGAACCTCAACTTTGGATTGTCCTTGAGACAATGAGGTCTCATAAGCTGTATGCAAAAATGAAGAAGTGTGCATTCTTCAAGCGTCAGATTGAATATCTGGGATTCATAGTATCATTAGAAGGAATATCAGTAGACCCAGCCAAGGTCAGAGATGTGCTTGAATGGCCAATACCAGTATCTGTCAAAGAAATACGCAGCTATCTTGGATTGACAGGATGGTATAGGGTGTTCATCAAAAACTATGCTTTGATTGCAGCACCTCTTACAGACTTATTAAAGAAGCAGACTTTCATTACGTGGTCAACTTCCGAACAAAATAGCTTCGACAAATTGAAGCAAATTTTGGTATCAGCACCTATTCTAAAACTTCCTGACCTCAATAAGGAGTTCGAAGTAGTAACTGATGCTAGCATTCTGGCCTTGGGGTGTGTTCTTATGCAGGAAGGTCATCCAGTGGTATACTCTTCAAGGAAATTGAAGAGTCATGAAAAGAATTATGCCACGCATGATCTGGAATTACTAGCTGTCATCCATGCTCTAAAGCTTTCGAGACACTACCTGTTGGGTAACAAGTTTACTCTAGTAACCGATCATAAGAGTCTCAAATGGATTTTTACCCAAAACGAGCTCAACATGAGACAACGTCGGTGGATTGAAGTAGTGGAGGAATATGATTTTGAAATCAAGTACGGACCAGGGAAGGAGAATGTAGTTTCCGATGCACTCAGTCGCAAGGCATTCCTAAATTCCCTAATCTTGCAGAATCCATCAACGGCCAGATCTCTGGCTACAAAAGTATCCATACCAAACAACCCTATACTTGAACTAGCTAGAGAGGAAGCATGCCAAGATTTGGCCTACCAAACAATGATAAAGGAAATATCTGCCAACGAGCAGAATCAGAGGTTGCAAGCTAAGTATCAGGAATTTTGCATTGATAATGGACTTGTCTACTACAGAACAAGGCTGTGTATACCAGCAAGCCAGTCACTTAAGCAGAAGATATTATGGGAAGCTCATGATTCTCCTTTCGCAGGACATACTGGCTATGCTAGGACTCTTAATGCAGTTAGGAAGAGCTATCATTGGGAGAGGCTTAAAGGTGACATTCTCAAGTATGTCACTAAGTGTTTGTCTTGCCAACGTATCAAAGCCGAACATGTCATGATACCAGGGAAACTGCAACCGCTTGACATTCCTGGGAATTCATCAGTATGGATTTTGTTGTGGGCCTACCCCAAGTCCAAGGAGGATACAATTCCATTATGGTTGTGGTTGACATGCTTACCAAGGTTGCACACCTAATTCCAGTAAAGACAAACTATAAAGCCTCCGACATTGCAAGATTGTTTATCAAGGAGATATTCAAGCTACATGGCTTACCCAGAAGAATCATTAGTGACCGAGATTCTCTCTTCACATCACACTTCTGGAGAGCTATCTTTGAAGCTATTGGGACTCAACTCTGTTTTAGCATCGCCTACCATCCCCAAACGGATGGCCAAACAGAGCGAGTAAATCAAATCATCGAAGATATGCTTAGGGCATACTGCTGTCGAGAGCCGAAGAGGTGGATTCAATACTTGCCATTAGTTGAATTTGCCTACAATGCTTCTTACCAACAGAGCATTCAGATGACCCCTTTTCAAGTATTATATGGTCATGATTGCAGAAGTCCCCTAAATTTTTCTGATCCAACACTAAGAGTTGAAGCGTCAAGATAGATGTTGGAAGACATGGATGATCAAATCAAGTCAACAAGACAAGACATACAAGCAGCCAAGGATAGACAAAAGGCATACGTAGATTTGAAACGTCAAGATAGAGTCTTCAAAGAAGCAGACATGGTCTTCATTCGTGTACGCCCTAAAAAGAGTTCTCTATCCCTAGGAGAATGCAAGAAGCTAAGTCCAAGGTATTGTGGGCATTACAAAATCCTCAAATGCCTAGGACCCAATGCTTATAGATTGCAACTCCCTTAGAACCTAAAGGTTCACAATGTATTCCATATCAGCCTCTCAAAAAAATATGTACCCAACCCTAATCATGTACTTGATGACCAACAAATTGTAATGCCTAGTCAAGGAGTCCTTGAACTAAGGCCGGATAGAATCTTAGATGCTAGGGAGAGACAGTTAAGATCTAGAACCCTTAGAGAATGCCTCGTCCAGTGGAAAGATTATCCCGAAGAGGATGCCACTTGGATAGATGAAAGCTCTCTCAACCATCAAATCTTGAGATGAGGACATCTCGATTCCTCCAAGGGGGAGAGAATGTAATATTCCAAGACACACGCGTGAACTGTCTCAAATAAAAAAAAATTTGGATTAATGAAAAAAAAAATTTCCCCCTTATCCCCCTAGCCGACTGACGAGCTGGAGGGGGAGGGAAATAGAATGGCCAGCAAAGCTCCTTGCTGGAGCTTCCTCATTGCGGATCGCCATGGAGTCGACAGGTAGAGAGGGAGGATCCCCCTCCCCTCCCCTATTTAAATCGAGGGGGACATCGTGAGGAGGGGAGGGTCCTCCCATGGTGAAGGAGACGAAGCTAAGAAAAACAGTCGGGGACGCTGGGCATCGTGAGGGGCTGAGGCACTGCTGAGGTGCATAAAGGGAAGATCGTCGCATGCTGAAATTGCCTTGCCCACCCGTGCATCCTAGGTACCATCGCTGCTGCCATAAGATGAGAAGCCAGAGACGACCGTGAGGGAGAGAGCTGACACTCTGGTGCTTGCCGACAAACTGATGCTGCCGAGGAGCAGCTGCTCACGCCGCCAAATTTCTACTCGATGCCATCGTTGAGAGTGAGAGGAGGAGTGGAGGCGCTGATCGTGGTTGTGAAAGAGGAGAATCCGGTGCTGCCGTGAAGACGCCCAACTGCCATCTGTTGCCGCCACCAGCCCCCTATAGTCAATTCCCCCACGTGGCCCTAGAAGCTTTAGAAGCTTCTAAGGGGGCTTCATAAGCCCCCTTTCCCCCCCTCATAAAAGGTTTAACCCTTAGGCTCCCTTTCTTATAAGCCTTTAAGATTACCCCCCTGGAATTTCCCCCTTACGGCCCTATAAGCCTTTTTCCCCCCAAATTCTCCCTACTATTCCTCCCCCCTATGATTTAACCTTTAAGCCCTTTCTTACGGGCTTCAAAAACCCTTTCACCCCCTTCATGTGCCTTACAAAATCCTTTTTATTACCCCCCGTGTTTTAACCCTTTTAACCCTTTTCATCCCCCTCATAACTCTTTTATTTCCACAAACCCCTAAACTTTTTCTTAATCCCCCATATCCCCATTATTATCAAAATCCAAATCATCATCATGGTCTTGGATGATATCCCGTAAGGAAAAAGGTAGCCCGTGAGATAAAAGATAGGGAGGGAAAGTAAAGGGAGTGAAAAGAAGGAGTGAAGGAGGAAGAGTGGGAAAAAAATAAAAGATAGGGAAGGAAAGTAGAGGATAAGGAAGTGAAGTAAAATATAAGGAAGGGAAGTAGGGAGGAGTGAAGGAAAAAAGGGAGTAGTGAAGTAGAGGGTGAGGAAAAGATAAAGAAGAGTAAGAAAGGAGTAAAAGAGTTAGAAAGAGAAGGAATAGAGGAAGGGCAAGGAAGGAGAATAAGCGCCTTCTATTCCTTTACCCCAAGTCAAAGTCCTCCAAGGGTTCCTGTGGTTGCAAAACCACACTCACCCATAAACTTTTTTTTCCCAAAGAAACGGTGGAATTCCAGAAGAAAGAGAAAAAGGCTATCTCACATTCGAACTACGATGCCGCCCAAGAAAGTCCAAGGTGTAGTTGCGAGAGGGTCACCTCCCGGTATCCATGTGGATATCTCACCCCAAAACCAGGTTTTTCTTCTTGGCTTTAATTCGGTTTTAAGTCGATCATGCAAAGAGAAATTGTTAGGGATAGGATATATTTGTCCGAGTTATTTGTAATAAAGAAGTTTAGCTTATTTGAATGAATGATAATGAATAGAACTTAGTTTCCTTCGAGGCGTCAAGCATTATAAATTACGAGCGAGATTATCCATTTACTATAATAGTATATTTTAGTTAAATCCTAAAGGTGTAGAAGTTATATCTTGCACCATTAGTCTTATTCGTTTCGCAACGAATCATTGTAAATGGTTAAATTCATGAAAGGTTTCTTTCGATGCTCAAATTACTAGGAAGATATCTTTGCTAATTGCACATCTTAGCAAGGCCAATGTTGTTATTTGGCATGAGTTCGTCAGTAAGGAAAACGGAAGTTAAAATTAAACTGTATTGACTGGAAAATAATTTGTCACAAGGATAGAAAAACCGTGACAAGACGATTAATATTACCTCCCAAAAATTATCCAAACCAATCTAAACATAGAAATATTCATACCCTAAGAACTTGACTATTTTCCTTATTGTAGGGTCAAACAAATTCGTAAAGATAAAGAACTAGGGCTGTCCCCGAGATCCTTAAAAAGAAACCCTAGGCCATCATACGACAGCTTAAAAGATCTAAAACGGATTATTCCATTACAGGACTTGCGCAGCAAGTACAAAATCATTTAGTCTTGTGATTGATTCACAAGGTGAAAGAGTAAAAACCCTCATCAAGGATGGCAGATCCCTACGCAAGTTATCTTGCAAAAGGACGTAATTTTGGATATCCTTCTAAATAAGAAAAGTTGTAAACCTGAAAGTAGCATATCTAAGGAACTTTAGGGTTGACCAAGTTGGGTTAATAAGGTATGCCCTACACCGGAATGTAAAAGATCTTGCCAATTTACAAGACACCTTGGGAACGAGTGCTGATACACTCAAAAGGAAAGAAAACTTCCTTAGCAATTTGCCAAACAACTCGGTTGATTAACGGAAATGTTTGTGCTTGCTAGAGATTTTAGGGCTCTATTTGAATTATGAATTACAAATTAAATGAGTACCTATACTTCAGGTTAAAGGCCTGAAGGGAGAGGCAGGTTCAGTTACCCCCGACTGCCTGCCTGACCCTAACCAAGGGGGTTGTTGACCGCACCCAGAACGTGGACCGAACCCGCTGCGAGAGGTCTCTTCGTTGAGTTCTACTTGGAGCAGGAGGACGCTTGGGTGCCTGGGGGGCTCTGGCCGTAAATCCCTTGCCTTTCGGGTCTTACACAAGAGGCTAACGTGACTCGGGATTGGATCTCGAGGCCCGCATACTAGTTTACGGACGGAAGCTTGGAATAGTGATCCCTGGGGATTACTGGATAGCCTTCGGGCGGATTATGGACAAGCCTACGGACGGGACTCCTTGTATTTCAAAGATAAAATGATGAAATGTAAAGAAAGAACTTGCTTGATATTGTTTTTCTATGTCACATGATAAGGTTACGTGAAGGAACCAATGCTTAACGGGATTAATTAAAGAAGATGATTATTATATGTCAAATTAATGTGTTAGATAATTACATAACTAAAACAAATTAAAGAAAGTGCGGAGGATGGGCCATGGGTCCGTGCTACGGTTGGGTGGTCCCAGTTAGCCGGGAAGTTTTCTCAAAAATTTCGATGAACAGCGGGATGATCATCATCATCAAAACGAATAACGAGAACGATGACCTAGAGTTACGTCTTACCCGATTTACGCTGTTTTAGGGGAACGGAATGGGACTATGCCTTATGGTAGAGAGGTTGAGCCTTGCATCCCTCTCGTTTCTCATTCTCCTTGAACCAAGTGCAACGTGAATCCGCTTCGGACCTGGCGTTTCTGCGTAAAGTAGTTCGCTCGGGTCTGACGCTAGCCGCTGTTAGCTAATGACCAATCAGGAAAACCCTAATTCGGATCGATCCTAAGTGGGAACGGCCAGGATACTTCCACTACGTGGCAGACGTGGGAAGACCTAGAACGCAAAACCCGTAACATTCCATGGGAGTGCCGGACGGAGTTTTCTAGACATCCTTTCCGATGGACTTCTAAGATGTATCCTGGATGATACTAGGGGATACGTTACAGATTGTGCTCCATTTTAAATGCTTTGCCTGCAACGGATGTTCACCCAGCAATGTCAACACTACTATTTCAAGAGCCGGATGTGCATTCCATGGGGAGTCTTTGTGTGATGTGTGAAAGGTGTTTAGCTAAGTTGTGGAGATGCGAGACTCGGGTTCAAGGGTCGATTTTGTTTGGAAGACACTGTTGTCGAAATGGAAAAGTAATGTTGCCACCATTGCAACATCCACCATACCCATTGCATGATTTGTTGCATGGTATACACCCTCAGAGTAGGATATTTAAAAACAACATACAAGCATACAACAGTGCTCTTGCATTTGTATCACTCGGAGCTAATGTTGACGAGCTACATGTTATCAGGAATGGTTACACCTTTAGAGTGCATGGCTCTGTTTATCACCGTATAGGTACTTTGCTTCCTGATGTACAGCATCAAGAAAGGCTAAGATTTGCACAACTGTATGTTTATGATACCGAGCATGAGTTGCTTAATAGGCTGGGAGTTATGCATGATTTATTACCAAACTTGCTAGGGGAGCTTCAATGTATGATGCATCAACACAATATATATGCACGTGCTTTTAGGTTAGTGGGTTTGCAATTGCAAAATAATCCTGTGCAGGAACTAAGAATGACTATTTTTGGTATTCAAAGAACCAGTAAACAATACTCTACTCCTGCAGCAACTGAGGTTGCAGCTATCATGCCAGGGCAGGGTGACGAGGGTACTCTTGATCGTCGGGATATTCATGTTTACACTCAGGGTGGTCGATGTGTTTCTATTTCAAACTTGCATAGAGCATATATGCCAATGCTATATGTCCTCCTTTTTCCTATGGGGGATGATAGTTGGCATGTAAAGGTTCCCTACAGTAATGTTAGTGTTCCTGTTAACATATATGAATTGTCCAATAAAAATTGTGTTACCTAGATGCAATTTTATGCATTTCGTCTTCAAGTGCGTGAAGATACTGAGGTGTGCATATTGCGTGCTGGTCAACTATTGCAGCAATTTATTGTTGATGCTTATTGTAGTATAGAGCAATGCAGGTTAGCTTGGTGTCACCAGAATCAATCACTATTACGATCAGAGGCCTACAAAGGCTTGGCAGACATGGTGGGGGCAAACGATAATGGGACAATGCCGATTGTTGGTGCCTCTGTTGGCAAGAGGATAGTTTTACCGTCATCGTTCACAGGTGGACAAAGGCACATGTATCAATTATATCAGGATGCCATGGCTATAGTGCGATGTAAGGGAAAACCTGACCTTTTTATAACAATGACATGCAATCCAAAGTGGTTGGAGATAACTAATGCTTTATTGCATGGGCAAAGTGCTTATGACCGTCCGGATTTGACTGCTCGCGTGTTTCATAAAAAGCATGCTGATTTAATGTATACGTTGTTGCAGAAGGATCTCTTTGGGAAGGTTGCTGGCTACGTTACTGTGATTAAATTCCAAAAGAGGGGGCTACCACATTCTCATACTTTGCTAATTTTAGAGTCGTCTTTCAAACCTTCTGAAGCATGTCACTATGATAGACTTCTTTGTGCTGAGTTACCCAATAGAGTTAAGTTTCCAGCCTTATTTGAGACAATTTCAAAGTGCAACATTCATGGCCCTTGCGGAGGATTGAACCCTAAGAGTCCCTGTATGGACAAGGGTAGATGTACTAAAGATTACGCGCGAAAATTAGTGGGCATGACAACAGTTGATAGTTCTAGCTATCCCATTTATCGAAGATGAGATGATGGAAACTCTGTGATCATAAATGGTAATGTTATTGATAATCGATGGATTATTCCATATAATCCATTCTTGAGTAAAAAATACAATGCCCACATAAATGTGGAGGTCTGCTCGACAATCCATCGATTTTCAATAACATTTTCTGTGAAGTATTTGTATAAGTATGTGTACAAGGGGCATGATCGTGCAACCATCAAATTTTCAATAAATGTGAAGTATTTGTATAAGTATGTGTACAAGGGGCATGATCGTGCAACCATCAAATTTTCTGTTGGGGTTGATTCAGTCCGGAATGGTGGCGATGCTCACGAGGTGGATGAGATACAAAGTTATTTGGATGCACGATATGTTTCTGCCTCTGAGGCGTGTTGGCGGATCTATGATTATGCATTTCACGATGAAAAGCCTGATATACAACGTTTGCAGGTACACTTACCTGGTGAGAACTATGTGGTGTTTCGGGATACAGATAGTATACCAGATGTTGTGCAGAATGAAGACCTCCAGAAAACTACTCTTACTGAATGGTTTGTGTGCAACCGCACTCATCCAGAGGCTAGGACTATTCGCTATCAAGACTTTCCAGTGTATTGGGTGTGGAATGCACGACATAAGATGTGGACTAGAAGGAAGCGTGGGAATACATGTGGTCGGACATATTTTGTGGCGCCTACCTGTGGTGAGCTCTATTATTTGCGGATGCTTTTAATAGAGTGTCGGGGATGTACTTCTTTTGAAGATTTACGTACTGTTGATAGCGTGATTTGTGATACTTTTAGGGATGCTTGCATTGCAAGGGGCATGTTGGAGAGCGATGATGAATATGTTGTGTGTTTGGAAGAAGATGCCTCTGTGCAAACTGGTGCTCAACTTTGAGCTTTATTTGTTGCAATTTTGGTCTTTTGTGAGCCAGCTCGGCCTAGCCATCTATGGGAAATATTTTTGGTGCCAATGGTAGAGGATATCATGTATAGATTGTAGCTACAGCACCTGAACGCCTCTCTCGGTGTTCTGCAGCATGAGGCATCTAACATGGCTTTGTTGCATCTGCAAGACCTTTTACGTCATGTAGGACGAAGACTTTGTGATTTTGATGGGTTGCCTGAACCTCATCAACCAAAATCACAACTGCATGCTAACCCTCTTTTGCAAGATGAATATGCATACAACATATCAGAACAACATAGGGTTTCTGAATCCATGGAGGGAATGTTGAATGAAGGACAAAGAATTGCCTTTGGTGCAGTCGTGGATGCTATTGATACAGATACTGGGGATGTATTCTTTTTGGATGGTCCTGGTGGGTCTGGGAAGACTTTTCTATACAAATATTTACTTGCGAAGGTGCGCAGTGGTGGTCACATAGCATTGGCAACAGCATCATGTGGCATTGCTGCCTTGCTTTTGCTAGGTGGTCATACAGCTCACTCACGGTTTAAAATCCCAGTAGAATTAAATAATCGATCCACTTGCAATATTCCTGTTCAAAGTGACCTTGCTCGGTTATTGAGACAAACAAGCCTTATTTTGTGGGATGAGGCTCCTATGACCCATCGATATGCTTTCGAAGCGGTTGATAGAACTCTAAGAGATGTTATGAGCTGTGATAAGCCATTTGGTGGAAAAGTTTTTTTGTTTGGGGGGGATTTTAGACAAGTCTTGGCGGTTGTGGTAAAGGGAACACGTGAGGATATTGTTAATGCTGCATTGTGTTACTCTGATTTGTGGTGTTACATAAGGGTGCTACGGCTATCTGGCAATATGCGAGTGTCGACAGCTGGTAGTGTGGTGGACAATGGGTTCATCTGTTGGATTCAAGGAATAGGGGATGGAGTGGGTGTTACCGAAAGTTGTGATAAGTTGTGTGTCCCACCTGGCATGATATTAAAAGGGCACTCTATCGAAACGCTGATTGATAGTGTCTACAGTGACGTGTCCAATGTGGGTGACTACACGTCATATTTTAGTGAGCGAGCTATACTTGCCTCGCGGAATACAGAGGTGGCTACTTTGAATGATCATGCATTGCAACTAATGCCAGGGGAGGTCAGGCAGTATTATAGTGCAGATTCAATTGCAGAGACTGACGACTCATTTTTGTACTCTGTTGAGTATTTAAATACATTGGACCTTGGAGGTGGATTTCCTCCTCATTTATTGCTGCTGAAGATAAATGCACCTATTATTCTTCTTAGAAACCTAAATCCAGGAAGGGGTATGTGTAATGGTACGCGATTAATATGTAGAGCTTTTAATAGGAAAGTGATAGATGCTCAGATAATAACAGGGGCAAATGCGGGCGAACGAGTTTTTATTCCCCAGATTACTTTTGTTTCGAATGTTACACATTTTCCATTTACTATGAAGTGGAGACAGTTTCCCATTCGGTTGGCATTCACTATGACAATCAACAAGTCACAGGGGTAGACTTTGTTCATCGTTGGGCTTTATCTAAAGGCACCAGTATTTACACATTGTCAGCTGTATGTTGCATTTTCAAGGGTAAAATCTTCGCATGGTGTGAAAGTGCTATTGGGTGAAGAGGATGGGGGTATGACCACAAACATTGTATACAAGGATGTCCTCTGAAAGGTGCAGTAATGTACATTACTTTCTTTGCGGAGATGTAGTTATTGACGACCATGTAGGGACATTGGTTTTGCGTATATGTGAATTACTCTCTGTTGCTTTCTTTGTGGAGATACAGTTATTGATGACCATGCGGGGACATTGGTTTTGCATATGTGTGAATTGCTCTCTATGCCCTGTTTGGTTGGCATATACTCTTGGAAATATAAATTTTTCATATTTTACTATTCATTTAACTTTTGCAGATGCCTACCCTAGAGTGGCACTATTACCCAGCTTCTGACTATCAAAAGGAGCTGCAATACACATTACTCACTATAGCTCCTGATGATATTATAAGAAGGACACTTGAAAGGGTCATCGAGCATTTATATGATGATGTTAATATTGACATCAAGCTCCCATTTTTTATTGAAGTTGTACATTGTGGATACACACAATGTTTTCGGGTGCATATGTACGAGGTTGACCATAAGAAGAGATTTAAATGCTCCCATACTGATAAGATACCGAGGCATTGGTTCAAGTATGGATTCAAAGATTTGGGTTGTTTTGTGACGCTGCATCAACGTTTGTTAGTACCTACGGAGTGGTTCACAAATGTTCGACCAGGTATTATTATTGTTGGGATGGAATGATCTTTGTTAGTTGTTCCATGTACTTATATTGTAATTTTTGTTCTATGCAGGTGGCGAAGAGAGAGGTAGGACCGTTGCATCGCCCATGCGATTACCAATGGAAACAATGGGATCGTTCCCTGCTTCACCTTCACATATTTTACTAAAGGAGGAAGATTTTGTTAATGATTCCTCGAAGAAAAGGAAGATTTCTTTCCATTAGGTGTCTTCGAGACATTGTCTTTTTTTGTAGGCATCGGCCATTTGCCTATGGTACTTGGAAACACGTCGGTGCCTTATGCTTGGCCTTTGTGGCTTCATTTTGACTAGGTCTCTTATAGAAATTATTTTGTGGTGCTTGGTCTTTGCCTCAATTATGACCCGCTTTAGTGTAACATTGTTGTTCCACATACTTATATCGTTGCATTGCCCATGCGATTACCATTGGAAACTATGGAATCATTCCCAGCTTCGCCTTCTCATGTTTTTCTCAACGAGGAAGATTTTGTTAATGATTACTCAAAAAGCTTTGTTTCTATTAGGCATCTTCGAGACATTGTCTTTTTTTGTTGGCATCGGCCATTTGCTTATGGTGTTTAAAAACACTTGTGTACCTTATACTTGGCCTTTGTGGCTTCGTTTTCAATATTACATTGTTGTTTCTAATTATCGCGCGTGCAAGCATATGATTGCTTACATTGATGTCGAGAGGAATGTTTGTAAGTATGGTGCATTGAAGAGATTGTTTCTATGTCTGGCATTTTGTGTTACATTGGTTTTAAATTACTTTTAGTTTTAAGTTTGGTGTGTGTGTGAGACAGAGAGAGAATTGGAGAGAGAGAGTGTGTGTGTGTGTATGTGTGTGAGTGATTGAGTGAGTGTGGATACAGATAGGGGAGGTGTAAATGGGATGGGAGATAGAGGGATTGTGAGTAGAGGAGAGTAAAGCATGTGATGTTTTTGTGATAGCATTATCCACTGTGCGAAAGGGAAGCACGGCAGCTTCACTTCCCTCGCTTCGCAGCAGCGAAGTTGCCGCGAAGCGGGATAACATTCCTTGCGCGCGAAGCGCGCCAGGAACGCTAGTTTATATTATTATGCTCCGATGCCTGAAGCACTATGGAGCCTCTCTAATCCTATGAGCCATGCGGTGCGGTATAGTATTTGCACAACATAGGAATGGATAATACTGCATCTCGCATATATGTTTTTGCAGAGTGTATCCCATCCCAAACAGCAGCTTGCTTTATGACATTCCTGACAAGGAATCGCATCACAATGATTTCTGGTATGACCTCTCCCATAACTCATTGACGGGTATTGGTTTCTAGAATTCCTTATTATGTTTTGTATCTTTCGATATGATGCCTCGATTCACCAATAGTATAAGCTTTTCGATATGATACATGTGTTTATGCATCATATAAAATGCAAACATAGTTTCTTGATTATTTAAGATCCTTATCCTCACCTCTCAACACTCATCAAGAAATCTTCATACTCCTCTCCACCTACCCAAAATCTCAATGCCACTTAAAAAGAATGATGGTCCTCAAAATGTTGACAAGGAAAACAATGCATCTCATAACTAGCACATCATCCTTCACAACCCTCAAACTCACCCAACCACCTTACCCACTCAACCAAAGGTTCCTAACTTAGTGGAGATGAATTTCTTGAGTGAGCTTCCTCTTATGTGTATGGTATGTGTTTGGCAAAACAACTCAAGAAAGTCTCCCACCACACTATTTGTGATATGGTATCAGAGTAGTATAACTAAGAGAGGCTCATTTTGAAGGATAAAGTGAAGGAGAAGAATCAAGGATCCTAGCAAGCAAGCAAAGGGTAAGGGGTTCTTCCACTTTTTCACTCTTTCTCTTAGATAGTACTTGTGGAGACATCAAAAGCAAGGAAAAGAAAAAATCTTAGATTTCTCTAAGATTTTATGTATAAGCAGAGCATTCTATATTCAAACTAAGTCAATCAAGACCTATGTACTACCTTTTTTGCCATTTGAGATCATTTTGGGCCTTGTTTTAGACCCACAAGATTGTGAACAATAATTGAAGGATATACTTCAATTCTATTTGGGTCAATCTAGAGTGGATGAACAAGTTATGGATTTTGAATCGATAAGTTTTGAGGTGTTTGCCAAGAATCAAACACAAGTTTTATCTATAAACAGTTACTGATCACATGAAATATTAAGCAATCAATGAAAGAGGCGGCTTATTGTGTTGTTGTGCACTCATTGTAAAGCTTGCATAAGACTTACTTATGGTTTTGTATTGATTTTTTGATAATGGTGAAGAATATTGAGAATCCTGTCATTGAAAAACTAAACAAGAATAACTACCCATCATAGAAGTTTCATGTGACAAACTTATTGGAAAAGACCTCTATGAGTTTGTTTCAGTTGAAGAAAAGAAGCAAGCGCTATGTAATCCTATGACTATAGAACAATTGAAAGTGTGAAAAGAGTTGAATGCAAAAGATAAAAAGATAATGTATTGGCACCTATAGTTATTGATAATACTATGTTGCAACATATCACAAATGCAAAAATGTCACATGCATCTTAGACAAATTTTTAGAACATATTTTGAGTAAATACAATGATATGTAAGATTCAACTCATGCAAGGGTTGAATATTTTGAACAAAGAAAATATGTTCATAAATGAGTATTTTTTGAATGTGAGAAGCATTGTAGATGCCTTAGCAGCTATTGATGCAATGCCTCATGATGATGATTTTTTTTAATCTACCTTGGATGGCCTTAATACTGAGAAGACTTAAAATTTATTTTGTCACTTTTGTGTATGTATGGAAGTTGTTTCTAGTTTTTTGATGAGTTTTCCTCTCATGATCATTGAAGAGATCAATATGCAAGGTGAATCATCTGAAAGAAGTGGTGAATAGGTCCAAAATTTTTACTCAAGTTTAAGAGGAGAATATGGAAAATCCTCTTCAAGAAGCCGTGGCATGGAACGTACTCATGATAACTAGCAAAATATGGTAAATTAGTAGTTCGGTGAGATATAAGTTTCAATAGGCCATAGAAATTATAGAGATAAGGGGTGTTTTAGAGGAAGAAGGGGATAGGAGAATAAAGGTTCTAGAAATTCTAGTACTATTCATCATTATTATGGCAAAACAAATAATATTGTAGCCTAACATTATGCTAAGGTGTGATTATCCATAGTGATAAGTTACAACAAGGAAACTATGCATCATTTTCACGACACAATGAAGACATAAATGAGCATCTCTTTGTTATGCATCATATGATGAATGCTATTACAAAAAAGGGGACACATGATAATGTCTAGTATGTTGATCTGGTATATCTAATCATATGACCAGCCATGTTGAATGATTTAAAGAGATGCAATATTTACAAAATCTAGGTTATGTGCAGATGGATGATGATTTATGCCACCCAATTTCACACTTTGAAAATTTTTCCTTGTCCTTGCACTACAACAAAAAGACTCCATAGACACGCTTGTAGACACAATATTTGAATTGTGAAAAAAAATGTCGGGCGTGTTTATTAACGCGTCTATTTCCGCGTCTACAAAATCGCGTCTAAAAGTGCGCTTATGATCAGAGTTACACGCACACTTAGACGCGCCTATAGACGCGCGTATAAACGTGCTACATAAATATATAATCATATTTATAAAAAAGTGGATATATTTATATTGTGTGTCTATACACGCGTGTATCTACACGTCTAAAACCGTGTTTACTCTGAAAGTTTTTTATGAGAATAGACGCGCATTTATCCTGTAATTTAGACGCGTTGATAGACTCGCAAAACAGATCTGAAAAAAAAACCAGAGTTTTTTTCCCCCCATCAACATCAAATTGTATGCTTAGGGAAAACAAAGAAAGATTATTTCGAAGATTGGATACTAAAAACAAAACAATGTATGTAGCACACGAAATTTCATATATATAGATGAAACGTTTTTACATTATGAGTTCTAGTGCTTGTGACGTCATGGTCGCAAGCACTAGCTGAAAGCAATACATATCAAAAATGAAAATTACAAGCCAAGGGGAGGCATGCATGCATGGGTCTCCTCTATATCTCCTCAGAAGTGGCATCACCATCGCTACCACCACTACTGCCTTTGCTGCTGCCGTTGCCGCTACCGCTACTGCTAATCCCCCCTTCGCTATCCTCAAGTGCATTTGGGTTCGCCTACACAAAGGATTAAGGTATATAAATACCATTACAAACAATAAATTAGAGTTATCTATACTTTTCATGTAAAAAATAAAACATACCTCTTCTGGTGGTGGAATCCTCATGGCACAATTATATTTCTCCTCCATGATGAGTCCCTCCTCGTAGAAATGCTGCCAAGTGGACGCCCGGTTATGACCTCGATGGTAGCCTACCTCTCTAGGAGTAGGCATCCTACCAACGATATGGAACTACAAAACAATTTGAATATACAACGTATTAAAACACACTACATAATGAAATGAAACAAATTACAAAATTTAATTTAAAAAAAGAAATCAAATAATACTTACAAACTCAGCCTCCCATGACTCCCTGCCACCTGATCCATAATGCGACGATCCCATGTGGCGACTTGTCATTTTCTCCATTGCTCTCTTCTTGGCCTCTTTCCACTCCTTGCGGTGGCAATTGGGTGGTTGGCCATATCTAGGGCGCCCCTGCTCTTGTCTCCGCAATGACTCCTTGGCGCGCATCATAAGGTGAGACCTCTTGTTATAAAGCGCGTCTCTCACCTTTGACCGTCCCCAATCATATGAGAATCGTGAATTCTCGGGATTAGGGTACCTTTTATGTACTGCCCGCAGTACCTCTTGCCACAAACCATTTTTTTTGTGCTTGAAGGAAATCATGCAATCTTTGTATGTGGCATGCACAACACTCCTCAAGTAGGCTATCACTTCCCTCCCCTCAAAGTCATGCAAGATACCACCAACATCAGTGATAGAGTAGTACATTTGTGGAGGCTCACCTCTCTCATTTTTCGGTGAGGGTGATCGAGAGCCACCACCTAGGCAACCCCCACAAAGCCCTCGACCTCCTTGTCCTCCCGCACCACTCTCGCTCCTCCCTCGACGTGCACTACCCTCTATCTCACTCAATACACCTGCCTCTGCAGATGTACGTGCTTCAGCCGATCCATGTACCTCAGCTGATCCCTGTGTAGGCAAAGATGTGTGTGGGATTTGATACTTTGTACATATTTAGTTGTTGTGTTTATACTTTTGTTCTGCATGGGCAGTATAGTGAAGAGGGTTTGGAGCAAGAGGAACTTACCTGTAATGCTCTAGTTGGCATGTCTTGCCAAGTGGTCAGTCAATCTAGACAAGGAGGTTTTGATCAACAGCTCACAGGAGCTTTGGGAGATATGGCTGAGACACGACAGTTGAGTAGAGCAATAGCACTGATCATAGGGCAAGCATTGCATTCGGATGCACAAAGTAAAGGTTGAGCATAGACGACCTCATGCCATTGCTTGGGAGGGTGTGATAGAGGCAGTAGAATATCAGCTTGGTGCTAATTTAATAGATACTCCAAAGTTCAAATGGGGGAACTTGGAGGATGAAGATATCACAGAAAATGTTTTGCCTGGAGTTCAACTAGAAAAGCATGTGGAGAATTCCTTTGACAGCATGCTTGTTGGTAGTGAAGATTCTATTATACTTTTAGGAGGAGGAAAACAGAGCTCTACAAAGGAGTTGAATGGATTAAAATGTGAGGATACCAGAAAACCATTCTTGGATTATGACCACATATGTGATATCAACACCCCTTGTGGATCCCAGCTCCAACAAGATGTCCACAACAACTTTCAAGAGCAGATGATCAAGGATTCAAGAGTCCTAGAAGACTTAAAGCGTCCTTGGAGCTGGAGTTTGGACTAGAGCATCTTGGGAGTTTGATTGTGATCTCAAGAACTTACTGGAGAATGGAGGTTAATTATTATTAAAGCTCAATCAACAGTAAAGGGTCTACGAGAGATAGCTGAAGCTATTAGAGAAACTGGTGGGGAAGACGCTGTTGCTTTGAGGATTGCAGAACAGTATCTTCAAGCTTTTAGCAGCATTGCTAAACAGGGAACAACCATGCTTTTGCCAAGCAATGCTTCTGATCCATCTAGCATGGTGGCGCAGGCTTTGTCGATATATAAAAGTGTGATAAATGCTGAAATTGGCCCGCTTTCCTCGGGAAAAAGGGGCTGCTTTTCTAGAAAAAGGGGACCTTATACGCAAAACAGGAAAAAAAGGGGAAGAAAAAGAGGACGAAAACAACAAGGAAACGAAGCTGAGTGGTCACAAGGACGAGGCCATGAAACTTCTTGTGTAGCGGATATCACAAACACTGTAGCAGCAGTGATGTGGACGCTGGCAGCCTCATCAAGCACTGTGCCAATGATGAACTGTATCACACTTCTGCGGAAGCTTCCTTTGCAACAGACTTGGAGATCTGCCGCCATCACACATTTTTTGAATGTTTCAATGTGTCCACCATTGAGGTGCCATTAACATTCTCTCTCCATCCCTCTGTGTCAATGTCAGTTGGTGTTACACTTGCTACAACATCAGACCGACTGGAATGGAGTACTACAATTCACTTTGATGATGAAATCAGTTTCAGTTCAGATCCTCTGGACCAGCAGCAATTGAAAGTCAGAATAAGTGTAAGCCCGAAGGGTACAAAGAACACTTGGGAGTTGGTGCTAGAAAATCTTAGGAGATCAGCATCTCCTATGAGAGGGTTCCGCAAAGGAAAAGGAGGAAAGTCAATTATTCCAAGGGATGTTCTGTATCAGATGCTTGGACCAAGCAGAGTTGATCGATTTGTGATCAATGAGATCATCTCTTCGGCTGTTCTTGAGTTTGTGGAGAAGCAAGGCATAAAAGTTAAGAAAGATTTCAAGATCAAGCAAACGAGTGCAGAGCTGGCAGAATCATTCAAGCCAAGAAAGGAGTTTGGATGTGTGGTGATTCTAGAGTTGGAAGAAAGCTCAGAAGAAGGCAGTCAAGATTAGTGTAACATAATGGGAAAATTCTTACTGAAGTGATGTGTATCAGCATCTGTAATTACCAGGAACTCAGTAATGACGCCTATGTCAGGCTGAAGATGTATCACTGCATAAGTGTGATACGAAGACTTATTTTTTGGATCCTAGAATCTAGTGTATTCTAGAAAACAGCAACCAAAGTTAATGTTCTTGCAGATGGACATGTCAAAAAAACTAGAGACACCCTTTGTTCTTCCAGATAGTACAAAGACTTAGAAGCAGCCTATGATCTTGACACCATATGGGTATCGTGAAGTGGCTGATCGGTGAATCATTTATGAAATTATCAGGAGCTCAAAGTTTTTCTACAGATGCTTAAGTTGAAGAAGAGAATCATCACTTTAAATTTGTGATGCTTCCCTACAATGTACGCTTGCAAGAAGCTGCCATTTCCCCGACACAATCTGTCAGATAAAAACAACTTCCATTACTGCATGCTGTGCACCAGCTTGGTCTTTCAGTGATCGGATCTATTGCTTTAAATCTGAATAATTGTTTTTGAACCATAGTCGCTGCCATGTTGGTGATCTATGCCCAGAGACTATTCGGATTTCTTCTTCTTGAACCTTGTATTTGTTATTGGCAGAAATAAAACAGAATCTTGGCATCATTTTCTCATCTTGCTTATTCGCCTGATTGATCTTCTATCCTGAAATTAGTCAAGGTCCGTTGTGGTCACGACTTTGCTTTCAAAACCCTTCGACATCTTTGGTGAACCCGACGTGAAAGTGTCGCAGAAATTTCAGGATGGGAGATACTTCAGCAACCATTTCAGCTTCATCTGCGATTCCTGCTGCGTCCTCTACTTCAGCTCCATCATTGACTGCTGCTTCAAGTACTTCAACGGATGATCTAAAGCAGATTTTACAGAATATGTCTATGTATATGCAGCTTCAAAATCAGCAGACACAATTGTATATGCAGCAGCAGCAGCAATTGCATCAACAACAGTTGTCTCAGCAAAGGCAACTATATTCGGAGCAGGAGAATGCAATCAGTGCGACTAAGGCGATTGAAGCAGTTGAGAATGAGAAGAAGCTATTTGATGGCTGTAATGTTTCCGCATATTTGAAGACATATGAGATCAAGATGGGGTTTTTTGGAGTTCCAGCTGGACTTATGAGTAAGTATTTCCTTCGTCTTGTCACACCCGCCTTGAGGGCAAAAGTGACTGATCTTTTTATTCAAAATTCGCATTGGCAAGATTTTAAGAAAGCCCTGAAAGAAGAGTATTTCCTTGAGGACTTTGGAATGGCTACATGACGGTCATTCCGGGAGTGGGTCTACATGCCAAACAAAGGTTTAGCTACTTCAGAGTTGATTCCAGAATTTGAAGAAAGGTATAGTTAGCTTGATGCCATTGAACAAAGAGCATTGGATGTTGAGAAAGTTGAGCTTTTCTTGCAAGCTGCAGATCCTGCTCTTCAGGAAGAATTGGGAGAGCTTCTTGAGGATTGCACGAAGCCTATGGGACTTAAAACGGATTGGCAAGATGCCCAGGATGCAATCTCAACTTTGACCAAGAGGAGGATATGGAAGACCCGCCTACAGAATGGTTCTATGATACTGACACCGTCTTCTGCTCCTATGCCTGCTTCTATCCCTGTTATTTCTTCTTCTCCTCAGTCAGTTTCTTGGCCTATGCCAGTGCCTACTGTTTCCACTCCTCCTATTCCTCCTGTTCCAAGACCGATGCCAGCACCTTCTGCTCCAAAACCATCTACTCCATCAGTGCCTACTTCTCTTGATGATATAATCAAAGGCATAACGGATTTGACACTGGAGTCAGTTAAAGCGGAATCGGTGGGAAAATTGAAAGAGCAGTTTGCTTCGACTGCGCCTACTATTTCTTCTAGTGCTCCTAGTGCACCTAGGAGAGATCGAAGATGTATTTGGTGTGATAGTACCGACCATCAACATTGCAGGGATTGTGAATCTTTTCAGGATGCAAGGAGGAAGAATTTGGTATTTTGGGGACAAGATGGTAAGATTTGGTTGACTGAAACAGGAGCTCCGCTTGCTACCAACTTTGGGAAAGGCGGAATGAAGAAGGTAGTGGATGACATGGCTGCGCATACTTCTTATGTGGCAGGTAGAGGAGATGCTTCTGCATATGGAGTTCAGATTGAGAAGGGATCAGAGAATCAGTCAGCATTATGGACTTATGCTATGGAGACTGCAAACAAGGGAAAAATTCAGCAAATTGTTTTGACTAGTGCAGACTCTAGTATCAGATCTGAGACAGGTTGGGATTCGCCTGTTGACAGATACTCTATTTATGCCTACTTGGTTAAGTCTCAGGGAGAAGATGTACTTGTTGAGGAGAAGTGTAAGAGGGATGAAGAAAATCCAAGTGCAGCTAAAAAGACTAGAGGGGGTGAGTTTGTTACTCCACCTACTGCAGGACCGTTGTCGAAGGGTTTTGAAAGCAATGTCGCAACTTCAGAAGTCCTTGATAAATTTCAGGATAAAAGATTAATCAATTATGACATTTACAACCTTGTAGACAAGTTCAGATACATGTATTATCCATGTGTAGCATTTATTTGTTCCAATACATTCAGATACATTCAGATCCTTTTAAGAATCATCTTTTAACGTGACTGAAATCAGTAGTCTCTGTTGATACAAGAACTGAAGTCTCAAAGTACTGTTTTTGATATTAATTCTTCAATGGCATTCTTGATGAGCTTCAAGAAAAGATACATATAACACTTGGTCACTTGGAAGAAAGTCTGGACTGTTTCTAAGAAATATTTATCAATCAAAATTTCTCATTTTCTCTTGTCATATCTTTAGATTCCAGAAAGAGGTGTATAAATTTGTGCTGGTTTTATCTTCTGCATCTCAAGTTCTCCCACAGAACATCATTGTTGGTAGCAGCAAAGTGTTTGCAGAAATGATCTTGTTGAAGGAACCCACAATTGTATTACCTTGGTCATCACTAAAAGAAGACTCTGTGTCATTAATGAAGACAGGCATATCAATTGAACAAGGGAGGGCAGCAATCACTACACAAGTTGATTTTCTTTTCAGATTGTCGACGGCTCCAGTTCAGAAAAACTCTACTTAATGAAGCTCAAAGCATGCCTAGCAGCTTCTGTGGCTATTGAATTTTCTTCAATATGAATCCTGAAAGGTCTCAGCTCCAAACCACCCTTTCAGTCCAGACAATTATCCTCCTCTTCTTCACACTCCGTAAAGCTCACTGTTCATCAAAGTTGCCCAGAGAACCAGTCCCCTGTTACCTAGATCATGTGTGATGACATGTAAGATACGTGTCTCACTAGCCCATCCAAATGTGGAGCAGTCCAAAAGTCTGAGAGCCGTTTGTATTACAGCCGACATATGCCATTGATTAAAAACCCCTTGTTCAGAGTGACTGTGGATGAAGTTCTCATCAGGGAATTTTCCTCCATATATGCTTTCCCCTTCGTAGGATTTGTTTATCCAAGCCTTCCATTCAACTCAACAACAATCTTCTCAGCCCTGTGGTCATCTACTAGCTCAAACTCGCTAATTTATCCAAACTTCTGCATGACCGTGAAAAACTTGATGATCACTTTCGAGGAGGGCTTAATGAGAACCTGCCTCTTCCCACGTTTCTTTGCATTGTACATGTTCTTCAGGCCGTCCATGCTTCCAACTCAGAAACTCCAACATCGTATCGTGGACTGATGACTCCACACTTGTTCAGCCTTCCAACCTTTGATAAGCTATGGCCCATTAAAGCGTGAGAAGAACGCTCATGCCATAGGTAGAGTACAGAGAGAGCTTTAAAGCGTTTGGCGCAATACAGTGAGAATTGTGGTCTGTGAACTGTTCTGGAATTCAGCTCACGATTAGGCTTCCGATTTCAGCATATGGCGGTCCCCTGGCAATGCAATCCGTCATCGATTAATAAGTCCTCCTCTCCGCAGTTCACGACTTCCTCCACCTGACAAGTGAATTTCTCTAATAAAGGCTTGAAACATGCAATTCGGGCTCGCTCCTCTGCCTGCAGTTGTCCACCTCAGAAGGCTTCGACGAATTTGTTGCTGTCTTCCAAATCAGCTTCACCTTCTGTGCTGCTGTCTTCTCCACTCCATACTATTGAGAATCCAGCAGGAGCGGTCATCACTCGTAGGCACTATTCTTCATCACGACGTCTTCGATTCTGCGTCTCCGTCCCTCGTGTCAAAACGCCATCAGACCTGGGAAGCGAACACCAGGGATATGGCGAGAATGTGCGTAAATTCCCTCAAAATACCAAATTGCCTTGGTAGCATGAGGAAAGTGGTCAGTCAAGAAACCACCACCATTCCCTCGGTCAAAAGTGCCTGTAAATCCCCATTCGTCTCCTGGGAGAGATCTATGTGTTTGACATCTTCAGCAGAATCATTGTCTGCAATTTGACCTCCAGTCCAATCAAGTATCTCTACGCGGAAGACCTCGCCGGCTGCCACTTGAGCCACAGGGGGAATGTTGGGATGCCATCGGTTACGGAGAGGCTGCCACTTTCAGACCTCAATTGCCATGTGCTTTTTTTTTCTTCATGAAGTTCATAAAAAAAAACAGTAAAACCTGCGTATTCCCCTTCTCCCCTATACTCTGTTCTGCTTTTCCCGTCTATTTTTCTTCTTGTCTATTTTCTTTCCTCCTTTCTCTATTTTCCCTCTCTCTCCTGTTTCAGCCTGTTCGTCCCGCCCAAAATACCTCCTTTTAAAAAATAGCTCAAAAGCTTTTTCTTTCCAGCCTGATCCACATCTTCTTTATCCCCTTGTTCTAAAGACTCTATCCTTGGCAATTCTTTTGCAGTTCCGTTACAACTAGTAGAAACAGTGTTACCAAGTATATGTTTACCATCCTCTGCAACCTTTTAATTCTTTCACCTAAAGCAGGATAGCTCGCACGTGCTTCAGCTTGTTTGCCTTCGGTATTTGCTACAATACTCTACATGTGGTGTATTGCACACAAATGAAAAGGAATAGGCTTAATGTTGTTCCCATTTGCCAAGCCAAAATCCTAGTAAGTCCACCATAGTGTCATGTACCCTCGTCATGGACGCAAATAGCTGAATTCCCTTGTCAACATAGCCAAGGATAAGGAAACTCCAAAAAATACTCATTACATTATGGTATGCAGTCAAACATGTGCTGAACATCAAGCAAACTCCCACATTTGGCATATTTATCCTCCAATGTACTTCGATTTGCATCTCTTGGAAATAGTTTAGTACTTCCTCACAAAACCCATAATCGGCATATCTTAAAATATAAAAAAAAAATCCCTGTTCTTCTCTGTCTTCAGCATAGAATGAAAGAGCAAACATAACAACTAAGTATGTACAAAGTATCAAATCACACGCACAACTTTTGGGTGGTTTACACACCTCGAATGCGCAGCAATACGACATCCACCCCCTCTAATCCTGCGCATCCTCCGGATGGGCCAACTACCCATGATCATTATCATCAAGATCCACAAACAAATCAATCTCTTCATTATGCATTTCCGGTAGATCAACAAGATTTTCAGCCATATCATCTATCTCTTCCATTGGAGTTTCTTGTCGCTGCTCTTCTCTCGAAAATTCTTCCAATGCATAATCCTCATCATCTCTTTTCTTGAAAATCTTGATTCTTTTTCCAGCAATAGGCACTCTAAGCACTGTTCCATCCAATTCTGTCAACTCATATGTTGCATTATCAAAGACATGTCTGACTATGTATGGCCCAAACCATCTTTTCACCATCTTCCGAAGTGCAGTATGCTGATTTTCAAGGCTGCTATCAAAGACCAATACCCAATCTCCCTCTTCTATTGCTCTAGGCCGCAAGCGATGCCTGCTATCAAACCTGTCCTTGTTCCTTAGTCTAGCAACTTTCAACCTGTCAATAGCTAGCTGAATATCCTCAGGTCTCCTCTCCAACTGTCGAATCCGAAGAGCTAAGAGCTCCTCTCTCGTCAAATCCTCCTGCCAAGGTAAAACTGACCAAGTCAAAGCACAAGTCTCAATCGGCATAACAAGTTTCTGACCATACATCAACTCTGCAGGCATATATCCTGTGGTAACACTATGAGTCGTACGATCAGCCCACAAAGCAAATGGTAGAAGTCTCGGCCATTCTCCAATCCGTCCTCTACATGCTTTGGCTAATGCTTTCACTATTGGCGGATGCCCTCTTTCACTCTTCCCATTTCCCTCTGGATTGTATGCTGTGGTTAGAGCCAATTTGATTCCTAGCTGAGAGAAAAACTCCCTAGCTTCATCTGCATCCAATTCACCACGATCCGCAGTGATCTTACCCACACAACCATACCTGCAGAAAATTTCCTCCAATAAGAACTTACACACTGCACTAGTGGTCTTCGTTCTCAAATATCTGCCCTCAACATGATTGGTAAGATCCTCTCTAGCCAAAACAATGTATCTCATCTGCCATAGACCCATAGGCATGGTAACCAAATCAACTTCCCACTTATAATGAATGCATAGTGGATAGGTCGGATGAAGCTCATCTCGATGACGCACAACTGAATACATCTGGCAGTCTCTGCAAGTCTCAACAAAGTGAGAAACATCTCTATACATGCCTTTCCACCAATATTTCTCCTTGATTTTCTCATAAGTAGCCCATACTCCTCTATGACCAGCCCAAGGACTCTCATGAAACTCCCTCATCACCTGTAACTGTGACTCTCTATCGCAGACAACCCGCAAAGGTAATCCGCCTCTTTTCTTCGGATGCTTCCAAAGAAATCCGTCCTTGAGAAAATAACCATAGGCTTTCCTTCTGATCTTCTTGAACTCTTCATCTGTCCATTCATCTCTTTTGCTTAGTGTACTAAGGTACCTGCCAATCTGCAACCAATCTCCAACATAGAGCTCTTCTGTGAAAGCCACAATATCATAAACATGACAAACATGATCAACCATAGTGGCTGAAATTTCTGCATCATCCTCTTCTGCAAGTAGAGTCTCCTCATCATCATACCTGGCTCTAGACAACATATCTGCCACTGGATTATCCTTCCCTGCTATGTGTTTAAATTCCAGATTTAATGACTTGATGTATGCAATCCATCTCAACATGGCTATATCCGGAGTAGAGCAACTCGTGATCATACCAATCAATGGCAAGCAATCTGTCTCTACCACAACTGAAGCTCCAATAAAGTACTCCTTGTCACATTTGAGAGCCGTCACAATCCCCAATAACTCCCTCTTGATATGCGGATATCTCCTCTGTCTCTCGTTTAGGACTTTCGCCCCAAACCGAATAGCATACATATTTCCATCTGCATCATCTTGACCCACAGCCCAACCTATGCCAATTGGACTAGTGTCAACTGTCAATACAATAGGCCTATCACAATTATAATCCGCTTTCCTGAGAGTAGGAGCATTCTGCAATAACTTCTTCAATTTCCGCATGGCTTTAGTGTGGCTCTCATCCCAATAGAATTTCTGCCCCTTTCGAAGCAGCTGATACAAACAATCTGCAATGTGTGCAAAGTGAGGTATCCAAATCATATAAAACACACAAGCACCAATGAATCTCCGTACCTCTGAAGTAGTAGAACAATACTCTGCAATCTTGCTTATAGCATTCACCTTATCAGGTGAGGGTTTCCTGCCATAATATCCACACATATGCCCAACAATGACAACCTCATTCACTCCAAAAACAGATTTTTGCCCTGAAAGTGTCAAGTTCACTTCTTCCCTGGCCAAAATCTTCTCACATGCTGAAATATGATCAGCCACAAAGTACCTGCATCCCTGCTCATTTAGGCTCTCATTCTTCTCTTCTTCAGCACACCCCTTAATGGGCACATCATCCAAGAAAGGCATAGTAAGCTGAGGTATGTAATCACGAAGGACCTTATGCATGGCATTCATCATATGCGCAACAGAATTAGTGGCACCTTGAGGCAAGGTGCACATCCTTACAAGCCCAATAGGAGTTCTCATGGTGGTTATATCCCTGCTTTCCAAAGCCAACTGAAACTGATCATAACCTGAATACAAATCACCCAAAGAATAGATGGCACGTCCAGCAAATGCCTCTGCAAACTCATCCACAACTGGACCTATACCAACATTCCTGATAGTAACTCTGTTTACCGGTTGCATGTCCTGAATAAATCGAAGAGTACCATTCTTCTTTGGAACTGTAAACCACCTGTTTGAGTATGGTGCAGATGAAGGCTCAAGGATTCCCATCCTGATTTTCTCATTCAATAAATCAATCAGCTTTGGCAAGTGTGCTTTAGGCACTGGAATAGGTCGGAGATTCCATGGGATATGAGGAATAGTAAAGATGACCATAAGAGCAACAATATCAGGATTCACACATCCAATCTCATGTGGGACAAAAGCAAATCCCCTTCCATGACGCTCAAGCATCTCCTGAAAGCATTGCTTCTCCATGGGTAACAAGAAATCACCATTTCCAATTTTCAATTCAGCAAGTGTCTCTGCTGAAAATTTATGACCAATATGCTCCGGATTCCTCAAAATTTGCTGTTTAGCAGCCCTCTCTATTTGCTGATCACTGTCAGGTGGAAGCGGTACAGCAACCGGCTTCACCTTTTTATCCACAGTTTTGTATTTCGTGTCAACCCTGGCTTCTTTATGCTTTTCTGCATTACATAAACCTTGCTGTAAATCAGCAATTCTGCACTCCAATGGCTGAATATTCTCAGCCCTCTGCTCTATGGACTGCATAGGAACAGCCCCAAACTCTGAATGCTGAAATATTTCAGCAGTAAACTCTGTTGGCTGAAAATTTTCAGCCCTCTGTCTCTCTGAAAGCTGATCATAACCAGCTGGAAACTCTGTTTGCTGAATTTCTTCAGCACTCAATACTCTTTGCTGAGTTACCTCAGCCTCTGACTCAATCTGTGACATAAAATCTGCAATTTCATGAAACATGTCCAGGGATTGCACTAATACATTACCATGACAATTCAGCATATCAGTTTTCAGCATATCTCCCATCTCTGTCATCGTATCTGCACAAATCACACTGTCATACATACAATCTATGTGCTCATCATCCTCCAAAATTCCTGCATTTTTTAAATTTTTCTCCTTCCTGCATATATACTGCCTGGCAGCTCTAGACAATCTAGAAGTCCTCTGATAGCTCATTGAACTGTTTGCTGAAATCCCAACATAACCGGAGGAGAAAACACTGCTGCCAGGAGGCGAGAACTCCAATCTCCTCTCCTCTGTACCACCGTCGTCTCACGAAACGGCGGTACCTAATGAAAACCCGAATCCCTCACAGTGGGTAAGGGTGCATCTCTGAGAGTATCCCTGGTTCTAACATGATTCACACATACAGTCATAAACTCAACTGCTCTCATACCATCCTTACTGCGAATCCGTGCATAAGCAGATCCATCATCCATGACCTTTGTTTCCATGCGCATCTTTGTAATGAATGGCTGTCCAAGAATTATGGGATAAGAGCATGAATCCTGCACAAAGAAATGAAAATCCTCCTCTACATCACAAATAGAAACCCTGACACTAGGGCAAGCAGCATATAAATCACCAGCAGTGTTATTGGCGGCTCTCATACGCCACCCATGCTCTACATCCATAGGCCATCTATTACTCTCATAAACTCCACGTACTATGAGATTAATCTCTGAACCATGATCAACCAATGCAACATAAGGCACCTGTTTCTCTCCAATCTTTACCATCGTCTCTGTAGTTGCCCTAGCCCAATGGCTCCGCGAAAAGTGACTACGCGGTATCAAAACAGGCTCATCAATTTCAGCATAATGCATAGGCTGAACCCTCTTCTCTACCTGCGGCAAAACAGAAGCATTATCAACCATAACCTCATCATCATCCTCATCCAACTCTCCAATCAAAACTCCCTGTGCATCAGTGATTGACAATGCATGTCTTTTCCTCTTCAGGACCTCCTGAAACTGATCCTGAAACTCTCTTTTTGAGATGCCCAAAATCTCGGAAATAGTGAAAGTCACCTCACTGCCAAGTATCTTATCATTAAAGATTTTCTTCATGTCTGTAGATGTCTCAATGTCGGACATCAATCTGAATCCTGGCTGCTTTCTCTCTCTAGGCTCTTGCCTCTTTTCCCTCTTTTGAGCATCCTCCATCTGTCGATCTGGCCCTGGTCTTGAAGACGGTCCTGCAGTAGGTGGAGTAACAAACTCACCCCCTCTAGTCTTCTTAGCTGCACTTGGATTTTCTTCATCCCTCTTACGCTTCTCCTCAACAAATACATCTGCACCATGAGATTTAGCCAAATAAGCATAAATAGAATACCTGTCAACAGGCGAGTCCCATCCTGTCTCTGATCTGATGCTAGAGCCTGCGCTAGTCAAAACAGTTTGCTGAATTTTTCCCTTGTTTGCAGTCTCCATAGCATAAGTCCATAGTGCGGACTGAGTCTCCGATCCCTTCTCAATCTATACTCCATATGCAGAAGCATCACCTCTAGCCGTCACATAAGAAGTACGCGCAGCCATGTCCTCCACTAACTTCTTCATTCCACCTTCACCAAAGTTGGTAGCAAGTGGAGCTCCTGTCTCAGTCAACCAAATCTTACCATCTTGCCCCCAATATACCAAATTCTGCCTCCTTGCATCCTGGAAAGAGTCACAATCCCTGCAATGCTGATGCTCCGTACTATCACACCAAATACATCTCCGATCTCTCCTAGGAGCACTAGGAGCACTCCTAGGTGCAATAGGAGCATTAGAAGAAGTAGCAGGCGCAGTCGAAGCAAACTGCTCCTTCAACTTACCCACCAACTCCGCTTTGACTGACTCAAGTGTCAAATCTGTGATACCTTTGATTATGTCATCAAGAGAAGTAGGCACCGATGGAGCGGATGGTTTTGGAGCAGAAGGTGTAGGCATCAGTCGTGGAACAGGAGGAATAGGTGGAGTAGAAACAGTAGGCACTGGCATAGGCCAAGAAACTGGCTGAGGAGGAGAAGAAATAACAGGGATAGAAGTAGGCATAGGAGCAGATGATGGTGTAGGTGTCATGGAACCATTCTGTAGGCGAGTCTTCCATATCCTCCTCTTGGTCAATGTCGAGACTGCATCCTAAGCATCCTGCCAATCAGTTTTAAGACCCATAGGCTTCGTGCGATCTTCAAGAAGCTCACCCAATTCTTCTTGAAGAGCAGGATCTGCAGCTTGCAAGAAAAGTTCAACTTTTTCAACATCCAATGCTCTTTGTTCAATAGCATCAAGCTGACTATACCTTTCCTCAAATTCTCGAATCAACTCCGAAGCAGCAAGACCCTTGTTTGGCATGTAGACCCACTCTCGGAATGACCGCCGAGTAGCCATACCAAAGTCCTCAAGGAAGTATTCTTCTTTTAGAGCCTTCTTAAAATCTTGCCAATGTGTATTTTGAATAAATAAATTAGTCACTTTTGTCCTCAAAGCAGGTGTGACAAGACGAAGGAAGTACTTACTCATAAGTCCAGCAGGAACTCCAAAAAACCCCATCTTGATCTCATATGTCTTTAAATATGCTGAAACATTACGCCCGTCAAATAGCTTCTTCTCACTTTCAACTGCTTCAATAGCCTTAGTCGCGTTGTTTGCATTCTCCTGCTCCGAATAGAGTTGCCTTTGCTGAGACAACTGCTGTTGATGCAATTGTTGTTGCTGCTGCATATACATTTGTGTTTGCTGATTTTGGAGCTGCATATACATGGACATATTCTGCAAAATCTGTTTTAGATCCTCCGTTGAAGTACTTGACGTAGCAGTCATTGATGGAGCTGAAGTAGAGGCAGCTGGAGTTGTAGAGGAAGCTGAAATAGAGGCTGAAGTGTCTCCCATCCTGAAATTTCTGCGACGCTTTCACGTCGGGTTCACCAAAGATGTCGAAGGGTTTTGAAAGCAATGTCGCAACTTCAGAAGTCCTTGATAAATTTCAGGATAAAAGATTAATCAATTATGACATTTATAACCTTGTAGACAAGTTCAGATACATGTATTATCCATGTGTAGCATTTATTTGTTCCAATACATTCAGATCCTTTTAAGAATCATCTTTTAACGTGACTGAAATCAGTAGTCTCTGTTGATACAAGAACTGAAGTCTCAAAGTACTGTTTTTGATATTAATTCTTCAATGGCATTCTTGATGAGCTTCAAGAAAAGATACATATAACACTTGGTCACTTGGAAGAAAGTCTGGACTGTTTCTAAGCAATATTTATCAATCAAAATTTCTCATTTTCTCTTGTCATATCTTTAGATTCCAGAAAGAGGTGTATAAATTTGTGCTGGTTTTATCTTCAGCATCTCAAGTTCTCCCACAGAACATCATTGTTGGTAGCAGCAAAGTGTTTGCAGAAATGATCTTGTTGAAGGAACCCACAATTGTATTACCTTGGTCATCACTAAAAGAAGACTCTGTGTCATTAATGAAGACAGGCATATCAATTGAACAAGGGAGGGCAGCAATCACTACACAAGTTGATTTTCTTTTCAGATTGTCGACGGCTCCAGTTCAGAAAAACTCTCCTTAATGAAGCTCAAAGCATGCCTAGCAGCTTCTGTGGCTATTGAATTTTCTTCAATATGAATCCTGAAAGGTCTCAGCTCCAAACCACCCTTTCAGTCCAGACAATTATCCTCCTCTTCTTCACACTCCGTAAAGCTCACTGTTCATCAAAGTTGCCCAGAGAACCAGTCCCCTGTTACATAGATCATGTGTGATGACATGTAAGATACGTGTCTCACTAGCCCATCCAAATGTGGAGCAGTCCAAAAGTCTGAGAGCCGTTTGTATTACAGCCGACATATGCCATTGATTAAAAACCCCTTGTTCAGAGTGACTGTGGATGAAGTTCTCATCAGGGAATTTTCCTCCATATATGCTTTCCCCTTCGTAGGATTTGTTTATCCAAGCCTTCCATTCAACTCAACAACAATCTTCTCAGCCCTGTGGTCATCTACTAGCTCAAACTCGCTAATTTATCCAAACTTCTGCATGACCGTGAAAAACTTGATGATCACTTTCGAGGAGGGCTTAATGAGAACCTGCCTCTTCCCACGTTTCTTTGCATTGTACATGTTCTTCAGGCCGTCCATGCTTCCAACTCAGCAACTCCAACATCGTATCGTGGACTGATGACTCCACACTTGTTCAGCCTTCCAACCTTTGATAAGCTATGGCCCATTAAAGCGTGAGAAGAACGCTCATGCCATAGGCAGAGTACAGAGAGAGCTTTAAAGCGTTTGGCGCAATACAGTGAGAATTGTGGTCTGTGAACTGTTCTGGAATTCAGCTCACGATTAGGCTTCCGATTTCAGCATATGGCGGTCCCCTGGCAATGCAATCCGTCATCGATTAATAAGTCCTCCTCTCCGCAGTTCACGACTTCCTCCACCTGACAAGTGAATTTCTCTAATAAAGGCTTGAAACATGCAATTCGGGCTCGCTCCTCTGCCTGCAGTTGTCCACCTCAGAAGGCTTCGACGAATTTGTTGCTGTCTTCCAAATCAGCTTCACCTTCTGTGCTGCTGTCTTCTCCACTCCATACTATTGAGAATCCAGTAGGAGTGGTCATCACTCATAGGCACTATTCTTCATCACGACGTCTTCGATTCTGCGTCTCCGTCCCTCGTGTCAAAACGCCATCAGACCTGGGAAGCGAACACCAGGGATATGGCGAGAATGTGCGTAAATTCCCTCAAAATACCAAATTGCCTTGGTAGCATGAGGAAAGTGGTCAGTCAAGAAACCACCACCATTCCCTCGGTCAAAAGTGCCTGTAAATCCCCATTCGTCTCCTGGGAGAGATCTATGTGTTTGACATCTTCAGCAGAATCATTGTCTGCAATTTGACCTCCAGTCCAATCAAGTATCTCTACGCGGAAGACCTCGCCGGCTGCCACTTGAGCCACAGGGGGAATGTTGGGATGCCATCGGTTACGGAGAGGCTGCCGCTTTCAGACCTCAATTGCCATGTGCTTTTTTTTTCTTCATGAAGTTCATAAAAAAAAACAGTAAAACCTGCGTATTCCCCTTCTCCCCTATACTCTGTTCTGCTTTTCCCGTCTATTTTTCTTCTTGTCTATTTTCTTTCCTCCTTTCTCTATTTTCCCTCTCTCTCCTGTTTCAGCCTGTTCGTCCCGCCCAAAATACCTCCTTTTAAAAAATAGCTCAAAAGCTTTTTCTTTCCAGCCTGATCCACATCTTCTTTATCCCCTTGTTCTAAAGACTCTATCCTTGGCAATTCTTTTGCAGTTCCGTTACAACTAGTAGAAACAGTGTTACCAAGTATATGTTTACCATCCTCTGCAACCTTTTAATTCTTTCACCTAAAGCAGGATAGCTCTCACGTGCTTCAGCTTGTTTGCCTTCGGTATTTGCTACAATACTCTACATGTGGTGTATTGCACACAAATGAAAAGGAATAGGCTTAATGTTGTTCCCATTTGCCAAGCCAAAATCCTAGTAAGTCCACCATAGTGTCATGTACCCTCGTCATGGACGCAAATAGCTGAATTCCCTTGTCAACATAGCCAAGGATAAGGAAACTCCAAAAAATACTCATTACATTATGGTATGCAGTCAAACATGTGCTGAACATCAAGCAAACTCCCACATTTGGCATATTTATCCTCCAATGTACTTCGATTTGCATCTCTTGGAAATAGTTTAGTACTTCCTCACAAAACCCATAATCGGCATATCTTAAAATATAAAAAAAAAATCCCTGTTCTTCTCTGTCTTCAGCATAGAATGAAAGAGCAAACATAACAACTAAGTATGTACAAAGTATCAAATCACACGCACAACTTTTGGGTGGTTTACACACCTCGAATGCGCAGCAATACGACATCCACCCCCTCTAATCCTGCGCATCCTCCGGATGGGCCAACTACCCATGATCATTATCATCAAGATCCACAAACAAATCAATCTCTTCATTATGCATTTCCGGTAGATCAACAAGATTTTCAGCCATATCATCTATCTCTTCCATTGGAGTTTCTTGTCGTTGCTCTTCTCTCGAAAATTCTTCCAATGCATAATCCTCATCATCTCTTTTCTTGAAAATCTTGATTCTTTTTCCAGCAATAGGCACTCTAAGCACTGTTCCATCCAATTCTGTCAACTCATATGTTGCATTATCAAAGACATGTCTGACTATGTATGGCCCAAACCATCTTTTCACCATCTTCCGAAGTGCAGTATGCTGATTTTCAAGGCTGCTATCAAAGACCAATACCCAATCTCCCTCTTCTATTGCTCTAGGCCGCAAGCGATGCCTGCTATCAAACCTGTCCTTGTTCCTTAGTCTAGCAACTTTCAACCTGTCAATAGCTAGCTGAATATCCTCAGGTCTCCTCTCCAACTGTCGAATCCGAAGAGCTAAGAGCTCCTCTCTCGTCAAATCCTCCTGCCAAGGTAAAACTGACCAAGTCAAAGCACAAGTCTCAATCGGCATAACAGGTTTCTGACCATACATCAACTCTGTAGGCATATATCCTGTGATAACACTATGAGTCGTACGATCAGCCCACAAAGCAAATGGTAGAAGTCTCGGCCATTCTCCAATCCGTCCTCTGCATGCTTTGGCTAATGCTTTCACTATTGGCGGATGCCCTCTTTCACTCTTCCCATTTCCCTCTGGATTGTATGCTGTGGTTAGAGCCAATTTGATTCCTAGCTGAGAGAAAAACTCCCTAGCTTCATCTGCATCCAATTCACCACGATCCACAGTGATCTTACCCACACAACCATACCTGCAGAAAATTTCCTCCAATAAGAACTTACACACTGCACTAGTGGTCTTCGTTCTCAAAGATCTGCCCTCAACATGATTGGTAAGATCCTCTCTAGCCAAAACAATGTATCTCATCTGCCATAGACCCATAGGCATGGTAACCAAATCAACTTCCCACTTATAATGAATGCATAGTGGATAGGTCGGATGAAGCTCATCTCGATGACGCACAACTGAATACATCTGGCAGTCTCTGCAAGTCTCAACAAAGTGAGAAACATCTCTATACATGCCTTTCCACCAATATTTCTCCTTGATTTTCTCATAAGTAACCCATACTCCTCTATGACCAGCCCAAGGACTCTCATGAAACTCCCTCATCACCTGTAACTGTGACTCTCTATCGCAGACAACCCGCAAAGGTAATCCGCCTCTTTTCTTCGGATGCTTCCAAAGAAATCCGTCCTTGAGAAAATAACCATAGGCTTTCCTTCTGATCTTCTTGAACTCTTCATCTGTCCATTCATCTCTTTTGCTTAGTGTACTAAGGTACCTGCCAATCTGCAACCAATCTCCAACATAGAGCTCTTCTGTGAAAGCCACAATATCATAAACATGACAAACATGATCAACCATAGTGGCTGAAATTTCTGCATCATCCTCTTCTGCAAGTAGAGTCTCCTCATCATCATACCTGGCTCTAGACAACATATCTGCCACTGGATTATCCTTCCCTGCTATGTATTTAAATTCCAGATTTAATGACTTGATGTATGCAATCCATCTCAACATGGCTATATCCGGAGTAGAGCAACTCGTGATCATACCAATCAATGGCAAGCAATCTGTCTCTACCACAACTGAAGCTCCAATAAAGTACTCCTTGTCACATTTGAGAGCCGTCACAATCCCCAATAACTCCCTCTTGATTTGCGGATATCTCCTCTGTCTCTCGTTTAGGACTTTCGCCCCAAACCGAATAGCATACCTATTTCCATCTGCATCATCTTGACCCACAGCCCAACCTATGCCAATTGGACTAGTGTCAACTGTCAATACAATAGGCCTATCACAATTATAATCCGCTTTCCTGAGAGTAGGAGCATTCTGCAATAACTTCTTCAATTTCCGCATGGCTTTAGTGTGGCTCTCATCCCAATAGAATTTCTGCCCCTTTCGAAGCAGCTGATACAAACAATCTGCAATGTGTGCAAAGTGAGGTATCCAAATCATATAAAACACACAAGCACCAATGAATCTCCGTACCTCTGAAGTAGTAGAACAATACTCTGCAATCTTGCTTATAGCATTCACCTTATCAGGTGAGGGTTTCCTGCCATAATATCCACACATATGCCCAACAATGACAACCTCATTCACTCCAAAAACAGATTTTTGCCCTGAAAGTGTCAAGTTCACTTCTTCCCTGGCCAAAATCTTCTCACATGCTGAAATATGATCAGCCACAAAGTACCTGCATCCCTGCTCATTTAGGCTCTCATTCTTCTCTTCTTCAGCACACCCCTTAATGGGCACATCATCCAAGAAAGGCATAGTAAGCTGAGGTATGTAATCACGAAGGACCTTATGCATGGCATTCATCATATGCGCAACAGAATTAGTGGCACCTTGAGGCAAGGTGCACATCCTTACAAGCCCAATAGGAGTTCTCATGGTGGTTATATCCCTGCTTTCCAAAGCCAGCTGAAACTGATCATAACCTGAATACAAATCACCCAAAGAATAGATGGCACGTCCAGCAAATGCCTCTGCAAACTCATCCACAACTGGACCTATACCAACATTCCTGATAGTAACTCTGTTTACTGGCTGCATGTCCTGAATAAATCGAAGAGTACCATTCTTCTTTGGAACTGTAAACCACCTGTTTGAGTATGGTGCAGATGAAGGCTCAAGGATTCCCATCCTGATTTTCTCATTCAATAAATCAATCAGCTTTGGCAAGTGTGCTTTAGGCACTGGAATAGGTCGGAGATTCCATGGGATATGAGGAATAGTAAAGATGACCATAGGAGCAACAATATCAGGATTCACACATCCAATCTCATGTGGGACAAAAGCAAATCCCCTTCCATGACGCTCAAGCATCTCCTGAAAGCATTGCTTCTCCATGGGTAACAAGAAATCACCATTTCCAATTTTCAATTCAGCAAGTGTCTCTGCTGAAAATTTATGACCAATATGCTCTGGATTCCTCAAAATTTGCTGTTTAGCAACCCTCTCTATTTGCTGATCACTGTCAGGTGGAAGCGGTACAGCAACCGGCTTCACCTTTTTATCCACAGTTTTGTATTTCGTGTCAACCCTGGCTTCTTTATGCTTTTCTGCATTACATAAACCTTGCTGTAAATCAGTAATTCTGCACTCCAATGGCTGAATATTCTCAGCCCTCTGCTCTATGGACTGCATAGGAACAGCCCCAAACTCTGAATGCTGAAATATTTCAGCAGTAAACTCTGTTGGCTGAAAATTTTCAACCCTCTGTCTCTCTGAAAGCTGATCATAACCAGCTGGAAACTCTGTTTGCTGAATTTCTTCAGCACTCAATACTCTTTGCTGAGTTACCTCAGCCTCTGACTCAATCTGTGACATAAAATCTGCAATTTCATGAAACATGTTCAGGGATTGCACTAATACATTACCATGACAATTCAGCATATCAGTTTTCAGCATATCTCCCATCTCTATCATCGTATCTGCACAAATCACACTGTCATACATACCATCTATGTGCTCATCATCCTCCAAAATTCCTGCATTTTTCAAATTTTTCTCCTTCCTGCATATATACTGCCTGGCAGCTCTAGAAAATCTAGAAGTCCTCTGATAGCTCATTGAACTGTTTGCTGAAATCCCAACATAACCGGAGGAGAAAACACTGCTGCCAGGAGGCGAGAACTCCAATCTCCTCTCCTCTGTACCACCGTCGTCTCGCAAAACGGCGGTACCTGATGAAAACCCGAATCCCTCATAGTGGGTAAGGGTGCATCTCTGAGAGTATCCCTGTTTCTAACATGATTCACACATACAGTCATAAACTGAACTGCTCTCATACCATCCTTACTGCGAATCCGTGTATAAGCAGATCCATCATCCATGACCTTTGTTTCCAAGCGCATCTTTGTAATGAATGGCTGTCCAAGAATTATGGGATAAGAGCATGAATCCTGCACAAAGAAATGAAAATCCTCCTCTACATCACCAATAGAAACCCTGACACTAGGGCAAGCAGCATATAAATCACCTGCAGTGTTATTGGCGGCTCTCATACGCCACCCATGCTCTACATCCATAGGCCATCTATTACTCTCATAAACTCCACGTACTATGAGATTAATCTCTGAACCATGATCAACCAATGCAACATAAGGCACCTGTTTCTCTCCAATCTTTACCATCGTCTCTGTAGTTGCCCTAGCCCAATGGCTCCACGAAAAGTGACTACGCGGTATCAAAACAGGCTCATCAATTTCAGCATAATGCATAGGCTGAACCCTCTTCTCTACCTGCGGCAAAACAGAAGCATTATCAACCATAACCTCATCATCATCCTCATCCAACTCTCCAATCAAGACTCCCTGTGCATCAGTGATTGACAATGCATGTCTTTTCCTCTTCAGGACCTCCTGAAACTGATCTTGAAACTCTCTTTTTGAGATGCCCAAAATCTCGGAAATAGTGAAAGTCACCTCACTGCCAAGTATCTTATCATTAAAGATTTTCTTCATGTCTGTAGATGTCTCAATGTCGGACATCAATCTGAATCCTGGCTGCTTTCTCTCTCTAGGCTCTTGCCTCTTTTCCCTCTTTTGAGCATCCTCCATCTGTCGATCTGGCCCTGGTCTTGAAGACGGTCCTGCAGTAGGTGGAGTAACAAACTCACCCCCTCTAGTCTTCTTAGCTGCACTTGGATTTTCTTCATCCCTCTTACGCTTCTCCTCAACAAATACATCTGCACCATGAGATTTAGCCAAATAAGCATAAATAGAATACCTGTCAACAGGCGAGTCCCATCCTGTCTCTGATCTGATGCTAGAGCCTGCGCTAGTCAAAACAGTTTGCTGAATTTTTCCCTTGTTTGCAGTCTCCATAGCATAAGTCCATAGTGCGGACTGAGTCTCCGATCCCTTCTCAATCTATACTCCATATGCAGAAGCATCACCTCTAGCCGTCACATAAGAAGTACGCGCAGCCATGTCCTCCACTAACTTCTTCATTCCACCTTCACCAAAGTTGGTAGCAAGTGGAGCTCCTGTCTCAGTCAACCAAATCTTACCATCTTGCCCCCAATATACCAAATTCTGCCTCCTTGCATCCTGGAAAGAGTCACAATCCCTGCAATGCTGATGCTCCGTACTATCACACCAAATACATCTCCGATCTCTCCTAGGAGCACTAGGAGCACTCCTAGGTGCAATAGGAGCATTAGAAGAAGTAGCAGGCGCAGTCGAAGCAAACTGCTCCTTCAACTTACCCACCAACTCCGCTTTGACTGACTCAAGTGTCAAATCTGTGATACCTTTGATTATGTCATCAAGAGAAGTAGGCACCGATGGAGCGGATGGTTTTGGAGCAGAAGGTGTAGGCATCGGTCGTGGAACAGGAGGAATAGGTGGAGTAGAAACAGTAGGCACTGGCATAGGCCAAGAAACTGGCTGAGGAGGAGAAGAAATAACAGGGATAGAAGTAGGCATAGGAGCAGATGATGGTGTAGGTGTCATGGAACCATTCTGTAGGCGAGTCTTCCATATCCTCCTCTTGGTCAATGTCGAGACTGCATCCTAAGCATCCTGCCAATCAGTTTTAAGACCCATAGGCTTCGTGCGATCTTCAAGAAGCTCACCCAATTCTTCTTGAAGAGCAGGATCTGCAGCTTGCAAGAAAAGTTCAACTTTTTCAACATCCAATGCTCTTTGTTCAATAGCATCAAGCTGACTATACCTTTCCTCAAATTCTCGAATCAACTCCGAAGCAGCAAGACCCTTGTTTGGCATGTAGACCCACTCTCGGAATGACCGCCGAGTAGCCATACCAAAGTCCTCAAGGAAGTATTCTTCTTTTAGAGCCTTCTTAAAATCTTGCCAATGTGTATTTTGAATAAATAAATCAGTCACTTTTGTCCTCAAAGCAGGTGTGACAAGACGAAGGAAGTACTTACTCATAAGTCCAGCAGGAACTCCAAAAAACCCCATCTTGATCTCATATGTCTTTAAATATGCTGAAACATTACGCCCGTCAAATAGCTTCTTCTCACTTTCAACTGCTTCAATAGCCTTAGTCGCGCTGTTTGCATTCTCCTGCTCCGAATAGAGTTGCCTTTGCTGAGACAACTGCTGTTGATGCAATTGTTGTTGCTGCTGCATATACATTTGTGTTTGCTGATTTTGGAGCTGCATATACATGGACATATTCTGCAAAATCTGTTTTAGATCCTCCGTTGAAGTACTTGACGTAGCAGTCATTGATGGAGCTGAAGTAGAGGCAGCTGGAGTTGTAGAGGAAGCTGAAATAGAGGCTGAAGTGTCTCCCATCCTGAAATTTCTGCGACGCTTTCACGTCGGGTTCACCAAAGATGTCGAAGGGTTTTGAAAGCAATGTCGCAACTTCAGAAGTCCTTGATAAATTTCAGGATAAAAGATTAATCAATTATGACATTTACAACCTTGTAGACAAGTTCAGATACATGTATTATCCATGTGTAGCATTTATTTGTTCCAATACATTCAGATCCTTTTAAGAATCATCTTTTAACGTGACTGAAATCAGTAGTCTCTGTTGATACAAGAACTGAAGTCTCAAAGTACTGTTTTTGATATTAATTCTTCAATGGCATTCTTGATGAGCTTCAAGAAAAGATACATATAACACTTGGTCACTTGGAAGAAAGTCTAGACTGTTTCTAAGCAATATTTATCAATCAAAATTTCTCATTTTCTCTTGTCATATCTTTAGATTCTAGAAAGAGGTGTATAAATTTGTGCTGGTTTTATCTTCTGCATCTCAAGTTCTCCCACAGAACATCATTGTTGGTAGCAGCAAAGTGTTTGCAGAAATGATCTTGTTGAAGGAACCCACAATTGTATTACCTTGGTCATCACTAAAAGAAGACTCTGTGTCATTAATGAAGACCGGCATATCAATTGAACAAGGGAGGGCAACAATCACTACACAAGTTGATTTTCTTTTCAGATTGTCGACGGCTCCAGTTCAGAAAAACTCTCCTTAATGAAGCTCAAAGCATGCCTAGCAGCTTCTGTGGCTATTGAATTTTCTTCAATATGAATCCTGAAAGGTCTCAGCTCCAAACCACCCTTTCAGTCCAGACAATTATCCTCCTCTTCTTCACACTCCGTAAAGCTCACTGTTCATCAAAGTTGCCCAGAGAACCAGTCCCCTGTTACCTAGATCATGTGTGATGACATGTAAGATACGTGTCTCACTAGCCCATCCAAATGTGGAGCAGTCCAAAAGTCTGAGAGCCGTTTGTATTACAGCCGACATATGCCATTGATTAAAAACCCCTTGTTCAGAGTGACTGTGGATGAAGTTCTCATCAGGGAATTTTCCTCCATATATGCTTTCCCCTTCGTAGGATTTGTTTATCCAAGCCTTCCATTCAACTCAACAACAATCTTCTCAGCCCTGTAGTCATCTACTAGCTCAAACTCGCTAATTTATCCAAACTTCTGCATGACCGTGAAAAACTTGATGATCACTTTCGAGGAGGGCTTAATGAGAACCTGCCTCTTCCCACGTTTCTTTGCATTGTACATGTTCTTCAGGCCGTCCATGCTTCCAACTCAGCAACTCCAACATCGTATCGTGGACTGATGACTCCACACTTGTTCAGCCTTCCAACCTTTGATAAGCTATGGCCCATTAAAGCGTGAGAAGAACGCTCATGCCATAGGCAGAGTACAGAGAGAGCTTTAAAGCGTTTGGCGCAATACAGTGAGAATTGTGGTCTGTGAACTGTTCTGGAATTCAGCTCACGATTAGGCTTCCGATTTCAGCATATGGCGGTCCCCTGGCAATGCAATCCGTCATCGATTTATAAGTCCTCCTCTCCGCAGTTCACGACTTCCTCCACCTGACAAGTGAATTTCTCTAATAAAGGCTTGAAACATGCAATTCGGGCTCGCTCCTCTGCCTGCAGTTGTCCACCTCAGAAGGCTTCGACGAATTTGTTGTTGTCTTCCAAATCAGCTTCACCTTCTGTGCTGCTGTCTTCTCCACTCCATACTATTGAGAATCCAGCAGGAGCGGTCATCACTCGTAGGCACTATTCTTCATCACGACGTCTTCGATTCTGCGTCTCCGTCCCTCATGTCAAAACGCCATCAGACCTGGGAAGCGAACACCAGGGATATGGCGAGAATGTGCGTAAATTCCCTCAAAATACCAAATTGCCTTGGTAGCATGAGGAAAGTGGTCAGTCAAGAAACCACCACCATTCCCTCGGTCAAAAGTGCCTGTAAATCCCCATTCGTCTCCTGGGAGAGATCTATGTGTTTGACATCTTCAGCAGAATCATTGTTTGCAATGTGACCTCCAGTCCAATCAAGTATCTCTACGCGGAAGACCTCGCCGGCTGCCACTTGAGCCACAGGGGGAATGTTGGGATGCCATCGGTTACGGAGAGGCTGCCGCTTTCAGACCTCAATTGCCATGTGCTTTTTTTTTCTTCATGAAGTTCATAAAAAAAAACAGTAAAACCTGCGTATTCCCCTTCTCCCCTATACTCTGTTCTGCTTTTCCCGTCTATTTTTCTTCTTGTCTATTTTCTTTCCTCCTTTCTCTATTTTCCCTCTCTCTCCTGTTTCAGCCTGTTCGTCCCGCCCAAAATACCTCCTTTTAAAAAATAGCTCAAAAGCTTTTTCTTTCCAGCCTGATCCACATCTTCTTTATCCCCTTGTTCTAAAGACTCTATCCTTGGCAATTCTTTTGCAGTTCCGTTACAACTAGTAGAAACAGTGTTACCAAGTATATGTTTACCATCCTCTGCAACCTTTTAATTCTTTCACCTAAAGCAGGATAGCTCGCACGTGCTTCAGCTTGTTTGCCTTCGGTATTTGCTACAATACTCTACATGTGGTGTATTGCACACAAATGAAAAGGAATAGGCTTAATGTTGTTCCCATTTGCCAAGCCAAAATCCTAGTAAGTCCACCATAGTGTCATGTACCCTCGTCATGGACGCAAATAGCTGAATTCCCTTGTCAACATAGCCAAGGATAAGGAAACTCCAAAAAATACTCATTACATTATGGTATGCAGTCAAACATGTGCTGAACATCAAGCAAACTCCCACATTTGGCATATTTATCCTCCAATGTACTTCGATTTGCATCTCTTGGAAATAGTTTAGTACTTCCTCACAAAACCCATAATCGGCATATCTTAAAATATCAAAAAAAAATCCCTGTTCTTCTCTGTCTTCAGCATAGAATGAAAGAGCAAACATAACAACTAAGTATGTACAAAGTATCAAATCACACGCACAACTTTTGGGTGGTTTACACACCTCGAATGCGCAGCAATACGACATCGTCTTTGAGACCAGGGCCAGAACGACAGATGGAAGATGCTCAAAAGAGAGAAAAGAGGCAAGAGCCTAGAGAGAGAAAGCAGCCAGGGTTTAGATTGATGTCCGATATTGAGACATCAACGGACATAAAGAAAATCTTTAATGACAAGATACTTGGCACTGAGGTGACTTTCACTATTTCTGAGGTTTTGGGCATCTCGAAAAGAGAGTTTCAAGATCAGTTTCAAGAGGTCCTGAAGAGGAAAAGACATGCATTGCCTACTACTGATACATAGGGAGTTTTGATTGGGGAGTTGGATGAGGATGAGGATGAGGTTATGGTTGAGAATGCTTCTGTTTTTCCACAGATAGAGAGGAGAGTTCAGCCTATGCACTATGCTGAAACTGATGAGCCTATCTTGATACCTCGTAGTCACTTTTCGCGGAGTCATTGGGCTAGGGAAACTACAGAGACGATGGTAAAAATTGGAGAGAAACAGGTGCCTTATGTTGCTTTGGTGGATCATGGTTCAGAGATTAATCTCATAGTTCGTGGAGTTTATGAAAGTAACAGATGGCCTATGGATGTAGAGCATGGGTGGTGTATGAGAGCCGCCAAAAACACTGCAGGTGATTTGTATGTTGCCTGTCCCAGTGTCAGGGTTTCTATTGGAGATGTAGAGGAGGATTTCCATTTCTTTATGCAGGATTCATGCTCTTATCCCATAATTCTTGGACAACCATTCATCACAAAGATGCGCATGGAAACAAAGGTAATGAATGATGGATCTGCTTATGCACGGATTCACAGTAAAGATGGCATGAGAGCAGTTCAGTTTATGACTATGTGTATGAATCATGTTAGAAGCAGGGATACTCTCAGAGATGCACCTTTGCCCACTGTGAGGGATTCAGGTTTTCATTAGGTACTGCCGTTTCGCGAGACGACGGTGGTACAGAGCAGAGAGATTGGAGTTCTCGCCTCAGCAGTGTTTTTTCCTCCGGTTTTGTTGGGATTTCAGCAAACAGTTCAATGAGTTATCAGAAGACTTCAAAGTTGCCTAGAGCTGCCAGGCAATACATATGCAGGAAGGAGAAAATTTTGAAAAATGCAGGAATTTTAGAGGATGATGAGCATATAGATGGGATGTATGACAGTATGATTTGTGCAGATACGATGATAGAGATGGAAAATATGCTGAAAACTGATATGCAGAGTTGTCACAGTAATGTATTAGTGCAATCCCTAGACATGTTTTATGAAATTGCAGATTTTGTGTCACAGATTGAGTCAGAGGCTGAAGTGACTCAGCAAAAAGTATTGAGTGCTGAAGAAATTCAGCAAACAGAGTTTCCAGCTGATTATGATCAGCTTACAGAGACACAGAGGGCTGAAAACTTTCAGCCAAGAGAGTTTACTGCTGAAATATTTCAGCATCCAGAGTTTAGGGCTGTTTCTATGCAGTCCATAGAGCAGAGGGCTGAGGATATTCAGCCATTGGAGTGCAGAATTGCTGATTTACAGCAAGATTTGAGTAATGCAGAGGATCATAATGAAGCCATGATTGACACGAAATACAAGACTGTGGATGAGAAGGTGAAGCCAGTAGCTGTACCGCTTCCACCTGATAGTGATCAGCAAATAGAGAGGGCTGCCAAACAGCCAATTTTGAGGAATTCGGAGCATATAGGCCATAAATTTTCAGCAGAGACTTTTGCTGAATTGAAAATTGGAAATGGTGATTTCTTGCTACCCACAGAGAAGCAATGCTTTCAAGAGATGCTTGAGTGACATGGAAGGGGGTTTGCTTTTTTTCCGCATGAGATTGGATGTGTGAATCCAAATATTGTTGCTCCTATGGTGATCTTTACTATTCCTCATATTCCATGGAACCTCCGATCTGTTCCAGTGCCTAAGGCACACCTGCCAAAGCTGATTGATTTGTTGAATAGAAAATCAGGATGGGAATCCTAGAGCCTTCATCTGCACCATATTCAAACAAGTGGTTTACGATTCCAAAGAAGAATGGTACTCTCCGATTTATACAGGACATGTAGCCAGTAAACAGAGTTACTATCAGAAATGTTGGTATAGGTCCAGTTGTGGATGAGTTTGCAGAAGCATTTTCTGGACGTGCCATCTATTCTTTAGGTGATTTGTATTCGGGATATGATCAGTTTCAGCTGGCTTTGGAAAGCAGGGACATAACCACCATGAGAACTCCTATTGGGCTTGTCAGGATGTGTACCTTACCTCAAGGTGCCACTAATTCTGTTGCGCATATGATGAATTCCATGCATAAGGTCCTTCGTGATTACATACCTCAGCTTACCATGCCTTTCTTGGATGATGTGCCCATTAAGGGGTGTGCAGAAGAAGAGAAGAATGAGAGTCTAAATGAGCAGGGATGCAGATACTTTGTGGCTGATCATATTTTAGTTTGTGAGAAGATTTTGGCCAGGTTAGAAGAAGTGAACTTGACACTATCAGGGCAAAAATATGTTTTTGGAGTGAATGAGGTTGTCATTGTTGGACATATGTGTGGATATTATGGCAGGAAACCCTCACCTGATAAGGTGGATGCTATAGGCAAGATTACGGAGTATTGTTCTACCACTTCAGAGGTACGGATATTCATTGGAGCTTGTGTGTTTTATATGATTTGGATTCCCCATTTTGCATACATAACAGATTGTTTATATCAGCTGCTTCGAAAGGGGCAAAAATTTTATTGGGATGAGAGCCACACTAGAGCCATGCGGAAATTAAAGAAGTTATTGCAGATTGCTCCTACTCTCAGGAAAGCAGATTATAATTGCGAAAGGCCTATTGTATTGACAGTTGACACTAGTCCAATTGGCATAGGTTGGGTTGTGGGTCAAGATGATGCAGATGGAAACATGTATGCTATTCGGTTTGGGGCGAAAGTCCTAAACGAGAGACGGAGGAGATATCCGCAAATCAAGAGGGAGTTATTGGGAATTGTTACGGCTCTAAAATGTGACAAGGAGTACTTTATTGGAGCTTCAGTTGTGGTGGAGACAGATTACTTGCCATTGATAGGTATGATTACGAGTTGCTCTACTCCGGATATAGCTATGTTGAGATGGATTGCATACATCAAGTCATTAAATCAAGAATTCAAACACATAGTAGGAAAGGATAATCCAGTGTGGCAGATATGTTGTCTAGAGCCAGATATGATGATGAGAAGACTCTACTTGCAGAAGAGGATGATGCAGAAATTTCAGCCACTATGGTTGATCATGTTTGCCATGTCTATGATATTGTGGCTTTCATAGAAGAACTCTATGTTGGAGATTGGTTGCATATTGGAAAGTACCTTAGTACACTAAGCAAAAGAGATGAATGGACAGATGAAGAGTTCAAGAAGATCAGAAGGAAAGCCTATGGTTATTTTCTCAAGGACGGATCTCTTTGGAAGCATCCGAAGAAAAGAGGCGGATTACCTTTGCGGGTTGTCTGCGATAGAGAGACACAGTTACAGGTGATGAGGGAGTTTCATGAGAGTCCTTGGGCTGGTCATAGAGGAGTGTAGGCTACTTATGAGAAAATCAAGGAGAAATATTGGTGGAAAGGCATGTATAGAGATGTTTCTCACTTTCTAGAGACTTGCAGAGACTGCCAGATGTATTCGGTAGTGCGTCATCGAGATGAGCTTCATCCGACCTATCCGCTATGCATTCATTATAAGTGGGTAGTTGACTTGGTTACTATGCCTATGAGTCTATGGCAGATGAGGTATATTGTTTTGGCTAGAGAGGATCTTACCAATCATGTTGAGGGCAGATCTTTGAGAACAAAGACCACTAGTGCAGTGTGTAAGTTCTTATTGGAAGAAATTTTCTGCAGGTATGGCTGTGTGGGTAAGATCACTACGGATTGCGGTGAATTGGATGCAGATGAAGCTAGGGAGTTTTTCTCTCAACTAGGAATCAAGTTGGCTCTAACCATAGCATACAATCCAGAGGGAAATGGAAAGAGTGAAAGAGGGCATTCGCCGATAGTGAAAGCATTGGCTAAAGCATGCAGAGGACGGATTGGAGAATGGCCGAGACTTCTACCATTTGCTTTGTGGGCTGATCGTACGACTCATAGTGTTACCACAGGATATATGCCTGCAGAGTTGATGTATGGTCAGAAACCTGTTATGCTGACTGAGACTTGTGCTTTGACTTGGTCAGTTTTACCTTGGCAAGAGGATTTGATAAGAGAGGAGCTCTTAGCTCTTCGAATTCGACTGTTGGAGAGAAGACTAGAGGATATTCAGCTAGCTATTGACAGGTTGAAGGTTGCTAGACTAAGAAATAAGGACAGGTTTGACAGCAGGCATCGCTTGCGGCCTAGAGCAATAGAAGAGGGAGACTGGGTATTAGTCTTTGATAGCAGCCTTGAAAATCAGCATACTGCACTTTAGAAGATGGCGAAAAGATGGTTTGGGCCGTACATAGTCAGATATGTCTTTGATAATGCAACATATGAGTTGACAGAATTGGATGGGACAGTGCTTAGAGTGCCTATTGCAGGAAAACGAATCAAGATTTTCAAGAAAAGAGATGATGAAGATTATGTATTGGAAGAATTTGCGAGAGAAGAGCAACGAGAAGAAACTCCAATGGAAGAGACAGATGATATGATAGATAATCTTGTTGATATACCGGAAATGCATAATGAAGAGATTGATCTGTTTGTGGATCTTGATGATAATGATCATGGGTAGTTGGCCCATCCAGAGGATGCGCAGGATTAGAGGGGATGGATGTCGTATTGCTGCGCATCCGAGGTGTGGAATCCACCCAAAAGTTGTGTGTGTGGGAGTTGATATTTTGTACATACTTAGTTGTTATGTTTGCATCTTTATTCTGCGTGGTAATATAGTAAAGAGGGGTCTTTTACTATCTTTTCTTTCATCTATGGTTGACCTTGGATATGTTGATATGTCCTTTCCATTGTCATTTGGAAGGCACAGTAAGAAGGGATGAGCTGGTTATCACAGATCAAAACAGAGGATTCTTCAACACCTTCTTTCAGGATGCATCTCAGCTGCTGTTTCACGGATAGTGGTAGCTCCACTTAAATGCTGTAAGATTTTATCAATGGTGAACTCAAACAATACAAGAAAAGGTTTCACTTTGGCCATTTCAGACCTATGGAGCAAGGATGGCTTCAGGGCTCTATATAGAGGAAATTTCCTGAATGTGCTTCAGATTGCTCCAACTAAAGATTGCGGACAAGGATATTGAAAAGCTGGTAAATAAATTGCACATGAAGGGAGGGGCTGTAGGTTCTTTAGGTCTGAACCGTCGAAGCTAGTTGCTTGAATTTTTTGAATACACAGGCTTTCTAATGATTTCAACTTTCAAAGATCTAAGGGATATTTTTCAAATTTAGGGAAGAGGCAAAAGGGGGCATAAGAAAGAAAAAGCAAGAGGACTATTTTTGAAAAAGGGAATTTGGAGGCAAAAAAGCGGCTGGAAGAGGGATCGAAATAGCTCTACTGGACAGCAGCATGTCTCAAGGATTATCTATTACAGGCTGGATTCGCATCTCTTTGTCCAGCTGGGAAGAGTTTTCGAGAAGCACCAGAAATTGGAAGGAAAATCTAAAGGAACAAATGCAACACATGAAAATCTGCACCAAGTATAATGGATACAATAGCTATATAAGCAGCAGTAGCATCTTTGGCATATATATGCAAGAGCAGCAGCAACTCATAGCATCATCTCTTCATCCACTTCTTTTTCTAGCGACGTACAATGATGTGTACATGACACACAACAGATTTGATTCGGATGCAGGTAGCATAGAGTGCACTGATTTACAGGTAGCAAGTAGGTAGCACAGAAGGCGTTGATTTATAAGTAGCAAATCAGTATGCGTGTTTTGCTTGAATCAGCCCCTAATCATTACTGATCAGTGCTGATAGAAAAGAAGTTGCTGAAGAAGGAGAGGTCAATGCTGCGAGAGTAGTTCCTTCAACAAAGAAGGTGCTAGGAGTAGTTGAGGATGACATCGAGAATCTCTGCAGCCGGCTAGATATCAATGAACTCCGGCGATTATGTGATGATATAAGAAAGAAGGACTTGCAGACTGATGAACTCCGGTGCTTATGTGATGATACAGAAAAGGACTTGCAGCAGGGGGCAAAGATTGTGAAGCATGTCCTCGGGCTGAAAACGTCTTCCTCCATTTCCAATGGTTCATCGATTGCAAAGTGAAAGATAGAATCAGATGGATATAAGGAAGGCAAGCTGCCTTTCAGTACGCTCAATGCTGGAGAAAAAAAAGGGTGGAGCTAGTAGGAGGTAGACCTATTGTGGAAAGCTATGCAGAAACACCCTAGTAAGGGCAACAGCAAAAATGATTGCAAATTGATCCGTTTTCCAGAACCACTGCAAAATGCACTGTCTATAGGACAGTGTAGTAGAAATCAATGAGTTAACTTAGTCATGATTCCTAACAGAAGCTTATGCTTACTCATCATTACAAAAGGCAATAGCCTGCATGTTTTAGGTAGCAAACTGCCTGCATATGCTCAGAATTTGTTGCTGCAACCATTACTATTATAGGCCCAGGCAATGGTTGGCATCAATGTAAGGGAATTGGTTTACCTGTTGTGCTTGGTGCTACTATAATTGCACTGTACATACCAGTTGAAAGACAGCATATACTCAGAACAGCATGTGCTCATTTTCTTGATAGTAGCTTGGAGTTGGATCTTTTCGTTGGAGGTGCTCTTGTTGACATGTATGCTAGATGTAGGAGCCTAGAGAACGGATAGGTTTTCCTGCATAACGTGAACTCGCTTGATTGATCTTCTATCTTGAAATTAGTCAAGGTCCTCTGTGGTTGCGACTTTGTTTTCGAAAACCCTTCGACAATGGAACCATTGTACTCTCTTGGAATCTCACTCACAAAAAAAGGGCCTTCACTCATCTGCAATAAAAGCTTCAACTTCTTTCCTCTGGGGCTATTAGCAATCCAAGGTAAAATCTCTTTCTTTATTTGTGGAAATGAATGAGGACTATCAAGTCCATCATCCGACTCTAAGTCAATAGTCGGAGTTGAGACGGGTGCACAAAACTTATTTGTTATAAGTGGCGAAGAAGTTTGAGATGACATCTCTGCAAAGAAATCAGATATAATGTCTACAATAGGTCCTGAAAGTGAATGAGCTTGTTTGCTATTTTCTATAGTGTATAGTCCTTCATCTTGGTCCATGGTGAAAGTGGTATCACAATGTACTATTTTATACTGATATGAAAGAGAAGAATCAAGCAAAAATTGCTCCGCATCATTGATATCCAGTTGGCCATGAACCGCCATCTCTTCACTATAAGTATCAAGTTGAAAAATAACATACAAACCTACCAGATTCCGGTCAGGGGGTAGAAGTGATTGAAGAAAATAAGAGCTCACAAGAATCTTTCCATCCCTTAGGGGCACAACACGTTCCAGTGATTCGGAGCCGATTGACCATTGAAGAGTAACTTCTGCCATCGTCTCTCACAAAAGCCGGTTTGAAACTTAGCAAACAATGGAGTTATGAAGGCGAAATATTATATCTAATAGCATGCCTATTGTTTATCAATTTCTTTGAATGTATAAATAATAGTCCGTTACCCCCACCAAATATGGATTAAATGAGCTCTTACTCCATGGGCAAGTTCTTAGTGACAGTTGAAGTTGCGAATCGGTCCATTAATGAACTAAATCATTAAAAATAGTCTACATATTGAAAAATCACAAGATCTATTTAAATAAATTTGTTAAAAAAACATGTCTTTTCGAAAATAAATCATGTCTTTTCGAAAATCATGTTGTGTTGTAGCACATATTTTTATAAGCACGTTTTATTTTGTCAGATGTCAGGCGCCGTCAGCATTTACATTTTTTAGTAAATAATTTTTCGGTGTTCGAGAGAAACATTCTCTCATGATCGATGTTCAATATGCACGTACCGCTTGTTGCCATTGAAAGTTGTGTGAAACGGTTTAAACATATATTCTTATTTGTCCTTCTTCTTCTTCTTCTTCTTCTTCTTCTTCTTCTTCTTCCTTTTCTCTTTTGTTTCCCTCTTCTTCTCTCCCATTGCAAGTTGGAAGGCATAAAGAAGAAGCAAGAAGGAGAGCAGCCCCTGCAACAAGCTCAAACAAGATCAACATTCTCCATCAAACTCACCGGGTAAGCTCCACACTCCATCCTTATGACTGAAAATCTATATTTCAAGTTTCATTTTTCCTCCATGATTGAAAGAAATGGAAGAGCAGGTAGACAATGAGAGGACAACAATGGGAGGGGAGAGAAGGAAAGGGGAGGTAGAGAAGGAGACCGTAAACTAGAAAAATGGGAGAGGAGGAGACCTTTGGAATTGAACATAATGTGGTTCAACAATATTGAAGTTATGTTTTGTTCAATAACCAATATATTAGAAAAAGGGAGATTTTACTTCTCATGACTGTCACAAAGGCAAAGGACTCCACTATGTCACACTTTGCGGATGTAAGGAGATTTTGTAGCTACATGAAGCAAGAGGTGTATTGGCTTCATATGATTGGAGAATGCTTCTTATTGATCAGGAGCTTACAAGTTGATGGCACTGAGATTCCACGAGGCTTTGATGTTTTTTTAAAAGGCCAAAGATGTTTACATATTTTAAAGGCATTTGCAAATATTTTTGGTGAAATGAAGAATGTTGGAGACTCTGAGAAGGTTCTAGAGCTCACACAATCAAGCAAGAGGGTGCTATATAGGTATTTCTAGTATAAAGAAATCATATTTTCTAAATACCATATGTACAAATGTATTCTAACTTAAGAGTGCTTTTGTTGTTTGTTCTTATGTTTTTGGAAAAGATGGTTGCGTAGTCTACAGGAAAGTGGAGTGCTAGAAAGCCTCCCTCCTCTAGTGGAGGAGAGGATGGACTTGGGATGTGAAAATTGTATGTTCTCAAAAGCACTGCTTGAGAGGGGTCTGTCGGAATGGGAAATGCGTATTTGTCCATGGTGGATAGACTATCCATTGGATGACATTCCACGGCAAGAGATTTAATTAAGAGAGAGTAAGTACTTTGAGAGCCAAACATAGTAAATATGTGGTAACTCTTGCTCTTAGCTACTTGTTTTAGTAATACTTGCCTTATATGCACGATTTCTGGAACAAAATAGAGTAATTTCTATGCACAAAGAAGAGGATGAAGGAAATGGTACTTTCTAACAATGTATTTGTTTAACATGAAACTTATCATAATTTTTTAGACTTTTGTGTTTTCTTAACTTTGTTGTTTTTGCAAATTAGAAATGTCCAATACAATAGACATGGTCCCTCATGTTGTGGGGATAAAGGCCTCTTGTGGTGGTAGCATGGCAAAGGGTATATTGGATGGAATGCAAATTTTTAGTTTGATCCAAGTAGCCTTGTTTCTAATTTGCATGAATATGATATTATATTGTGTTGACTTCACACTACTTAGGTGCCATTAGTGATGCAACTGTTGATACTACAATGAAGAAAAGTCCATGGGAAAATGAAATAATATCCCCACAATAGATGATGCATTGAAGCATAGCAAGGGTAAGCCAATTTGCATGAATGATAGAGTTTAGGATTTTCATTTGACGAGTCAGTTTATTAAAGTATTATTTTGTTGTCTTTATATTGCGTAGGTAATATAAGTGAATCAAATGAGGTTGGTACAACAAAGCGAAGGTCTAAACACAAAGAGAAAGTTGTTTCATTGGATGAAGAATTAGAAGATGAATCAAGTATCATTTTTTGGACTATTGGAGTCATGTTAAAAGTACATTTTTATATTTTTTTGAAGATAATATAAAATCTAAACATTAAACACTAAATAATTTGCTTTCCTTCCTATTTTTCTTTACAAGTTTAGGCAAAAAAGATGGTTTTGACATGCATAGAATTTGGAAAGAAAAGGAAAAAAGTAAGGGTCACTTTGAGGGATCTTTGCAACATACTACACCTTCTCGGGTTATGTTGTTCATGACTCAGTCATCAGAGCCTATACAAGAGTCTTGTAGATGTCCCGCTATATGCAAGACAGGTATGTAGATTTCTAGCTTTACATTCTGAGTCTTAACATTTAGCCAACATCAACATTTGTAAGTAAACTTTATTTTGATGATAGGATTTCAATACCAAACTATCGTAGATGCTTTGTTGGTAGACATGACATCGATCGACGATTTTGCATTGGATGGGTATATTTTATCACCATTCTCTATATACACATCTATTGTAATGGTTACTTATGCTTTGTTATTGTGTTTTCAATTTTAGCATTAAGCACTTCATGGAGGGAAATACCATCAACTCTTACCAGTGTAATGGTGTCCCACCATATGAGGTTGCTAAGTTGTTGTTTGCAGATTTTCCTACATCTTTGCTTGTTGTTGGCCTTGAGGCAGAAGGTATATGTGCTTGCATTAGTTTAGTTTATAAACTCATGTGATATTGCATGGTCTTATACATCTTTACATTTGAAAGGGATTCCCGAATGGAATACATTTTCTAGTACACTTGTCAAAGGTGTCATGGACCTAGCCCATATATTCTTGGCAGATGAGGGGTGCTTGCTGACTTTGGAACTTGCACAACACTTTGAAAAAGTGCTTAGAGGAGCTCATGCCATTGGATTGAAGCTCCATCACACGTGGACTCTCGTGTGTGAGGGTGGATATAGACACCCTGATACTCGAGAGGAGGTAAGTGTGTTGAAGACAAACTTGTAACTTTTTAAAATAAAAGTTTAAGTAGCTAACAAGATGATTCTGCATTGCTAGGTCATGGACCTTACTATTGGCTTGTTTTATCGAGGGATGCATGCCCCTTCATACGATAGAGAGGCTGGTGAGAGGGTTAGCCCATACAGGTTTCCTACCTCTCGTAGCTTCCTCTTCGAGACAGACCTCCAGGGCACATCATTTGAGCACACTTATGTGGATGGTGTAGAGGTTTGAGGGGGTGCAGAAAGATCACTAGTTTTTTATAGGTGCGTTATACACTCTTAGACTGGTTTATACTTTGCATTGAGATATGTCATGCTTTTGTTATGGATGTTACTAAATGGTTTCTTTTGTAGGTGGCTCCTTGCTACGTTCACAAAGGATCTCGACTATGTGCTGGATATTTTTTCAGGTTGTGGCTGCCTTGGTAGAGCATGCACAGAGATGCATCATTTTTGCATGTGCCTTGAGGGTGATTTTAGCCTCTACAACCAGTGCTTGGTTGATGTGGCATGCGGACCGCCATCTATTCATCCTAGTGACGATTATGATTTCACATGATTTGTAGTTGCATTATTTTTAATATGATGCCTTGTATTGGTAGTGCATGCCATGGGGCTTGATGATGCTCGGGAATTATGTATGACTCTATGGATTTTGCATCTCACTTAAATTGGGATTACTTCATAAACTTATAAAATTATGCTAAAACTTCATGCTTTAGAAGTAGTTGCATACCTATTTTTTGTTAGAGATCAAAGCATTCAATAGTTTGCGATTAGTTTGCAATTCAACATCCTAATATAATTGATCTAATTAGTTTGCAATTGCAAAATAATTAAATTCAAAGCATAACATAATCATATTAAAAGCTCCATAAAATAACCAAAAAAATCCAAGTGATGACCAAAAAGCTTCAAGAAGCACTTAAAAAGCTCCAAGTGAAGAGCTTGCTAAATAATAGCACTCCTGTTTGATTTATGTAGGTCACTTTTCTTTATTTTGTATCTTATCTATACTTTATGTACATTTTATTGTATGTGAAAGAAGAATATTAAACCAACAAGAAATTTTTTTAGTCTTCATCTCTCTTCTTATGTTATTGAGTGAGCTTCCTCTTGTGTGTAAGGCATGTGTTTGATGTTGTAGCTGTGAAATGTTGCTTAAGACTTATTTCTTATTTTGTATCAATTTCATGATAATGGCAGAGAATAGTGAAAATCCCATCATGGAGAAGTTGAATAAGAACAACTATCCATCATCACTAAAGTTCCATAAGACAAACTCCCTTATTGGAAAAGGCCTCGTCAAGTTTGTTTCAAGTGAAGAAAATGAGCCAGAGCGCTAAGTGACCCTATGACTCTGAAAGAATTAAAGACATGGAAAGAGAGGAACACAAAAGACACAAAGTTGATGTATTAGCTATTTATAATCATTGATAAGACTACGCCAAGACATATAAAAAATGTAGAAACTTAACATACATGTTGAATAATTTTTGAGAACATGTTTTTAGTAAATCAAAAGACATGGAAAATTTAACTCAAGTAAGAGTTCAATACCTTGAAGAAAGGGAAGATATCTGGAAATGAATGTATTGTAAAAGTGAGAAGCACTGTTGTTGAGGGTTGAAATGACTTGATTTTTTGGCTAGTTTTTGTTGTTTTTAAGGACCAAATGGTTGCTTTTTGATTGATTTTATATGTTGATTCGTTGGTTTCAAAGTATTTGAGAGTATTTTAGATAAGTTTAAATAGGTTTGAGAAGCTCATGATAGCTTTTAGTGGATATATGATGTTCAATTGATATCGTAATAGTGTTTGATTGGTTTTGTTGAGCTTTTGTTTTGTTTTGTTTTCCTTCTGTATGAGATGATAGAATGATGATTGATGGAGTTTGAGAGTTTTTGTAAGCTTATTGAACTATTCTTGATAGTTTTGAATGGTTTTAGTGGAGCTAAAGGCTTTTTCATAGGTTCTATAGACCCTCTATTGATCATATGTAGAGCCTCTATTTTTATTCTGTATGCATCTGTAAGTGTTATGATGGATGAATGTGTAGCTTGGGAACGTTATCTAACCTTGGAAAGAGATGAATACACGTTCAACCTAGCTCAAAGAAGTGGAAGAAGTAGGTGCTGAAGAGTCAAGTGAAGATTTAAGTGACATTGACATTGTTGGGCACTGTAGTGGCTTCGGTGACCTTTCATAGTAAGACATACCTCTTACAAGAGTTATCCACGACTAAACAGGGGTTATTGATTATTATTCTTGATTATTCCATTGTACTATTGAGAGAGAGCATGTGTGAGAGAGACAGTGAATAAGAGACAGCTAAATCTATTCAAAACAATGTATCTATGAGTGAGAGATCATGAGAGAGACTATGAAGACTATGAAACTATTGAAGATAAATGCTATATGATGATTTTCATTCAAAGTGGAGAATTACTTTGTGTTATCTTGTTCTTTTGATGAAGAATATAAAGAATTTGTTGAAGTTTTGTTGTGAAAAATTTGTGGGAGAATTGTTATATGATGTTGCGTGAAGATTGATATTGTTTCCTTATTTTGGTCACATAAAATATGAAATAAATGCTCGTTGATGATACGACATAGATTTTCTTGCAGTAGATTCTCCATTTTCTTGGTGTTCTTCTCAGGGATCTATGTTTTTGATGCATAGTCAGCGAACAATGCCATCACTAGTAAGCATTAGAAGGGGCTACAAATGACGGAAATGGAATTGCTAAGAGGAGACGAATTCAATGGATGCTTGTCAAGTTCCTTCTACCATTGAGGAATTGAAAATCCTCATTGTCAAAGCCACTTTCTACAAGGAATTTATCCCACAATGTCAGAAACATATTATCATCTTGATTCAAGCTCTCTGTATGGTGGACTATTTCCTCTCCCTATTGAAGCAATTGAGACGTGCATCTTGCTGGCAAATTGTTTGGGAGCAAACTAAAGAGTGGAAAAAGATGCTAGTAGACAGAGTGTTCTTCAAAACATACACTATTGAAACCATCAGAATCTGGCATTATTATGATGATGACACCACAACGATCCTTAGGAAAATAAGTTTCAATACCTTCACACCTGAATATCTTTCCCTCTATAGTGGAATGAAAGTTGAATTCAAAGATGTTGAGAAGAAGTAGGTAGAAGAAATATTAGCAAGAGAGTCCTCTAGAGACTGACATCTTTTTGATTCAGTTCTGTTGACTACATACAAACTGGGTGGAGCTAACTCCCTGATGAATGACGCGATCAAGAGGCAAGCACTAGAATGAGTCCAGAGATACATGAGAAGAGAGAAGACAAAAATTAAAGCTAAGAACAAGTTAGTAGTACAAGCTTCCTTTGAGCCCTTGTGGCACTCCTTAGAGAGGTCCCTATGGTGACTCAAGACTCCCTCCCTAGTTAGATCCATCCGAGAAATATTGATGACAGTACATCAAGTGTAGTCCCTTTTCCCATCTTTAAAGGAGAGTACAATGAAGATCATGATCTTAATGTAGTTGAGTTCATGGTAGCGTATGAAGCCAACAGTGCTAGAACCCCTAAGCATTGGTTGTCCATATTCCCTACCACTTTCAAAGGTGTGGAATTTCAATGGTATGAGAGACAAGCAGCATGAATTTTGACACATGGAACGATGTGAACTTAGCCTTCCTCACTAAATTCACGTGTGAAGGTTTTGAAGAGTGGATGCAAGAGGAGTTCATGAACTTAAGTTAGTCCTTTGGTGAATGGATGAAAGCATATGTCTCTAAAATGGAATCCATACTAAAGAGATGGATTAACCATCACTTAGATGAAGGCATTCATAAGGGTATTTTTCTTAGAGACTTACAACCAGAAGTTCGTAACTTTGTGGAGGTGAGAGAACCAATCACATGCAATCGACTGTAGTGGAAGGTACAACACTATATGATGAAGTTCAAGCAAGACATTATTGATGACCTCAAGAAGAGGATTCTTACCTTCTCCCATGTCAATAATGGTATAACCACCAAATGCAAACCCAAGGACGGTTCCCCATCCCTACCCGCAAATGCAAATAGTGCCGTAGTATAGTGCACCAACTTGAGAAGTGGCCCTAGACGGTGTCGTGATGCTACACGTCTACCACTGCAAACCTAAGGGAAAAATTGTATGGCAAGATTTTGGATTCTTCAGTCAACGTCATTATAAGTTTATTTTATGTTATGTGTTTCTTCCATGTTTGCATTTGCATGACGCACAAGTACATGTAGTTAGGCTAGGTATAATTTCTTCAATGCATTCATATTTTGTTTTGTGGAGCATTGCTCAATTGATTGCATAGCATGGATTATAATTGCAAACTACATGAGTGTTTGGGCACAAAGTTCCATTACATGGCATATTCTTGCTAGGACAAATTGCATGAAAAACAGGTTCATATGAAGAGAATGTATGTTTTGAAGATGAGACAAGTCGGTGGCCGTGGTTGAAAGATTCTTTCCATTGCAACTTCGTCTCCTTAACGAAGTTCATAGATTTCTGTCCAATAAGAGAATGAATAACTACTGGATCATATGTATCTTCATAATCACACAACCTACATCCACATAGAGGAATGATTGGGAATGTAACCAAAGCAAGGGAGCTTGATTGAAAGAAGGGTCCTTTGTAGGAGTTGCTACTGCTTCACTAGGATCCAAGGTTGCTAAATCAAAGGCTAATGTTATGATTAATGTGTTGAGAAGTGGAAAAAAGTTTAATACAAGGTTAGAAGGATTTCAAATTGTAAAGGAGGAAGGAAAAGAGCCAAATACAAGCCAAAATAAAGGAAGAGTAGGAATCAAAAATTGAGCAACTGATCATTTTCATGTATTTTAAGGAAAAGTGGGTGCTGCTCGCAATGATAACCTCAACCTTGAAGTCAGAGGAAAAATATAGAAAGCTTTACATAAGCTTTTGAAGGCGACATGATTGACATAATCATTGACGTTAAATGCTTTTTTTTGAGAAAAAGCTACGAGCTCTATGTGAATTACGTAAAGGAGACGTATTAATGGAGGCTTGTTTTTTTATAAAAAGGACTGCAATGGGGGAAATTTGCAAGGAGACAAAGAAAAAAGAGCTATATGGACGTTGCTCTGGGAGAGGATATTGGATGATGACACTGCTCTCTAGGAGAGGAGATCGGAGGATAAGGATGCTACTATGAAGAGAGATCAAGACAAAAGAGAGCCGAGAGTAGAAGGCGGATGCAACAAGGCAAAGGATGTGTACGAGACAACACGCATTTGATTGGTTCATTGCCTGTCAAGGAGGTGTGAGCCATAGCTCCCGCTTATAAGCTTCAACCCAAGATCGTATTCATACAGTACAAGATCAGCCTTACATCTCCGCTTTGGCTACCAATCTAATTACCAGAAAACAAGGAACTTTCGACACTAAACTAGATGGTAAATAGGCTTATATCTAGTAAATGCACCATTTTTTCTGGTTAGTAACTAGGGTTTTTTAAATTGGAACTAGATTTTTATTTTTACTAGATAGACGTGAAGCTATAACTAGTAAAATAAGTGTCTATATGGTAAAGCAAGGCAAATTTCTATATATTCCCTAATATAGCTATGTTTAGTGGATTAAATTATGAAGCTATGGATCATAGGATAATGTGCATGCACAATAAATCTAAACAAATTTGTATATAACATCTAACATAGTCATGTTAAGTAATATAAATCACAATTGATAGGCCTAATCATCAACCATGTAGTCAATCTCAAATAAGACAATGTTGATACACATTTGTAATGGATATAATTGTATTCATCCAAAATGTACGTGGGCTCTAAGATACATTTGTGCAAATTTTTGATAACTTTTAATTCTTACTCACATAGCACAAATAGTTTATACATCCACAAATAAAATATCATTTTTAACCATATAACTATTTCCTTGTCAGATTAAAACAAAGAAGAATCTCATTCAATTCAACTCAATGCCATGGCTCTAAATCTTGAAATTCCCCCTAAAGTGTGGGATATACCTAGCATCCATACAAGCACAAATAGTTATCAAAAGTTCTTTGAGCCCCTTATAAGCTAGGAGCATATCCATCTATTAGCAAAATAAAACCAATTCAAATTGTGATAGCCTTTTCCTTAAATGAAAGACATAGAACTTCTTGAGTATGTGGAAACTTAAAGAGGGGAGCTCTCAATAGACAGTCATGGCACATGGTCTATTAACTAGGGTAGCTGTATTAAGTTCTTTAAAAAAGCAACATTTCCTACCAACATGTGGCATATGCTCCCCCTTTCATGCATGTAGCATATTCAGGGGGTGAACAAGGAGTACAAGATGATGGAACACATAGCACAAACATAAAGCAATAGAAGCAAGGCAATGGGATAGAGATGGATTATGTAACATTGTCATTGCTAACATGAACATGGAAGAGCTAGAGAAGAAGATGTGGGGTGACAAAAAATATTTCAATGAGAATTAAAAGAGAGTCACAATAGAATTTGGGGAGCAAGTGTTATGTGCATGAGTGGTATCCTTGTTGCCATGCATTCGGCAAAGCAACGCTAAGTATTCTCTATGCAACATGTACATGTGGGGAAGGTCCCCCTCGAGGATAAGTTTGCTAGATTGTTTTGGCTCACCTGTGAATCAAAGTGGTGCTCACATTGTTTTGCTTGCCATGAGGTTTCTTTTGGGTCTTGTTTTCATCTAAAGCAAAAAGAGATTGGGTTTTGGGTTCAATTGTTTGGCTTAAAGTGAGCCTTGTTTACATGCTCCCATGGCATGATGATTTTATTCATGAGGAGGTCTTGCAAATTGAATGCCCAATATGGGCTAGTTTTCATGTACTTCTTACTTTGCTAGATGGAGAAGTTAATGTGCTAGTAGAAGTGCTAGGTAGAGCGCTCTATGTTCTTACAATAATATCAACTAGTGGAGCAAGCGGCCTCTTGTACTTTGGGATAAGAGGAAGAAGATCCTTGAGATACTCTAGCTTTTTTTTCCTAATGGGATTGAGTTGTTGGTTGATGTCAAGAAGATGGGTGCTTTGCAAAGGAATGCCCAAAAAGGAATTGAGCTAAGAAGAACCCAATGAGAAAATAGTGCAGATAAGGAAGAACTTAAAAAGAAGCAAAAAGAAAAAATCATAGGTTGAGAAGGGTAAATTCAAGGAAACAAACAAGCCTTAGAAGGAGGAACCTAAGGAACAGCCTAATTATTAGTCCCGATCCTAGAGATGCCAAAGTTAAAGCAGGATGGAAACAAATAAATTCAACCACCAAATTCTTTGAAGTCTAATGGAGGTAATAAATAAAAACTTTCCCTTTAAAAAGCTTAGTGCAAATATTTTGTTGACAAGGCTATTTTTCTATTTTGGATTATGAAGGTTCGAACAAAGATATAATGTTAATTAGTTGGCTCAGTATGATCCCTTGGAATGTGAGGTGCCTAGGAAGTCCATCCAAGAAGGATGTGTTTATTAGGAGAAAGAAATGGAATCCCCTCTCTTTCAACAGCCCCTTTTTGGAAAGGGAAGGATTCAACCTATATTTGAAGGATGCTTGGAAACAAACCAATAATCTAATGGCTAATCCAACGTAGAACTAGATGAGATCCATAGCTATCATCATTGAGATTACCAAGATGTATGGCAAAGATCAGGATAGACTTCAAAGAGGGTTTCATGTTAGTAGTTAGCAATGCAAGGAGTATATTATTACAACTCTTGCTAAGTGTTCTAGAGCATTACATGGAGGATTGCAAAAACATAAAGGTGAAGTTGCCAAAATTGAGTCTAAGGGAAATGGTATCTTTTGGGGCTGGTGCTTCAAGCAATTAAATTGATGAAGCAAAAGAAGCAACAAGAGTTCATCAATATGATAGATGATGGAGGAGGAATCATGCAATTTCTGTAGGGATGTTTCAATCTCTTTAGAATGTATTTGTAGATGGTCTATGCTTAGGTCCATTTGAGGTAAAGAGGTCGATGCAAAAGGGTGTCCCATTGCCCCATTACTCTTTGCCACCCTAATCACCAACCCTTTGCTTAGGAATTTGGATTTGAAGGTGCAACATGGAGTAAGCAAGGTGCTTCCTATACCATTAAGAAAACATTTGGTCTCCCAATTCTTTGCCAAGAATAACTGACCAATATTATGCATGTAGAGAAGCAACTAGTAGATGTATTTGATGAAAGTGTATGAAACTTTTCTAGAGCTATCTAGGGTTGTGACTAATGTGAGCAAAAGCAAGCTTATTTACCTAGGATTGAATGAGTCAGCAAAGTTGCTAAGGGATCCAGGCTTCCAGGTAGTAGAATTGGAGCAAGGGATTAGGTACTTAGGATGCCCATTGGGCATAGGTAGTAAGACACATGTAAAAGGCCATTAAACCTTGGGCAATGTAAGAGAAGAAAAAGAAAGATGAAAATAAAATTAGTCATTTTCTTAAATGGGAGCTAAACATTCCTCCAAGATTTAAGAAAATAGAAAAAAATTATTTGATTCAAGAAAGGTCCATTCTCTTGCACACGACCAAGTCCCAGCTTCTCACATTCACACAATTTCATCGTCCATTCTCCCGCACACGACTAGGTCCATCTTCTTGCATGCAGACAATCTCATCCTTGTTCACCACACACCCCGATTGCTTGTGATGCATGCATATGTCGTAGTCATCAGCTCAGTACAAGTTTTGTTATCAAGCATTGAAGAACACTTTTCATGGAAATACTCCGATTATCAACAAGTTGTAATCAATTGTTCGTATTGCATTAGAGAATCATAAGGCAAAACATGAGAGAAATTCTGAAACATTTGTTTCTCTGAAAGCTACAACACGAGGGCAATTTTGAAACATTGGTTCCAAGCTTCTGTGGCACTCCTAAAAGCTCAAGTGTATTTGATCAGAGATTGTAAGTGATGTTTGATTCTATGCTTTGGATTTCTACATCAAAGTTGTCTCTTTTACTTTTCCCTATTATCTAGCTTTTTAGTTGCTAGATTCTAAAGAATTTGGGTGATTTCAAGATTTCTAGCATCAGACCTTATTTATTTGATTATCTTGTACATTCTGTATGCTATGAGTCAAGTAACATGCAATAGTGACCAATTGAATGCATAGGAAAGGCCTAACTTTGGCATCATGAATCCAATGAGATTAATGAAAGCTGAAGATCCATAGCCTAGATTATCATATAAGACACATCCTTATTGTGGTCATCACTTTCCAATAATTAAATTTTGCCTACCACTTGGCCCAAAGCTCCACAAAAATCTTTGCAGTAGCTCCTCATCTCTTTTCCATTGCATCTTAGAGAATGGGGTTACTATTATTAAAAACATTAAGGTGAGAGTATCTTATCTACCACTATTGAGTTGTCTCAAAAACTCAAAGGCAAGGAACACAAATGTGTTTAATATATCTTCCATCTTTCATAGCATCCAATTCATATGCCCAACCCCTAGAGGGCACTCTAGATACCAAAAAACTTTCCTCACCTTGATTATCTTATAGCCCACTTGACAAAATCCAATCACAGGTATCTTCCAAACCTAGATAGAGAATATATGTCTTAAGCTTACTACTTTTTACACCATAGAACTACATACTACTTTTAACTGTTAGCCCCAAATTAACCATATAAGCCAAAATCAGATTTAAGTTATCATCAACAAAAAGCTTGGTGCACATTTGGGAGTTATTAGTAGAGGGAGTTATTAGTAGAGGGAGACCATAACCAAAATCACATTTGTGTTATCATCAACAAAAAACTGAGTGCACATTTGGGAGTTATTAGTAGAGGGAGACCATAGACTAGTCCTCTCTACACTTCGATATCCATTATCTTAAGTAGTGGATCACCAACTATGGTGAAGAGAATAGGTGCATCCTTGTTTCACTGATCTCCTTAAACTAGCTAAGTCATTAGGTCCCGTTAGTTCACATGTGTTCAATAGAGCCTCCAAGAAAGTGAGATTGAAGAAGGAGGGGGGGTGTGGTTGTAGATGACATTGATGTGACCCTTTAATTTACTCATGAGCCATGATTTACAAGATATTAAAGCCATCAAAGCTCTTCCATGTATCAACAACCACATTTATGATGCACATAATCATCAGTCAATTTTGTAAGTAGATTTCTTATCAACAATGTTAATGCTGGAAATGAATGTTTCAAAAATGCTCAAGAAAAATTTGTGAAAAGTTCAAAATAATTGCACTTGGCATAAATCACTATTATCAAAAATTCAAATCAAATTGTATTATAATCCTTGGAGGGGTTGTTCTCTCTACTTAAAAGTAGAAATTCAAGATTACAAATCCTAAATACTTTAGTTGTAAATGCTTCAAATTGCATTTTTGGTAGACATCTCTACAATCTTTATCTTTCTTGTCAAGGGCATCTATCAAATTTTTTTATCTACCATTAAAGTTAGGAAAGATATGCTCATGCATCATGCTCAACATCCGTGCCATGGCATATGCTCTAATCATGAGCACGGGGAAGGAAGGCCATCATGGGCTCGTTTCCAAAGGATTCCCGTAGGATGATCAAACATTAGAAACAAATGAAACTACATGGGCCAATCTCTCTTACAAACCCCTTGTGACAAATTCGCTAATAGTATAAGATTAAAATCAACATTAACATTGATTGTAAAGCTATAGTCAAGACTATCATCACTTGATGCTATGAGGTTGTGAAATTGCATTGATATATAATCAATTTTGGTTGTTTGCTCTCTTAACCATCGCTAGAGCATCACCAAATCACCTTCTATGATTGTTTTAGTTATATCATTGACAATTATTTCCTCCTTTGTATCATCCAATCTTCTCTATTTTGTCATGGCATCTTCCTACAATTACGTGTGACCATTGGATCTCATAATAGTTGGAAGAAGCATGTTGGCATGTGGCATTTTTATCATCTACAAAACTAAAAGGAAATCAACCTTTGGATAGTTGCCTTTGTTACAAAATAAGAACTTGACAGGTGGAGCTTGTGTCACCATTATTGCCATCACTATGAATCCACTCCCATGGGGGGTGATATTCTATCCAATCAAGAGAAGTTCTAGTATGCTTCTTGGCATGGTGGGGAGAACGACATCAAGCCAAAAGAAACATTTATCTTTGCTTCTTTTGTCCCTTTCCCTTCCACCTCTTCTTTCTTCTTTGTTGAGATTAATAAATTGAAGATACTTGGTTACTAGCATATTAGCAATATGACATTAGTTGCATCAACACTATATTGCAAAAGTGTTAATGAGGAGGAAGTGTAAGGTTTTGATGAGACACAACATACTACATTGCAAAAGTGCCAACGAGGAGGATGTGTAAGGTTGTGATGAGAGACAACATAACTACTTTAGATCAACCTCACCCCAAACACAAGAGATTACAAATCTCCAATTTGGTTATTTGCAATTTTAGGCCATTAAAAATGGCATTGCAAGTATTGAATTCCATATTCATCGCATCCACTCCTACAAAACAACAATTTAAAGCTATATCTTGCTAGAGTCTCTATGACATTTATAATACATACTTGTCGCTCCACCATCCAACTTCTTCACTATTACATTTCTTTGAAAAAGTAGAATATCCCTCTTACAAATTGCACTCTAACTACTTGAAGCTCTAGAAAGCTAGGAAACGACACTCGAACCCCTTAGAAAGAGCATTTCTCTGTAATACCCATTTGAAGGGTAGTCGTCCGTCGTCTTTTGCCCACCGTCTATCTTGAAGGGCAGTCATTTGCCATCTGTGTAGGACCTTTGTAGCAACATCGCTGTCTTGAAGGGCAGTCGTTGGCCATTTGTTTGGGGTGGCCTTAATTTGTAGCAGCATCGTCTCTCGATCTGTCTTGAAGGCTTCCTAATCGTAGCGAACCGCCCCACCAAGGAATACGCCCTCCAGAATCTAACACCCATGCCTTTGACAACATTCCCAATTGCCAAGGTCTTGCTCTCCCTCATAATTCTAAAGATGCAATGCTCACCAATAGGAGGATGAACAAGGAGAGTTTGGTGGATTTGGAGTTATATTTGGCAAGGTAAGTCACAGACAGGATAAATTATCATTAGCTAGATGAGCCTTATCATTTGTTAGTAGGGTAATGAATCAGTATGTCACTAATAGAGATCCCAGATAATCAATATTCAAACAGGGCTGTAGATTAGTCTTTTGAGATAGAGGGCAATACAACAATAGGCAATTGATGACCTGTTGTTAAGGGCCATATTGACTTCTAGTTACATGAGACATGGAGAGCTACTACCAATAGAGGCATATAGCAACTACAGGTTCTAAGTTTAGAAACCTTAGAGTTCTCAGTGTGCGAGATGAGTGTGCTGAGGTCTACATTGGTCATTTTACAAATGCTTCACAATCTAGGTTTTGCACCATGCTCTCCAACCTATTGATGCTAGTTTAATTGAGATGTCTGCTTCATACAAAAGTCATGCTTAGTAATTCTTGTGCTCTTGTGCACCTATTTTAGTACAGTTTGCTTTTATTTTTTGAGCATGGTTGCTGTCACATTTGAAACTAGAGTTGGCTTTGATGTAGGCACCGTTGAGTAAAGCATCTGCTTTGAACAACCATGTTTTTTAGCCAACAAATATCTGAATGCAAAATCAAAGAAGACTATTATATTCACTATCTGGGTCAGAGATTTTGCTTGGTCTCTTGTTAGCTTTTGCCCTACACCATGAGTAGGGATGCTCTACATGCAAATTTCATGTGTTGTGCTTGCAAAAGTGTGATAAGTGCTTACAAGATTTTATCACTAGATTTAGTCTCTGGCTCTCTAGTAATTGGTGGATACACTGAGCAAAGACACAATCAAGCTTTCAATAGTATAGGAGCAACTAGCAAGGGAATAAAAATACATGGAAAGATCTGTATGCAATTCTATTGGAAAATCATAATGCTATGCAATGCATTGGTTAGCAATGCAATTAACAGTTATTGATGAATGGCATGTATCCTAGATACATTATTGATCAACATACGAGCATGTCATGTAGATGATACTGGAGGTTTTAAAAATTGGTTCAATTGTTCAACACATGCAAAGTCTAGCAAAAAGAGGCACCTTACTTTTTGAATTCAATAACATTGTGATAAATAGGTGCATATAACTGATCAAACTCTGATGATCTAATGGCAAATGGGTATTGTGCAATAGCATGTTTGGCAGCAACAAGTTCAAACTCTAGCTTGAATAGTGGCCAATTCAATTCCTGCCAGTATTTATCCACCTTGTATTATGTTTTATGCAGGACATCATAAGGCAATAGCTATCCTAATTACTTACACAGAAATCTGTATCACATTGCAAAGAGATTTGAATTTGCTGAAATATATCCAACCTTCATTGTAGAGGGTGGGCATAGCAATTTTGATGGCCTTATCTACTAGATTAGGCTCACTCCCATGAGGGCAAATGTGGTATCTATGCATTGCAGTAGATTTTTGAGTATTTATATGAATTAACAGTAGCTAAGATCATGTGTACAGTAGTGAATCTATGCACTGCAGTAGGTCTGTGAGCATTTATATGAGCAAAGGCTTTATACATCAACCAAAACCCTTGTCGACAGTAGCAATAGAGGAATCATAGGTTTAGATATCTGGTTTTAAGGTCAGTAGGTATTTCCATTAGCAATACCTCCTCAATGAGAAGTCAAAATGTCTCTATCATGAAAGGAAAGAAGCAATTACAAATATGTAGACAACATTAATAATGAAGGACTAGACCGCCAGAGTAGAACTTATAGGTATGGATGATGCGGTAAGGAGTAAGAGAGATCATGCCATGTCCTGGGGTGAAGGAAAGTGCAAAAGAGATAATGATCAACCTGAAGGATCAAAGAAGACAACTAGGAGGAGTGAACTAGTTCTTCAGCCTTCTTCTTTAGGAGCGGAGTAGAGTATGGCCAATGTGCAAAAGCCAAAGGTGCAAGAAGACCAAAAAGCCCCAAAATTAAAGGATTCAAAGTCGAAGAAGCAACCTGGATTCAAGCTACTATCCGACATCGAGACTTCCACACAATTAAAAAAGGTACTTCAGGATCAAATTCTTAATTAAAATTTTTAATTTACACTTGGAGAAGTTTTGGGGATCTCCAAGAGAGAGTTTCATGATGTTATCATTGACAATATAAAAAGAAAGTGCCAAATTATTGAAGAGCCAATGCAGGATATGATCCATCGAGAGGCTTCGAGGCTATTCTCTATGGATTACAAATTGAGGAGGTTGATTTTGAAGAAGGAACCTTTGAGGAGCCTACAAATGGAGCTCTATGTATGCAGTCTATGAAGTCTCTTCATCCTTCATAGCCCATACAGTATGATGAGAGCGAAGATGCACCTAGATCAGTGCCTCGTAGCCATTTTTCTTGAAGTCACTAGGTTCGTGTGACTACGGAAACTGTTGTCACGCTTGGTGAGACTGAGACTCCTTGTGTTGCTCTTTTGGATCATGGTTCCAATATTAATGTAAATGTGCGAGGTTTATATGATAGTGGTAGATGGCTAGTAGATATGGATCATGGTTGGCGCATGCATGCGGCCAACAACACTGCATGAGATTTATATGCTGCTAGTCCAAATTTGAAGATTTCTATTGGAGATGTGGGTGAGTCTTATCATTTCTTTGTAAAAATCTCTTGTTCTTATCCTATTATTTTGGGGTAGCCATTTATTACTGAGTCTCGGATGGAGACTAAGGTTGTGGATGATAGGTCTGCTTATGCACAGATCCAAAGCAAGGATGGAAAGATGTCTAGTTCATGACTGTTTGTATTAATCATCAATGAAATAAGGATTCTTTGAGGGATTCCCCTCTTGTAGCAGGAGAGCCACATTTTTGCTAGGTACCACTGTCTTCTTGCGAGACGATGGTGGTACGAGTCAAGGAGAAAAGCTCTCGCCTCCTCTGGCAGAGGTAGTTTTTTCTCATGTGTTTATGGTGGTAAAAATGAACATAGGAGCAACAATATCAGGATTCACACACCCATTCTCATGCGGGAAAAAAGCAAATCCCCTTCCATGTCACTCAAGCATCTCCTGAAAGCATTGCTTCTCTATGGGTAACAAAAAATCACCATTTCCAATTTTCAATTCAGCAAGAGTCTCTGCTGAAAATTTATGACCAATATGCTCCGGATTCATCAAAATTGGCTGTTTGGCAACCCTCTCTATTTGCTGATCATTGTCAGGTGGAAGTGGTACAGCAACCGGCTTCACCTTCTTATCCACCGTTTTGTATTTCGTGTCAACCCTGGCTTCATTATGCTCTTTTGCATTACTCAAATCTTGCTGTAAATCAGCAATTCTGCACTCCAATGGCTGAATATTCTCAGCCCTCTGCTCTATGGACTGCATAGAAACAGCCCTAAACTCTGGATGTTGAAATATTTCAGCAGTAAACTCTGTTGGCTGAAAGTTTTCAGCCCTCTGTGTCTCTGAAAGCTGATCATAATCAGCTGGAAACTCTGTTTGCTGAATTTCTTTAGTACTCAACACTCTTTGCTGAGTTACCTCAGCCTCTGACTCAATCTGTGACACAAAATCTGCAATTTCATGAAACATGTCCAGGGACTACAGTAATACCTTACTGTGACAACTCTGCATATTAGTTTTCAGCATATCTTCCATCTCTTCCATCGTATCTGTACAAATCATACTATCATACATCCCATCTATGTGCTCATCATCCTCCAAAATTCCTGCATTTTTCAAATTTTTCTCCTTCCTGCATATGTACTACCTGGCAGCTCTAGGCAACCTAGAAGTCTTCTGATAGCTCATCGAACTGTTTGCTGAAATCCCAACAAAACCGGAGGAGAAAACACCGCTGCCAGGAGGCGAGAACTCCAATCTCCTCTGCTTTTTACCACCATCGTCTCGCGAAACAGCGGTACCTAATGAAAACCCGAATCCCTCACAGTGGGCAAAGGTGCATCTCTGAGAGCATCCCTGTTTCTAACATGGTTCACACACACAGTCATAAACTGAACTGCTCTCATACCATCTTTACTGCGAATCCGTGCATAAGCAGATCCATCATCCATGACCTTTGTTTCCATGCGCATCTCTGTGATGAATGGCTGACCAAGAATTATAGGATAAGAGCATGAATCCTGCACAAAGAAATGGAAATCCTCCTCTACATCACCAATAGAAACCTTGACACTAGGACAGGCAGCATACAAATCACCTGCAGTGTTATTGGCAGCTCTCATACGCCACCCATGCTCTACATCCATAGGCCATCTGTTACTCTCATAAACTCCACGAACTATGAGATTAATCTCTGAACTATGATCCACCAATGCAACATAAGGCACCTGTTTCTCTCCAATCTTTACCATCGTCTCTGTAGTTGCCCTAGCCCAATGGCTCCGCGAAAAGTGACTACGCGATATCAAGACAGGCTCATCAATTTCAGCATAATGCATAGGCTGAACCCTCTTCTCTACCTGCGGAAAAACAAAAGCATTCTCAACCATAACCTCATACTCATCCTCATCCAACTCCCTAATCAAAACTCCCTGTGTATCAGTGGTAGACAATGCATGTCTTTTCCTCTTCAGAACCTCCTGAAACTGATCCTGAAACTCTCTTTTCGAGATGCCCAAAATCTCAGAAATAGTGAAAGTCACCTCACTACCAAGTATCTTGTCATTAAAGATTTTCTTCATGTCTGTAGATGTCTCAATATCGGACATCAATCTAAACCCTGGCTGCTTTCTCTCTCTAGGCTCTTGCCTCTTTTCTCTCTTTTGAGCATCTTCCATTTGTCGATCTGGCCCTGGTCTTGAAGACGGTCCTGCAGTAGGTGGAGTAACAAACTCACCCCCTCTAGTCTTCTTAGCTGCACTTGGATTTTCTTCATCCCTCTTATGCTTCTCCTCAACAAGTACATCTGCACCCTGAGACTTAGCCAAATAAGCATAAATAGAGTACCTGTCAATGGGCGAGTCCCAACCTGTCTCTGATCTGATGCTAGAGCCTGCACTAGTCAAAACAGTTTGCTGAATTTTTCCCTTGTTTGCAGTCTCCATAGCATAAGTCCATAGTGCTGACTGAGTCTCTAATCCCTTCTCAATCTGGACTCCATATGCAGAAGCATCACCTCTAGGTGTTACATAAGAAGTACGCGCAGCCATGTCATCCACTAACTTCATTCCACCTTTACCAAAGTTGGTAGCAAGTGGAGCTCCTGTCTCAGTCAACCAAATCTTACCATCTTGTCCCCAATATATCAAATTCTTCCTCCTTGCATCCTGAAAAGATTCACAATCCCTGCAATGCTAATGGTCCGTACTATCGCACCAAATACATCTCCGATCTCTCCTAGGTACACTAGGAGCACTCCTAGGTGCAGTAGGAGCACTAGAAGAAGTAGTAGGCGCAGTCGAAGCAAACTGCTCTTTCAAGTTTCCCACCAACTCCGCTTTAACTAACTCCAGTGTTAAATCTGTTATGCCTTTGATTATGTCATCAAGAGAGGTAGGCACCGATGGAGCGGATGGTTTTGGAGCAGAAGGTGCAGGCATCGGTCGTGGAACAAGAGGAATAGGTGGAGTGGAAACAGTAGGCACTGGCATAGGCCAAGAAACTGGCTGAGGAGGAGAAGAAATAACAGGGATAGAAGCAGGCATAGGAGCAGATGATGGTGTAGGTGTCATGGAACCATTCTATAGGCGAGTCTTCCATATCCTCCTCTTGGTCAAAGTCGAGACTGCATCCTGAGCATCCTGCCAATCCATTTTAAGACCTATAGGCTTCGTGCGATCCTCAAGAAGCTCACCCAACTCTTCCTGAAGAGTAGAATCTGTAGCTTGCAAGAAAAGCTCAACTTTTTCAACATCCAATGCTCTTTGTTCAATGGCATCAAGCTGACTATACCTCTCTTCGAATTCTCGAATCAACTCTGAAGCAGCTCTCGGAATGACCGTCGAGTAGCCATACCAAAGTCCTCAAGGAAATATTCTTCTTTCAGGGCCTTCTTAAAATCTTACCAATGTGTATTTTGAATAAAAAGATCAGTCACTTTTGCCCTCAAAGCGAGTGTGACAAGACGAAGGAAGTACTTACTCATAAGTCCAGCTGGAACTCCAAAAAACCCCATCTTGATCTCATATGTCTTCAATTAGGCTGAAACATTACGGCCATCAAATAGCTTCTTCTCATTCTCAACTGCTTCAATCGCTTTAGTCGCGCTGTTTGCATTCTCCTGCTCCGAATAGAGTTGCCTTTGCTGAGACAACTGCTGTTGATGCAATTGTTGCTGCTGCTGCATATACAATTGTGTCTCTGCTGATTTTGGAGTTGCATATACATGGACATATTCTGCAAAATCTGCTTTAGATCCTCTGTTGAAGTACTTGACGCAGCAGTCATTGATGGAGCTGAAGTAGAGAACGCAGCTGGAATTGTAGAAGAGGCTGAAAGAGAGGCTGAAGTATCTCCCATCCTGAAATTTCTGCGACGCTTTCATGTCGGGTTCACCAAAGATGTCGAAGGGTTTCGAAAGCAAAATCGCGACCACAGAGGAGCTTGACTAATTTCAGGATAGAAGATCAATCAAGCGAATAAGCAAGATGAGAAAATGATGCCAAGACTCTGTTTTATTTCTGCCAATAACAAATACAAGGTTCAATAAGAAGAAGTCTAAATAGCCTCTGGGCATAGATCACCAACATGGCAGCGACTATGGTTCAAAAAAACAATTATCCTGATTTAAAGCAATAGATCCGACACTGAAAGACCAAGCTGATGTACAGCATGCAGTAATGGAAGTTGTTTTTATCTAACAGATTGTGTCAGGGACGTATCTTGGGTACAACCTCTTAGAGCACCAAAGTTCCATCAACACGATTAACGAATCACAAATACATTCTAGAAGAAATCAATGGCACAATATATCCCTCTTACAGAGTCAACAAGCCTCCATACATCAGATCTTTTCCTCAGCTCTTGCCTTGCCCACACAAAGAACATCCTTTACGTTACTGGTGATACATAGATATATCAGGTAAACTTAGTGCACGGCAAATCAAACCTATCTTCTCAACGCAATTGTGTCCTTGCCAAACCAAGCCTGTATAGAACCTGGTCGTGACTGCACACAGGCAGTTGCATCCCACAACAAAAAATCTACTGTAACTGCTACTCAGAGATTCAATCCAATCGAGTTCTGCGTCACACGTCTCATAGCTGAGTTCTCATAGTAGAGCCCTCTTTCAAACCAGCTAAAATACAAGCCAAGAGATGATCTCATCGATCAACTCTGCTTAGTCCAAGCATCTGATGCAGAACATCCCTTGGAATAATTAACTTTCCTCCTTTTCCTTTGCGGAACCCTCTCACAGGAGGTGCTGATCTCCTAAGATTTTCTAGCACCAACTCCCAAGTTTTCTTTGTACCCTTCAGGCTTACACTTATTTTGACTTTCAATTGCTGCTGGTTCAGAGGATCTGAACAAAAACTGACTTCATCATCAAAGCGAATTGTAGTCGTTCCAGTCGGTCTGATACTGTAGCAAGTGCAACACCAGCTGACATTGACACAGAGGGATGGAGAGAGAATGTTAATGGTATCTCAATGGTGGAGACATTGAAACATTCAAAACATGTGTGATGGCGGCAGATCTCCAAGTCTGTTGCAAAGGTAGCTTTCGCAGAAGTGTGTTGCAATTCATCATTAACACAGTGCTTGATGAGGCTGCCAGCGTCCACATCACTGCTGCTACAGTGTTTGTGATATCCACTACACAAGAAGTTTAATGGCCTCGTCCTTGTGCATAAAACCGATTAGCAGCATCGCGCAACTCCCTGGTTCCAGGCCGTTCAAAATTGTCCTTAATTGATTGAGTTTTTCTAGATTACAATGGCCTTCTGGATTACTATACTCTCCTGCAAGTCCATAACACGATCATAACACTTCTGAATCGTCTCCTTCATGTCTTCCCTTATTTGGCCATCTTTGTTAAGTCCTTCCTCCTCTGTCACTCTGAATGCGGAGCTCGCCCCTTCCAGACCAGAAAATCGCACCTTCTCTTTCTCAGACCAGATGACGATCACCTCCTTTCCCCCTAGAATTTTCATCTTCCGCCTTTGCTTTTTTTCTCCTACCCAGAAAAACATTCAATCCTCTCCTCTTCAGGCTCCTCCCTTTGTCCAGAAAAGCTGCCTTTTCCCCCATAATAGCCATCAGAAAAGCAGACTTTTTCCCCCATCTTCTGTTGTAGCTAGGCCGCTTGAAGCTCGCTTCATTTTACCTTCACTTGCAGTAACACTTAAAAGTTATGTGATTCGATTTTTCTCATCGACCTCCTTTTAGATGACACCCTTGGCTTGAGTGCAGTTTTCCTCTCTATATTCGGGAGAGGGTCTAGAGTTTGCAACAGTCCAGTCCTGTGAATCTGGATAATCGGAATGTACATCCTCTAAACTACCATTTACAGTACTGTCTTCTTGTTCACCTGATATTGGTTTGCAATCCTTCTCTTGACTCTTTGGATTGTGAGGCAAACAGCTCCAACCAATTTGTTGACCTTCAATAGTTGTAGGCTGCACTGTAGGATTTGGTTTATAAACTGACCTTACTTTTGGAGTGAAAGGGGAATTAGCAACAGCCCCATTTAAGGACCACCAAGTTGATATTCTGTTGCCTCTATCACACCCTCCCAAGCAATGGCATGAGGTCATCTATGCTCAACCTTTACTTTGTGCATCCAAATGCAATGCTTGCCCTATGATCAGTGCTATTGCTCTGCTCAACTGTCGTGTCTCAGCCATGGCTTTATCCTTCTGTGTTAGAATGCCACATGCTTGAAGCCCGACCACATATGTCTGTAAAACTGAAGTGCCTTCTCCCCCCCTTGGTCTAGCTCTACATAAGTGGTGAGCACTGCAGTCCACGAGACAACATCCGGACTTGATAAGCCATCAAACACTATCTCTGCTTTTGCAATGCTTCCACACTTGCCATACATAGAGATCATGGTATTCTCAATAAATATGTCTAGATGAATATTTATGCAAGCATCAGCATCTGGTAGGTTTCTATACTCGACATACATGCCAACTAGAGCATTACAGATAAGTTCCTCTTGCTCCAAACCCCTCTCCACTATACTACCCATGCAAAACAAAAATGCAAACATAACTACTAAGTATGTACAAAATATCAACTCCCACACACAACTTTTGGGTGGATTTCACACCTCCAATGCGCAGCAATACGACAGCGTTATTTTCTTTTGGCACGAGAAGATCTCAGAAATCAAGTGGAAGAAAGAGCATTAGGAACAAAGTCCGCTTCAATGGTTTGTAAGTTTCTATTGGAGGATGTTATTTGCAGATATGGATGTATTGGAAAAGTCACGGTAGATAGAGGTGAGTTGGATGCTGATGAGGCTAGGGAGTTTTTCTCTCGCCTTGGCATTAAACTTACTTTGACTTCAACATATAATCTAAAAGGCAACGGGAAGAGCGAAAGAGGTCATCTGCGGATTGTGAAAGTCTTGGTCAAAGCATGCGGTGGATGGGTTCAAGAGTGGCCTAAGTTGTTGCCTTATACCTTATGGGCCGATCGCACTACTCATAGTGTGACTACATGATATATGCCAGCAAAGTTTATGTATGGACAAAAGCCAGTCATGCCTACAGATACTTGCACATTTACTTGGAGTACCTTACTATGGCAGCAAGAAGAGATGTCTAGGGAAGATCTTTTGGCTCTTTGTATTTGTCAATTGGAGAGAAGACTCGAAGATTTTGAGAGAGCAATTCAAAAGCTTAAAGAGACCAAAATTTGCAACAAAGACCACTTTCATAGTAGACATAGATTGAGGCCTAAACAGAGTAAAGAGAGAGATTGGGTGTTGGTCTACGGCACTAGTCTAGAGACAACTAGTATAGTGCTATCCGCAAGGTTTCCAAACGATGGTTTGGGCCTTATTTAGTACAACATGTCCATGACAATGCTACATATTCCTTAGCAAAACTTGATGGTACGGCCTTGCAAATTCTGATTACAGGGAAGAGAATCAAATTATTCAAGAGAAGAGATGCTATAGCCTATGCAGTCGAGGAGTTGGATGATGCGATTTACGATGGACTTGAGCTTGGCAGTGATAAGGATGGGTAGTTGTGGCCCATCAGGAGGATGTGCAGGTTTGGAGGAGGTGGATGTAGTGACGTTGCCCGTCTACCACTACAAACGTAAGGGCGGAATTTTCTGCCAAGATTTTTGACACTTTAGTCAGTGTCATTATACGTTTATTTTCCATTGTATGCTTCTTCCATGTTTGCATTTTCATGATGCATGAGTACGTGTAGTTAAGCTAGGCCCAATTTCTTCAATGCATACATATTTTATTTTGTGGAGCATCGCTCGATTGATTGTATAGCATGGATTCTAATTGCAAACTACATGAGTGTTTGGGCACAAAGTTCCGTTACATGGCATAATCTTTCTAGCAAAAATTGTAAGAAAAATAGGTTCATATGAAGAGAATGTATGTTTTGAAGATGACACAAGTCGGGTGTGGTTGAAAGATTCTTTCTATTGCAGCTTCGTCTCCTTAATGAAGTTGAGAGATTTCTATCCAAGAAGAGAATGAATTACTATTGGATCATATGTATCTTCATAATCACACAAGCTACATCAAGATAGAGGAATGATTGGGAATGTAACCAAAGCAAGGAACTTGGTTCAAAGAAGGGTCTTTCGTAGGAGTTGCTAGTGCTTCACTAGGATCCAAGGTTGCTAAATCAAAGGCTAATGTTATGATGTATGTGTTGAGAAGTGGAAAACAGTTTAATACAAGGTTAGAAGGCTTACAAATTGTAAAGGAGTAAGGAAAAGAGCCAAATACAAGATGGGCCGGCAACACAAAGGTGTCGTGCAAATCCGTCCATTTTTTTTTGGAATCTATTTCGAGAAATCCAGATGGACCTCATCGAACTATTGCTCCAGCTCCTCCAAGTACCACTTTGAACCATTGCACATCGAATAGTATCATGGAGAAGCTACGGTAATCCACCGTAATAATACTTTGCAAGTTCCCAAAATACTCCATCTCATCCACAACCGTGTTCGGATCCGTTGCTCATCGCCGGCTCTCTTGCTCAAACCTTGCCATGACACCACAGTCCATTGTGGAGCGCATTTTGTCAATACGCTCCAAGCGAAAATGCCATCCGTGCGACCACGCTGCACTATATATTTTGTACTGTACATTGAAACACTCAAATTAGATGTAGCAAGCAAATTTAGATACGACACATTCTAAACCCCTCATTACCTTTGGACTACATCCCCTCGAGAACTCCCACTCCTCCATTGAGACCTCTGTCCCTTCGCTGGATGCTGCGGTCAAGGCTCCATGCAACCATCGTGTTGACATAAACCGCGGCATCTCCTCCATGCCTTTGGGATATCGAATCAGTCGGTGACACGTACTGCATCAGAATTCAGCTCGCGCTTTCTCTCGATCTTGCCTTGCAATCTGGTACTTGGCGAGCCACGTCTCCATGGAGGCATGGTGCAACATACAAAAGCGATTCACCTTCTCTTCCATTGAGGCATCCATTCTTTTTTCTACCCCATTTCCAACCACCACATCTCCAGTCAGCCTATCATCGTCCTTCAGCGTCCATAGCATTTCATTGTCTAGTTCCACCATTGGTAGCCATTGTGAGATATGCACTAACGCCTCTGACACCAACCAACCTTTCTCCATGCTACCTTCTGGACGAGCTCGTTGTCACACAAAGCCTTTCAGGGTTTTCATGAAGCGCTCCAGGAAGAACATCCATCGCGTATGGATAGGTCCAGCAATCTCCACTTCGTCCACAAGATGCACAAGAAGGTGAACTTGTATCGTGAGCATGCTAGTGGGCAGGTATTTCTCAAAGAGACAGACCGTCTCAACTGTTCCCCACCTTGCGGATTCAATAGAGGACGTCTTAATCTCTTTCTGTGAGATCCATTGCACCAAAGTCGACAACTTGTAAATGGCCCTGCGAATTTCTGGAGTAAGGCATCCTGCGATCGCGATCGGTAGGACAAACTGCCACAAATGAGAAAGCATTATGAATAATGGTCACTTTTCAAATTGCAAAATGCCCACGCTAATTACAATCCATTCTGTTCACAAACCTGACATATCTTATGCCAATCATGGGATTTTAGCCCCGACAATTGGTCATCTTTAGAAAATGCGGACCTGAGAGAATGCATCATACCCGTCGAAGTGCGGATAGACTTGATTACTTGCTTCACAATGTGCTCTTCTTTGGTAGACAAAACCCAGGGAGCGCGAGGAAGATAGACTCCCCCTTCAGCACTCGACTGCGGCCAAAGCGCCTCCATCTTACCTACCTCCTTCAAATCCATTCGTGACCCTATAGTGTCTCTCTTTCCTGTGATGTGGTCCCATAGCAAGCTGCCCACATTCTTGAAAATATGCATGGGATCCAATAAGTGGTTGACCTGTAAGTGGGTCCAATATGGCAACTCATAGAAAACTGAGAACCATCGCATTCCATTTGGATGTGATTCCGGGTTTACCATTTTCAGCTCATACCAGCTTGCAGCGTTCATACATGCTGGAGGTCGTCCAAGAAAACCTTCCCTGAGTTCATGATCCTCCGGCAAGAAAGCGGCGTGTCCTTGATATACCATCTTCTTCATGGTTTGTGACCTTCAGGAGTCTGTGGCCCACACAATGGACATGCATGATAACCTGAGGTAACCAGACCTGTAAGGCGAGCCACGACCTAGTGAATACTTGATTGAATGAAATAAAATATAGATATTACCAGCGAGAACGGAGGTGTGCTCACCTGAGCACTCTCCCAATCCCGGAAAGTCATGCATCGTCCACATGAGAATGGCTCGAATGTTGGCTGATCGCCGCCGACCATCGCGCCTGCTCATAATGACCCCCTCCTCCCACAAAATCTTAAGGTCATCAACTAATGGACGAAGATACACGTCCATATTTTTTACTTTGTAGCGGCCCGGGACGAGCAAGCTAAGGATGAGATGTTCTTTCTTCGTAGAAAGCCATGGAGGGATGTTGTAGTTGACAAGCACTATAGGCCACACACTGTAAAAAGTCGAGCGCAGACTGAATGGGTTCACACCATCCATGGCGAGACTGAGCCGAAGATTCCTTGGCTCTCGCGCAAAGCCTGGGAAGGTAGAGTCAATGTGGCTCCATGCATGCGAATCCACTGATATTCATTGAACTCCATCCGTGGACCTATTACTCCCGCAAAAGAGTGACAAGACTGGACTCCTCTTTAGTAGTCAAGTCCTCGACAATGAACACTGGTTGGGATACTTCCCCTTCCAAGGCTAGGTTTGCCTCCTTGACCTTGGCTGGCCCTTCGATTGGTTCACTGGTTTGCCCTTGGCACTTGGCAGTTAGTAGAACCACTACCCTGCCCCCTTTTTTGAATTTAAAGAAGCGTTTAGGGAGGTCTTGTGGCTTCCTTTGTTCCTCTGATCATGCATCCTTGGGACGCTTTGCCTCATCCTGCCGCAACCGTCTGCGCCTCAAGTGGACAGGTAAGTCCCCCTTGGTGCGTCTGGTCATGGGTGGCCTAGGGATTTCTGGGTCATTATCTGAAGTAACTTTCGATTCAGAGTTAAACCTCCCATTTTCACTAGAGGAGGTGGTCTCCCTTGGTGGTCGCAGTTCAGATGGCGATTCGGTTCTAAGCAGCGCTGCTGTTCCTGGTTGGGCTAGGCCGGCTTGCTCAAGATCTACTGCTCCTATCCGTTCCAACCAAGCACGATCACATTTCGTACACATAACTCCTTGGTCCACTCTAAGGGCCTGTCTATTCTGCGGCTTAGCATCTGCCCGTATCTGCTCAATTTCTCGCCCTTCGATGTCGTATTCTATGGTATCCACCTCACCCTCACTTTCATCATCAAAGGATTGGCAATCTTCGTATTCATCACAGGAATCTTCATCGCTCGACTGCTCATCGTCTCCCAAGGCTTGCTTTGCCTTGTCTTGTTGGTCGGGAACCAAAGCCAAGTTATACCTGAGGTTCAGTTCGTGTACCCTGGTCCACTTCCACTCGGACTCTTCCAAGAGGTCCTGGAGTGGCTTGAGGTTGGCGGCTGCGTTGCCTGCCAGTCGGTCCGTTAAGTGCTCCAGTATTCCCTGGACTTCCCTCTTATTGGAAGGTACTTGGAAGATGGCAGGGTTAGGCCCTTCATGGAGGCTTTCTGCCATCATGTAGATGGGTGTAGAGAGTGTTTCGTTTGGCTTGCCAAATGTTTTGATAGCTTGCTTGTATGCATCATGGTCTGAGAACGGCAGGTCAAGTGTAGCGAGAACGTGCATCTAATCCCGCTCGTCCTCTGGGCATGGGATATACTTAGTTAAGGATCCATAGGGTTCCTTGACCTGAGTGTTCCCTTTGAGCATAGTAGAGATGGCGTCTAGGTTGACTGGCAAGGTCTTCCAAGTGTCCATCTCTATTTTGACGGCGTCAGTTCGGTTGCCAAGGAAGATCAGGCTGTTACCCCAATCTTCAATAACTCTAGCATTGCGCATCCAGGGTCAACCCAATAGGATATCATAGTCCACTCCCTTCATGACTATAAAGTCGACAGAGAACTGGACTCTTGCAATCTTTACTAGCCAATTCTTCAAGACCCAGAATGGCTTCACTCGCATACCGTTTGCTAGCGTGACATTAAACCGAGCAGCTTCGACACGCGGGTTTCCCCACGTCTGCAGCACTGCATGGCTAAGCACACTAACCCCAGCTCCTGTGTCTACAATTCCCTTCCTCATTGCGTCCCCCAGGGCTAGGACCGATAGGACTGCGTGCATCTCCGAGCCCTCCCAGAAGGCGATGACGTGCAAGGATTTAGGCCCGGAGTGTAGCGTCAAACTTGGCAATTGTGTTTCCGCATCCTGGTCTTGAGGATCTGCCATGGCCTACTCTTGCGATCCCTCGACCCACTGCTTGAGGTCTTGCCATAGGGCAGGGTGCTGCTTAAGTAGATCTCCCAGGCAAACGTTACAGGGGTGGTTACTAGTGTGGTTAGGAGATTGCTAAACACTCGTCCTTCCTTTAGCCTAGACTGTCTGGGCCAATGGCCGCGGCTGATCTGCGGCTCTGTTGCATCTAGGCTTGGCCTCAATGGCACTGCTTGTGGCATCTCCCCCTTGGCCAATTTAGGTTGAGGCAGTAACATTGGCATGCTTATGCTGGAGAGTTCATCGATCTCGTCCTCCGTGATGGGTTCAACATCTTTGAGGTGCTGTTGAGCCTCTCTCACCCATTCCTTCACTTTTTCTATGGCCTCTAATTGCCGCTTGCGATGTGGGTATTTCCCTATCTTAGCGCTTCCCTTTTGGGCTGTTTTAGGGGCTGAAGTCTCTGCCTCTGCGTCTGAGACTTTCTTCCCATGAGGTAAGGTCGTAACACTATCGGTTTTTAGTGCGACCTTAGCCTCCGATCTCTTCTTTTTCCACCTACGGCTTTTCTTTCCTACTGAGGTCGCGTCAAGATTGCTAGGACTTGGCAGAGAGATGCCGGCCTGCTTCGTTTGTGCTTGGGTCATAACTCGCAAGGGAATAGGTGTGGCCTCCCCATCGGGGTTTTCAACACCAAACAGCCCCAACGAGACAGATGGCAAATTAGCTGAACCGGAGGGCGACTTCCGTTTTGGGCGGTCTATGAAAAGATGGGTGATTCCGCACTCTGAGCACCTTTGGTCAGCTGTGTCCCTGTTTTGCTGCTCTCTTTTGGGGCAGCGCGATGAGACGTGACCGGGATGTCCACAAGTCCAACAAGTGACCGGATCCGGTGGCTGCCCTCCTAGGCCTCTACACCGTCCTCGTCCTAATGCCATCACCGGCACGGGTCGGTAATCCATGAGGACCGCATTGCCTCGTTGTCATGCGAGACGTAAGGGTATATGTAGGTCTCCTCGTCACTGGGCTCCTCCACGTAGTGTACGGGAGCATCGCTCGATGGGTGGGTTACATAGGGACCAGGCGGTCTAGGAATGCCGGTAGGATTTATGTCCAGCCTCGAGACAGCTGGTTTCATATCGTTAGGCGCAGGTAGGGCTAGCGGGGCTCCCCATCCGAAGAATGGCTGTGGCCTGTTAGCCGAATAAAGCTGGCCGTAGGGTTGCACGTATGGTAGTCTTCGTGGTAGTCTGCAGTGTGCGGCATCGTGGCCGAACCTATCACAGTTAGCGCAGGGTCTTGACCTAGGGTCTTGACACTCTGTTGGCAGGTGGTTTCCTCCACAGTACACGCAGTGGACGTACGGACGCGTCGCTCGCCTCAACATGTCTTGTATTTTGGCCAATTCCATCCTGACCTCGGCCAAGCCTTGGTCCGTCTCGGTGGTCTTTCCCTTATCTTGGGATGATGGGTTTGATCGCTCGCTAGAGGTTGACGTTCGATCTAAACTCTGTGGGTTGGTTTCCTCTAGGTTTGAGCTCGTGGAGATCCGCTCTTTCAGTTGGTCATCGACTCTGATGGCTTCCTCGAAAACCCTGGCCGCCGCATCTCGCTGCAAGCTTGAGTTGCCTACCAGTGCCTTGTACAATTCCTCATCTCAAATTCCGCTGATGAATACAGTAGATACTGCCCTATCAGTCGGTCTCTCGCCTAAGGGGATTCTTTTAAGGAGGCTTCTCATATGGGTCACATAGTCGTGGATGTCCTTCTTCTCCTTTTGCTTGACGTTCATCAGGCGTACTAGCAGGTTGTCAGAGTATCTGGGTTTGGCAAACCTCTTGACAAAAAGGTCCTTGAGGTTATTGAAGTTGGCTCGTTCTATGGTGTCCAGGCTTGTATACCACGTCCTACCCTTATCGCTTAAGCAAAGTCCAAATGCTTGCGAACGTTGAGCCTGGTCGTTGAGGCCATTGGCTTTGCAGACTTGCTCAAACTGCTCGACGAAGCTGTACGGGTCGTCAGGTGGCTGGTACTTGTGGAGTTGCTTGGCGACAATAGGTATTTTGGCTTGGCTCTTTGAGCCCTGATTTGCCCCCAACCCTGCAAGCAGCGACATTGCTAGCGCAGTGGCACTCTGCTCTACCGCAGTGTTATCGAGCAGCCGTTTCATGAGGAGCTCGCTCAATGTCAGGTTTCCCTCTAGTGCTATTTCCTGGTCTGTCCGATTCCGGCCAGCCAAGTTCAATACTCACTGCACCTCATGCAGCTCCATGCTTTGCCTTAGGCTCCTGGCTTGTTGATCCCTATTATACTCGGCTATGCCCTGCAATGCCTTGCGAGCTAGCCTTCTCTCCTCCTCTAGGTCCGCAATGATTGCATCTGCCGTCCTGCCACGGTGCTCGCACCAAGCATACGCATCGTAACTGCTCACCATCTGCTGTATAGCGTCTAGAAATGCGCTCACATTGAGCTCCTCGGTAAATCAATGGTCTGAGCCTCCCTCTGTCATGGTTGAATTCTTGCGCTCGGTCGTGAGACAGATCCTTGTCATTGACGCTCCTTGCTTGATTCTACCCTGCGCTTCGCGCGTTTGCCTATACCTTGGGTCTTCTCCTATTGGTGGGTTTTTTGAACGATTTATCTGAGTGAGTTCCTTTAATTTTTGAATGCAGTGCTCAACTTATGGTCACTCGTGAGTGTGGTTTTCCTCGTGCACTTGTGCTCAATCAGGCTTTCAGCTTTCCTAAGTGTACTTCAAGTGCGGAAATTCAATATGGGTGCTGCGAGCAATTCCCCAGTGTCTCACTCACTCTCGCTCGTTTCGGGCCTGATAGGCTTTGCTACTCCAGTCCTGGCCGTTCTACGGGTTCTAGGGTCTTGTGGTGCTTCCTGTTGTTCGCGTGGGGTGGGTCGCTGGGGAGTGCCCCAGTGTGTCCCTGGATGGGTCAGTTTTTGTTTTGGTTTGACTCTGGGAATCGGACGTCCGATTTACCAGTGGTCCGATTTACCAGTGGTCCGATTCTGGGAATCGGACCAGGTGTATCAGGGCTGAGTCGCAGTCTCAAGGTCCGAGTGTCCGATTCTCAAAAATCGAACAGGCAAGTGTTCAATGAATCAGACAAGGGGGGTCTGATTCTGGACTGGTCCGATTTTGGGTGGTCCGATTCGTCCGAATGGTCTGATCTGACAGGGTGGTCGGATTTCTAGAATCGGGCAGACTGGTCTGAGTGTCCGATCCTAGTGGTCCGATTATGCGCGTGTCCGATTCTGGGAATCGGACCGGGTAGGATGGTCCGATTGGTGACGTGTATTAATTCGTCCGATCAGACAGGGTGGGTCCGAGTCAAGCGTCCGAGTTGGACGGGTTGGTCCGATTCTAGTAATCGAACGGGTTGGTCCGATTCCAGGAGTCGGACGAGTTGGTCCGATTCTAGTAGTCGGACGGGTTGGTCTGATCAAATGGTTGTCCGACTATCCGATTCTAGGAATCGGACATTGGGTCGGACGTCCGAGTCCGCTGGTCCGATGAGTTTGCGCACACGGATTCGCCCAAATATCTCTAGATGTCTATTACTATTGACCATGAAATTCATCAGGGATGGAGTTGGAGTGGTGAGGGGGAGACCGGTGTACCTGGGGATCGCCGAATGCAAAGTCCTCCATGCCCTGGTTGATCGGACGGTCGCCAAGCTCACTCTCACTCTCTCTCTCTCTCTCTCTCTCTCACTCTCCGTTGGTTGGAAATGGGGGTTCTCTTGCCCTTCCAGAATTTATACCCTACTGGTCCTTCCCTGAACACTACAGATCCCTCTCCTTGTGTTTCCTACGCAGTTACCTTCGCATTTACTCTATTTTCTCCCTTGTTTTCTACGATTTTCTCCCTGTTTCACAGCAGCAACCCTCTGCCTCTTCCTGTGTGATTTCCTACTGTTAATCTACCCTAAACACAATATAAATCGAAAGCAAAACACTGAACTATTTTCTCCATGTTTTCCAATCATCAAACAACCAGAATATCCCAAAATACTTACCTGTTCTAAAGATCGAAAACACCCAACCTTCTACCTATCTCAAGCTCCGTTTCGGGGATGAATACCCTACTTCGATGCTTGATATGAGGCGCGCAAGTGCTCAAGCTTGAATCCGTTGATCCCAGCAACGGAACCAAAATGTGGGAGCTTTCGCTCAACCGCCAAGACCCTCGGACCGCTTATTCTTTCAAGCGTTTCAAGCGAGCTCTAATGGCTATCTCTCACCTAGCCGACGCGCCATCGATCCTATGAGTGTAGTGAGCTTACCTTGATGCTCGATCGAGTACCCTCCTCCCTCTTGCACTCCGGTAGCTCCACGATCCTAGATGCTAGCTCAAGCATCCTCAAGCCTCCTCCATCTCCAAGCTCCATCCTCCATAGCCGTGCGCGCAAGAGGAGAGAAGAGAAGAGAAGAGAAGAGAAGAAGAGGAGAGGAGATGGTGAAGAGCTTCACCCTCTTGATCCCTCACTCTCACACACACTCACTCCCTCACACTCTCACACTCCCTCTCTCAAGAGCACACACAAGCAAGAAAGAGAGAAGAAGAGAGGAAGAAGACTCCTTTTGCCACACACCAAAGAACGAGCTTCTCATTCACTTTTCAACTTTATATACAAATCCCTAAATCCCTTTTGGGCGGTCATCCCATTTTTCTCTTTTTTACATGACCGTCCATAGCCTAGGCCCTTTTCCCCATTGTCCTTCTATCTTCCTAGCTTCCTTTCCACCGCCCATCTACATTTACAATTTGCACGTGTGAGAGTCCGGCGCTCTTTTACAAGTTTTCAGGGTGCACCTTTTTATTTAAAAATGCACCTTTCCTTTTTGTATTTGCCTTGGACTTTTAAGGTTGCCCTTGCGCCTTTGGCCTTTTCTCCTATTCTTTCTTCAGTCGGGCTACCTTTTTTCCGCCTTTGCCCTGCGTCTTTTTTATTTCCAAAAGCTTTCTTCGTGTTGGGGTAACAGAACCTTTCTCAATCTAGACTCCATCTGTAGAGGCATCTCCTCTAGCTGCCACATAAGAAGTACGCGCAGCCATGTCATCTACTAATTTCTTCATTCCATCTTTCCCAAAATTGGTAGCAAGTGGAGCTCCTGTTTCAGTCAACCAGATCTTGCCATCTTGTTCCCAAATTACCAAATTCTTCCTCCTTGCATTTTGAAAAGATTCGCAATCCCTGCAATGTTGATGGTCCATACTATCACACCAAATACATCTTTGATCTCTCCTAGGTGCACTAGGAGCACTCCTAGGTGCACTAGGAGCACTAGAAGAAATAGTAGGCGCGGTTAAGGAAAACTGCTCTTTTAATTTTCCCACCAATTTTGCTTTAACTGACTCTAGTGTCAAATCTGTTATGCCTTTGATTATGTCATCAAGAGAGGAAGGAACCAAAGGAGCGGATGATTTGAGAGTAGAAGGAGCCGGCATCGATCTTGGAATAGGAGGAACATGAGGATTAGAAATAGTAGGCACACTCAAGAAGCTCTCCTAATTCTTCCTGAAGAACAGGATCTGCAGCTTGCAAGAAAAGCTCAACTTTCTCAATATCCAATGCTCTTTGTTTAGTGGCATCAAGCTGACTATACCTCTCTTCAAATTCTCATATCAATTTTGAAGCAGCTAGACCTTTGTTTGGCATGTAGACCCACTCTTGGAATGACCGCCGTGTAGCCATCCCAAAGTCCTCAAGAAAATACTCCTCTTTTAGGGCCTTCTTAAAATCTTGCTAATGTAAAATTTGATGAAAAAGATCAGTCACTTTTACCCTCAAGGTGGGTGTGACAAGGCGAAGAAAATATTTACTCATAACTCTTGTCAGTACTTCTAAAAATCCCATCTTAATCTCATACGTCTTCAAATAAGTAGATACATTACGGCCATCAAATAGCTTCTTTTCATTTTCAACTGCTTCAATCACCTTAGTCTCACTGATTGCATTCTCTTGTTTCGAATATAGTTGCCTTTGCTGAGACAACTATTGTTGATGTAAGTGTTGCTGCTGCTACATATACAATTGTGTGTGATGATTTTGAAGTTGCATATACATAGACATATTCTGCAAAATCTACTTTAAATCATCCGTAGAAGTACTTGAAGCAGAAGTCAATGATGGAGTCGAAGTAGAGGACAAAGTAGGAATCGTAGAAGGGGCTGAAATTGATGCTGAAGTATCTCCCATCCTGAAATTTTTTAAATGTGAGGCTTTCACGTCGGGTTCACCAAAGATGTCGAAGGGTTTTGAAAACAAAGTCGGGACCACAAAGGTCCTTGAGAAATTCCAAGACAGAAGATCAAACGAAGCAAATAATCAAGACGAATATGATGCCAAGTAACAATAGTATTACTGCCAAGATTTTTACAAAATACAAGACGAATTCAAATCTAATCAGCCCACTGGTTTTAGGCAACCCGATCTCAAGTAGAAAATTCAACTCTCAAGCTCATATCTCAAGCTCAAGAATTACTCTAAATGCCTAATTGTTGCAAAAGGTGAAGTGGAATTAGTACCCTGTACCAAATGTGGTGGTTGAGGAACACCTTCGAATCTTAATATTGTCTCAAACTGCTATATCATTTGCATAATCAGTGCATCCATAGGGCTGTCCATGACCACATTAGTAGATGATTTTGATGCAGCCACAAGTTCACTAGGAGCATTGGGAAGAGTGGTCACTATATGTCCAATTGTCTTTTGTGCATCCAAGCCTCAAATTGGAGATTTTCTGACAATTAATGACCAACAAAGAACCTTCAGTCAAGCACATTCAAACTTCATTCAATGTATCCTCAAGTCATGAGTGATTTGTCCTTATTTACTGCTGTCTACTATTGTTAAAATAGAGTAACCAATAGCAGTAAATCTCTGTTCAAAACAGTCCTACTTCCCTACTTTCCTTCCTCTCAATAGCTTTGATACATAAAGCATGGATTGAGCAAGGCTAAAACTTGCTTTGCCTCTCCCTCACTAATTCAGTGACACCCCACTATACACTCTTATTAGACCTCCATGGCCAAGATTCATGCCACCATAATACCTGGTCACAACTACCATAACCCCACCAAGGCCACTTGCTTCAATGGAAGAATAGATAGGCCTCCTAGCTGCTCCAACAAGCTCGCCGTCATCACTGAAATGGTATGTGCTTCGAATATCATAAGCCCAGCAATTGTGTGTCGCATTAGGATCGCAAACCTCATGTAGCAATTGAAAGGCGGCATCTTCGGAGTCGACAGGGGCGGCCCATGCGACCAGCTTGCTTCTCCTGACCTCCAGCTCCTTGGTGCACCTTTCTTCTAGCGTTTTGTGGAGAGCATCCTGCGGGGCCTTGCTGCACAGGGATATTTGCAAGGGGGGAAGCCTTCTTAAGGATCCGCGCCTGCCTTATTTCACCACCATGAAATCACAAAAATGAATTCCCCAGCTTTTTTTCTCTGTGTTAGTTTCTTTTTCTTTCTCCTTGTTACATGTGCATCTCTCCTAAGCCTTAGAGAGTTCACACCCCCCCACAACAGCGACCATGCTTTTCATTTTTTTATTAGAGTGTATCCTCTTTTTTTGAAACACAATCCCATAGTGTGAAAGAAAAGACTCTTGTGTCACATGGTATTGTGTCCACTTGTATCTTCACGACACGTCTTAGTAGTCCATCGGAAAGGATGTCCAGAAAGTTCTGCTCGACACTCCCATGGAGTGTTACGGGGTTTGCGATCTAGGGCTTTCCACATCTACCACGTAGCGGAAGTATTCCAACTGTTCCCACAGGATCGATGTGAATTAGGGTTTTTCTTATTGGTCATTTCCTAATAGCAACTAGCGTCAGACCCAAGTGAACTACTTTATGCAGAAACGCCAGGTCCGAAACGGATTTACGCTGCACTTGGTTCAAGGAGAATAGGAAACGAGAGGGATGCAAAGCTCAACCTCTCTACCATAAGCCATAGTCCCATTCCGTTCCCCTAAAACAACGTAAATCGGAATCAATGATAATTCTAGGTCAACGCTCTTGTTGTTTGTGTTCGTTGACAATCTTCTGGGTGCCATCGTGATTTGAGAAAAGTTCTCGGCCAACCGGGACCACCCATCCGTAGGACGGACCTATGGCCCATCCTTCGCACTTTCCTCGGGTTGTTTTAGTTATTTAATTACCTAACACATTAGTTAGATATGTATCAATCAGCTTCTTTAATTAGCCCATTAGGCACTGGTTCTTTCATGTAATCATGTCACTTGACATAGAAAAACAATGTCAAACAAGTTCTTTATTAATAGGTTATCATATTTATCTTTGAAATACAAAAAGTCTAGCCCCTAGGCTTATCCATAATCCGCTCAAAGGCTATCCAGCAATCCACAGGGATTACCAATCCAAGTTTTGGCTCGTCGACTAGTATGTGGGCCTCAAGATCCAATCCGAGTCACGTTAGCCTCTTGTGTAGGGCCCGGAAGGCGAGGGATTTATGGCTAGAGCCCACCCCCTCTAGCACCCAAGCATCCTCCTCCTCCAAGTAGCGCTCAACAGAAAGACCTCTCATGGCGGGTTCAGTCCACTTTCCTGGCACGGTTAACAACCCCCTTGGTTAGGGTGAGGCAAGCAGTCGGGGGTAACTAAAGCTGCCTCTCCCTTCAGGCCTTCAACTTGAAGTATTAGATATCCATTTATCTTTTAATTCATTGATCAAACAAAACCAAACAGTGCTCTAAAATCTGTAGCAAGCACAAATATTTCCATTGGTCGTTTTTTGTTAGCAAACTGCTAAGGAATGAGTCCTTCCTTTCGAATGCGTCCAGCACTCAATCCGAGATGACTTGCGACTTGGCAAGATCACCTATATCCTGGGTTAGGGCGTACCCTATTAATCCAACTTGGTCAATACCTTAAGTTCATATGTTATACCAATTTATTGGTTCGTCCTTTGCTCCAAACACTTATCTTTACTCAAGAAAGATACTAAATTAGGATGATTATTCATCCTCTTGTAAGAAAACTTGCGTAAGGACCTGCCAAACTTATTGCAAGAATTGGTCATTCCGTTGGATCCAATCACAATATCATATGACTCCGCACTTGTTGTGCAAGTGTCTCATCGAACTATGAGACTATTCTACTCATCGAATGGAGTCACGAAACAATCTGTTTCTGATTACATTAGGCTGATGTCGTCAGTCCTAGGGTTCCAAGTTCCATCTTGTAAGATTCTTAAGGACAAAACCCTAGTTCACTTCCCAAATATGTTTCACTGTCCCTACATTCAGTGAATGTGGGCAAGTATTTAAGGTGTGGGAGTTTCAGTTTTAGCAATACATACGATTAGGTCACGTATTAATTTCCTAGTGAATTTCTTGAAATTTAACTCATTCTAACGAGTACTCCACGATTTAGGTATTTTAGGTTTATGCCAATTTGTTTAACTCTTGAAGATAGTTATGTTGTCATTCCATAAACACATGACTCGTTGTCTACGCGTAAATTGATTTTTTAAACCCTAACTTATCGTTTTTAAGGTCAGGAATAGGTCAGCTTAATTCCAACTAATCTTCTTAATAATTCACGCTAAACAATAAACCTTTTTCTTGATAATTTATGCAGTTGACAAATGATAATTGCCTAGAGTTATGCATCATAAGAATCATTTCATGCCTTGCACTTTCCTAAGGATTCCTAGCACTTTCCATGATGATTCATTGCGAAGAGGATATGGGTTAATAATGCAATATGCAGTTTATACTTCCATGTTTAAACGAGGTATACTATTTTAATTCCATTCTATAAAAATGGACATTAATCTAGTTTTAATTCATTGCACTGCATAAAGCTATTTACTAGAAATGCATTTATGCTCCCTTTATTTTGCCTGTCCTATTGAAAATATTAATAACTAAATTCCTCCGTCGTGAGCTAATTTATTTAAGACAACAAAATGCATCCTATTTCCAACAATTATTCTTTGCACGATTGAGTTATAACAATACCAAATAAAAATTAGGAAGGAAAACCTAGGCTTGGGGTGAGATGTCCACATGGATGCTAGGAGACAATCCTCCTACGGCTGCGCCTTGGGCTTTCTTAGGAGGCATTGCAAATGTAGCATTCCCATCGTGGATGCAGCTTTTCAACTCCTTTTTGAAATTCCATCGTGGCTCCCTTTTGCAATAACTTGCACCGTCTGTTGAAAGCAGCTTTAGAAGGCTTTCTCCTTGAAGTAGGGATTTCGAAAGGGGGTGTTTAAAAATCTTTTGCGAATAAGACCCATTAAAGCCATGGGAAAGGCTTAATGGCCTTATAAAGACTCGCACAAAACAGGGAATAAAAGGTGTAGAATCCCTTACGAGGGATTTTGAGTGGGAAAGGAAGGTGTCAAAAGACCCTCAATACTCTCCTTTCTTTTACGTGTGGGGGAAAAAAACAAGGTATGGGAGAGCTAGATGGGTTATTTTTGCATGGCCTAAATGGGGCCCTTAAAGGGATTTAAGATCCGGGAAGGAAGAGACTTTAAGGTAACATCTTTTGGTGGAAAAAGGACTTATAAAGCTTCAAGGGGGAAATTGAGGGGGGGAAAGGAAAAAGGACTAAGGTAAAATTTTCTTGGGGGAAAAAGGGCCTTATAGAATCCTAAGGGAGAAACTCCAAGGGGGGGAAAAAGAGACCCTAAGGGAGCCTTTAGGGAGGAGTTTTTAAAGGAAAAACAAAGTGGCCTTTAAAGCTATAGGAAAGGGGCCTAAGGGCCCTTAGGGGAAAATTGGAGGGAGGGGGGGTAACCCCAAAGCCCACAGGAAGGGGGGCTTAGGAAGTCCCCCCTTGGAAGCTTCTAAGCTTCCAGAAGCTCACGACCACGTGGAGGGGGAGGTTTAGATCTCCACGTTGTCGTATTGCTGCGCATTCGAGGTGTGAAAACCACCCAAAAGTTGTGTGTGATTTGATACTTTGTACATACTTAGTTGTTGTGTTTACACTTATTTTCTGCATATGAGTATAGTGGGGAGGAGTTGGAGGCATAGTGGTGAGCATGATGAGATGCTTTCAGCCTATGTTGAGCAAGGTCAAGTGGAAAGCAGTTTATCGTGCTACAAACAAATGCAAGAAGAAGGTTGTATTCCTTGCAAGGCAATATTTGTCATTAGCCTTCAGGCATGCATAGTAGTAATAGAGAAGATGACATTACTAGAAATTGGACAAGCAAAGGTGACATAAAAGGGAATTTACTACCAAAGAGGATTTCCTAGAACCTTGAGAATATATGATTTGCAGGTTCAAAGCTGAGGCTTCAATGGACCATCAAACCATTGAAGGGAATAATGAAATGAATGTTCTGAAAACAGGGAATTCAGTAGCAACAGAGCTTTTGGAAGGAGCCTTTATTTTCAGATTAGTGCTTGCAAGAAGGCGACTGAATGTTGAAGGCTTTTTGTCTCGTGTTGCAGAGGGACCATCAGTATGGGAGAGGGCAAACCCAAGGGCTCTGGCAACCCGCCTCCTGTCAACCCTTCTGATTTCACCATTCTCAAAGAAGGCCAGGCAGAGATATTGATGTACGGCAACGATGTCTTTTACAACAAAGCTCAGATTGTCAACAGAAACTTATCTATTGCAATAATGAAGACGTTTGCTAGCAAATGTAAAGAGGAACATTTGAGTAGGAAGGGGAAAAGAAAAATTCAATCAGCTTGCCTGAAGTTTGCAAATGGACGAATTGAGAACTTAGCCTCAAGTAATGATGCTCTGATCAACACCAACAACTCAGAAGAGGGGAAGTCTAGTCTGCAGGCAGAACATGCTGAAGATATGATCTCAGGTAATGATGTTCCATCTAATGCCAACCATTTACAGGAGGGGGACTGTAGAACAGATAGTGTGCAAGTAGAACATATTGAAGCAGAAGCAAAAGCTGCCTCAGAGCATGTTGAATCAATGGAAGAAAATATTGTGGCAATGAAAACACTCCGTATCCTGGAGGCCTTGGCAGCTTCAGGCTTGCGAGCATTACGGTATGCACGGGAAGTTAAAAAGGTGGAGGCCACTTTTCTGCGTGTGGTATGCTATGAAAAGGAAGAGTGGCTAAAAAGGGGGTTTTTCTGGTTCGGGGAAAAAAGCCAATTTGGGGAGGAACGGAAAAAAAAAGCACGGATGAAGGCTGATGACGCTGAAGAAAATGGCGGAAGGAATAGAGTAGGGAATGAGGTGAAAAAAGAACGAGGATGTGCCAACGAAGAGGTCTGGAAGCTGATTTCTCTTTTGGACAACGGAGAGAATGGGAATGTTTTCAGTGGACGAGAGGGGAACAATGGAAGGAGAGGACCGGAAGATTGTAAGCCGGAGGAATGGATTGGGAAAAAGGGGGGGTCTCTACATCTGGATCTGGGCACTCTTTGGCATTCATGGTCTCAGACGATAGCCTGGAGGAGTATTAGTGCGTAATCGGGGGGGGGGAGAAAGAAAATGATATAAATTGTGCTTTCGAGCTGTGACTATGGCAGACCTGTCAATCTTCACCTCATCCAAACGTCTCTTTCTGTGCTTCTATCCGGCACTTGTTAATTGTCCCCTCTGAGATTCCCTCACGTCCGATTCATTACTCAAGACGTAAATCTCCCTCTTCTGCTTAAGTCCAAGATCTCAACTGCCGACAGCGAGCTGCGTTTTGTCTCCTCCGAATAGATCACAGGATCTCCCTTGTGCGTGATTTCAGCATTGCTTATTCTATTTGATCGTGGGAGCTTCTCTGTTGTCAATTAAGTCAGAATCGGAGTTGTGTTAAGGTTTTTGACCGTGCGATCAAAAACAACATGGCTTGCCCTTCATGCTTCGTGCTCTCTACTCGCCTCCTACAGCAGAAACTCCACAGAGTTACCTGCGACGGTAGGGGTTTGATCGAAATCTCATGGCAGCACTGTAATAATTTCCTGCTTGATAATTCGAGTCAGTGTATGCATATCTAACCTTGTAAAACAGACTCAAACGGAGCCAGAGATTCTCCAGAATCTCATAATCGAAGCTATACGTCATGATTAACGACATTTCGATTGTGTAGTTGATTGCAAGAATGAGAAGGAAGTTGGTGAGGCTCTTGCGGAAGCCCTGCGGCAAGGTCTAGTCAAAAGAGAAAACAGCTTTGGAACTCTGATCATGGACAAATTCGGGAAGCTTGAAAGCAGAGATTGTCATTGCTTCTTTGAAACAGTGGATAGAGTGCTGCTTTGTGGAAGCGTGCAGAAATGGAAGATTTAGTCGGAATCATCAAGTCCTTCTTGATGACATCTCATCCACATGCTCTTTAGATTCCATACCATCTTATAGTGATGCCGCTAATGAATCTAGGAAGAAGATAAATACAGCAGATCAAACTCAGTGTTTACCAAGCAGAGGAAGAAGCACAGGCAGTTCGGGAAGCTTGAATGCAGAGATTGTCATTGCTTCTTTGAAACAGTGAATAGAGTGGCTTCAACAGCACCTTCACCTCTGAAAAAGATAAGAGGACAAAGAAAAAGCAGGCCAAGTAAAGGCGCAATCATTAAGAGGAAGAAAAGGAAAAAGGGATAGAGGACAAACTTTTCAACAGAAAGCCCACAATATGCAGATTCTTCTGTGGCTAATGCTATACTCTGAAGATTAGAGCTTTTTGCAATTACTTTAGCTCAGGTGAACAAGCTATGGAAGAGGAATGTAATGCTGGAGCATTCTCTGGTCTTCCCAAACAGCACTTTCAATATATAAAACTTGTTAAACTAATCCTGAATTAAAACAGGTGATCCAGAGCCAGTGGACTGAACAGATTGGAATTTACCTTGAATTTTGTAAACATCTTGACAGTAATACATTTGCTACTTCACTTTTGCTTAATCACATGCGTGATCTTCTATCTTGAAAATAATCAAGGACTTCTGAAGTCGCGACATTGCTTTCGAAATCCTTCGACAACGTGGGGGGGGGGGATTCGGAGGCCGTCAGATGGCAGCGACGACCAGGTGGCTGGGCGCGGCGGATGGGAGACAGCGCCCTCATGGCATCGATTTGCAGCGCTCTTCCTCAACTCCTTCTCTCCCTCTCACAGCGGCGGTAGCGCCTCAACCTCTCCCTTCCTCACAGCGTCTCTGGCTGCTTCTTGTCCTCCTCCCCCAGGCTACCATAGCCACTAGCAGCCATGGTTTATATAGGGGGAGGGGATAGGATCCTCCCTCCCCCACGCATCGACGGGCATGCCTCCTTGCCTAGGCAAACTCCAGCAAGGAGCTTGCCTCTCTTGCTATTCCCCTCTTCCTCCAGCTTGGCAATCGGCTGGAGGAGAGGGGAAATAATTTAAAAAATTTTGCTAAAACAAAAGAATTATCCAATTCTATTATCCTCTATTGAGGCAGTTCACGCATGTCTTTGGGATATTACATTCTCTCCCCCTTCGAGGAATCGAGATGTCCTCATCTCGAGATAAACTGGGGATATTGATGGTTGAGAGTGCCTTCATCTATCCAAGTGGCATCCTCTTCGGGATAATCTTTCCACTGGACGAGGCATTCTCTCAAGGTTCTGGATCTCAGTTGTCTCTCCCTAACATCTAAGATCCTATCAGGCCTTAGTTCAAGGACTCCTTGACTAGGCATTACAACTTGTTGGTCATCATGTATATGGTTAGGATTAGGTACATACTTCTTCAATAGGCTGATATGGAATACATTATGAACCTTTAGGTTCTCAAGGAGTTGCAGTTTATAAGCATTAGGTCCTAGGCACTTGAGGATCTTGTACGGTCCACAATACCTTGGACTTAGCTTCTTACAATCTCCTAAGGATAGGGAACTCTTCGTAGGGCGTACGCGAATGAAGACCATGTCTCCTTCTTTGAAGACTCTATGTTGATGCTTCAAATTCGCGTAGGCCTTCTATCTACCCTTGGCAGCTTGGATGTCCTGTCCTATTGACTTTATTTGGTCATCCATCTCTTCCAACATTTGCCTTGAAGCTTCAACCCTCAAGGTTGGATCTGAGAAGTTTAGGGGGCTTCGACAGTCATGACCATACAATGCTTGGAAAGGGGTCATCTGAATGCTTTCTTGGTAAGAAGCATTGTAGGCAAATTCAACCAAAGGCAAGTATTGAATCCACCTTTTTGGCTCAGGATAACAGTATGCCCTAAGCATATCCTCGATGATTTGATTGACTCGTTCTGTTTGGCCATCCATTTGGGGATGGTAAGCTGTGCTAAAACAGAGTTGGGTTCCAATGGCTTCAAAGATGGCTCTCTAGAAGTGTGATGTGAAAAGAGAATCACGATCACTAACGATTCTTCTTGGTAGCCCATGTAGCTTGAATATCTCCTTGATAAAAAATATTGCAATGTCTGAGGCTTTATAGTTTGTCTTTACTGGAATAAGGTGTGCAACCTTAGTAAGCATGTCAAGCACAACCATGATGGAGTTGTATCCTCCCTGCACTTGGGGTAGGCCAACAACAAAGTTCATACTTATGAATTCCCATTTCATTTGGGGAATGTCAAGTGGTTGCAGCTTCCTTGGCATCTTGACATGTTCGGCGTTGATATGTTGACAAGACAAACACTCGGTGAAAAATTTGAGAACTTCACCTTTAAGCCTCTCCCAATGGTAGCTCTTCCTAATTGCATTGAGAATCCTGGCATAGCCAGAATGTCCTGCAAAAGGGGAATCATGAGCTTCCCACAATATCTTCTGCTTAAGTGACTGACTTGCCGGTATACACAGCCTTGTTCTATAGTAGACAAGTCCACTATTAATAGAGAATTCATGATACTTAGCCTGCAGCTTTTGATCCTGATCTCTGATAGAGATTTCCCTTAGCATCTTTTGATAGGCTGGATCATGGCATGCATCCTCTCTAGCTAACTGAAGTATCAGGTTATTTGGCATAGATACTTTGGTAGCTAGAGCTCTAGGTGTTGATGGATTCTGTAAGATTAGGAAATTAAGGAATGCCTTGCAACTAAGTGCATCAGCAACTACATTTTCTTTCCCTGGTCGGTACTTGATTTCAAAGTCATACTCCTCCAGTACTTCAATCCACCGACGTTGCCTCATGTTGAGCTCGTTCTGGGTAAAGATCCACTTGAGAATCTTATGGTCAATTACTAGTGTAAACTTGTTACCCAATAGGTAGTGTCTCCAAAGCTTTAGAGCATGGATGATAGCTAGCAATTCCAGATCATGCGTAGCATAATTCTTCTCATGACTCTTCAATTTCCTTAAAGAGTATGCTATAGGATGACCTTCCTGCATGAGCACACATCCCAAGGCAAGTGTGCTAGCATCAGTTACTACCTCGAACTATTTATTGAGGTCTGGAAGTTTTAGAATAGGTGCTGATACCAAACTTTGCTTCAATCTGTCGAAGCTATTTTGTTCGGGAGTCCACCATGCAATGGCTGTTTGCTTCTTCAGTAAGTCCATCAGAGGTGCTGCAATCAAAGCATAGTTTTTGATGAAGACCCTATACCATCCTGTCAATCCAAGAAAGCTACATATTTCTTTGACAGATGTTGGTATTGGCCATTCTAGCACATCTCTGACCTTGGCTAGGTCCATTGCGATTCCATCTACTGATACTATGAATCCCAGATATTCAATCTGACGCTTGAAGAATGCACACTTCTTCATCTTAGCATACAACTTATGCGCCCTCATTGTCTCAAGGACAATCCGAAGTTGGGATTCATGATCTTCTTCCTATTTGGAATAGACTAAAGTGTCAACGAAGAAGACAAGCACGAAATCATCAAGATATGGCCTAAATATATCCTGCATTAACTTGTTGAAGGTGGCAGGTGCATTCGTAAGTCCGAATGACATAACTAGGAACTCAAAGTGCCCATATCTTGTATTGAAGGCCGTCTTGGGGATATCTTCTTCCTTGATCCTGATCCGATAGTAATGTGACCTGAGGTCAATCTTGGAGAAGATCTTTGCACCCTGAAGATGATCAAGAAGCTCATCTATTCTAGGAATAGGGTACTTGTTCTTGACCATTGATTGATTCAACCCTCGGTAATCAATACATAGTCGAAGTGTCCCATGTTTCTTTTTTTGTACTGGAGCTCCCCATGGTGAACTACTAGGCCGGATGTAGCCCTAATCTAGCAGTTTCTTGAGTTGTTCCTTCAGCTCAATTGCTTCTAGTATAGACATTCTATAACGTCTTTTTACAATCTTTACTTGTTGAAGGAAGTTAAGATTGTTAAAAATAAGTGTGGTATCATAGAGTAAGAATAATAAAACTATCATTGCAACACTTAAAATATAAGTTAGGATCTAAAGAATAGGACATAAAACCTTGTTTTGTAAGGAAGAGAACAGCTTTTGATACCAAGCTTGTGAAGATTGTTTGAGACCATAGAGTGCCTAATGAAGTCTACAAGCAAGATTTTTCTTATCTATGACTAAAAATCCCTCTAATTGCTCCATGTATAACTCTTCATTTAAAATCCCATTAAGAAAAGGAGTTCTCACCTCCATTTGGTGAACCTCCACATCAAACTCAACATAAAAAACTAACAAGACCCAAATACCCATAATATGAACGATATGTGAGAAAGTTTTTTGATAATCAACTCTTGCAATTTCTGAGAAACCTTTGGCAACTAGCCTTGCTTTGGATTTGTCAAATGTTGCATTCGCTTTTGTTTTAGTCGTTGTGCTGGTAACTTCTCTCATCTCAAGTTTCCTAACAAACATTGTTTTTATTACAATAGAAATGGTCACAGTGCAGATGATTGGTGGGTAAATTAATATGATGAAAAACATGGTATTACAAATAAACAACCACGTTTATCCAAAGATTATTCTACCTGTGACTACTGAAAAAAGAGTGATCATCCAACCCATCTATGTTTCAAGAGGCGTTTTTATTCAGATCGTAATAGTACATATGTTGCTACACATGAAAACACCACGTAAGAAGCATATTCTATGAGTTACTCTATCTCTTTAGAAAGGATACTTCATGTTCGTGATGGATCTCTTTTTATTATTGATTCTAGTGCTATGGGAAACATGACATATCACTCCCAATGATTACATATTTATCATTATATTATTGTCAGGAAATTTGTTTATCTTGCTGATGGCACAACTTATCAAGTCAAAGGTAAATATAATTTATATCTCGATACTCTTTCCTCAACAAGAATTCTACGTGGATTTTTACATGTCCTGGATCTACAAGGGAATCTTCTTTCAGTTGTAAGACTTGTGGATCTTGTTCTCTTTATATGTTTTGACCATACCAAGTGTCGCATTGAGAAAGATGGCCAAACCATAGCTATTGCTTCTCAAAATGTTAATATTTTTTAGTTCTCTTTAAATAAAGATATTGCAATTGTTGTTACAACTCCTAGCGATCTTAATAGAAAAATATGGCATTATCACTTTGTTCACATTGATTTTTCTAAGCTTGTAAATATTTATCGACGTGACCTTATTCAAGGTATAGATTTTAAAGCTTGTTCTCATATGGGTATTTGTGAATATTGTGCACTTGAAAAGCATTTTCATGAACCCTTTTCCATTTCTACCACAACTCATTTGACACATTCGCTTGGTCTTATTTGCACCCACATTGATGGAGCTTTTCCTCCATCAAATTATTAATATCGGTATTTCATGATTTTATTGATGACTGCTCAAGTTACACCATGTTTTTTTCTCTTGTGAAGTGACCATCATCATAATACCAGCCCTACGATGCAACATCCACTATTAACTCCTGATCTAACACAACCCATGAGGGTACAAGAGAATCAACCTTCTATTAAACGTTAAGGTTTCTTCATCTACACAAGTGGTTCCAACTAAACTAGATATCCAAACTTCGCGGGGTCTAGAATGTTGAAATGTAGGCAGAAAAGATATGTAGAGACATGATAGAGAGAGAAGAGACACACCATATACACTCCCAAGGACTATCGTATTGATCACAAGCTACATATATATAGGTGAGACCTAGTCTAGGTAGAGTGAGTTATATATAGTTCCAAGGGCCCCACTCAAACATAAATCTCTAGCTATGAACGAAAAACCCTTGGGGAGCACAAGGGAAAAAACTAGAGCTCCTATATACAAATGTACAAACATGATCAAAAAGAATTATTGTTGCATGTAAAGTGAACCATGCAGGTAAAGTAAAATTGAATATCTATATATGCAAAGATGACCAAGAGGTGTTAGGTGTATGCGAATATGTGAAGTGTATGGTGCCTACAAGGAGTATGCATAATGGCACTACAATATCATAGTAGATTAATTCTGAAAGATTGAAGTTGAGACAACAACTGCAAGTTCTGAGTGCAGCAGATTGAAGCATGCTTCATTGAGTCCTTTGGTGAATATAAATGTAGTCATCTGATCACTTGGACAATGTTCAAACATAATGATAATGGACTCTACAATATGTTTAGACTTGTTATTTTGAACATAGTCTTTAGCAAGACTAATAGCACTTCAATTATCACATCAAAGTGGTGTGTTAGAGAGATGAGGATGACCAATATCTAATAGACATTCTGAAAGCCATAATAACTATTGAGCGTCTAAATATGTAGCTACATATTTAGCCTCTATAGTGGAAACAACAACACAATGTTATTTCTTGCTAATCTAAGCAACAAGACAACCATTGATAAAGAAACAATTTCCATTTGTAGAATGCATAGATAAGTAAGAGCTTGCCCAATCTGCATTGGTATAACCCAAAAGTTGAAGTGAATGTATACAATTACAGTTTTGTTTGTGCTGATAAACTGACCCAAAATCTTTAGTGCGTTTCAAATACTTCAAAACTCATTTGGCTACAATCCAATGTTGAAGGCATAGAGAACTAATATATTGTCCAACAAAATTTGCAACAAAAAGAATGTCATGGCAAGAATTTTAGCCAACAAACTGAAGATATCCAACAAGATTAGCATAAGGTTGATGTAATGATAATTTTCCATCATTTTGCAAAAAGTGAGATTTTTTGGTAGAGCTCAGAAGACAAGGAATGCTAGCACGATGTACAGAACTCAAACCAAATTTTTGAAATAATATCTTCAATGAAATTTATTTGACATATTATTAAAATACCATTTTGTTGATAACATTGAGTTTTCAATAACAAGACATAAGTGTATGTCTCCAAGATCGACCATGTCAAACACAAAAGATAAAACCTTCTTTGCTTGTTGAAGGAAGTTAAGATTGTTAGAAATAAGTATGGTATCATCCACATATAGAGCAAGAATAAGAAAACTATCATTGAAATACTTAACATATGAGTTAGGATCTAAAGAATAGGAGATAAAATCTTATTTTGTAAGGAAGAGATCAATCTTTTGATACCAAGCTCGTGAACATTGTTTGAGACCATAGAGTGCCTTATGAGATCTACAAGCAAGATTTTTCTTATCTATGACTAAAATCCCTCTCGTTTCTCCATGTATATCTCTTCCTTTAAAATTCCATTAAGAAATAGAGTTCTCGCATCCATTTAGTGAACCTCCACATCAAACTCAAGAGTAAAAACTAACAAGACCCAAATACCCATAATATGAACAATAGGTGAGAAAGTTTTTTGATAATCAAATCTTGCAATTTGTGAGAAACCTTTGGCAGTTAGCTGCGCTTTGAATTTTTCAAATGTTGCATCCGTTTTTGTTTTAGTCATCGTGATGGTAACTTCTCTTGTCTCAAGTTTCCTAACAGACATTGTTTTCATTGCAATAGAAATAGTCACAATACAGATGATTGCTGGATAAATTAATATGATGAAAAACATGGTACTACAAATAAACAACCACATTTATCCAGAGATTATCCTGCTTGTGACTATTGCAAAAAGAGTGATAATCCAACCCATCTATGTTTCAAGAGGCATTTTGATCCAGATCGTAATAGTGCATATCTTGCTACACATGACAACACTACGGAAGAAGCACATTGTGTGAGTTATTCTATCTCTTTGGAAAGGATACTTCATGTTTGTGATGGATCTCTTTTTATTGTTGATTCTAGTGCTATGGGAAACATGACATATCACTCCCAATGATTAGATAATTATCATTATATTCTTTTCAGGAAATTTGTTTATCTTGCTAATGAAACAACCTATCAAGTTAAAGGTATAGATGATTTATATTCGGTACTCTTTTCTCTCAACAAGAATTCTGCATGGAGTTTTACATGTCTCTGATCTACAAAGGAATCATCCTTCAGTTGTAAGACTTATGGATCTTGGTCTCTTTGTATGTTTGGACCATACTAAGTGTCGCATTGAGAAAGATGGCTAAAACATAGTTGTTGCTCCTCGAAATGTGAATATTTTTTAGTTCTCTTTAAATGAAGATGTTGCAAATGTTGTCACAACTCCTAGCGATCTTAATAGAAAAATATGGCATTATCACTTTGTTCACATTGATTTTTCTAAGCTTGTCAATCTTTATCGACATGACCTTGTTCAAGGTGTGGAATTCAAAGTTTGGGTATTTGTGAATATTGTGAGCTTGGAAAGTATTTTCACAAACCCTTTTCCATTTCTGCCACAACTCATTTGAGAGATTTTCTTGGTCTTATTTGCACTCATGTTTATGGACCTTTTCCTCCATCAAAATCTCAATATCGGTATTTCATGACTTTTCTTGATGACTCCCCAAGATACACCATTGTTTTTCTCTTGCGATACAAGTAAAAAGTTTTATTATCTTTTAAGAAATATAAAAAGAGTTGATTGCTCTTCTAATTTCTGAGGAGCAGAGAAATGGTGGTGCATCTTCTTCAGGAGGAACTTCAAAAGAAACTGTCTTCTACTCAAATGCTGGAAGAGGTAGAGGCAGAGGTAGAGAAGCTCGATTTGGAGGCCGTGGTAGAAATCAGAATATGCAGCAAACTCAAGAAAACCAGTCCTAGCAATGTTGAATGCTACTACTGTGGTAAAATGGGTCATATGGCTAAGGACTGCTATAAAAAGCAGAATGACATCATGAATGGTAAATTGCAACAAGGGAATTATGCATCTTCTAGTAGACAGGGTGATGACAGAAATGAGCATTTGTTTATGGTGCAGCACATGAACAATTCTGTGACAAGTGCAGAAGAAAGCAACGATGTATGGTATGTTGATTTAGGTGCATCAAACCACATGACAGGTCATGCAGAATGGATGGAGGATGCAAGGAAAATGGAAAAACCAGGATTTGTGGAGACTGGTGATGATACTGCACATCTTATTGTGCAGATTGGAAAAATTCATTTGTCTATGCAGGATGGGAAAAAGAAATACCTGTCCGATGTATTTCATGTTCCGAATATCACCAAGAATCTGGTTTCTGTTGGTCAAATGGTTGAGCAGGGTTTGCAGGTCAGATTTAATCCTCATGATGCTTTGTTGAGGATATGAAAAATAAAGGTCGCTTGATAGCAAAAGGAAAGAATAAGGGCAGAATGTTTACATTGGATGCAGACATGCCTGAATTGAGTGCAGCAATGTTTGCACATGGGACCGGTGTAGTTACAGATATTGATATCTGGCATAAACGCATTGGTCATGTTAATGTACAGCGACTTAAATCAATGCAGGCCCAAAATATTGTTGCAAGATTGCCAAAATTCAAGGTTACAGAAATGCATAAGGTATGTGAAGCCTGTCAGTTTGGAAAACAGGCAAGAAAACCATTTCCTAGACATGTTCAAGAGAGTAAGAAGCCATTGGAATTAATCCACTCTGATGTGTGGACTACTAAAGCCGCATCTCTTGGAGGCTGCCATTATTTTGTCACTTTTATTGATGACTATAGCAAAAAAGTTTGGGTGTATTTTATGAAAAAGAAAAGTGAAGTTTTTGGGCATTTCAAAACTCTTAAAGCTATGGTTGAAAAAGAAACAGGCCTGTAAATAAAATGCCTAAGGTCAGATGGAGGGGGAGAGTACCTCTCAAATGAGTTTGCAAGGTCCTGCAGGAGCATGGCATAAAGCAGCAATATTCATGCAGTCATACCCCACAACAAAATGGAATTGCAGAAAGGAAAAACAGGCATATTGGAGAGGTATCTCGTGCCATGCTCAACGAAAAAGACTTGCCAGATTTTTACTGGGCTAAAGCAGTTGCTACAGCAGTCTATATAATGAACAGGACTCTCACTGCAGCAATACATGGGATGACTCCAGAGGAGAGGTATACTGGTAGGAAACCAGATATTTCTCATTTGAAAATTTTTGGTTGCATTGACTATGTACATGTGCCAGATGAGTTGAGATCCAAGTTGGATCCAAAAGCTGAGAAGTGCATCTTTATTGGTTACTCTCTGCAGCAAAAAGGGTATAGATGCTATAACCCTTCTACTCGTAAGTTTACAGTGAGCAGAGATGTTGTTTTTGATGAGATAAGTAGCTGGTATAAACCAATAAATGTGATTGATGATGTAGATGCACAAAACGGTAATGCTGCACAGAATTCACAGCAGCAGTCACAAAATATTAGTGGACCTGGAGCGTCCTCTAGCAGTGGTTCACATTCTTCGCCATGGACAGGCAGATTGAGATCAGGAGAATCTTCTCAAAGCAATGCAGATAGTGGTATTCAGGTATCACGAAAAGGAAAAGAGAAGGTAGATCAGCCCATGTTTGATGTGAATGCAGGTCACTCTTATGTGGATGGTGAATCCAGTGGCTCAGAACAGAGCATTGATGATGAGTTGGGTATTCCTTCTATTGTTACACCTGGAGTAAGGAAGACCAGGGATGTTTTGAGAGCACCTAGGAGTGAACCTACTTTGCACAGGTCTACCAGAGCTAGGTATCCTGTGGATAGGCTGAAATATAATGGATTTATAGCCATTCACTATGCATATATGGTCAAAGTGATACAGGAACGAGAACCCACTCTTTTGAGCAAGCCATGGGAAAAGAAAAATGGGAGAAAGCCATGGATGAAGAAATGGATGCCTTGGAAGCAAATGCTACATGGGAATTGGTACCTTTGCCTAAAGGTAAGAATGCAATTGGCTGTAAGTGGGTTTATAAGGTGAAGCACAATGCAGATGGTTCTATGAACAGATACAAGGCAAGATTAGTAGTCAAGGGGTATGCACAAACATATGGCATTGACTATGAAGAAACATTCAGTCCGATTGCAAGGATGGCAACCGTAAGAGCAGTCATTGCTATGGCTGCATCAAAGGAATGGTCTTTACATCAGATGGATGTAAAGAATGCCTTCTTGCATGGTGATTTGCAAGAGGAGGTCTATATGGAGCAGCCACCAGGTTATGTGCATGCTATTCATCCTGAGTTTGTTTGCAGGTTGAAGAAAGCATTGTATGGCTTGAAGCAAGAACCTAGAGCATGGTCTAACAAGATAGGTCAATATCTTGTCACTATTGGCTTTCAGATTTCCAAGGCAGACTTCTCACTTTATGTGAGAAAAACAGAGAAATGTATTATGCTACTTGTCATTTATGTTGATGATTTGATTATGACAGGTGACAGTGATGAAGATATCCTTCATGTGAAAATACTATTGAAGCAGAAGTTTGAGATGAAGGATTTGGGAGAGCTGTGTTATTTCTTGGGCATTGAGGTGATTAGATCACCAACTGCGATACAGCTCTTGCAGAGGCAGTATGGATTGGACATGCTGTCCAAATATGGGATGACAGGCTGTAAGACTATTTCAGTTCCTTTGGAGCAGAATGTAAAGCTGAGCGCAGATACAGGTGAGCTTCTGGAAGACCCTACTATGTACAGACGCATAGTAGGAAGTTTGATTTATATGACTATTACTAGGCCAGATTTGAGCTACACTGTTGGATTGGTAAGTCAGTTTATGCAGGCTCCAAGGAAACCACATTTGGATGCGGCTAGATGCATACTCAGGCATGTGAAGTCCACATTGCAGTATGGACTATTTTATGAGACTAGGATTCAGATATAGTTGCATGGATACACTGATGCTGATTGGGCTGGTAGTATTTCGGATAGATGATCTACCAGTGGATATGTGTTCTCTTTTGGGAGTGCTGCAGTCACTTGGAGCAGCAAGAAACAACCTACAGTTGCCTTATCGAGCGCAGAGGCTGAGTACAGGGGTGCATCAATGGCTGCATGTGAGGTAGCTTGGTTGCATAAGCTACTTTATGATATGCATCAGTCTACAGATGGGCCAGTTGTCATTTATTGTGACAACATGAGTAGTATACACTTGGCAAATAACCCAGTCTATCATGCTAGAACAAAGCACATTGAGGTGCATTATCACTATGTGTGGGAGAGGGTTTTACTAGGTCTTATTGATCTAGTTTATGTCAGCACAGAGGATCAGGTAGCTGACATATTCACGAAGGCATTGGGCGCAGAGAAGCTGTGCAAGTTTAGAGACCTGCTTGGTGTGTAGGAATTGGGATTGAGCTCGAGGGGGAGTGTTGAGATATCGAGCTCCACTCGTGATATGCCAGGGTGACAGTTGTGCATTTATGTCACCGACTTGTCAGTTGGCAGATACGGTTGGTACACCGCCCATGAATAATAGCTAGATGACAGCTATCCTTATCTACTCTAGTTCGTGGCTCAGTTAGTATGCCACCTTAGTTAGTTGAGTTTGGTTTGAGACCCATATATAGGGCTCCTCTATTTCTTTGTACTAGAGTTCTTTTGGCTTACACAACTAAGAAGAGGAAAACTGTTTTCAGCCTCCACCTTTGTGTGTATTCCCCCATTGTGCAAGCAAGAAAGCTACAAGTGAGACTCCTTCCTTCTCTCCCACAATCTTGACAATCAATGCATCGATCATTTTCTCCATCTCAAGCTCTAAGATTGGAGGAAGGTCCAAAAGATTGGTTGTCTCCTTTTATATTGAGGGTGTATACCTTAAAAACTTCGTTACACTCGCATCACTCCACTTGTTTTTTATAGGCACACTTAGGAGCCAAGCAGCATCTTTAGGCAAGATACTCGGCACCCATCATATAATGGTATGGACGCTTCCTCTCTTAGCGGATAAGATGACTTGGCATCAATAGTTATCAATGCATCGATCATTTCCTCCATCTCAAGCTCTAAGATTGGAGGAAGGTCCAAAAGATTGGTTGTCTCCTTTTATATTGAGGGTGTATACTGTGCCATGCCTTCCAACTCTAGATTGGCTCAAATACTCCATCTATCGTATGCCCACGAACTCTTCTAAGTGGTCACAATAGGTACATTCCTCATTGGGATGAGGCGTCGCCTCCCTGTATAAATTTTGCAAGTACGTATAATGTTTTTGTAGATGATATTCAATTAGTTTGCAAATGTAAGGCATGCTTGATACACACTTTTCTTACCATTTGCTCAAAGTCCTAGATCGCCCGATCAATGATCTCCAATTGGAACTCGCCAAAGTATTGTACATCTTCTATAGACAAATGATGCTTTCATCTGATTGTTAGTTTGCATTAAGAGCAAGGACACGGGACATGCTGATTAAGATAGGCCTCACAATCTTAGACTTCATGACCATCATCATTTTCCCTTTGGTCTACGTTACAAAAAGTAACTGGTTTTTGTTCCCCTCATTTATGATAGTCCTTCATTTGAATCTGTAATTCTCCTTCTTTCTCTTTCCCTTTATTTGTTTTCCTCCCTCCATATCTCTTTATCCATTCCTTTTCTCTTTGTGTCCCTCTATCTTTATCTATATGCCTTTTTATTTCTAGTCTCGTCCCTCTTTCTCTCTCTCTCTCTCTGTCTCTCTCTCTCTCTCCCCCCTTTTTTTATTTACTTTCCTTCCTCCTTATTTATTTCTCTTTCCACCTTTCACATTCTCTTTCTCTTTTTCTTTTTTTATTTGCCTCCCTTCATTCTTATTTTCTTCTCTCTTCCCCTCTCTTTCTATAAATGTTTCTTTATCTCCCCTATCTTTCCTGTCCACTCTTACTTCTTCTCCTTTTTTCTTTACCTTCCTTCTTTTCACTATGTCTTTCTTTCATTTCCTCTCCAGTCACACTCAACGCATCTTGTTAAAATTAAAATCAAAGATAGAAAATAAAAAGGTGCTCATAAAACAAGACATTGAAAGACTCTCTCTTTCCACCCCTTTTCATGCCTCTCTTCCCCCCTCTGCCATTCTCTTTCTATCATTTTGTTCTCTCTAATTATCTCATTGTTCCCATTTTTCTCTCTCTTTCTCTCACTCTCTATGTGTTATTTTCTCTCTCTCTCTTTTTGACCCTCTTTTTTACCATTTTTCTCCCTTTCTCTTTCTAGCTCTTTGTTTTTTTCTAGTCTCCTTCCTCTCTTTACTTCACTCTTTTATCCACCTCTTCCTTCACTCTCCGTTTCTTTTTCTCTCCCCCCTCTCTTTCTCTTTCTTTGTTGCCTCTCTGTTTCTCTCTATCCCCTTGTTGTTTCTCTTACTCATTCTCCTCTCTCTCTCTCACTTTCTCTCTCTCCATTTCTCTCCTTCTTTGTTATCTTTCATGTTTTTTTAAATCTCTCTCTCTCTCCCTTTTCCTTTCTTATTATCCCTCTCTCCTTTCCTCTCTTTCTCTCTCAATGCATCTCATCCTCAAGAAAACTAAACAAAAGAAAAGAAGAAATAACAAGATCAAAGAAAAAAGAGGCAATGTACCTATTGCAAAGGCATGAGAGTAGATTCTTCCTCTCCTCTTCATAATGTCCCCTATTTCTCCCTCCTACACTTCTCCCCCTTCTTTCCATACAACAACGGCTGTGAGTAGCTCTCCTTCTCTCTCTTTCTCTTCATCTCCCTCACAAAACCACGATGTCTCTCACTCTCTCTTTCCCTCTCTCTCAATTTTTTTGCAAAAAAATGTTGCACTCGAGTTTTTAGCACTTTTTGTTGTTTGCATGGCTATTTGTGACACAAATAGTTACACCACAGTATTTTGTAAGAAATGACCGTGGCTATATTTTCCCATTCACTTGTAGTGGTGGGGAGAGGTGAGGTCAGTGTTAATACTAGCAGGGGTTTGTGGTCATTATTCCATGCAAGAAATTATACCACACATGATGCACTATCTGTTCATTTATAATAGGCCTTCCACAAGTAAGTCTAGAGTATTTAGATGGCTTATGGAAGACATCCTAAGTGGAAATTTTGAAGGCAGAATCTTAAATCTCTGTGACTAAATTGCATCATGGAGTCTCTTACAAAATCTCACAAAGTGTTGTACTATATCGAAGAAACACAAGGCTAAGCCACATGGAGTCAAATAATGCCATCATCAATGATGCTAGCATGCTCTCTCAGTTTGATAAACTACCATGTTGGGATTATCACACAAGATCCATTATGATACCATATCCACCACGAAAAGGAAATCAAAGAGGAAAAGAGCCTCAAGAGCACCCAGAGTGACATAAAAGACATAGGTGAGAAAATAGTAAGGAGTACTTAGAAGATAGGAATCTACTAAGAAAAGCCTTTAGTAGTCCAAGGAGGAATTTGGCAAGAGGGAAAAGCTTATAATGAGAAAAAATGGAAAGAGTATGAAGGAGCCACAAAGGCATACATTGAGGAGTCAATGTGTAAGAAAATGGGAAATTTTGTAGTAAAGAAAGGTAAAAGTAGCTTCAAAAAAGTAAGATATATTGAAAAAACTCAATCAATCATCAACACAACTCTTCTCCACAACTTAGAGACATAAATGGAGCAAATGCTAGCAAAAATAGTGAACCTAGCTAAGCCAAAATCCTCTTCAATAAACAACATCACTAACCCTGAAAAGAGCTCGCATTCAATTGATTACACAATGAATACTCAAGAATCTTCCAAGGGATAAAGGGATGTCAAAAGAATAGAATACATTGAGTACATAATTAGAGAACTCAAAGACGATAAGGCCATTGCACTTAAGGAAAACTAGGAGCTCCAAGATAGGTTAGAGAGGATAAGGAAAGAGTACAAAAGGTTCTTCATTAACCAAGTATCCTAAGTGCTTAACTCGTTATCTAAAATCTAAGATCTTAGATACTAAAACTTTACACCAAATTATAGACCTTAAACTTTACACACTAGATTATGGCAGGTGGACTTCATGACACCATGGGCACTACAATCTATAAAAGGGTCAAAGAAGAAGTATTGTGTTCCTCTTGGCTTCGCTCTACTCTACCCTCCACTTTCCCTTGTTCCTTTGTACTTTCTCTTCCGTCCTCTATTTGGACCTTCACATTTCCCAAACTTTGAGATCACCTTATAGTCTTCCACACTGTTGGAAGAGAGGGAGAGAGATAGAGTGGAGCAGAAGATGAGCCTCAACTCATTGTTGTTCTTCTTCCATTATTCTTCCTTCATACTCACTGAAAGAGACTTACACACATAGGTATGACTAACCAAGACTAACTGTGGTTAAGTCACTAACTACACCAACTTATTGAATGTCAAACACGTGTACGGCTGTATCCAACCAGGTCACACACATAAAGATAGACTTGACTGAAGAATAACGGGAGCTTGATATTCTAATACTCCCCCTCAAGCTCAAACCATCTAATAAACTCCAAGTAGCTATCTGAAGTATATGAAATTTTCTTACCAAGAGACTTGGTAAATATATATGCTACGTGGTCTTCAATCTTCACATCAGTCAAGTCAATCTACCCTGTAAGAACCATTTCTCTGATGAAATGGTAGTGAAGGTTAATATGTTTGGACCTAGCATGGTAGATAGGATTGCTAGCCAACATAACCTTGTTGAGGTTATCACAATGCAATCTCACTCTACTTTCCACCTATATTCCTAGGCCTTTCAATAGTTTCATCAACCAAACTACCTCGCAAGCCACTGAAGTAGTTGTACTCAGCTTCTGTACTAGATAATGCAACAGTATGTTGTTTCTTACTCTGCCAATTGATCATATTACTGCCCAATCCAAATGCATAACCATTAATTAACCTCTTATCACAGGCACAACTAGGCCAATCAACATCAGTACCCTGTCATGTCAAGGGATTTTCCATATGCATAAAACAATCCATAATCTGTAGTACCATTTACATATCTCATGATCCTCCTAAGTGCATCTAAATGTGGTTTGCAAGGCTTCTACATGAACTGACTAATCAGCCCCATTGCATAACATAAGTCAGGACGGGTAATAATCAAGTACATCAAGCTGCCCACCATATGTCGATACATAGTCACATTCTCTATGTCATTCCCAACATCAATCTGCAGCTTGACATTCTGATCAAGAGCTATCTCCATAGACTTGCATTCAACCATACCATACTTCTGTAACATGTCAAGAGTATACTGGTTCTATAGTAGCCGTATACCTTGAGGCGTAGAGACTAACTCAATCCCAAGAAAATACTTCAACTCACCAAGGTCTTTGACTCTGAATTTGGCATGTAAATATGATTTAATTTTAGCAATGCCCTCTTCATCATCTCCAGTGATGATAAGATCATCTACATAAACCACTAGAGACACATATCCATGATCTATCTTCTTCATGACTAGACTGTGATCTGCATCACCCAATCTAAATCCATGTTGCTGTAAATAACTGCTGATCCAAGATTCCATACTCTAGGTGCCTATTTCAGCCCATATAAAGCCTTTTTAAGCTTACATACATGTGTAGGAAAGTCCGGGTGAACATAGCCTTCAAGCTGCTCCATATATACTTCCTCAACCAAATCACCATTCAAGAAAGCATTCTTGACATCCATTTTCCATAATTTCCATCCTTTGCATGCTGCTAAAGCAATGACAGTTCTGACTATTGTCATTTTAGCCACCGAAATGAAAGTCTCCTCATAGTCAAGGCCATATTGCTATGCATACCCTTTTGCAACGAGCCTAGCGTTATAGCATTCTAATGAACCATCTAATTTGCACTTAACCTTGTACACCCAGTTGTAGCCAATGGGGACTTTGCCTTCAAGAAACTAAACCAATTTCCATGTCTCATTTTTTGCCAGGGCTGCATACTCCTCATCCATGGCAGCACACCAGTTATAATCTGTAACTGCATCATCAAACTTTGTAGGTTCTTTGTAACCTGTCACACTAGCCATACATGCATAATGGCAGGCTGAATAACTAGTGTATGTAAACCTATCAAATTGTTTTCCGACGCTCTCAGATCTTCGTAACTATGGCTTACTCTGAGCTTGCCTCTCATGAGGCGATATATAACAACTTTGCCTTACTCCAGGCACATAATAGATGGAATGCCCAACTCACTATCCAAACTGTCGTTGTTAGATGACTTATAACTTGTTGTAAGTGGACTTGTCACATCCTCAAGGATCTTTTCTTTTCCCCTTATCCAATCTCTCCCTCACTCACATATCCGTGTCCGTGGATGTAAGAGTACGACTCCACATGCATCTTGACCAAGGACTTACTGTAGGTGACCCATCACCTATAGGACCAGTCATACATGTACTCACTGTAGGTGTATTTTTAGCATTACTAGTGCTAGCTGATCCATCATTAGCCACTGCAATAGGATTACCACACCACAATACCAGCTCATCAAAAACATCTCTGCTAATCAATGTCTCATGTGTAGATGATACATAACACTTGTAAGCTTTCAAGTCTTGTGCACAATGAAGGAACACACTCTTGACAGCTTTAGGATCCAATTTCTTCCTCTTTTCATTAAGGACATGCACATTTGCAATGCTGCCAAATACCTTTAAGTGTGAAATGTTAGGCTTATGACCATACAACCTCTCATATGGAGTTACATCATGAATCCCTGCTTCTGTAAGGGTTCTATTCAGCACATAGACACCAATCACTATTACTTCAGCCCAATAACCAATTGGCAAACTCTTCTCATTCAACATAGCTCTTGACGATTCCATCAATACCCTATTTTTCATTTTTGCTACACCATTTTGCTACAGTATATAGTTGCAAGTTAATTGTCTTCTGATCCCATATTTAGCAAGGTACCTGTCAAAGTAATTAGAGACATATTCTCCACTTGCATCTGATGTAAGACATGAAATTTTACAGCTCAACTCATTTTCAGCATGCTGCTTGAAGTCCTTGAATGCATCAAACATATCATTCTTATGTTTCAGTATGTAAAGCCAAGTGTAGCTACTATTGAGATCATCAATGAAAGATGCATAGTAACAAGCACCACCAAACGAAGCATTATGAGATGGACCCCATACATCTAAATGTACCAACTGCAAGGGTCGTGAGCTATTTTGTACATGTCTCATAAATGGAAACCATGTCTGCTTTCCAAACTAACATGCATCACATGCATGTACAAAGTCAAGATACTTGAACTTAGGTAGTCCAAGCACAATCTTCTTCTGTTGCATAGATTTTAGCTTTTGTACATTCACATGGCCAATCTTCTTATGCTATATCATCTCAGCGTCCCGTATAGCACCATGATCATGTGCAAACATTGCTAACCTCAATTCTGGAATTGACGCATCAAGAGTAAACATTCTGCCATCTCTTTGGCCTCTAGCAATCAATTTGCAACAATTACCATATTCTTCAACAAAGCATCCATCTCTATTAAATCTCACCTAGATATTTTGTTCTACCATCTGTCCAACTGACAGAATATTCTTGGTTATTGTGGGTACATGTAGTCACGGGGGATTCACTAGTACTAATAAGGAGACGTTATCGTGATGCTCTACATCCGAGGTTTGGAATCCACCAAAAAGTTTGTGTGTGTGACATTTGTTACTTTGTGCATATTTAGTCGTTGTGTTTGCATTTTGTTATGCGTGTGGCTTACATGTTTGTGTGTATATGAGCCCTAGTTTTTCCATAAGTGTGTTTTCATTTATCGTCTCAAAACCGTGTGTGTGTTGGGACTTCGTTCCATTGTAAATAATATTATCTGTGTGCATTTATCTATGCATGTGTGTGAATGAATGCTTGTATATCATGCGAAAAAGTGGCAAAGAAGGAAGGCAAGCAGTAATGTCGTCAGACTTTTCTATGGGACAGTTCGGATTCTTGAGAAAGCTCCCATTAGTGCATGGACATTGGAATTACCAAAGATTGACCTACATGGTGTTGTATAATTTCTATTGCAATGCTGTGTTTGTCATGATGCATACTGTTGTGGTTGGAATCATGGACAAGGACTGAGAAAGAAGACATTTTAGTTTTATGGTCAGCCAAGGAGCTGCAAACTGTTGACCGTCAGCCAAGTAGATTGAGTTAGAGGGCTCGAATTGAAGCAGCAGGTGGTTTTGTATCAACTTGGGATGGGGTGCCAAGGGTCAATGGGCAGCTTGCAATTTCTAGAGCTATTGGTGATATTCCATTTAAAAGGTATGGTGTCATTGCTGAACCAGAGTTTACAGAGTGGCAAGAACAAAGTGCCCATGACTTGGCTCTAGTTCTTACTTCAGATGGTGTATTTGAGAACATGAAGCTACAAGATGTTTGTGATATACTGCATGATAGATACAACTCATGGATTGACCTAAAGTTTTCACAGAATGAATGCGTGTTGGACCTTGAACTTTACTCTCAAGCCCTTGTTGAGACTGTTTTTCATTTGGCTTTTGACAGTGGTAGCACAGATAATTTGGCTGTGGTGGTTCATTCCACACATTTTGGAGCTGCCCAAGAGTTGAATAGCCGCATAATAACTGTGGATGCTAAGAATCATCATTTTCATAGTCCAAAATCTAAGAGTAGGGAAGATCTTGTGTTGTCAAGTGATATGGATGTGTGTAATATCCTGAAGGCACACGTGAACTGCCTCAATAGAGGATAATAGAATTGGATCATTCTTTTGTCTTAGCAAATTTTTTTAAATTATTTCCCCTCTCCTCCAGTCGGTTGTCGAGCTGGAGGAAGAGGGGAATAACAACAGAGGCAAGCTCCTTGCTGGAGCTTGCCTAGGCAAGGAGGCATGCCCGTCAACGTGTGGGGGAGGGAGGATCCTATCCCCTCCCCCTATATAAACCATGGCTGCTAGTGGCTATGGTAGCCTAGAGGAGGAGGACGAGAAGGAGCCGGAGACACTGTGAGGAAGGGAAAGGTTGATGCGCTGCCACCGCTATGAGAGGGAGAGGAGGAGTTGAGGGAGAGCGCTGCAAATGAACACCAGGAGAGCGTTGTCTCCCATCCGTTGCGCCCAGCCGCCTGGTCATCACTACCATCTGATGGCCTCCAAATTTTCCCCCCCACGTGGAGATCTGAACCTCCCCCTCCATGTGGTCATGAGCTTCTGGAATCTTAGAAGCATAAAAGGGGGGCTTCCTAAGCCCCCCTTCCTTTGGGCTTTGGGGTTACCCCCCCTCCCTCCAATTTTTCCCTAAGGGCCCTTAGGCCCCTTTCCTATAGCTCTAAAGGCCACTTTTTTTTTCCTTTAAAAACTCCTCCCTAAAGGCTCCCTTAGGGTCTCTTTTTCCCCCCCTTGGAGTTTCTCCCTTAGGATTCTATAAGGCCCTTTTTCCCCCAAGAAAATTTTACCTTAGCCCTTTTCCCTTTCCCCCCCTCAGTTTCCCCCTTGAAGCTTTATAAGTCCTTTTTCCGCCAAAGGATGTTACCTTAAAGTCTCTTCCTTCCCGGATCTTAAATCCCTTTAAGGTCCCCCTTTAGGCCATGCAAAAATAACCCATCTAACTCTCCCATACCTTGTTTTTTTCCCCCACACGTAAAAGAAAGGAGAGTGTTGAGGGTCTTTTGATACCTTCCTTTCCCACTCAAAAGCCCTCGTAAGGGATTCTACACCTTTTATTCCCCGTTCGTGCAAGTCTTTATAAGGTCATTAAGCCTTTCCCATGGCTTTAATGGGTCTTATTCGCGAAAGATTTTTAAACACCCCCTTTCAAAATCCCTACTTCAAGGAGGAAGCCTTCTAAAGCTGCTTTCGACAGACGGTGCAAGTTATTGCAAAAGGGAGCCACGATGGAATTTCAAAAAGAAGTTGAAAAGCTGCATCCACGACGGGAATGCTACATTTGCAATGCCTCCTAAGAAAGCCCAAGGCGCAGCCGTAGGAGGATCGTCTCCTAGCATCCACGTGGACATCTCACCCCAAGCCTAGGTTTTCCTTCCTAATTTTTTTTGGTATTGTTATAACTCAATCGTGCAAAGGATAATTGTTGGAAATAGGATGCATTTTGTTGTCTTAAATAAATTAGCTCACGACGAAGGAATTTAGTCATTAATATTTTCAATAGAGCAGGCAAAATAAAGGGAGCATAAATGCATTTCTAGTAAATAGCTTTATGCAGTGCAATGAATTAAAACTAGATTAATGTCCATTGTTAATAGACGGAATTAAAATAGTATACCTCGTTTAAACATGGAAGTATAAACTGCATATCGCATTATTAACCCATATCCTCTTCGCAATGAATCATCATGGAAAGTGCTAGGAATCCTTAGAAAGTACAAGGCATGAAATGATTCTTACAATGCATAACTCTAGGCAATTATCATTTGTCAATTGCATAAATTATCAAGAAAGAGGTTGCTTGTTTAGCATGAATTTTTAGGAAGATTAGTTGGAATTAAGTTGACCTATGCCTGACCTTAAAAATGATAAGTTAGGGCTTAAAAAATCAATTTACGCGTAGACAACGAGTCATGTGTTTATGGAATGATAACATAACTATCTTCAAGAGTTAAACAAATTGGCATAAACCTAAAACACCTAAACCGCAGAGTACTCGTTCGAATGAGTTAAATTCCAAGAAATTCACTAGGAAATTAATACGTGACCTAATCGTACGTATTGCTAAAATTGAAACTCCCATACCTTAAATACTTGCCCGCATTCACCGAATGTAGGGACAGTGATGTTGAACAGTGCGCGAGGGAGAAAGAGATTCCCAGCGTAGGATGCTCTGATACCATGTTGAATAGTGTGCGAGCGAGAAAGAGAGCTCTGCATGAGAGAATTGCATAGTCTATCTTACAGCGAACAACACAAGAGGGCAAGGACAAGGAACGGATAGTGCAGCTTTATCTTTTTTATGTAATTCCAAGTACAGGTCTACCCTAGAATCCTAGGGTTTAAATCCCGTTTTGGAAGAAGGAAAGCTTGGAAAGAGCAGATGATTAGCGACCAACGGAGAGGTTTAAGTGGCATGCCATCAAGACCTCCGCGAGCATATAGAGCACATGATCAAGGACCAACGAAGAGGTTGAAGTACGCATCTATGCATCTGCTTCCATTATTTTGTCTCCCTTGCGCATTGTTCAACAAGTGAAACATATTTGGAAAGTGAACTAGGATTTTTTCCCTAAGAATCTTACAAGATGGAACTTGGAACCCTAGGACTGACGATGTCAGCCTAGTGTAATCAGAAATAGATTGTTTCGTGACTCCATTCCATGTGTAGAATAGTCTCATAGTTTGATGAGACACTTGCGCAACAAGTGTGGAGTCATATGATCTTGTGATTGGATCACAAGGGAATGACCAATTCTCGCAATAAGGTTGGCAGATCCTTACGCAAGTTTTTTTTGCAAGAGGATAAATAATCATCCTAATTTAATATCTTTCTTGAGTAAAGATAATTGCTTGGAGCAAAGGACTAACCAATAAATTGGTCTAACATATGAACTTAAGGTATTGACCAAGTTGGGTTAATAGGGTATGCCCTAACCTAGGATATAGGGGATCTTGCCAAGTCGCAAGTCATCCCGGATCGAGTGCTGGACATATTCGAAAGGAAGGACTCATTCCTTGGCAGTTTGCCAACAAAAAATTACCAATGGAAATGTTTGTGCTTGCTACAGATTTTAGAGCACTGTTTGGTTTTGTTTAATCAATGAATTAAAAGATAAATAGATATCTAATACTTCAAGTTAAAGGCCTGAAGGGAGAGGCAACTTCAGTACCCTCGATTGCCTACCTGACCTTAACCAAGGGGGTTGTTAATCGCGCCAGGAAAGTGGACCAAACCCACCACGAGAGGTCTTTCCGTTGAGCGCTACTTGGAGCAGGAGGACGCTTGGGTGCCAGAGGAGGGCTCTGGCCTTAAATCCCTCACCTTCCAGGCCCTGCACAAGAGGCTAACGTGACTCGGGATTAGATCTCGAGGCCCGCATACTAGTTGACGGGCGGAAACTTGGATTGGTAATCCCTGTGGATTGCTAGATAGCCTTCAGGCGGATTGTGGATAAGCCTACGGGCTAGAATTTTTGTATTTCAAAGATAAATATGATAACCTATTAATAAAGAACTTGTTTGACATTGTTTTTCTATGTCAAGTGATATGATTACATGAATGAACCAGTGCCTAATGGGCTAATTAAGGAAGCTGATTGATACATATCCAACTAATGCGTTAGGTAATTAAATAACTAAAACAACCTGAGGAAAGTGCGGAGGATGGGCCATAGGTCCGTTGTCGTATTGCTGCGCATTCGAGGTGTGAAAACCTCCCGAAAGTTGTGTGTGTGATTTGATACTTTGTACATACTTAGTTGTTATGTTCGCTCTTTCATTCTATGCTGAAGATGGAGAAAAACAGGGAGTTTTTTTTGAATCTTAGGGAAAAACTCGATAGAATGCTGAAGGAGGTGACCATTCGGGAGAAGCCGAAGCTTGGCGAGATCGTCACGATGATCCTTACGATCAGTTTTAATATGGAGACTGTGGAATACAAAAACATTTTTACTGTTTGAGATGTTGGAATCCAAGACAAGATTTGCCCTTTGTGGATGAAACGTTGTCATGATCCAACAGCATCATAAAAGCATGGAAAGCTCCACTTTACCATGGAACTCACAGACCTCAAAAGCACACGAAATTGTGAATGATTGATTATGGCATTATAGGGGAGGAAGGTTGCATAGACGAGGCATCAAGAAGAGAGGTTGATGAAAGCGATGCTAATCGGGAGAAGGGAGGAAAACGCAGAAGAACAGGGGAGCTAGGGAACGAATCGGGGGAAAAATCTCTGCAGTCTGCCCACATAGATCGTCCTCTGAGTCTGGATGACCTTGCAAGCGAAGAGATTGTGCATTTTGAGTTTTCATGCCCTTTTTGCTATGCAGAGTACGATATCGGTTCTCTCTGTTCTCACCTTGAGGAGGAATTCTGCAACTTTAGAAAGGAGGGGAATCGCAATCACGGGCGGCTCTCTGCAATTTCAAAGGAGATTTACGGAGGAAGGAAGGAATAAGGAATGAAAGCGATGCTAATCGGGAGAGGATTGAGGAACTGACCGAGAGCCTCTCAGTGCCAAGGAGATTGAGCAAGCTGCGGAGATTGGGTACCAAATCGTAGGGCACGTCAAACTTGAAGAAATCCCACCTTACAGGGCACCTAAGGCTTTTGCAATCGTGTAGGCTCAAAGGCACAAACAATCATAGGAAGGCCTATTGTACCAAAGGATGTTGTTCATGCAGTGGTTGAAGAGCAGCTTTTGAATGCCAAAGTTATCATTTTCAAAAAGAAGCGGAGGAAAAATTATCGTAGGCATAGAGGACATCGACAGGAACTGACCCGCCTACGCATACTTGACATTAGAGGACTTGGAGAGGCTCAAAGTGCAAGGGTTGGGGCTTTGCAGCCATCATAATTTATGTTCTGGAGAACAAAAACTTGGACTATTGTTTCCAAGGGGGGGGAGAGTATAGCAACTACAAGCAGGAAAGCAATGGATGCCTGCAACCAAGCTGGACTGTTGATTTTACATCTTAAATGTGGAAATGAAATCTTTCAGCTTTTAACGGCATCCTAAAATAGGGTGCTGCTCTTCCTTTTTTTTATGGAATGCAAAATAAAATGCTGTCCAAGACTGTGCCACATCAGCATGGCACCATCGTATCAGTAGTGCAGTGACATGTGACCTACTTACAACGCCAATTGATTTGTACGGAGGCCCAATAAAGTTTAGATATGACTGCCTACATGGAGCAATTTTTGTTGCAACAGGAAAAAGGGGTTTCCAGAAGCTTATTGTTGTATTCTGCAAAAACCATTCATAATTCTTTCTTGAATGTGCACCCATAACCATGAAACAGAGTCGTCCAGAACTTGTTGCTATGTGGAAAATTGGATAATAGGATTATTCACATGATGGATCTTCTATCTTGAAATTTATCAAGGAATTCTGAAGTTGCGACATTACTTTCGAAACCCTTCGACATCTTTGGTGAACCTGACGTGAAAGCGTCGCAGAAATTTCAGGATGGGAGATACTTCAGTCTTTATTTCAGCTTCTTCTACAATTCCAGCTACGTCTACTTCAGCTCCATCAATGTATGCTGCGTCAAGTACTTCAACAGAGGATCTAAAGCAGATTTTGCAGAATATGTCCATGTATATGTAGCTCCAAAATCAGCAGACACAATTGTATATGCAGCAGCAACAACAATTGCATCAACAGCAGTTGTCATACCAAAGGCAACTCTATTCGGAGCAGGAGAATGCAAACAGCGCGACTAAGGCCATTGAAGCAGTTGAGAATGAGAAGAAGCTATTTGACGGCCGTAATGTTTCAGCATATTTGAAGACATATGAGATCAAGATGGGGTTTTTTGGAGTTCCTGCTGGAGTTATGAGTAAGTACTTCCTTCGTCTTGTCACACCCGCTTTGAGGACAAAAGTGACTGATATTTTTATTCAAAATACACATTGGCAAGATTTTAAGAAGGCCGTGAAAGAAGAATACTTCCTTGAGGACTTTGGTATGGCTACTCGGCGGTCATTCCGAGAGTGAGTCTGCATGCCAAACAAAGGTCTAGCTGCTTCGGAGTTGATTCGAGAATTTGAGGAGAGGTATAGTTAGCTTGATGCCATTGAACAAAGAGCATTGGATGTTGAAAAAGTTGAGCTTTTCTTGCAAGCTGCAGATCTTGCTCTTCAAGAAGAATTGGGTGAGCTTCTTGAGGATCGCACGAAGCCTATGGGACTTAAAACTGATTGGCAAGATGCTCAGGATGCAGTCTCGACTTTGACCAAGAGGAGGATATGGAAGACTCGCCTACAGAATGGTTCCATGACACCTACACCATCATCAGCTCCTATGCCTGCTTCTATCCCTGTTATTTCTTCTCCTCCTCAGCAGTTTCTTGGCCTATGCCAATGCCTACTGTTTCCACTCCACCTATTCCTCCTGTTCCACGACCGATGCCTACACCTTCTGCTCCAAAACCATCCGCTCCATCGGTGCCTACCTCTCTTGATGACATAATCAAAGGCATAACAGATTTGACGTTGGAGTCAGTCAAAGCGGAGTTGGTGGGAAAGTTGGAGCAGTTTGCTTCGACTGTGCCTACTACTTCTTCTAGTGCTCCTACTGCACCTAGGAGTGCTCCTAGTGCACCTAGGAGAGACCGGAGATGTATTTGGTTTGATAGTACGGACCATCAGCATTGCAGGGATTGTGAATCTTTTCAGGATGCAAGGAGGAAGAATTTGGTATATTGGGGGCAAGATGGTAAGATTTGGTTGACTGAGACAGGAGCTCCACTTGGTACCAACTTTGGTAAAGGTGGAATGAAGAAGTTAGTGGATGATATGGCTGTGCGTACTTCTTATGTGACAGCTAGAGGTGATGCTTCTGCATATGGAGTCCAGATTGAGAAGGGATCAGAGACTCAGTCAGCGCTATGGACTTATGCTATGGAGACTGCAAACAAGGGGAAAATTCAGCAAATTGTTTTGACTAGTGCAGGCTCTAGCATCAGATCAGAGACAGGTTGGGACTCGCCTGTTGACAGGTACTCTATTTATGCTTATTTGGCTAAGTCTCATGATGCAGATGTACTTGTTGAGGAGAAGCATAAGAGGGATGAAGAAAATCCAAGTGCAGCTAAGAAGACTAGAGGGGGTGAGTTTGTTACTCCACCTACTGCAGGACCGCCGTCTTCAAGACCAGGGCCAGATCGACAGATGGAATATGCTCAAAAGAGAGAAAAGAGGAAAGAGCCTAGAGAGAGAAAGCAGCCAGGGTTCAGATTGATGTCTGATATTGAGACATCTACAGACATGAAGAAAATCTTTAATGATAAGATACTTGGCAGTGAGGTGACTTTCACTATTTCTGAGATTTTGGGCATCTCAAAAAGAGAGTTTCAGGATCAGTTTCAGGAGGTCTTGAAGAGGAAAAGACATGCATTGTCTACCACTGATACACAGGGAGTTTTGATTGGGGAGTTGGATGAGGATGAGGATGAGGTTATGGTTGAAAATGCTTCTATTTTTCCGCAGGTAGAGAAGAGGGTTCAGCCTATGCATTATGCTGAAATTGATGAGCCTGTCATGATACCGCGTAGTCACTTTTCACGGAGCCATTGGGCTAGGGCAACTACAGAGACGATGGTAAAGATTGGAGAGAAACAGATGCCTTATGTTGCATTGGTGGATCATGGTTCAGAGATTAATCTCATAGTTCGTGGAGTTTATGAGAGTAACAGATGGCCTATAGATGTAGAGCATGGGTGGTGTATGAGAGCCGCCAATAACACTACAGGTGATTTGTATGCTGCATGTCCTAGTGTCAGGGTTTCTATTGGTGATGTAGAGGAGGATTTTCATTTCTTTGTGCAGGATTCATGCTCTTATCCCATAATTCTTGGTCAGCCATTCATCACAGAGATGCGCATGGAAACAAAGGTCATGGATGATGGATCTGCTTATGCACGGATTCGCAGTAAAGATGGAATGAGAGCAGTTCAGTTTATGACTGTATGTGTGAACCATGTTAGAAACAGGGATACTCTCAGAGATGCACCTTTGCCCACTGTGAGGGATTCGGGTTTTCATTAGGTACCGCCGTTTCGCAAGACGACAGTGGTACAGAGGAGAGGAGATTGGAGTTCTCGCCTCCTGGCAGTAGTGTTTTCTCCTCCGATTTTGTTGGGATTTCAGCAAACAGTTCAATGAGCTATCAGAAGACTTCTAGGTTGCCTAGAGCTACCAGGCAATATATATGCAGGAAGGAGAAAAATTTGAAAAATACAGGAATTTTGGAGGATGATGAGCACATAGATGGGATGTATGACAATGTGATTTGTGCAGATACGATGACAGAGATGGGAGATATGCTGAAAATTGATATGCAGAATTGTCACAGTAATGTATTAGTGCAGTCCCTGGACATGTTTCATGAAATTGCAGATTTTGTGTCACAGATTGAGTCAGAGGCTGAGGTAACTCAGCAAAGAGTGTTGAGTGCTGAAGAAATTCAACAAACAGAGTTTCCAGCTGGTTATGATCAGCCTTCAGAGAGACGGAGGGCTGAAAACTTTCAGCCAACAGAGTTTACTGCTGAAATATTTCAGCATTCAGAGTTTGGGGTTGTTTCTATGCAGTCCATAGAGCAGAGGGCTGAGAATATTCAGCCATTGGTGTGCAGAATTGCTGATTTACAGCAAGATTTATGTAATGCAGAAGAGCATAATGAAGCCAGGGTTGACACAAAATACAAAACTGTGGATAAGAAGGTGAAGGCGGTTGCTGTACCGCTTCCACCTGACAGTGATCAGCAAATAGAGAGGGCTGCTAAACAGTAAATTTTGAGGAATCCGAAGCATATTGGTCATAAATTTTCAGCAGAGACTCTTGCTGAATTGAAAATTGGAAATGGTGATTTCTTGCTACCCATAGAGAAGCAATGCTTTCAGGAGATGCTTGAGCGTCATGGAAGGGGATTTGCTTTTTTCCGGCATGAGATTGGATGTGTGAAACCGGATATTGTTGCTCCTATGGTTATTTTTACTATTCCTCATATCCCATGGAATCTCCGACCTATTCCAGTGCCTAAGGCACACTTGCCAAAGCTGATTGATTTATTGAATGAGAAAATCAGGATGGGAATCCTTGAGCCTTCATCTACACCATGCTCAAACAGGTGGTTTACAGTTCCAAAGAAGAATGGTACTCTCCGATTTATTCAGGACATGCAGCCAGTGAATAGAGTTACTATCAGGAATGTTGGTATAGGTCCAGTTGTGGATGAGTTTGCAGAGGCATTTGCTGGACGTGCCATCTATTCTTTAGGTGATTTGTATTCAGGATATGATCAGTCTCAGCTGGCTTTGGAAAGCAGGGACATAACCACCATGAGAACTCCTATTGGGCTTGTCAGGATGTGTACCTTGCCTCAAGGTGCCACTAATTCTGTTGCGCATATGATGAATGCCATGCATAAGGTCCTTCGTGATTATATACCTCAGCTTACTATGCCTTTCTTGGATGATGTGCCCATTAAGGGGTGTGCAGAAGAAGAGAAGAATGAGAGTCTAAATGAGCAGGGATGCAAATACTTTGTGGCTGATCATATTTCAGCATGTGAGAAGATTTTGGCTGGGTTAGAAGAAGTGAACTTGACACTTTCAGGGAAAAAATCTGTTTTTGGAGTGAATGAGGTTGTCATTGTTGGACATATGTGTGGATATTATGGCAGGAAACCCTCACCTGATAAGGTGAATGCTATAGGCAAGATTGCGGAGTATTGTTCTACCACTTCAGAGGTACGGAGATTCATTGGAGCTTGTGTGTTTTATATGATTTGGATACCTCATTTTGCACACATAGCAGATTGTTTGTATCAGCTGCTTCGAAAGGGGCAGAAAGCCATGCGGAAATTGAAGAAGTTATTGCAGAATGCTCCTACTCTCAGGAAAGCGGATTATAATTGTGAAAGACCTATTGTATTGATAGTTGACACTAGTCCAATTGGCATAGGTTGGGCTATGGGTCAAGATGATGCAGATGGAAATAGGTATGCTATTCGGTTTGGGGCGAAAGTCCTAAACGAGAGACAGAGGAGATATCCGCAAATCAAGAGGGAGTTATTGGGGATTGTCACGGCTCTCAAATGTGACAAGGAGTACTTTATTGGAGCTTCAGTTGTGGTAGAGACAGATTGCTTGCCATTGATTGGTATGATCACGAGTTGCTCTACTCCGGATATAGCCATGCTGAGATGGATTGCATACATCAAGTCATTAAATCTGGAATTTAAACACATAGCAGGAAAGGATAATCCAGTGGCAGATATGTTGTCTAGAGCCAGATATGATGATGAGGAGACTCTACTTGCAGAAGAGGATGATGCAGAAATTTCAGCCACTATGGTTGATCATGTTTGTCATGTCTATGATATTGTGGCAGATTCGTAGGTACCTTAGTACACTAAGCAAAAGAGATGAATGGACTGATGTTGGAGATTGGTTGCAGATTCGTAGGTACCTTAGTACACTAAGCAAAAGAGATGAATGGACTGATGAAGAATTCAAGAAGATCAGAAGGAAAGCCTATGGTTATTTTCTCAAGGACGGATTTCTTTGGAAGCATCCAAAGAAAAGAGGCGGATTGCCTTTGCGGGTTGTCTGCGATAGAGAGACACAGTTACAGGTGATGAGGGAGTTTCATGAGAGTCCTTGGGCTGGTCATAGAGGAGTGTGGGCTACTTATGAGAAAATCAAGGAGAAATATTAGTGGAGGCATGTATAGAGATGTTTCTCACTTTGTTGAGACTTGCAGAGACTGCCAGATGTATTTAGTAGTGCGTCATCGAGATGAGCTTCATCCGACCTATCCGCTATGCATTCATTATAAGTGGGTAGTTGATTTGGCTACCATGCCTATGGGTCTATGGCAGATGAGGTACATTGTTTTGGCTAGAGAGGATCTTACCAATCATGTTGAGGGCAGATCTTTGAGAACAAAGACCACTAGTGCAGTGTGTAAGTTCTTATTGGAGGAAATTTTCTGCAGGTATGGTTGTGTGGGTAAGATCACTGCGGATCGTGGTGAATTGGATGCAGATGAAGCTAGGGAGTTTTTCTCTCAGCTAGGAATCAAGTTGGCTCTAACTATAGCATATAATCTAGAGGGAAATGGGAAGAGTGAAAGAGGGCATCCGCCGATAGTGAAAGCATTAGCCAAAGCATGCAGAGGACGGATTGGAGAATGGCCGAGACTTCTACCATTTGCTTTATGGGCTGATCGTACAACTCACAGTGTTACCACAGGATATATGCCTGCAGAGTTGATGTATGGTCAGAAACCTGTTATGCCGATTGAGACTTGTGCTTTGACTTGGTCAGTTTTACCTTCGCAGGAGGATTTAACGAGAGAGGAGCTCTTAGCTCTTCGGATTCGACAGTTGGAGAGGAGACCAGAGGATATTTAGCTAGCTATTGACAGGTTGAAGGTTGCTAGACTAAGGAATAAGGACAGGTTTGACAGCAGGCATTGCTTGCGGCCTAGAGCAATAGAAGAGGGAGATTGGGTATTGGTCTTTGATAGCAGCCTTGAAAATCAGCATACTGAACTTCGGAAGATGGTGAAAAGATGGTTTGGGCCGTACATAGTCAGACATGTCTTTGATAATGCAACATATGAGCTAACAGAATTGGATGGGACAGTGCTTAGAGTGCCTATTGCTAGAAAAAGAATCAAGATTTTCAAGGAAAGAGATGGAGAGGATTATGCATTGGAAGAATTTTCAAGAGAAGAGCAACGAGAAGAAACTTCAATGGAAGAAACAGATGATATGACAGATAATCTTATTGATATACCGGAAATGCATAATGAAGAGATTGATCTGTTTGTGGAGCTTGATGATAACGATCATGGGTAGTTGGCCCATCCGGAGGATGCACAGGATTAGAGGGGGTGGATGTCGTATTGCTACGCATTCGAGGTGTGAAAACCACCCGAAAGTTGTGTGTGTGATTTGATACTTTGTACATACTTAGTTGTTATGTTCGCTCTTTCATTCTATGCTGAAGATGGAGAAAAACAGGGAGTTTTTTTTGAATCTTAGGGAAAAACTCGATAGAATGCTGAAGGAGGTGACCATTCGGGAGAAGCCGAAGCTTGGCGAGATCGTCACGATGATCCTTACGATCAGTTTTAATATGGAGACTGTGGAATACAAAAACATCGGTTTTTACTGTTTGAGATGTTGGAATCCAAGACAAGATTTGCCCTTTGTGGATGAAACGTTGTCATGATCCAACAGCATCATAAAAGCATGGAAAGCTCCACTTTACCATGGAACTCACAGACCTCAAAAGCACACGAAATTGTGAATGATTGATTATGGCATTATAGGGGAGGAAGGTTGCATAGACGAGGCATCGAGAAGAGAGGTTGATGAAAGCGATGCTAATCGGGAGAAATGAGGAAAACGCAGAAGAACAGGGGAGCTAGGGAACGAATCGGGGGAAGAATCTCTGCAGTCTGCCCACATAGATCGTCCTCTGAGTCTGGATGACCTTGCAAGCGAAGAGATTGTGCATTTTGAGTTTTCATGCCCTTTTTGCTATGCAGAGTACGATATCGGTTCTCTCTGTTCTCACCTTGAGGAGGAATTCTGCAACTTTAGAAAGGAGGGGAATCGCAATCACGGGCGGCTCTCTGCAATTTCAAAGGAGATTTACGGAGGAAGGAAGGAATAAGGAATGAAAGCGATGCTAATCGGGAGAGGATTGAGGAATTGACCGAGAGCCTCTCAGTGCTAAGGAGATTGAGCAAGCTGCGGAGATTGGGTACCAAATCGTAGGGCGCGTCAAACCTGAAGAAATCCCGCCTTACAGGGCACCTAAGGCTTTTGCAATCGTGCAGGCTCAAAGGCACAAACAATCATAGGAAGGCCTGTTGTACCAAAGGCTGTTGTTCATGCAGTGGTTGAAGAGCAGCTTTTGGATGCCAAAGTTATCATTTTCAAAAAGAAGCGGAGGAAAAATTATCGTAGGCATAGAGGGCATCGACAGGAACTGACCCGCCTGTGCATACTTGACATTAGAGGACTTGGAGAGGCTCGAAGTGCAAGGGTTGGGGCTTTGCAGCCATCATAATTTATGTTCTGGAGAACAAAAACTTGGACTACTGTTTCCAAGGGGGGGGAGAGTATAGCAACTACAAGCAGGAAAGCAATGGATGCCTGCAACCAAGCTGGACTGTTGATTTTACATCTTAAATGTGGAAAGGAAATCTTTCAGCTTTTAATGGCATCCTAAAACAGGGTGCTGCTCTTCCTTTTTTTAATGGAATGCAAAATAAAATGTTGTCCAAGACTGTGCCACATCAGCATGGCACCATCATATCAGTAGTGCAGTGACATGTGACCTACTTACAATGCCAATTGATTTGTATGGAGGCCCAATAAAGTTTAGATATGACTGCCTACATGGAGGAATTTTTGTTGCAACAGGAAAAAGGGGTTTCCAGAAGCTTGCTGTTGTATCTGCAAAAACCATTCATAATTCTTTCTTGAATGTACATCCACAACCATAAAACAGAGTCGTCTAGAACTTGTTGCTGTGTGGAAAATTGGATAATAGGATTATTCACATGATGGATCTTCTATCTTGAAATTTATCAAGGACTTCTGAAGTTGCGACATTGCTTTCGAAACCCTTCGACACTATCCTATGGATGGGTGGTCTCGGTTGGCTGGGAACTTTTCTCAAATCACAATGGCAGCCAGAAGATTGTCAACGAACACAGACAACAAGAGCGTTGACCTAGAATTATGATTGATCTCGATTTACGCTGTTTTAGGGGAACGGAATGGGACTATGCCTTATGGCAAAGAGGTTGAGCTTTGCATCCCTCTCATTTCCCATTCTCCTCGAACCAAGTGCAGTGTAAATCTGCTTCGGACCTGGCATTTTTGCGTCCCTAATTCAGGTTGATCCTAAGTGGGAACAGCCGGAATACTTCCGCTACGTGGCAGACGCAGAAAGCCCTAGATTACAAACCCCATAACACTCCATGGGAGTGCCGGGCAGAGCTTTCTAGACATCCTTTCTGATGGACTGCTAAGACATGTCCTGAAGATACAAGTGGACACGTTAAAGTTGGTATCAGAGCCAACCAACAACGTAATTGTTTTTATGAAATCTTAATAGGATAAAGTAAAGCAAATATTGCTGTCCAAACATTTCCTTACTTTCAATACTGACTTGCAGAATTACGAAGCATGGAACAAGTTCTTGGTTTTCCGTGTCATGTTTATGACTACAATGCATTCTCTGCATTATCGACAAAGGGTTGAGATGATGAACATCCTAGAGCAAATCTATAATCCATCACCTTTGTACATGGAACGAAGATGGATGGGTGCCTTAGGAATCTACTATATAGCCGCCCACCGGTTTGCTTATCTACAAACCAACGTAAAGAGGATCAAGTGGTTGGAAGACCTGAAAGTCGTGATGCTGTTCATTTTTGTGGAATCTCACGTAAACTCAACTCTACATATTCGAGGTCGAAGGGTTGGTTTTATCTTCTGTGTTTCACATCATCAATCTTGGAGACATAAACTCATGTCTTGGTATTCTGCTTATCTTTGCATTCTACAATAGGAAATTGTTTCTTTATCAATGGTTGTCTTGTTGGTTAGACTAGCAAGAAACAACATTATGTTGTTGTTTTCATAGAGGCTAAATATCTAGCTACATCTTTAGTGGCTCGAGAGTTATTATGGCTTTTAGAATTTCTATCAGATGTTGGTTGTCAATAATAAAAAGACATCCATTATGAAGATGAAGTATCCTTTCCGAAGAGATAGAATAACTCACACAATGTGCTTCTTCCGTAGTGTTGTCATGTGTAACAGCATATGCACTCTTACGATTTGAATCAAAATGCCTCTTGAAACATATATGGATTGGATGATCACTATTTTTGCAGTAGTCACAAGTAGAATAATCTGTGGATAAACATGGTTATTTATTTGTAATACCATGTTTTTCATCATGTTAATTTACCCATCAATCATATGTATTGTGACTATTCCTATTGCAATAAAAACAATGTTTCTTAGGAAACTTGAGATGAGAGAAGTTACCATCACGATGAATAAAACAAAATCGGATGCTTAGATTAGCAAGAAATAACATTGTGTTGTTGTTTCCAGTATAGAGGCTAAATATGTAGCTACATCTTTAGACGCTCAATAGTTATTATGGCTCTCAGAATGTCTATTAGATATTGGTCATCCTCATCTCTCTAACACACCACTTTGATGTGATAATTGAAGTGCTATTAGTCTTGCTAAAGACTATGTTCAAAATAACAAGTCTAAACATATTGTAGAGTCCATTATCATTATGTTTGATATGAAGTAAAGAAAGGTATGATCATGATTGAACATTGTCCAAGTGATCAGATGACTACATTTATATTCACCAAAGGACTCAATGAATCGTGCTTTAATCTGCTGCACTTAGAACTTGCAGTTGTTGTCTCAACTTCAATCTTTCAGAATTAATCTACTATGACATTGTAGTGCCATTATACATACTCCTTGTAGGCACCATACACTTCACATATGCACATACACTTCAGACTTGGCCATGTTTGTATTTATAGATATTCAATTTAGCTTCACATGCATGGATTCTCTTTACACACAAAAATAATCCTTCTTGATCATGTTTGTACACTTGTATATAGGAGCTTTGGTCTTTCCCTTGTGCTCCCCAAGGTTTTTTAATTCATAGGTAGAGATTTTTGTTTGAGTGGGGGACCTTGGAGCTATATATAGCTCACTCTACCTAGACTAGGTCTCACCTATATATATGTAGATTGTGATCAATATAATAGTCCTTGGGAGTGTATATGGTGTTTCTCTTCTCTCTCTATCATGTGTCTATATATCTTCTCTCTCTACATTTCAACATTCTAGACACCATGAAGTTTGGATATCTTGTTTAGTTAGAACCACCAATGTAGATGAAGAAGCCTTAAGATTAATAGAAGGTTGATTCTCTTGCACCCTCATGGGTTGTGTTAGAGTAGGAGTTGATAGTGGATATTGCATCCTGGGGCTAGTACTGTGATGGTCACTGCTAATCTAGAACATGCTGATTTTAGACTTGAAATCATGATGAGCCTCTAGTATTAGGTATCAATGTTTCTATAGTTTCTTTTCAATCTATGGGTCTTGAATCTTCTCAGGTAGTGACTCTCAATCTCTCAGTATTGCTAATTCTTTTTCAATCCATGAAGCCACTTGGTGGTGGGCTTTCTCTTCTTCAACCTAGGAAATTTATGTGGGATTCTCCTCTTTGCCTTTTAGCTTCTTACTACCTGACTGGATCAACCACGTCGATGTTTGGCTTAGAGAGGAGCTCTTTGATTTTCATCATATTCATAGATGACAATTGAGTCTTGTCTTGTCTCTATCATTTCTAAGTGTCATTCTACAGGGCTTCGAGACACCTGGATCTCCAATGGCCTTCTTGTATACAAAACCTTCTTTTTTTTTTTTGGGATGGTAATAGCCTCCTTTATCTCCCTACTGTCTTTCACATCCTCCTTGGTCCATACCACTTGCCTTTTTATATACAAAAGAAACATTGTTTATTTTGGGGGGTGGTAATATTCTCCTTTGTCTATTTTATGTCTTTCTCATCTTCCTTGGCCCAGATCAGTAGATGGATAATCTTGTAATATATATGACATCCCAAAGTCATGGAAGTAAGTCTTGTGGGGTGATCCAAATGTGCTACTTGCACTCCCTTGATGCCTTACTAAGGCATAGTTTTTATTTTACTATGGGTATTAAACAAAAAAGCTTCACTATGGTCATAGCCATATGGAAAATGCCACACCACCACTGCTTTAGACAACACCATAGCCAACTGATCAAATTACAACACTTGATACACTAGAAGGTTCTAATAGTAGTTATTTGAGTGCCCTCTGAGGGTTGATAGGTTTGGTCTTTTCTTCTTGGACATAGTTGGCTTCTAGTATCCCTCTTTCTCATAGTTCTTCTCTCTACTACTCTCTTTACCAAGTCCAATCCATATTAGAGTCATTGGATTCCATATAACAAGGTTTATTAGAAAGTTTGATTGATTTCTCCCCTTTCTGTGACTTTTCCATAGCTAGAAACATCTCAATATGGCTAGCACACTAGTAAAAATTATCCAGGATATCAACTGGGAGGCCTTTCGAAGTTATGATTCAAGTCTAGCACACTAGTAAAAATAATCTAGGGTAACACTAAGAAATGAAGTCCTATCAGAAGACAAAATTTTATGTCGCTACTCATGTCCAAGCCATTATGAGAATTGTTAACCCTCAAACGAACGAAGGTGGAAAATTCGAAAAAGCTAAAGTAGAAAACAAAGACAAAGGCCAAGGCAAAGAGAAATGGAAGACAAAGACGCGCAAGGAGAAGAGTCCTGAATAAGGGAGAAATGTGCACAAGGAAAAGCGCAAGTCAAAACTTTTATAAAAGAGCGCAAGAGCATCATGGTTTAATTCAAGGAGCGCCGGGCTCTCACCTGTGCAATTTGTAAATGTAGATGGGTGGTGGAAAGGAAGCTAGGAAGATAGAAGGACAATGGGAAAAAGGGGCTAGGCTATGGCCGGCCATGTAAAAAAGGGGAAAAGGGGATGACTGCCCAAAAGGGATTTAGGGTTTTGTATATAAAGTTGAAAAGTGAATGAGAAGCTCATTCTTGTGTGTGATCAAAAGTAGCTCTCCTCTTCTTCTTATTCTTCTTGTTCTTGCTTGCTTGAGCTTGTGCTTGAGAGAGGGAGTGTGAGAGTGTGAGGGAGTGAGTGTGTGAGGGTGAGGGACTGTGGGGTGGAGAAGCTCTCCATCTTCTCCTCTCTTCTTCTCTTCTCTTCTCTTCTCTTCTCTTCTCTTCTCTTCTCTTCTCTTGCTCGCGGCAATGGAGCTTGGAGCTTGGAGCGGGAGGATCGAGCTTGCTTGAAGCTTGCACTTGGATCGTGGAGCTACTGGAGTGCACAGGAGAGGAGGTAACTCGAACGGCACAGAGGTAAGCTCACTACACCTGTAGATATGGATGGCGCGTCAGTTATGTGAGAGGTAGCCATTAGTGCTCGGCTTGGAACGCTTGAAACAATAAGCGGTCCATGGGTCTTGGCAGTTGAGCGAAAGCTCCCTTCATTTTGGTTTCATTGCCGGGACCAATGGATTCAAGCCTTGAGCGCTTGCGCGCTTAGAATCGAGCATTGGAGTAGGGTTTTCCCCGAACTGGTGCTTGAGATAGATAGGAAGTGAGGGGGTTGAAGATGGTATTTGATCTCCTTGGCAAGTAGGTTTTTTTATTTTTTGAGATTTATGTTGTGAGATGGAGTAGTGTAGGTATTTACTTTGTGATTTGGATGCATTTAGGATAGGAAAAAACAAAGAAAAAGAAGCAAACAGTAGGGTTTTCTGTTGCTATATAATAGGCTAAAACAGGGAAATAGGGGCACAGATCCTTGGAGTGTCGTTTGATTCGAGCACCATAGTGATTCCAGGCATGTTTGGCATTTCCTTATAGTGTTTTGTACCTATTTGGAAGGAGCTAGATGATTCCGTGGAGTAGACGTTGACCTAGAGACATCGCGCACAACTCGTGGGCCGCCGTCCGCGCTGTCGGACCAGGCCGTCTGAGTCCCAGAATCGGACCAGTTCAAAATCGAACCAGTCCAAAATTGGATCACCCAGAATCGGACCAGGCCGTTCGAGTCCCACAATTGGACTAGTCCCAGAATCGGACCGTCCGACTACTAGAATTCGACCACCCTATCCGATCCGATTCCCAGAATCGGACCACTTTGAAAATCAGACCACTTTTTTGATCCGATTCCCAGAATCGGACGTGACCAAAATCGGACCACTGATCCAATCGGATCAACCCAAAATTGGACGTCCGATTCTGATAATCGAACTCCTGAAAATCGGACATCTAAGAATCGGACAAAAAACTGTCAAAACCGGACAAATATTTAGAGCACAAACTTTGACGCATCTAGACCCCAAAATTGACCCCAAAGACCACGTAGAGCTAAAGGCACATCACAGATCCATCACTGGGCTGAAACTTAGAGCAAGTAGTTCAAAATTTGGCTATAAACAGTCCTCCAAATTGAGAATGGTGTTTACCGTAATGGCCCTACGGGCCGGGGGGGACTGCCCCCCCTCAGACCCTCGCAGAGGGGACTCTGCCCCCTTCGCACCTCCCCCAAGTAGGTTGGAGGGAAAACACGCATCGTGACAGGTCCTCCAAATTGGACCCTAGTGTAGTAATGGCTCTACATGAGCATGGATTCTCACTTGCAAAAGAGCAGCCAAAAGCCCATACCCGAACAGAGAGAAACAGAGACCCTAGAACATGAATGGGCCAATCTAGCCATCAAGGGAAAAAAGGCCACACCACGAGAACACAAAGACATTGTGTTTATACCATGTCTAGTCAGAGTGAAATGCAACATCAGCAAGCTACAAATGCCAAGATGACTAGACATGACACTCTTGACAAGAGATGTACCTTGAGCAACACTGCACAGACAACCCAAGACATTGGTGGAGAATCCACGTCTAGTCATGCAAGTGGGGACTCAAGGGCATCTGTTAGAAGGCTTAAATTTACAAGCTATGACCCGGAAGATGAAGACATAGTACCACCTGCTTATCCTAGGGTCAAACTCACTGCGAAAAGAGAGCATACTATTGATGCTCTGATTGATGAAGGAGCAGATTTTAACATCTTGACCTATGAATCATGGACCCTACTAGGCCAACCAGAGCTCACACTAACTAGTGCAACTCTTAGCCCTTATGGGGGACACTCACAAGCACTCATAGGGAAGTGCAAAATCCTTGCGAAAATTGAAACGAAAATCTTGTCTATCCTATTTCATGTTCCTCTAGATAGTGCTAGCTGCGGGAAAGAAACCCTCCTAGGAAGACCCTTCAAAAGGGAGACCAAGTGTGAGGATGACTATGTAGCATAGAGGATACACCTGACACTACCCGGGGTGAGGATAGTCACAACCTTTAGCAAGGGTGACCTCATTAAACCTCGAGGGAAAGGCAAGGAAGGTGCTGACGTAATAATCAAGCCTACTAACGAGAGCAAGGACTTGTTGGAAAAACTGATACAAGCACAGGTCGAACAATGAGAACCAGTGAGTGAGGCCAGGCTTGAAACAAGAAGGTCAAGAGACAATGCCAAGGACGAGCTTTGTACTTACAAAAATCGTAGAAGACCCGAAAAGGAGCCCAAGCCTTATAGACGTAGGCATCGATGGAGGGTCAGCACAACACCGCGATGGATATCCAAATCGTTGCTACGTGCTCCAGGGTACTATGCAGGTAACCAATGGATTTGGGTACCAAAATCCCCTGCTACACCGGTTGTATCAGCTGAGGGCCAGAGTGCATCAAAAGCAATGAAGCACAGGAGGAAATCTAAGAGAAACTCCAGGTCTCGAGGTAAGAAATCAGACATGATTGGTCGAAGGAAAGAACCTCAACTTAGCATGCTAAATAGACAGATGTCATATGTAGCCATTGAGCATGCACAAAAATCATTAGTGCCCAAGGAGCCTTTGATTTCCCAAGGGGAGAACAAGCATCATAGGCACAATATTGCTCAAGGCAAGGCTGATCGCTCAACAAAGCAAATGGCACAATTGTCTAATAGCCTCCAGCAAATCATTCAGCCCCAGTGCCAGGTCCACCTAAGAGTCATAGATCTCCTACATCCTCTTTTTCCAAAAGGACATAGTAAGCACAATAGCAGTTGTCAAGGGAAACGGCTCAATTCCAATATCTATCTCCATCTAAGCTTCCAAATGTCCAAGAGGTGGGACATGACGCCATCTGTAGCTCTCAACCCAAGGATATGCCTGAGCCACCTAATGCGACTAGATCAAATCATGTTCGATCAACACAGATGAGTGCTCAAAGGCCAACAAAAGACACAACCAGTTTTGATCGCCCTAGGGACTTGACACCACAATCCACCAAGGGTAGCCAGCCCACTAAACTAGTTGCTACTACTTCCAATTAGGGATCACAGCAGTCACAGCCCTTGGCCGTGACAATGCCCCTTGTGGAACATGTCCTTAGAAGTTTACCTGTGGAGGAGGTGTCACAACCAACTTCTTCAATAACTCCAGCACTTTCAAAGTGCCTAAAGCCTAGGCTGGAGGAATTAAACACAAGGGAGTTGGCTGAAGAGCTAGACTCTCCGAGAAGGGAGGTAGTTGTGCTCTCGCAACCTAGCAAGGCTATTCACCAGGCCAAAGCTATGACCCATAAGGACACACTAGAGAAAGAGAATGCTGAAGCCCAACCAAGCATATCAATGGTTGACCTAGTCCAGGGTCTTGAGTCAATGAGAGATGCACCTTCACGGACCAGGAAAAAGAGGAGAAAATAACAAAAACAACAACAGTGCTGGTGGTTGTGGACCACAAGAACACTGGGACGAAGAGCGCCGGACAGCTGATGAATAAAGCATCGAGTCCATCCACCAACGAACCCATTAATGCCTCTCCTAATCGCGGTGAACCCTTAGACACATCTGTGTGCTTTGAAAAATCAAAGCAGATGTTGCCATCAACAGTTGCTTTCAACACTCAATCCATCGACAATAGAACTCACATCAACCAATCAAGAGTGGATACAATGTCGTCACAACAGGGTGACAAATCTATACTAGTCACATCCGAGAAGAACCATGACAAAATAGCAGCAAAACCTCAGGAAAAATGCACAGTCCTTGAGAGCATAAGCAATCCTAGCGTTGACCAATCTTGCTCATCTAAGCCTGAGCCCCCAGCCATGCTACAGCCTAAGGAAACTCTTAGAACTTTGCATGAGATAGCAACCGAGCAAGCCTTCGTTGAACATAGAAGTGTCATAGAATGCTTAACTGAGTTAGATGCTAAGCTCAAAGTGTTCGCACGTGTCTACGTCCTTGCGGACGTGGACACAATCCCCAAGGAGTAGCTTGGAGATTACTTGCCCTTTCCTCTATCTTGGGAAGAGCAAGAACATCTTGATGAGCACTATAACAAGCTCTTACATGAACGCATGCGACTCATCTCTGATGGGGAAGCTGATGAACAGCGCTTAACCGTCGCGTTCAATGAAGTGCTCTACCAACCGAATCTCGTAGACCTAGAGCAACTAAAGCGACTGTCAGCAGGCCGAAGTCAATTTGAACAGCATTGGTGTGAAAACCGCGTTGTAATGGTCGAACCAGGGGCTCAGATCATGACACTCTCAGAGGAGCGACTGGCCAAATGGCGGTCTCAAAGAGACCCAACCTATGTGGCACCAACTTCCCTTCGAGTGCTGAGAGACATTTGGGGTACGGACTTAGCTGGAACTAGCCTAGGGATCCCTTTGATTGATAAGGTTCTCACTGAGGAGGAGTTACATGTTGCCAGTAGACTCGGACAAGGTTCCATGCTGCTCGATGTGGCAAAATATCTATCGGTACTAAGTAAGTTGCCACGAGTGCTGGATGCATGTGCCACGCTCCAATACAACCCCGAGTTCTACATTGGTTCTTATCCTCGTGAAGTGACATGGATTCATGAATACGTATATAAATAAACACTGATTTTTGTGTCACCGTGTATAAACAACGTCAACACACACAAGGAATGATAGTCAAGCACAGGGAGAAGAGTTAGGTCTGACAGGCTAAGCTCCTCAAGTCCTCCTCTCATCATGCATTTAAAATCCGTGTCCCCACCTCCAAGTAAAGGGCATGCAACCCACATTACCACCATAGGAAGCCTTGACCAACAACTCTGATGGTGTAGACAGGGTGTAGTCCCTTTCTATACACCTTCTTCCCTTTTTTGGTCTATCCTTTCGAGGATGTGCCCTGTCCCACTCCATGACAACCAGTCCACACAACTTAGAATAAGCCAATATCTGCTAATGGCTGGAGGCAAAATGAACATCATCATGGGGGCCATTTCTCTACAAAAAACACTGGTGAGCAGATTGGATGTCGTATGCTTGCGTAGTGAATGCCAGAAGGTCCCCAAGAACAAAAGAACTCTACTTTTTGCACAAAACTCAAGGTAAAAAGCATGCACAACATGAATAAGAGACCAATTGGGTGCAATCTCCCCCCATGCCTTGTGTGAGCGCTCCACAAAGCATGTATTTTATGTATTAATCATCTTCAAGCTCAAATAATAGCCCAAATTACAAAATAGCACGCTTTTGGCTTTTGAGTTTGCTTTAGCACAAAAATAAAAATAAAGCTAATGGGCGGCGCCCAAAGAGTCAGGCGTACCCAATACAATGTCCAAATACAAATATCATAATCGTGCACCCATGCACATACAAAATAATAAATAAATATCCAACGCCTCAATAAATAGGCGCAATAAAATATAGGCGCCATGCCTAAGGTATACGCCCATCAAAATATAAGTGATAACTCGAATACACGCTATCCTCCACCACTGCTGCTATCTCTACACATTAACTGAAGCATTCACAATCGTTAGTAAAATAATACAATTAAACCAACAAAAGTGAATACCTAGCAGTCTTCAACTACATAAATAAATAAATTGGTTAGAAATCAATCCTAACCTTAATTTATTATGAGTGCGCACTCTAAACTCATAAACGTTTATTAATTTAATATGCATTTTGCGGAATCACCCGCTATGGAATCACCCATGTACACACTAAATTAATGAAATGCCCGAAAAGGATAGGCATCCCCATCAATTTCTCGCACAAAGAATCCACTTTGTGTATGAGCCCCGGTCAACAAAGTTTACGGAATCCACTGTAAAACCTCACGGAATCCACCATGGCATGGAATCCACCGTGAAATATGCCTCCTGGCATCAAACAATGCATGCCTCACCCCTCCCCTTCTTGTCATATGTGCTTGATAAAGCACACTAAAATCCCTTCCATGCGAAAAGTTGTATCTTGTATCAAGGTCTAACCCTTGGTTCGCACCTTGCAGGTCCCCCTATGAGGAAAACATGGAGAGCCTAGGGCAACTAGCTTGCAAAGACACTCTCTGCTACCGATGGGAAAATGCAGCACACGCCCCTCCACCGGTGCGCTACGTTCCCACCCTCAAGAGGTATGCGAAGAAGCGAGGCCCTAAGCGACACCATCCCGGACGAAGACCGAAGAACCCTCGGGGCAGGAAAGTCGAGACTCGAAGAAACACGCTGCATGTGGCAATGCCAGTGGCACAAACCCCCAACGTACGCTTGGGCACCAAATGATCAAGGACAGAAAAGGCGGCCCGGGATAGGGAAGAATTTAATGAATTGTTTAAAGACATTCTGGAAACGGTACCGGCCCGGGACTACACCATTCATGTCCCGGTCGACATGTTCCCTGCCCAGCCTCACATGAGCCCCTCACCAGCACAGCCTCAGTTGCCTAGCCAACCGGACTCACCCCGGCTAGTACCTATCCACTAAGCCCCTATGATGTACAAGTATCTTGACAAGTCATCATGCCATAACTTTTTTTTCTTCACCTACCGTTAATGTATGCGACCTTAACAAGTAATGGGATAGGCATCATAGCATTCTGAAAAATTATGTTTTAACATGATTGCATTGGTTCGGTGTACTTAATGCAAGCGAGCATATACTCTCACGAAGTGACAAATGGATGCAGAATGACACAGGTCAATGTCTAGAAGCATTTAATATCAAGGTCACCACAAAACCACCAATCCCACAAAGAACCATTATGGAGGAAGTGACAGGAATACCAAGAAACAAAAGCCATGACGGAAACACAACTGGATGAGAACCCAAGGACACCTCTGCAGAAAAAGCACATATTGCAACTGAGCATGGCCAAAACATAATCATCGATTACCTCCTCCTTCTTGGCCAAACTCTATGTTCGGGCAGGAGCCATGCTCTCAACAAGCACAAACGTCTCTTCATCATCTAGGATTCAATTCACAAAATGCTCTGCCCTTGTCCATGCATAGCTCACTCCAAGTGCTACCTCAATTGTTTGATGTCTCATAGGTTACAAAGAGGTCTGCAAAATCTCAAGTGTTTCTCTTCATCTCAACAATAGTTCCTCTAGCATCAAGGCTGGTGACACAATCATCTCTGTACTATCAATTCTTCATAGCCTTTGAATCCCAACATTTCTCAATCCAAATGAAAGGCTAACAGTCTCAATGTATGACATTGATTGTATTCACTTTTCCCAAAAAAAAAGGAAAAAAGAAAAGAAAAGAAAAGAAAAAAGAAAGAAAGAACGAAAAAGGGAAAAAAAAGAAAAAAAAGGAAAAAAAGAAAAAAAGCACACATGATCACAGCACCGCACCTAGGGGTCCTCAAATTAGGTACTCCCAGTGACCTTGGTCGGCTGGCTCCATCCCTAATTCCCTAGCCCTTTGTAAATCCCCCACAATTGTTCAGGGCACATCAAGGGCAGGACATACCAAGGGAGCTCGCCTCGCCTTTGGTTAGACCTGTCACCCTGAACCACTTGCCATTTCTTTTGCACTCCATCTCAATGCCATTACAATCAGCAGTGATAAGCAAGGCATGAAAGAAACTGGAAAAGTACACTATACTTTTCAAGCACTACAAGTAGTCACTAGCTACCAAGAGCTAGACATCACAGAGCTCAATTATGCTACATGGCCTTGACAAGACCGTAATGATGTCTCAAGCAATCTTCAAGTGTACTCCCCATCTTCATCGACAAAATTTTCCATCAACCTAGTCCCTTGCTTCACTGACCCATTGCTATACAAGGAATCAGGCCGATACTCTTCTAACTAAGTGATATCTAAGTATGCACAAGCACTCACATAATACTTGCACCGAAGTATATACACAGTTTGGGTCCTCAAGTGCAGGACAATACTCTCAGCTTGCTTAGAGTTCGACCTGCCTCCCAAACTAATTGCACTATGTCTTGTGCACAATAGCGAAGACTAGCACTACCCTTAGGGAGAGACCACATGAGAGGTTTTCACTTGCAGGTGTTGAAGACTCCAACGAAAAGTTTCGTTCACTCTTCATCAACACCCAACTTTGAATGCTTATCCCTTACCATCCGACAAGCCCGCAAAGAATCGTCATGAGCAGAATCCCCAATAAACCAACACTTGTGCTGGCCATCAATGCAATCCCCAACACAGAATAGCCCTACCACCAACTCCAACAACCTTCCACCAGCCACCTTGGCCACCAATAGGCCCCCAGGACCTTCTTCCACACCACCACCAACACTCCTACATGGAAACCACAGGCGTCCTTGTCACCCACGTCTTCGGTGCATGCTACAGCCTGTTACCTACGACGGTGAGTGCCATGGGACTGGCACTCGTCTAGGAGGGGCGTAATGCTAACCCTCAAACGAATGAAGGTGAAAAATTCGGAAAAGCTAAAGCAGAAGACAAAGACAAAGGCCAAGGCAAAGAGAAACGGAAGACAAAGACGCGCAAGGAGAAGAGTCCTAAATAAGGGAGAAAGGCGCACAAGGAAAAGCGCAAGTCAAAACTTTTGTAAAAGAGTGCAAGCGCATCATGGTTTAATTCAAGGAGCGCCGGGCTCTCACCCGTGTAATTTGTAAATGTAGACGGGCGGTGGAAAGGAAGCTAGGAAGATAGAAGAACAATGGGAAAAAGGGCCTAGGCTACGGACGGCCATGTAAAAAAGGGGAAAAGGGGATGACCACCCAAAAGGAATTTAGGGTTTTGTATATAAAGTTGAAAAGTGAATGAGAAGCTCATTCTTGTGTGTGGCCAAAAGTAGCTCTCCTCTTCTTCTTCTTCTTCTTGTTCTTGCTTGCTTGAGCTTGTGCTTGAGAGAGGGAGTGTGAGAGTGTGAGGGAGTGAGTGTGTGAGGGTGAGGGACCGTGGGGTGGAGAAGCTCTCCATCTTCTTCTCTCTTCTTCTCTTCTCTTCTCTTTTCTTCTCTTCTCTTCTCTTCTCTTGCTCGCAGCAATGGAGCTTGGAGCTTGGAGCGGGAGGATCGAGCTTGCTTGAAGCTTGCACATGGATCGTGGAGCTACCGGAGTGCGTGGGAGAGGAGATAACTCGAACGGCACGGAGGTAAGCTCACTACACCCGTAGATATGGATGGTGCGTTGGTTATGTGAGAGGTAGCCATTAGTGCTCGGATTGGAACACTTGAAACAATAAGTGGTCCGTGGGTCTTGGCGGTTGAGCGAAAGCTCCCTTCAAGAACATAAGCTAGACGTTCTCCTCTAGTGGACCCTAAGAGCATATGTGCATGTCGACCCAATTGTGTAGTAAAGATGAGTATGGTTACCATGTGTAATCAAGTCAAAAATACAATTGTGGTTGTTGGGTGTAAACTAGTTGCATCAGCTCTACACGATAGCATAGCCTTATCATACCCAAACCTGACATAAAGATATGCTAGCATTGTGGATTCAGCAACAAAACGTAGTGAAAGAAAATATTACCATTTATACCGATTGAGACCAATACTTAATCAAGAAAAGGAATACTCATATAGTCCAATAAGAGTTCAAAGTTTTTGGTAGCAGAAATCAAAATATAGGGTGAAAGAGTAACTATTTAGAAGAAATACATGACAATGGACTAGATCATCTTGGTTGCCGTCACAATATGATATTGTGTGGAAGATTATAAGGTGATCTCAAAGTTTGGTCCAAATAGAGGATCAAAGAGAAAGTACAAAGGAACAAGGGAGAGTGGAAGCCAAGAGGAACACAATACTTCTTCTTTGACCCTTTTATAGCTTGTAGTGCTCGTGGTGTCATGAAGTCCATCCGCCATAATCTATGGCTAATCCAGTGCCTTCTATTAGTGTGTAAAGTTTAAGGTCTATAATTTGGTGTAAAGTTTTAGTATTTAGGATTTGATATTTTGGATAACAAGTCAAGTGCTTAGGATACTTGGTTAATGAAGAACCTTTTCTACTCGTTCCTTATCCTCTCTAATCTATCCTAGAGCTCCTAGTTTGCCTTAAGTGCAGTGGCCTTATCCTCTTTGAGTTCTCTAATTATTTGCTCAAGGTATTCTATTCTTTTGGAAACACTCTACCACTTAGAAGATTCTTGAGTATTCATTGTGGAATCAATTGGATGAGAGCTCTTTTCTCGGTTAGTGATGTTTTTTAAAGAGGATTTTGGCTTAGTTAGCTTCACTCTTTTTGCTGCATTTGTTCTAGCTATGGCCTTAAGTTGTGTAGAAGAGTTGCATCGACAATTAATTGAGATTTTTCAATAGCATCTACTTTTGTGAAGCTACTTTTACCTTTATTTACTAAAAATTTTCCCATTTGCTTACACATTGACTCCTCAATGTACGCCTTTATAGCTCCTTGATACTCTTTCCATTTTTTTCTCATCATAAGCTTTTCCCTCTTGTCAAATTCCTCCTCAGACTATTGAAGGAATTTTTTAGTAGATTCCTATCTTCTAAGTCCTCCTTACTATTTTCTCCCCTATGTCTTTTGTGTCACTCTCAGTGCTCTTCGGGATCTTTTTCTCTTTTACTTCCTTTTGGTGGTGGATCTGGTACCATAATGGATCTTATGCGATGATCCCAATATGGATAGTTTATCAAACTGAGAGAGCATGCTAGCATCATTGATGATGACATTATTTTCCTCCATGTGGCTCAACCTTGTGTTTCTTTCATATAGTAGAACACTTTGTGAGGTTTTGTTAAAGACTCCATGATGTACTCTAGTCATACAACTTTAAGATCCTCCCTTCCAACTAGACTCACTTGTGGAAGGCCTATTGTAAATTGAATAGATAGTGGATCATGTGTGGCATAGTTTCTTGCATGAAATAATGACCACAAACCCCTTCTAATATTAACATCAACCTCTCCTCTCCCCACCATTAGAAGGGAATGGGAAAATAATGACGGCCATTTTTGACAAAAAACAACAGCAGCACTATTTGTGTCGCAGACAACAACACAAATAACGATGCCGTTCTAAGAGAAAAAAAGCACCAAAAACTGGAGTGTGGCATTTTTCCATAAATAATTTGAGAGAGAGAAAACAAGAGAGCGAGAGAGATCGTGGCTTTGGGATGGAGAGGGAGAGGAAGAGAGAAAGAGAGAGGAGAGAGCTTCTCACCGCTATCGCTGCCACTGCCATATGCCAAGAAGAGGGAGAAGTGCACGCGGGAGAAAGAGGGGATATCGCAAAGAGGAGACAAACAATCCATCCTCAGGCCTTTGCTTTGTTCTTGTACTTTCTTCTTTCTTTTGTTTGTTTTTCTTAAGGATCAGATGCATTGAGAGGAAATGAGAGAGAGATAAGAAGAAAGGAAAAGGAAGAGAAAATGAGAGAAAGAAAAAGATGAAAGATAAGAAAGAAAGAGAAAGAGAGAGAGAGATAAAGAGAGAGTGAGAGGACAATGATTGAGAGAAACAATGAGGGGATGGAGAGAAACAAAGAGAGAGGCAACAAAGAAAGAGAAAGAGAGAAAGAAAGAGAAGGGGGAGAGAAAAAGAAATGGAGAGTGAAGGGAGAGGTGGATAAAAGGGTTAAGTAAAGAGAGGAAGGAGAGTGGGAAAAAAAGAGAGATACAAAAAGATAAGGGGAGAAAAAGAGGCAAAAAGAGGGAGAAAAAGAGAGATAGAGAAAACAACAAATATAGAGCAAGAGAAAGAGAGAGAAAAACGGAAACAACAAGAGAATTAGAGAGAACAAAATGATAGAAAGAGAATGGCATAGGGGAAAGAGAGGCACAGAGAGGGGTGGAAAGAGAGAGTCTTTTAATATCTTGTTTTATGAGTTTTTTGGTTTCTATATGGAGATATGGAGGGAGGTAAACAAATAAAGGGAAAGAAAGAGAAAGAGGATTAGAGATTGAAATGAAGGACTATCATAAATAAGGGGAACAAAAACATGTTGTTTGTTGTAATGCAGAACAAATGAAAAATGATAATGGTCGTGATGTCCAAGATCGCGAGACGTATCTTAATTAGTATGTCTCGTGTCCTTGCTCTCTTAATGCAATCTGACAATCAAATAAAAGTATCACTTGTCTACAGAATACATATCACACTTTAGTGAGTTCGAGTCGGAGATCATTGATCATGCAATCTCAGACTTTGAGTGAACAGTAAGACAAGTGTGTATTAAGCATGCCTTACATTTTCAAAAACTAATTGAATATTATATAAAAAAATATTAGACGTGCCTGTAAAATTTATACAGGGAGGTGATGCCTCATCCTAAGGAGGAATGCACCTATTGCGACCAATTAGAAGAGTTCATGGGCATTCGATGGATGGAGGGCCTGAGCCAATCCACCAGTTGGAAGGTACGAGTGAGCCCACACCCATGATACTAGAGGAGACAACCAGCCTTTCGAACCTTCCTCCAATCTTGGAGCTTGATATGGAGGCAATGATCGATGCATTGATACCCATGGATGCCAAGTCATCTGATCCACTAAGAGAGGAAGCATCCATACTATTATATGATGTGACCTTAAGATGTTTCTTGGGATCCTAAGTATGCAAGAAAAATATGGGTGGAGCGATGCAAGTGTGACCGAGTTCGTCAGGTACATTCCACATATTCTCTGTTCATCTTTTTGACAACATTATATAAAACACTTATGCTTTTTGAAGGTATTTTATGTTTTTTTTCAAGTTTGTAAAGTATCATATATTGACACCTGGAAATATGATGCCTGATTCTCGTAATGATACGCAATACATTTTACAAAAGCTTGGCATGGACTACAACAATATCAATGCATGTGTCAGCAACTATGTATTGTTTCAAGGAGACTATGGGACTATGGAGACATGTCCAAAGTGTGGTGCTCATAGGTATCGATAGGACTTGCAAGGGCAAACCATCCCTTAGAAATTACTTACACACTTTCCACTTATACTGCATATATGTCACATGTTTCATATGTGGGGTATGGCGAGCTTGACAATGTGGCATGTATAGAATAGATCCACAGATGGGGTCCAACGAATATCATTCACGCGCATGGAGCCACATTGACTCTACCTTTCCAGGCTTTGCCCAACATCCAAGGAATGTTTGACTCAATCTTGCTATGGATGGCAGGAACCCATTTGGTCTTCGCTCAACTTCTTACAGTGTATGGCATGTAGTCCTTGTTAACTACAACATCCTACCATGGCTTTCTATGAAGAAAGGAAACCTAATCCCTAGCTTGCTCATTCTTAGGTACTACAAAGTCAGGAATATGGATGTCTATCTCCATCACTACAACAGAAACGAGGCATAGACGCGCACGTTAGACGCACAAAGTCGGGCGCGTCTATCAAAGCGTCTATAAATGCATGTAAACGTGCGTGTAAATAGACGCGAATTTTGCGTCTATATATCCGTGCAAATAGACGCTAATATAGACGCGCCAGCAGATGCACAATTATTTAACCACCTAAAATTAGTAATTCACATAATTGAAAAATCAAAGTTAATAATTATTTAACCACCTGAAATTGATTCTTGAGCATGCACATGTGCGCATGATAAAAACCATAGAATTAAGAATACACATTGAATCATTGAATTAAAAAAATAGAGTTAATAATTACTTTTTCATTGCTCTCTAATGAATGGCAGTTCCTCCAGTTGACAAGCCTGATGTAAGTAATTAGCGGCAAGCGACAGAAACCTTACAATTAGTAGCAAGCATTGCAATATGTATCTCGTAATTTCTCTATGTACTTGAAGATGATAAAAGATACTTCCTTTTTAATATGGAAAATTCAATGCTTGCTTTAAAATTGACTATTGATTCTTGAGTATGCACGTGTGCGCATGATAAAAAGCATAGAATTAGGAATAGACATATATTGAATCAATAAGCAAATTAAGTATGTTACAGTGAATGATCCATCTCATCTTCAATGAGATCAGCCCTTGCTAAACTATCTACTTCTAGGTCCATGTTACCAAGAGGTAACGAAAGAAATAAGTCTATCCCACTATCAGAGGTGTTGCTATATTGCTCAATAACTTCATCAATATCATCGACAATCACATTATTGTCTTCTTCTACATTTCCTTGAACATCATCGCAAGGTTCATCTTGTACTATATCGCGCATATCATCCATTATGGTGTCATCATGCACATCATCATTATTTGTTGGATTGTCATCTGCTATCTCCATGTCGGTAATATTACCATATATTGGTTTGAATGATTAGATATAGGGATGACATAGCACCATCGGTTATTGTTTACCATTGGATGGTACACAACCTGTATTTGAAAAACAAAAGCAAAAAAATTAAGTACTTATTATATTGTGTATAGGTATCACATGTATATATATATAAAAATTAGCCTTTGCATATATACCTGCTCGCATTGTTGAGGTAGTACTAATGTGTCATTCTTGTTTTGGTGAAATTTTGTAGAGTCAATGATTACAAAACCACTTGGATGACGTCTGATTGTGCAATGCTCACCATTTGTTACCACTTCTTTAAACCACTTCACATCCAGTACATATATAAAGAATCATCTGAAGTCAAGCTTCAGAATATCTTGGATCAAGCCACAATAACGTTCCATGGTACCATTGGCAGCCTCGAAGTGAGCAAGGACACCACAATCTTGGGTATTTCTCTTTTCATCTATACGTTGAGTTCAAAGATGTTTACCCTCACACCAAAGTGAATTGAATAATGTGCACTAGTAGTAAAAGATAAAAGATCAAACATGCCAATTATTTATATAAAATAAAACTTATAGAAACAAATTAATTGATAGTATGTCTCACCTTTGATAAGCAACCTCGTGCGTATTCCCACTCTTCTTGAGATATATTAATTTTCTCCTCTTTTTCCATTCTCTCCATTTCCTCGTGTAACCAATCTATGTCAATATGACATGGAAGCGCATTTAGATAATCCGAAAATGAGACATTACGTCCATATCTAGTGCGAAATTCTTGTCTTTCACTTTTTCTTCTTGCCCTTGCTTCATTATATAGTGTCACCCATTTACTTTTAACATCACTATTGAGCACACAAAAACTATTTAACTTACGAAGTTCTTCTTTTGTTAGCACTTTACTCATTCCTTTTCCTTAAGGTACTATAGAGGTCATCCTCAAGTCTTCATCATCTTTCCATAGTCATGGTTGAGAAGGATCCACTTCAGCAAGGTATTCAGAGATATAAACAAGGGATGATTGCACTAACCAACCCTCAGTCATGCTTCCCTCAGGCCGTGCTTTTTGCCTCACAAAATCTTTCAAGGTTTTCATGAAGCGCTCAAGAAAAAACATCCACCTTACATGAACTGCCCCACAAAGTGTGATCTCATCAATCAAATGTACGAGTAAATGTAATTGAGTAGTCAAAATGGATCGAGGAAAATTTTCCTCCACCAAACAAACCACCTCAATAGATAATACTCGAGCATCTTGCAATGTATTTGGATCAATGTGCTTCGAGCTCACGTATCTGTCAAGATGTATTTGAGAATTATTTATTTTTGTGTAGAAATTCAAAGATATATAATGAAAAAATACAATGTATATACACCTCACAAGCTCTCCCATCTTGTAAATGATATCACTTACATCTTTGGAGGCACAATGGGATATGCTAGTAGGAAGTACGAACTGAATGTAAACAATATTCATATATGCAAATGATTAGTTGAGGAAAAAGTCATCATACCCCAAATTTTACACATAGTTACGCCACTAATTACTATATTCCTGGTTAGAGATACCCTTACTTGAATCATTTTGTGCGCCAATCATGGGACTTCAAACTAGATAGTTGCTCTACACCTCTTTTCTTTTTCTTTATGAAGGCTCCCTTGAGACATCTTATACATCCTGTGGGTGTTTGAAAGCTATATATTTATTCCTTCACTATTTTTTCCTCGTTCTTTGACAATATCCAAGGTGCATGGGGTAGCTCAATCTTTCCTCTGGGTCCAATTCGTGGCCAGGCTCATCTCATGCGACCAATGTTACGTAAATCCTCCCTTACATTAACTGAATCGCGAGCCCCTATCAAGTGATCCCATAATGTAGATACAACATTTTTGAATATGTGCATGGGGTTCAACAGGTGATTGATCTTGAGTTCAGTCCAATACGGAAGATGAAAGAATATAGAGAACCTATCAAACAAACAATATATTATGTAAACATTTCATCATGCTAAATACTTTAAAGTCAATCAAGAGAAATGCACTTCTTACCGACTCATGCCATGTGGAGGGTGGCTATCGGCATTAATCCATCTCTCCTTCCAATCTCGAATGGTTAGAGATTGTGAAGTCATTCCATTAGTAGGGAGAACATATTTGGGATGGTCAATAGGAAGAAATCAATGATGATTGTTGTAGATAACCTTCTTTAAACGTGTTGGCCTAGAGGAAACTAGAGAGGGACCGCAAATAGGACATGCATGATATCTTGACGTGGTTAAACTTGAAAAAACAAGTGAATTAATAAAATGCAATTGATTCAAGTCTTGAATTTCAAATATAGAGTTATATACATGTACCTGAACACTCTCTATATCCTGGAAAATCGTGCATGGTCCACAACAACATGGCCTTCAATGTGAAATCTCTAGAGGATACAGATGCACTTGTATCTTGCACCTCAATACCTTCCCATAACATTTTTAACTCTTCAATCAAAGGCTCTAAGTAAATATCCATGTTTTTTACCTTGTGCTTTCCAGGAATCAGAAGGGACAACATCACATGTCCCTTTTTAATTGCCATGGATGGAGGAATATTATAGTTCACCAATACCACTGGCCATACACTGTATGATGTGCTTTTGATGCCAAATGGATTGATTCCATCCATACCTAAACCAAATCTCAAATTTCTTGGCTCTTCTTTGAAAACAGGCCACAAATTATCTATATGTTGCCATGCGGGTGTGTCTGCAGGGATCCTCCATTTTCCATCACTTGAACGATGACTAGCATGCCATGACATGAGGTTTCCAATAGACTTACACTTGAGCATAAGTTTTATACGTGGAACAATCGGAAAATGTCGCAAAACCTTATGAGGCACATCCATTGACTTCATCTCCACTTCATATCTTGATTTGTCATAAACAGAAACACTCTCGTGCGAACTCATGAATCCCACGAAATAGGACACAATCATTGACACATGCATGGATCTTGACATAATCGAGGTCTCCCAGAGATGTCAAGTAATGTCTTCCTTGCTCTCTCTTAGTTGGAAATTTGTTTCCTTTTGGAAGCATTTGTGATAATAACCTACATATATTTTAAAAGTGAGTTAAAAAACCACCAACATATATTTCTGTCTGATTTCAAAATAGAGAGGTTAACAATTAATATTATGATTCATATATAAGCCAAACTAAATTGATACCTACTTCAATAACGCATCCAAACTAATATTACTCCATCCATAAATTGTTTGCAAGTTAAGTATCTCGAGGGACGCATGAAGAATGGAGTACGTACAACCTTCATACAATGGAGTAGATGATGCTACATATAGTGGATCATCTGGCTTCGTAGAGTGACCTTCTCCCTAAACCGGTTGTGAAAATAGATGGTGTACCATGTTGTCCAAAATCTCATCCTCTACGACTTGATGGGGCATTTCATGAGGGCTACTATCATGGTCATCAGTCTCTACTCTTCTTGAAGACTCTACCTCCTCGCGTCGACGTTTTGCAGCCTCTCAACTCCCGGGAGGGAGCATCTGAGGATGTGGCACCGCATCCTGCTCAACCACAAAAGGGAGTTTCATGTACGTTGATATATAATTCCCGTAACATAGACTAGCAATCTTAGTGGTAAAAAAAAACAATGAATACCAGTGATTTTTCTTGGTCCCATTCTCCATACAAGCTGAGGTGTGATATTGCAATTCGACATGCTCGAAAAACACACCCTCGACAACGATCACACATGCATCTAATTTTTCGTCGTAGCCATGCATCTCGATTATGAAGACGCAATGTTTCATCCTCACTTGAGGATGTGCTCATTGACTCACCAGCTTGCACCGCACTAGGTGATGACGACGTCGACATGATTAAACCTAATTCATGACAACATCAAAATATTTGTCATTCATATGTTTACATAAGATCTTAATTTTAAATACACAAAAATCATCATCTTAAAACTTATCTTAACTTATCAAAACTTATCATATGTACATGCGATGATACACGCGCTGCACAGAAGGTTGACCTGCAGTCTACACACAATTGTAGATGCGCATTGACCTGGGATGCGCATCTGGCAGTGCGTCTGTGCTACACGTTAGATGCGCAAATAGACACGCTGGACAGAAGATGAACAGCAATGTTATGTCAAAGGCTTAAAAACTGCAATGTAGTGTTTTTGTATGCAATAGGAAAGCTATGCTACAATTTAGGACACCCTAGTCATAGTCTTTTATAAATTTTCATATATTCAAGTTTATAAGGCTACAATCAATAATAAATACTTTTGAGCAAGGTCCTATTGTGTGACATCACCTAGAGCAGAATCTTGTTGCGTGGTATTGATTAACTCCTAAATAGAAGTCTAGTTAGATCTGTAACGTGTCCACTAGAATCATCCAAGACACGTCTTAGCAGTCCATCGGAAAGGATGTCTAGAAAGCTCTGCCCGGCATTCCCATGGAATGTTACGGGACTTGCGATCTAGGTCTTCCCGCGTCTGCCACGTAGCAGAAGTATCCTAGCCGTTCCCACTTAGGATCGACCTGAATTAGGGTTTTTCTGATTTGGTCATTAGCTAACAGCAACTAGCGTTAGACCCGAGCGAACTACTTTACGCAGAAACACCAGGTCCGAAGCAGATTCACGCTGTACTTGGTTCAAGGAGAATGGGAAACGAGAGGGATGCAAGGCTCAACCTCTCTGCCATAAGGCATAGTCCCATTCTGTTCCCCTAAAACAACATAAATCGGGTAAGACGTAACTCTAGGTCATTGCTCTCATTTATTCGTTTTGATGATGATGATCATCCCGCTGTTCTTCGAGATTTTTGAGAAAAGTTCCCGGCTAACCAGGACCACCCAACCGTACGACGGACCCATGGCCCATCCTCCACACTTTCCTCTGTTTGTTTTAGTTATGTAATTATCTAACACATTAATTTGACATATAACAATCAGATTCTTTAATTACTCCTGTTAAGCACTGGTTCCTTCACGTAATCTTATCACCTGACATAGAAAAACAATATCAGCCAAATTCTTTATTATCATTTCATCATTTTATCTTTGAAATACAAGGAGTTCCGCCCGTAGGCTTGTCCATAATCCGCCCGAAGGCTATCCAGTAATCCGCCAGGGATCACTATTCCAAGCTTCTACCCGTAGACTAGTATGCGGGCCTCGAGATCCAATCCCGAGTCACGTTAGCCTCTTGTGTAGGACCCGGAAGGCGAGGGATTTACGGCCAGAGCCCCCCTGGCACCCAAGCGTCCTCCTGCTCCAAGTAGAACTCAACGGAGAGACCTCTCGCGGCGGGTTCGGTCCACGTTCCCGGCGCGGTCAACAACCCCCTTGGTTAGGGTCAGGTAGGCAGTCGGGGGTAACTGAAGCTGCCACTCTCTTCAGTCCTTCAACCTGAAGCTTTAGATATCTTTTCATCCTTTAGTTCCTTGAGCAAACAATGCAAATAGTGCTTTCTAAACTATTACAAGCACAATCAATTCCAGTGATCGTTTATTTGGCCAATTTCTAAGGAGTGAATCCTTCTCTCCGAATTCATCCAGCATTCGATCCGGGATCAATTGTGACTTGGCAAGATCCCCAAGGGTTTGTTTGTTCACCCTATTGTCCTTGGGTTAGGGCCATACCCTGTTAACCCAACTTAACCAATACCTTAGGTTTTATTAACAGTAAATCCTGGCGACCATGTCGCTCCAATTTATTGATTGATCATTTGCTTCCGAGCGAATACCTAACTTCCCTTTACTTGGCAATTTTTCCCAAGAAATGTGATATAACAGGATGACTACTCATCCTCTTGCAAGAACTTGCCAACCTCATTCCAAGAAATGGCAAAACTCTCTTGTGAACAAACCACAAGTCTATGCGACGTTGCAACTTATTGCACAAGTGTTGCATCTATTCCATGGGATCATTTCACCCATTGAATGGCGTTTTTTTTTTGTCACGGAATTATCTCCAGACGAGAAGCAGGGTTTAGGGTGTCTTCTTACCCAACCCATTCCTAATTACACTAGGCCAACAAGGTCCTAGGAATTCCAACTTAATCCGAGTTTCATCATTTGAACGAGTGATCCTTAGGGTAGAAACCTTAGATCGTTTTATGCATAAGCGTCCAATTGTGCCCTACATTCCATGAATGTGGGTAGGACCTTTGGTTTAAAGGTTCATCTTGGTAACAGGTGCGTGAAACTAGGTCAAGTCCTTAATGTACTAAACCCTAGCTAGCACTTGGAGTATATTGTATCGATTTAACCATCCTAAATGAGTCCCTTGTGGTTTAGGTGTTTTGGGTAAACCCATTTACTTGTCTTACGACAAGGACGAACCATTCCTAAAGATATTGTCTTGATCTAAGAGGGGAAAAACTAGTTGCATTACATCATAACTCACGTAAGCACGCGATTCATTTCCTCTAGATTCACAATCCCTAACTATTCTTGTTAAGACCAAGCACCTGCTAAAATTCACATAACTTCCATTGATCCCTACTAGGACCTGGATTCACGATTCATGCTATTAAGCTTTTAGGGTTTTATGTTAAAATGAACCGACAGCCTTTCCCTAACTACTCTTCTGAAAGAAATATTCGTACACTGAATGAATGAAATTCTTACATGCGATGAGTGTGCAACATGCAATCCTTTCCTAACTACACGTAGTTAAATGAGATTTATGCCAATTGAAGCTAGAGTTAACATATTTAATGTAGCCCTTAGAATTATTCCCATGATCTGTTATTTCCTACGAGTGATAACGACTTCCTTAATGAATCATTACCAAGAAGATTTATCTAAAAATGTGACATGCCATTAATCTTTCCATGCCTAGTAAAAAAAAGTGTACCTCAGTAATTTCAACCTTGTAATGAGGCAACAGTTGACCTAGGCTCGTCACTTTTGAATGCACAAAAGGAAACTTATTGGTAAGGTCCTAAAAATGCATAGACACCTTATGTTCTTTTCATTCATTCCATTGAATGTACCAATGACCAATTTTATATTTTGAGCTAATCCTAGTAAATTGTTCAAATAGCCAATTCATTTTCCAATTGCAGTTAACTTGACTAGGTGAATTTGAACATGCATGAGTGCTTCCTAATCCATGAAGTTATCATGACTAATTCAATACTTTTGTGTGGAATCCAAATAGATAAAACCTGGATATGTGGACTCTGGGAAATGTCCATGTATATACTAGGAGAAGATCCTCCTGCAGGCGCGCCTTGTGGCTTTTTAGGGACCATCGTAGGCATGATTTTGGCTTGTGGTTTGCCTTCGCGGTCTACCAATTTACTCACCTTGGTATGCAGCCTTATGATCTTTGCCTTTCTCCATCATACATAGGAGATTCCTTCGTGGGACTTGAGATGAACGGTGCTTGCGGAAAAAGGGCTTTATGAGCTTCTTTGGGAAGAACCCCGGGTGGCTAGGAATGGGTTTACGGATGGCTTGTGGGCTTTGAAGCCTATTTGCGGAAAGGCCCTTACGATAGGTCTTGCGGGAAGGGAGCTTTATAAGTTTCTTCTTCTTTTCTTCAAAATTCCGAGGCTAGGAATGTCAAGATTGTGGGAGAGAAGGAAGGAGTCTCGCTTGAAGCTTTCTTGCTTGCACAATGGGGGAAGACACACAAGGGTGGAGGCTGAAAACAGTTTTCCTCTTCTTAGTTGTGTAAGCCAAAAGAACTCTCTACAAAGAAATAGAAGAACCCTGTATATATGGGTCTCAAACCAAACTCAACTAACTAAGGTGGCATACTAACTGAGCCACGAACTAGAGTAGATAAGGATAGCTATCATGTAGCTATTATTCAGGGGCGGTGTACCAACCGCGTCTACAACTGACACGTCGGTGACATAAATACACAACGGTCACCCTGGCGTATCACGAGTGGAGCTCGATATCTCAACACTCCCCCTCGAGCTCAATCCCAATTCCTGCACACCAAGCAGGTCTCTGAACTTGCGCAGCTTCTCTGCGCCCAATGCCTTCGTGAATATGTCAGCTACCTGATCCTCTGTGCTGACATAAACTAGATCAATAAGACCTAGTAAAACCCTCTCTCGCACATAGTGATAATGCACCTCAATGTGCTTTGTTCTAGCATGATAGACTGGGTTATTTGCCAAGTGTATACTACTCATGTTGTCACAATAAATGACAACTGGCCCATCTGTAGACTGATGCATATCATAAAGTAGCTTATGCAACCAAGCTACCTCACATGCAGCCATTGCTGCACCCCTGTACTCAGCCTCTGTGCTCGACAAGGCAACTGTAGGCTGTTTCTTGCTGCTCCAAGTGACTGCAGCACTCCCAAAAGAGAATACATATCCACTGGTAGATCGTCTATCAGAAATACTACCAGCCCAATCAGCATCAGTGTATCCATGCAACTGTATCTGAACCCCAGTCTCATAAAATAGTCCATACTGCAATGTGGACTTCACATACCTGAGTATGCGTCTAGCCGCATCCAAATGTGGTTTCCTTGGAGCCTGCATAAACTGACTTACCAATCCAACAGCATAGCTCAAATCTGGCCTGGTAATAGTCATATAAATCAAACTTCCTACTATGCGTCTATACATAGTAGGGTCTTCTAGAAGCTCACCTGCATCTGTGCTCAGCTTCACATTTTGCTCCAAAGGAACTGAAATAGGCTTACAACCTGTCATCCCATATTTGGACAGCATGTCCAATCCATACTGCCTCTGCAAGAGCTGTATCCCACTTGGTGATCTAATCACCTCAATGCCCAAGAAATAACGCAGCTCTCCCAAATCCTTCATCTCAAACTTCTGCTTCAATAGCATTTTCACATGAAGGATATCTTCATCACTGTCACCTGTCATAATCAAATCATCAACATAAATGACAAGCAGCATAATACCTTTCTCTGTTTTTCTCACATAAAGTGAGAAATCTGCCTTGGAAATCTGAAAGCCAATAGTGACAAGATACTGTCCTATCTTGTCAGACCATGCTCTAGGTGCTTGCTTCAAGCCATACAAGGCTTTCTTCAACCTGCAAACAAACTCAGGATGAACAGCATGCACATAACCTGGTGGCTGCTCCATATAGACCTCTTCTTGCAAATCACCATGCAAGAAGGCATTCTTTACATCCATCTGATGTAAAGACCATCCCTTTGATGCAGCCATAGCAATGATTGCTCTTACGGTTGCCATCCTTGCAACCGGACTGAATGTTTCTTCATAGTCAATGCCATATGTTTGTGCATACCCCTTGACTACTAATCTTGCCTTGTATCTGTTCACAGAACCATCAGCATTGTGCTTCACCTTATAAACCCACTTACAGCCAATTGCATTTTTACCTTTAGGCAAAGGTACCAATTCCCATGTAGCATTTGCTTCCAAGGCATCCATTTCTTCATCCATGGCTTTCTCCCATTTTTCTTTTCCCATGGCTTGCTCAAAAGAAGTGGGTTCTGGCTCCTGTATCACTTTAACCATATATGCATAGTGAATGGCTGTAAATCCATCATATTTCAGCCTATCCACAGGATACCTAGCTCTCGTAGACCTGCGCAAAGTAGGTTCACTCCCAGGTGCTCTCAAAACATCCCTGGTCTTCCTTACTCCAGGTGTAACAATAGAAGGAATACCCAACTCATCATCAATGCTCTGTTCTGAGCCACTGGATTCACCATCCACATAAGAGTGACCTGCATTCACATCAAACATGGGCTGATCAACCTTCTCTTTTCCTTTTCGTGATACCTGCATACCACTATCTGCATTGCTTTGAGAAGATTCTCCTGATCTCAATCTGCCTGTCCATGGCAAAGAATGTGAACCACTGCTAGAGGACGCTCCAGGTCCACTAATATTTTGTGACTGCTGCTGTGAATTCTGTGTAGCATTACCATTTTGTGCATCTTCATCATCAATCACATTTACTGGTCTATACCAGCTACTCATCTCATCAAAAACAACATCTCTGCTCACTGTAAACTTACGAGTAGAAGGGTTATAGCATCTATACCCTTTTTGCTGCAGAGAGTAACCAATAAAGATGCACTTCTCAGCTTTTGGATCCAACTTGGATCTCAGCTCATCTGGCACATGTACATAGGCAATGCAACCAAAAATTTTCAAATGAGAAATATCTGGTTTCCTACCAGTATACCTCTCCTCTGGAGTCATTCCATGTATTGCTGCAGTGGGAGTCCTGTTCATTATGTAGACTGCTGTAGCAACTGCTTCAGCCCAATAAAAATCTGGCAAGTCTTTTTCATTGAGCATGGCGCGAGATACCTCTCCAATATGCCTGTTTTTCCTTTCTGCAATTCCATTTTGTTGTGGGGTATAACTGCATGAATATTGCTGCTTTATGCCATGCTCCTGCAAGAACTTTGCAAACTCATTTGAGAGGTACTCTCCCCCTCCATCTGACCTTAGGCATTTTATTTGCAGACCTGTTTCTTTTTCAGCCATAGCTTTAAGGGTTTTGAAATGCCCAAAAACTTCACTTTTCTTTTTTATAAAATACACCCAAACTTTTCTGCTATAGTCATCAATAAAAGTGACAAAATAATGACAGCCTCCAAGAGATGCAGCTTTAGTAGTCCACACATCAGAGTGGATTAATTCCAATGGCTTCTCACTCTCTTGAACATGTCTAGGAAATGGTTTCCTTGCCTGTTTTCCAAACTGACAGGCTTCACATACCTTATGCATTTCTGCAACCTTGAATTTGGGCAATCCTGCAACAATATTTTGGGCCTGCATTGATTTAAGTCGTTGTACATTAACATGACCAATGCGTTTATGCCAGATATCAATATCTGCAACTACACCGGTCCCATGTGCAAACATTGCTGCACTCAATTCAGACATGTCTGCATCCAATGTAAACATTCTGCCCTTCTTCTTTCCTTTTGCTATCAAGCGACCTTTATTTTTCATATCCTCAACAAAGCATCCATGAGGATTAAATCTGACCTGCAAGCCCTGTTCAACCATTTGACCAACTGAAACCAGATTCTTGGTAATATTCGGGACATGAAATACATCGGACAGGTATTTCTTTTTCCCACCCTGCATAGACAAGGGAATTTTTCCAATCTGCACAATAGGATGTGCAGTATCATCACCAGTCTCCACAAATCCTGGTTTTTCCATTTTCCTTGCATCCTCCATCCATTCTGCATGACCTGTCATGTGGTTTGATGCACCTGAGTCAACATACCATACATCATTGCTTTCTTCTGCACTTGTCATAGAATTGTTCATGTGCTGCACCATGAACAAATGCTCATTTCTGTCATCACCCTGTCTACTAGAAGATGCATAATTCCCTTGTTGCAGTTTTCCATTCATGATGTCATTCTGCTTTTTATAGCAGTCTTTAGCCATATGACCCATTTTACCACAGTAGTAGCATTCAACATTACTGTTTGCATTTTGGCCTCTTTGCCATCCACCACGACCTCTTTGGCTCCCCCTGCCTCTAGAGTTACCACGTCCTCCTCCATAGGACTGGTTTTCTTGAGTTTGCTGCATATTCTGATTTCTGCCACGGCCTCCAAATCGGCCTCCTCTACCTCTGCCTCTACCTCTTCCAGCATTTGAGTAGAAGACAGCTTCTTTTGATGTTCCTCCTGAAGAAGATGCACCACCATTTCTCTGTTTCTCAGAAATTAGAAGAGCAATCAACTCCTCAAAATCAGGAAATCTTTCACGAACTGAAATGGATGTCCGAAACTGTGCATAATCCTTTCCTAGACCATTCAAGGTCACGGAAACTAAATCATCATCTTCCACTGGCGACCCAATGGAAGCAAGTGCATCTGCAATCTTCTTCACCTTCATGTGGTAGTCGTTGATGCTCATACTTTCTCTTTGCACATTATGCAACTCTTGCTTGAGCTGCATTTTCCTGGCTTGCGTATTTGTGCTATACATTTTTGACAAAGTATCCCATGCCTCCTTTGGCGTACTTGCATCCTGAATATGCACAATCATAGAGTCCGAAATACTGATAGACAGCCAATACATAACTTTCCTGGCTCTCTCATGCCATGTTTTAAATGCCTGCATTTGTTGTTGATTGGGAACATCAGGAAGAACTGGTTCTTCTTCATTTCCTGCAACAAATTCCCAATATCCTTTTCCCATAAGGAAATTCGTCATTCTAAACTTCCATGCCTGGAAGTTGTTCTTGTCAAGCTTTTCAGTGACAATCTGTGAAAGAGAATCAGACGCCATTACAGAATACTGCAAGAAATTCTGTCACTGCAAAAAACACAGCTTCACCCTCACAAGGGCAAATCTGCAAAACTGGCGAAAGTGGTATTTGACCACACAGTCACTTCCTAGTGACGATTTTGCATAAACAGGAACCAAGGATGATTCTGAAACTCCCAATGTATCTGCGCACAAGCATACGATGCAATTTCTACAGTAACTTTTCACCGACCTGTAGAACAGTGGTCGCACAGCATAAAACTGAGCCTTTTCTTGAGTGCGTGCAGAAAACTTCCGTCTGCAAAACAGGCCCCGAAATGGCCTCAAATCAAAAAAACAAGGTCGCCCAGGGCTAAAGCCCTATCCCGCAGCATATACTGCCCTCTTGCTTCACCGCGAAGGGCGTCTCAACCTGAGACAATGCACTCCTGCAATTTCCGGCTGTGCTACCTGCAGAGATCTGCTCCCAAAACAGGAAATGAAAGCAACACTGCTCCTCTTACCAGACCACCGCGAGCTTGGCTTGCTTTCTTGAGCTCCTTACCACGAACAAGGCTCTGATACCATGTCAAGATTGTGGGAGAGAAGGAAGGAGTCTCGCTTGAAGCTTTCTTGCTTGCACAATGGGGGAAGACACACAAGGGTGGAGGCTGAAAACAGTTTTCCTCTTCTTAGTTGTGTAAGCCAAAAGAACTCTCTACAAAGAAATAGAAGAACCCTGTATATATGGGTCTCAAACCAAACTCAACTAACTAAGGTGGCATACTAACTGAGCCACGAACTAGAGTAGATAAGGATAGCTATCATGTAGCTATTATTCAGGGGCGGTGTACCAACCGCGTCTACAACTGACACGTCGGTGACATAAATACACAACGGTCACCCTGGCGTATCACGAGTGGAGCTCGATATCTCAACAAGGAATTGGATTGTGGGTGATCGGTGGGAAGGGTTTATAGGCTTCCCCTTCGAAGCCCGGGGAGGAAAAGATGATTGATGGAAAATCTAGTGGGAAGGGCCTTTGTCGCCTCCTTTTCTTCAAAGCCCGGGATGGGCCTATTGTGTGATCTGGTAGGAAGGGGTGTTATGGAAGCCCCTTAGAAGCTTCCAAATAAGAAGCTTCTAGCTTCTGATCACGGACAATAGCGTGGTATTACCACGTGGGTTGAAATGGCATCGAATGGCCTGATGGAAAAGGGTGGACTTTGACTTGACATGATGGTGGCGTATCAAGCCACATGCGAAGTTGGCAGCTTTCGGCAATGGTAGCGGTGGGCTCTGTCACAGGCGGCGGCGTACGTCTGAGCTGGCGGCTCCCTTTCCTCCTCACGGTGTAGCATGACAACTCGTTGCTCCAGTCCTCCTTCCTCCACACACGTCTACAATGGCAGCTTCGAGCCTCCCACAGTCTGGCGTAGTCTCTCCCTTCTTCAACACCTCCTTCACAGCAGCCTCCTTCATGGCAGCCTCTTTCGCGGCAGCCTGCCTCCCTGGCTATCCTATACCACTTAAATAGGTGAGGGGGAGGGGGTCCTCCCTCCCCCACGCGGCATCATGCATGCCTACATTCCCTTACGAGCTCCAGCTAGATGCTAAGTCATAGCAGCTCCCCTCTCTCTCCTCCAGCACGATCGTTGGCTGGATTTTTTTTAAAAAAATGCCATAAATCCAAAATTTCATCTTGATTTCTTTCCAAGAGAGGGTTCACACAAGAATAAGCGGGTTTCCTTGACTTTGGTCTTGTTCATGCCAATGGAGATTGTACAATTTCACTGTCCAAATATTCAATGCCGTCATTCCCTTGCATGAGTATCATACGGGTTGGAAATATTTACAACGGAAATATTACAAGATCTAAAAGTGACAAATTAGGAAATGGTATACTTTTATACACATTTATACAAACATTACATTCTTTACATAAAGTGAGATTGAAACTTGTGTGTTCTACATGTGGATCTCGTGAATTAGAGCCCTCACCTAGGCATATAGGCCTCAATGTGCCCTCTAGTCTATGGATAGTCACCTCCACCCCTCATCCATGAGTTGCTTGTACTACACAATATCCTCCTATATTTTTTGTATGCAAATAAATTTGTATTTTTCCTATGTTTTTTTTGCAGATGTCGTATCCTAGTTCATCTAGCAATGACCCAGATGTGGATCGCATGAATGATACATTGGCCTCCTTTGGCAGGGGGGTCAATGCATTTTTTGGAGGTTTTCCTAGTAGGGAAGACTTCATGGAAGAGATGACCAGACACCTTGGCCGCTCTCCCACAGCGGACGAGGTGTTCAGTGTCATGTCTGGGACGCCTCTGGCGTCTTTGCCTGGCACTACTTCCCAGACTCCACATGCAGGTACTCCACATACAGGTACTCCATATGTAGGTACTCCATATGCAGGTACTCCATATGCAAGTACTCCATTTGCAGGTACTCCACGTGCATCGGCTGAAGCACAAGCATCTGCAGAAGCACGTGCATCTGCAGAAGCTCGTGCGTCCAACGAGGTAGAGGGCAGTCGACAGAGAGGGAGGAGGGAGAGTCGAGGGGGAGAACGAGGGTTGTGTGGGGGTTGCCTAGGAGGTGGCGAGCGATCACCCTCACCAGTAGATCATGTAGAGGAGGTTGTACGCCATTACTACAGAGTTACAGATGTCGGTGGCATCTTTCATGATGATGAGGGAAGGGATGTAATGGCGTACATGAGGAGCATTGTGCATGCGACGTATAAAGATTTTTTCATTGCCTTCAAAAATCAGAAAAGCGGCTTGTGGTAGGAGGTGTTGAGGGCAGTCCATAGGAGGTACCCAAATCTTGAGGGTCAGCGATTCTCGGATGATTGGGGACGTACAAAAGTGAGGGATATGCTTCACAACAAAAGATCCCACCTCATGACACGGGCTAGGGACTCACTGCGGAGGCTGGAGGAGGGGCGTGGAGCCTACAATTGGTGCGCAGATCGGACGCAGGTAGCTCACGTAGTGAATTCCCAAAGGTCCCCAAGAACAAAATACTCTACTTTTTAGCACAAAAACCAATGTAAAAGCAAGCACGACATGAGACAAGAGACAAATTGGGTTCAATCTCCCCCATGCCTTGTGTGAGCGCTTCACAAAGCATGTATTTAATGTATATTTCCAATCTTTATGCTCAAAAATAGCCCAATTACAAAAATATGACAAGCTTTTAGCTTTTGAGTTTGCTTTCTACCAAAAATAAGAAAATAAAGCTAATGGACGGTGCCCATAGTGTCTGGCACGCCCAATCTCAATGTCCAAATAGAAATAACATATCCAGGCGCATAAGCGCATACAAAATAATAATAAATAATCGATGTCTCTATAGACATAACAAAATATAGGCATGGCACCTATCAAAATATAATCCAAAAATCGAAAACCCGCTAGACTCCAATGCTTTCCTCCGCCACTGCTGCTATCTCTACACATCAACTGAAGCATTCACAATCGTTAGTAAAATAACACAATTAAACCGACAAAAGTGAATACCTAGCAGTCTTCAGCTATATAAATAAATCAACTGGTTAGAAATAAATCCTAACCTTAATTTATTACGAGTGCGCACTCTAAACTCATAAACGTTTATTAATTTAATATGCATTTTGCGGAATCACCCGCTATGGAATCACCCATGTACACACTAAATTAATGAAACGCCCGAAAAGGACAGGCGTCCCCATCAACTTCTCGCACAAAGAATCCTCTTTGCGTATGAGCCCCGGTCATCTAAGTTTACGGAATCCACCGTAAAACCTCACGGAATCCACCGTGGAATATGCCTCCTGGCATCATACCCCCGGGGTGGGATAGCAATTGACCTCAATTGCTATTAGCTCAATGTGGAGCTAACAGAGTGGGGAAAGCATTTAGGTCTCTAGTGTGCATCCATTGTGCTTCTTCTACAGGATGATTCTTAAATTTCACTAGATATCTAGAATACCTTCGGCTAGTTCTAGTGGTCATATAGTCAGTGTCTATAATGGCTTCTGGTTCAAGTATTTCAGTTTCTTCTTCTAGTAAAGGTGGGTTTTCATAGACAGGGTGGATAGGTAATTGTCCTCTAAATGGTCTCAATAAACTAATATGAAATGTATTATGAATTTTCCAATGAGATGGCAATTCTAACTTGAATGCATTGTCATTAATCTTATGAATGATTCTAAATGGTCCGTAGAATCTAGGGGCTAATTTGACAACTGGATGTCTATCTACACTTTGTAGTCTACGTTTTTCTATTCTAAGCCAAACATAATCATCAACTTTGAAATTCATGGCTTGTCTTTTCTTGTTGGCTTGTTTGGTATATGATTGTTGGGCTTTAGCAATCATATCCTTTACTTCATCAAAAATAGTGTTATGCATAACAGCAATATCATCGGCACTTTGTATTCTATTAGACAAAGAAGCAACAGGTGTAGATAATCTATATCCATAAATAACTTCAAAAGGTGCTTTCTTTGTAGATGTGTGAGGTGTATTATTGTAAGCAAACTGTAATAAATGTAAATGAGTATCCCATGTCTGAGGTTTAGAGATAGTGTATGCACGTAAAAGATCTAGAATAGTGCTATTTGTGGCTTCTGTTTGTCCATTTGTTTCTGGATGAAATGCAGATGAGAAATCAATCTTTGTGCCTAGATTTGCAAATAGTGTAATCCAGAAATTATTACAAAATCTAGAATCTCTATCTGAAATAATCACTTTTGGCAATCCATGGTTAGTAAAAACAGTTTTCAAAAATAATTGTGCTGCTTGTGATGCTGTTAAAGTTTTCTTACATGCAATGAAATATGCTTGCTTACTAAATCTATCTACAATTGTCCAAATCATGTCATGGTTAGATTTAGTATTTGGTAAGCCAGTAATGAAATCCATAGATATATGTTCCCAAGGTTTAGATGGAATAGATAAAGGCATTAATAACCCATACTGTTTACCATGATGTCTTTTTATTCTTTGACAAATCAGACATTCAGAAATAAAATTAGACACATCTGCATCCATATGCGGCCAATAAAAATCTTCAGTTAACATGCGTAATGTAGAAATGATACCTCTATGACCTTGATATGGGGGACAATGAATTTCATTCAAAACAAAAGATCGGAATGGAATAGTAACACACAATCTCTTTTCAAAGAACATGAATCCATCATTATATGACAATGAATCAACAGGAATGAAATTATTTTGAACTAATTTTTGCCAATCAGAATGAAAAGTAATATCCTGGTGATATGTGTCTTTCATAGCAATTAAAGAATCAAAAGATATGATAGAAATGTTATGAATTGCAGGTCTTCTACTTAATGCATCGGCAACTACATTTTCTTTTCCAGGTTGGTATTGAATGATAGGATGGAAAATTTGAATGAATGAAGCCCATTTGATATGGCGGTCAGAAATTTGGGGTTGGCTAAGTAGATGTCTAATGCTTTGCTGGTCAGTCTTTATCATGAATTCTGAACCCATTAAATAATGCTTCCATTGTTTTAATGCTTGTACAACTGCTAAGAGTTCCTTGTCATAAGTGGAATATTTAAGCTCAGAGGGTTTCAGCTTAGAACTAGAATATGCTATTGGATGGTTATCTTGCATTAGCACGGCTCCTATTCCTGATCCGCTAGTATCGGTCACAACTAGAAAGAATGGTCTATTAAAGTCAGGCAATTGTAGGACAGGGGCATTGGTCAATGCACGTTTGAGTAAATCAAAGGATTTCTGCTCGTTTTCAGTCCATTGATAAACAATACCTTTCTTAAGAAGTTTGGTCAGTGGTAAGGCAAGTAATGAGAAATTACGTACAAACTTCCTATAGAAACTAGCAAGACCAAGGAATGAGCGTAATTCATGTACATTTTTAGGAATAGGCCAATGCAATATTGCATCAATTTTCTTAGGATCAACTTTTATTCCTTCTTTTGATACAATATGACCTAGATATTCTATTTCTGTCTTAAAGAATTCACTCTTGTCAGGATTTGCAAACAATTGATTTTCTTTCAGTAATTGAAAAACTAATGATAAATGCTCATAATGCTCTTTTTCACTTTGACTGAACACTAAAATATCATCAAAGAAAACAATCACACAGTATTGATATTTTAGAAAGATACGGTTCATCATTCTACTGAAAGTAGCAGGTGCATTAGTTAATCCGAATGGCATAACTAAGAATTCGTAATGGCCAAACTGTGTCCTGAATGCAGTCTTAAATATGTCGAATCTATCAAGCCTCACCTGATGATATCCAGACTTAAGGTCAATTTTACTAAATATAGAAGATCCTTGCAGTTTGTCCATAAGGTCATCAACTCTAGGTATAGGATACCTATTCTTTACAGTGATTTTGTTTAATGCTCGGTAGTCAATACACATCCGATAAGTATTATTCTTTTTCTTGACTAGGAGCAGAGGTGCACCGAATGGAGAATTGCTAGGTCGAATTAAACCTCTATTTAGTAATTCTTCTACTTGACTCTGGATTTCTTTTTGCTCTATTTGATTGTGCCTATATGGGGCTTTGCAAGGTGGTTGTGTGCCAGGTATTAGGTCAATCTTATGGTCTTCTGGACGTGATGGAGGTAAACCTGGTGGTAGGTCTTCTGCAAAACAATCCTTAAAATATGCAAGAAATTCCTTATGCCTAGGATGCATATGAGTTTCTTTTGCGTGCAATTCATTCACCCAAATGAGATATGATTTAGTATTCTTGCGTAGTGCACGTTTTGCTTGAGTATGCGAAAGCAGTGGAAACATATGAGATGCATGCATACCAAATAATGTAATAGATTTTCCTTGAAAATTAATATTCATTGTGTGTGTGGAATAATCTATATTGGGATTATGTTGGTGTCTCCATGGCATTCCTAGGATAATGTCGCTAGATTGTAATGGGACAACTAAGAAATTTCTTCTTTCAATGTATGGACCAATTTGAATTTCTAAATCTTGAACTTCTTGTGTGCCATTGTACCTAGTGCCTAAAAATGCAGCTTTTATGCGATAGTGCGTAGGTACAGTATGCAATTTCAATTCCTTTACCAATTTTGCTGAAATAAAATCATGCGTACTACCGTCATCATGCAATATAGTTCTTTCTTTTCCATGCACCATACATTTCATAGTCAACAATGAATGTGAAGTAGGCATACCTGGTAAAGTGTCGGAAGTAGTAGTAGGATCATCTTCTTCTTCAGTGAAATCTGGCATATCCTCATGCTCGTCCTCGTCCATAGCTCCAAGGTAGTTGATATGTGCTGATGGCTTCTTTGAATGACAATTTGCTGCGAGATGCCCTGGCTGGTGACACTTGTAGCATACGATGGGCTTGGCTTTGGTCACATTATTTGCAATGGCTGGGAGTCTGGGTATATTTGGATTTGCTTGTTGGATAGGCTTAGGATTTGGATTGTCAGTGGATGGTAATGTGGGTGGTTTAGGCCAATTCTTGCGGAAAGATGGTGATGAAAAACGACCTCGATTAAACCTTCTGAAATTTGAATTGAATTGTTTAGATCCATAATTACCGTTTGCTTGGAATGGCTGTGGTCGTCGATCTCTTCCGCGTAACTTATCTTCAGTGTCGTGAGCTAAGGAGATGGCATCTTCAAGGGTAGCAGGCTTGAACATATTCACCTCAGCGTAGTAATGTCCAAGAAGTCCAGACATGTACTTCCGCTTATGTGTCGTCTCTGGTACGTCTTCAAGCATGCGTAACTGTAGGAGTGCATTCCAAAAACGCTCTGTATACTGTGGAATAGGCTCACGGTCGCGTTGTTGAAGTAAATCCCATTGCTTGATAGCCTTCTCATGAAATTGCGGTGGAAGGAAATTTTGCATGAACTTCTTCTTAAAATCTTCCCATGATGCTCTGTCTATCAGATGATTAGTAACACACTTGATTTTATCTTTTTCAGGATAAGTTTCCTCATGGAAATAGTCATCAAACTGGCTAATGAATGATAAAACAGTCTTTCCTTCTCTTATGCCATTGAAAGTGCGAAACTTGAAACTTCGTTTACTTATCTTGGATTCCTTGCGAATGGTTTGTGCTTCAAGAGTGGCGTCGATGGTACGGCGAATCAGATCTTCAGCTTGCGGTTCTTCTTTATCAGTGGACGCTCCTTGTAGCTTTGTCAATTGCGCTTGCAAGGCTTGCCTAGCTCTTCGCTCTTCGTCCAATTGTAACATGATAAGATCCAGCTTTTGTTCCATGGTAGGCTCGGGTAGGTCGTCTTCAGCCATAGGATCATCCATATGTGGGGTAGTCATCCTGTAAAACTCAACAAACCTTACTCACTCAAAATCAGTTAGCGGGATGAGCGTAGCTCGAATTTGGGGTTACAAGGCTATGTATTTTTTGGGTATTTTCTTCTTCAATTTTTAGAAATTCTAAAATATTTCTGTCTCCGTTTGCTGAAAGTACTTCAACGAACTTGTAGATAGGTAAAACAGCTTGCTGCGAACAACTTTCCAATTCAGAGTTTTTGCAAACGAACAAGTCTTCTAGGAGTTTCGAGCGTTAGTCAGTTCTGATTTAGTCTGACTTGCAGAGTTGCAGACTTAACAGACTTGCAGGGTTGTTGACTTGCTGAACTTAGCCGATTTGCAGATCTTGCAGGACTTGATTCCAAGTGACTTACTGAACTTGTCTTCTGTAGTGCGAGACCCGGAGTTTACAGACTTATTTGCCTTCACTGACTTGCAGAGTTTGAAGTAACTTAAGCTTAATGTATTAAGCTTAAGCTTAATAAGCTTGAATAAGGAAGAAATATGGCAGCACGTCGTGAATTCGTGGAGGGGGGGGGGGGCCGTTTTGACTGCGCGTGATTTTCGGGGGCTTCCCTTGCTGATCGATTTGTAAATTGGAAGCTTAATAAGCTTCTTAAGCTTTGTTTTAAGCTTTTAAACTAAGCTTTTTGGAAGAAAGAGATATGGCTTCTTACTGTTTATCACGACTTATTCATGGAGATGAGGGAGTGGTCCTCCGCCGACAGAGAGTGGTCCTTCGCGATCTGACAGTGGAAATAGGGGTTCTTGATCGCCAGAAGTCTGCCTGTATCGACGGTTCGTGACGAGATTGACTGTAGAGGCCGTTTGTTCCTGGAGCTCCGCCTTCGCTCGAGATTGGTAGCGATTGGAAGCCCTTGATCTCTGCTCCGCTCTGATACCACTGGTGCGCAGATCGGACGTAGGTAGCTCACGTAGTGAATTCCCAAAGGTCCCCAAGAACAAAATACTCTACTTTTTAGCACAAAAACCAATGTAAAAGCAAGCACGACATGAGACAAGAGACAAATTGGGTTCAATCTCCCCCATGCCTTGTGTGAGCGCTTCACAAAGCATGTATTTTATGTATATCTCCAATCTTTATGCTAAAAAATAGCCAATTACAAAAATATGACAAGCTTTTAGCTTTTGAGTTTGCTTTCTACCAAAAATAAGAAAATAAAGCTAATGGACGGTGCCCATAGTGTCTAGCACGCCCAATCTCAATGTCCAAATAGAAATAACATATCCAGGCGCATAAGCGCATACAAAATAATAATAAATAATCGATGTCTCTATAGACATAACAAAATATAGGCGTGGCGCCTATCAAAATATAATCCAAAAATCGAAAACCCGCTAGACTCCAATGCTTTCCTCCGCCACTGCTGCTATCTCTACACATCAACTGAAGCATTCACAATCGTTAGTAAAATAACACAATTAAACCGACAAAAGTGAATACCTAGCAGTCTTCAGCTATATAAATAAATCAACTGGTTAGAAATAAATCCTAACCTTAATTTATTACGAGTGCGCACTCTAAACTCATAAACGTTTATTAATTTAATATGCATTTTGCGGAATCACCCGCTATGGAATCACCCATGTACACACTAAATTAATGAAACGCCCGAAAAGGACAGGCGTCCCCATCAACTTCTCGCACAAAGAATCCTCTTTGCGTATGAGCCCCGGTCATCTAAGTTTACGGAATCCACCGTAAAACCTCACGGAATCCACCGTGGAATATGCCTCTTGGCATCAACAACCAACCACCTATGTGCCACTGCGTAGAGTGGAAGAAAGCCAAGAAGAAAGCAGCTGAGAAAGTGAAGAGTCGCCAGCACGCAGAGGCGCGACGGATCCAAATGGAAACAATGGGATCGTCGCATTACGGATCGGGTGGCAGAGAGTCGTGGGAGGCAGAGTTTGTAAGTATATTTTGATTTCTTTATATATTTTAGTCTAATATATTGTGATGTCTAATTGTTTGTATATCTCTAAATGTTTTGCAGACTACCATCGTTGGTAGGACACCTACCCCTAGAGAGGTAGGTTACCATCGAGGCCATAACTGCGCAGCGACATGGCTTCACTTTTATGAGGAGGGTCTCATCACTGAGGACCAATACAACCGGGCCATGAGGATTCGATAGCCAGAGGAGGTATGTTTTTCTTACTTTCCTATTAAAAGTATAACTAATTATAACTTTTTCTCCACCTTAAGAAACCCTGATCTTTTGTGTGTGTAGGCGAACCCGGATGTGGAGCACAGCGAGGAGGGGGATAGCGACGCTAGTAGCCATGGTGGTACTAGCGAGGATGTTTCCTCTTCAGATTCATAGAGGAGCACCATACCTCCTCATGAGGCCTTCTTTTCTTGTATATCTATGATATCTGTTTGAGCCTACTGCTTGCGGCCACACTTTAGGTCGCAAGCACTCAAAACTTCCCTTGTAAATGCTTTGATATATAATGAATACATGGACTTTTACTTTCAATTCTCGTGCCCGTAAGATACATTGTCTTTTTCCCAAATACACAATCTAATGTATGGGAAGGGGAAAAAAAAAACCAGAGAGCATGTGGTTGCAACCACATACTCTCTGGTTTTTTTTTCTAGTTCTATTTTGCGCGTCTATCAGCGCGTCTAAATTGCAGGTAATTCGCATTTATTCGTGCGTCTATAATGCAGACTACACGTGCTTATACACGCGCTGCATAATTCAAATTAAAAAAGGAAATTAAATATTCTTTAAAAAAATTACATTTTTTGTTTTCCGTTCGCGTCTATCAGTGCTTGTAAAAGCGCGTCTAAAAGCGTGTCTATATGCACGTATATATATGCATCTATCGCACGTCTATTTGTGCGTGTAAATTCGTTGATACATGCGATTATAGACGCGCAAATAGACATGTGGATAGACGCGCCTGTAAGTTTTTCTCTATATTCAAAAATCGCATCTAAATGTGCGTGTATGAGGCCTTTTTGTTGTAGTGCATCCATTAGTTGATGAGCTCAAGATTTTGTGGAAGGAAGGGGTCACCGTGGAAGATATGAGCAAGCGCAATGGTCGATAGTCTGCCAACATACGAGCCATTCTCATGTGGGACCATGCGTGACTTTCCGAGATTTGATGGATACTCAAGTGAGTATGCTTGCGTGCTCGTTGTTGGTGATATCTAACATAGCTCTTCAAGTTTCTGTTGACTAAATAGGGGTGTTGGGACATGTCTAGCTACCTCATGTTATCATGCATGTCCATTGTGTGGTTAGACTCCCGAAGGTCATGAACTATGAAAAAGATGGTATATCAAGGGCACGCCACTTTCTCGCTGAAGAAGCATGAACTGAGGGAAAGTTTTCTTGGATGACCTCTAGAACGAATGAAAGGCCAAAGTTAGTACGAGTTGAAAACGGTCCATACGGAGTCACATCCAAACAGAATGCGGTTCTTGGTTTTCTACGAGTTTCCATATTGGACCCACTTACTAAAGATCAACCACTTGTTGGATCCCATATATATTTTCAAGAATTGGATAGCTTATTATGGGACCACATCACAAGAAAGATAGACACTGCAAGGCCCAAATGGATTTGAAGGAGGTAGGTAAGATGGAGATGCTTTGGCCACAATTGAGTATTGATGGTCTCTTGCAACTACCTCTCACTCCTTGGGTTCTGTCCACTAAAGAAGAGAACATTGTGAAGCAAATTATCAGATCTATCCACACCTCAATGGCTGATTCGTTCCCTTAGATCCACTTTTTCTAAAGACAACTAACTATCAGAGCTAAAATCCCATGATTGGTATAAGATATGTCAAGTTTGTACTGGCCTCAATTATAAGTGGCATGCATATTTTTCTATTTGGTTTCTAGTCCATATTCGTAATGCTTCTTCATCTGTGGCAGTTTGTACTATCGATCATGATCGCAGGATGTCTCACTCCAAAAATACACAATGCTATTTACAGATTATCAAATTTAGTGCAATGGATCCCACAGAAGGAGATCCAGACATCCTATGTCGAATTTAGTGCAAGGAAATACCTGCCCACCATCATGCTTACGATACAAACCCACCTCTTGGTGCATCTTGTAGATGAAGTGGAGATTATGAGACCTGTCCATATGCAATGGATGTTCTTCTTTGAACACTTCATAAAAACCATGGAAGGCTTTATGTGACAACAAGGTCGGCTACCAGAAGGTAGCATGGTTGAAGTTTGGCTAGTGTCGGAGGCATTAGTGCATATTTCACAGTGGCTAACAATGGTGGATTCAGAAAACAGTATACTATGGTCGCTAAAGGACGATGATAGACTGACTTGGGATGTGGTGGTGGTTGGAAATGGGATAGAAAAAAGAATGAATGCTACAATGGAGGAGAAAGTGAATCATTTTTTATCTTGCATCATGCATCTATGGACCCGTTGTCGTGTTGTTATATGATCATAGTGTGAAAAACTCTAGAATGCATTGTCATTCGGCTTTCTTATTGATCTAGAGAGCCAATGCCATATTAGTAATTAATGTTAGTGATTGTAGTGTGGATGGTTCAAAAACACTAGATTTTTAGACAAGTTAAACCAATTTTTGATATTTTAGATATTATCTCTTGTGAAAATCCAAAAAATTATAGACAACTTCTACAACAGGATGACATGTAAAACAAAGCAGGTAGTTTTCAACCATTTTGGGAGGATTTATGTTAAAAAAATATTTGGCAAAATCGCGCGATGCACGATCGTAGTTTTTAGGCACTGAATTGCATTTCAAACTAGGAGATGAAGGAGTAATTTGGCAGAAATTAAGGCAAGTGTCTTGGAATTTCACCCCCCTTTTCGAGCCAATGGAAGCATCGAATGGGCAATCTTAGTAGCATAAAGGAAGTTATTGTTTTATGTACTTTTTGTCTACAAAAGATTTATCTTTTCATAATGCAGAAATAAATTGATAGCTTCACCTTTGTGAGTAATCTTCTACATCTTCTATTTCATTAAACCCCTTCTCTTCCATCTACTCCTCTCCTTGAATGTCCCTTCACCCTACTGTCTCTTACCCCCGTGGTAGACTTTTAACCCCAAATGTTCTGACAATGTGGCTCGCAATGTACGAGTAGGCCAGGAAAGATCAAGAAGAAGTGCAATCAAAATTTTGATGCAGTATGCACCATTGACCGATTCCATATTCTGAGGGCATGGACGAGATGTCGTGGTTTATGCCTCTAAGATGGTTATATGGAAATTTGATTGTAGCTTCTTGCAAAGGGGTGGAGGTCTCTACTAAAGGATTGGGATTCTTGAGGGGATGTAGTCCGAAGGTGAACGCATGTTTTATAAGCTATCATAACTAGATTTTATATGTGACAACTAATATAACCATTTCAATGTACATTACAAAATCTATAGTGCATCTAGTTGCGTGGGTGACATTTTTACATTGAGCGCATCGACAAAAATGCGCTCCACAATGGATTGTGGTATCATGACAAAGTTTCAACAAGAGAGCCGGCAATGAGCTACAAATCCAACCACCGTTATACATAAGATGTAGTATTTTGAGAACTTGGAAAGTGTTATCTCAGTGGATTACCGTAGCTTCTCCATGATAATATTTGATAAACAATGGTTCAAAGTGGTATTGAATGAGCTAGGGCAACTATTTGGCAAGGTCCATTTGGATTTCGAGAAATAGATTTCGAGAAAAGATGGAAAAATCTGTGTGACACATTTGTCTTGTCAACCCATTGTAAACACGTTCCTGATTTTTTTTCAAAAAAAATTTCATGACAACATAATTACTCTTATGTGTGGTTTTGAATATGTAATTTTCTATCCAAATCCATGATAACCTCAATGGTTATATGTTGTGACGTCAGCTCCTCAGAGTGTGAGAGTGTATGATGAAAGCAATGTTCCCAGTGTAGATAAGGAGAGTATATAGGTGTAGGGGTCGATATTACGGAGGGTGGAGGTCGAAGAGGGCTTGAAGCATATAGAGCATATAGATTCTGGTAATGATAACAAAAAGACAGGAGGCCATGAATTAATTTGAGAACAAAGTGGTCTCCTCCTTCTAGGGTGACCTATCTATAGACCTTCCCGTGTACGTGGAGTTGTGCTAGGAGATTGACATGGGACTGTTAGCTATATATAGTTTGTCTATATATATCGTCCCACGTGTTGGCTATATATATAGTGTGTCTATATATAGCATCCCAGGTTCTCTCTATATATTCCTATCATGTGTGCTCAATTGACACACTTCTGGGGTAGGGACCATAAGCTAGGTCATACTTACTACATTCGCCTACTCAATTCATTGATGAATCGCTTTTAAGGATACTTTAGAATATCATCTTAAGTAGCATCATTTTTTTGAGAGTTATATTATTGTGCTTTACTTAAATCTTTATATTAATTATATTGACATCATTTTTTGTCTATCCACATTATCTTTTATGATATTTGGAGAGCAGGATGAGTCAAGGGATGAGGGATGAGGAGTTGCAAAAGATATTCACACATATGTCTCCAGATCAGATGACTCAATTCAGAGATATGGCAGACCAAGAACTATCTCAGACATCACTGGCCATTCCATGAGATTTACTTTGCCATGCTGTGATACTTTAGTTTCTAGTAGACAAGGTGAAAAGAAGTGGTTTCAAGGCAGTGTTGTGTGGAGATGTGAATGCTATGAGCCTGCAATCGGCAGTGTTACGTGGAGATGTGAATGCTACGAGCGCGCAATCGACTCGAGACAGGGATACTACTCCTTGCTCTTGTATAAGTTCCAGAGAGAGTGGTTTAGGTGAATGTTGTGGAGGCCTCGATGCAATGTCTCTATCTCATAATTCTAGTGGATACGTGTCATCTCTAGGATTTGTCACACCTGTGGGGACATCTACTCATGTGAGTCTTGCTTTTGCTGTTTGTAGGTGGTACCCCTATGGGTACTACTCCGAGAGATACTACCAGTGTGGGTACACTAGATATACAGGGGTATCTTGGTTATGCCTAGGAGTGCAGTCATAGGTGGGAGAGAATACACCTTAGACGTACACCCTAGAGGGGTATGGATATCTCGTAGATGATAAGATAGGTGCTTTGATCTTGAATGATAATGGGAGGAGGGTGATGTCTTGCATGAGAGAGTTGTGCCAACAAGTTTTTCAGTGCAATGTCATGCACCATTGGAAGAATATACCCGAGGGGAGCAAGGACTATATAGTGTCATCCTTGTACGACGATTTTTTAGTACCTACTGCTGTAGAGAGGTTTTCCACTGGGTAAATGATGGGGTGTATACATGCATAGATGTCATATAGATGATCGAACACATGCAAGGCACTCATGAGTAGCACCTCAAAGCATGAGTGGCTAGACGTATATGATTGGTGGAGACTCACGGAGGAGGCTACAAATTATCTAAGACGTTGGCGATAACAAGGGGAGGCAGCGAGGGCACGAGTGGAGGCAGGGATCGTGCATCATCTGAGTAGTGGCAGCCACAGGACTTATCTAGAGGACTTTGTAAGTTTTTCTTTTGTTCTTTTCACTTTCGTATTTGCAATATCACTTGTACTAACAATTGTATTTTTTTTTCTTTGTAGCACTCTATCACAAATATCGATCCCACCAGCTTGGACTCGATATGCAGAGAGACATGATCTCACTTCACTCATCGATAGATTGTACACACATGGCAGCCCAATAAGTAAATCATCTTTCTTATCTATAGTTATTATTATTTTTTAAATGCATTATGTGTGTTGGGCCGATGTGTAGTTGTTCATTTTAAAGAGTCCGTTCGATGCTCCTTTGCGTCGGGACGAGCTTTCAGATGGCGAGGATCTATAGCTCCCGCTTAGATTTGTGGAGTACACACCCTCTTCTTTTTTGTTCTTGTGATTTGTGTAAGCATCTTCCATGCACTTTTCCTTAGATGTACTTATCATCATTTGTATCTTTGATAATTATAGATAGAATTTCATGTTAGTTTCGGCTCTCCTCTCTCTCCATGGTTTCATGTACTTATTCTATGTATCAGTCTTGTGGGTTCAAGTATATTTTGCGCTCATCTTGATAACCTTTTTGCACCCAACATGCAATTCATTAGTAGCATATTATACAAACACATGGTGCTATATGTGGCAGGAGCAAGCTGCCTTGCCACAAATCTTTTCCTTCAATAACCGTCGCTATTAGCATCGCTAATTTCTTTGCATGTGTTGTCGTGCCACTACGTGGACATGGTGTGAAAAACTATGGAGTGCATCATCATCGGACTTTCGTATTAATTAAGAGATTCAACGCGATCTAAGTCATTAGTGCTAGAGTCCATGGCATAGATGGTCCAAAAATACTAGATTTTGGACAATTTTAGCCTATTTTAGATATGTTGAAAATTATTTATCGTAAATATCTGAAAAAGCTAGAAAAGCTTCTAGATTAGGATAATATGCAAAAAGCAAGTTGCTTTTTCAGCTAGTTATTGGATTCTTCATTAAAAAAACAGATGGGTGAAATCGAGTGTGTCATGATTGCTGTTGACAGGCTGAAAACTGCACTTTGAATTGGAAGAAGAAGAAGAAGCGATTCCGGAGTTCCCTGACTAGGTGTCCTAGGGTTTTACCCCCCTTCTGAAGCTAATGGGGCCATGAGATTTGGGTTCCGAGCAGCAGAGAAGGAGCTACTTTTTTGGATGCACGTTCTTGTTTTATGAAAGAGCTGCAGGAGATCTAATGCTTGGAGAGTGCTTTTGAGTAGTGCTAGACAAAGGATTTCAAGTTCTATCAATATATATTGATTCAATTCATTGAGCTTTGTCTTTATCGTGTTTACCTCTTGTTTATTCTTTTTCTTCTCTTCCATCTCCTATCTCTACTTCCTTCCATCTCTGATCCTCCTCAGTGGATACGACCTTTCGACAAAAACCCCTCAGACGGCATCGCTATTGCTGTCGCAATTTATGTCATAAACTATCTCTATATTTGTTGCAAAGGAGGCAAAAATGGCGACGCATATAGCGATGGTTTTGTACAAACACTTATACCGACACTTTTAGCGACAACAGGGGAAATTTTTTTAATTGAACATTTGCGTCGTTTTGCACCATGTAGTCTTTTATTTTTTACCATAGCTATGCTTTTAATTCACCTTCTTTCCATGCATCAAACCTCCGCATCTTATCTTCTCTTCTTTTTACCTATCCTCTAACCTTAATACTAAGGTATGTTTCCTATTAATACTTATTGTTGCATAAACAAGCCTTCCTTTTAAGCCTAGTCATATCCCAACATGGAGCCTAATTGAAGTCTTGTTGTTGTATATAAGCCTTAGCCACTTTGTTATTGCCTTTTGTCCTGGGTCTAACACTCTTCACATCAGTACTTTCACCCATGAGTACACCTTTTTGAGCATCATGTAATGGACCTAGGCATGATAAGACCTACTACTTGCTTTGTCATCATATGCAGAGTAATGTGTCATGCAGTATACACTATTCTTATTTTCTATAGAAACTCTAGATAAGCACACAATCATCCCATATTATTGGGTTCTACAATGAGAGCCTTGGCATTTCTTTAGCTCGGTATCTTACGGCTGAGAAATGCCTAACAATGCCTCTAGTTAGTCTTGTCCAAAATACCTCACTGAATATACCTTTCCTTCGTTGAGTTTTGTGCACTTGTCTTTAGAACAATTTATATCCTCTCCAAAAGAAACCATCGTTTCTTAGCCAATGGTGCCTTAGTCTTGTTGAATATAGAGAGGGTCGAGTATTCCACGTGTGCAAGTTCCATCAATGTGTTGCAAAAGAAACCATCGTTTGTTAGCCAATGGTACCTTAGTCCACGTGGATATAGTGTGAGTCGAGTATTGCGGGTGTGCAGGTTGGATCATTGTGTTGTGCTGCTCCACGGCAGCACCAATATATTCACGTCCAGCCATGCTTTATTGGGTTCTGTGCAGCTGGCTTTAGACTGAATGCCCCGATATTAAACATTTCCTTGAGCCAGATATGCAGGTGGAGGTGCCAATGGACAGTCTACCTGGTATCCAGCTGCCAACGGAAACTCAACCTGGAGTAATAGTTGGAGTCACAACTGTCATAGTATCGTTGCTATTCGACTTATTAAACTAATATGAAAGAAGAGCGGCCGACTCGCCGACTGCGCATTGGTATCATGAGCATATGAGGACGGCGCTTTGTGATCGTTTAGCTCATTCAGAGAAAACATTCCAGCGCCTCGGGGGAATAATATCGTCATCGCCATCTGACCTTGACAATATACCGAGTTATAATGGAGCAGATCAAAATATTGGGAATGCTTGGGACGTCAGTCTCGATATGCGTGCTGGGCGCATACATGTGCCACAAGACGGAGGTCCAGCAGCTTGATAGTCGGACCACCTCGTCACAGGCTAACGGCCCCGGCGACAAAGTCCATGTTAGTCATCATTCTTCTTCTTCTTTCTCCTCCGCTCTAGACGATCATATTACCACTTCAAAGCACCTAGCAGCCCCACCTGCTCGACAACAGATCATTCGTCGACCGCTGCCGCCCGCACTCTGTTGGCTGTATTGCAGCTTCTAATGCTTATTGAATGTACCATGGCAGCCAAAACGGATCACAATGGTTATTGTAACATTCCATATCGGAAAACATTGTACGTGCGTTTCGTCAATCTTAAACTCTGGTTACAAGTACTGGTAGAATTCCGTTCCCTTATTTTGAATCAAAGCTTCTTACGTGCTTTGAAGCAATCATTTTGGAAGATTGTATAGCCAGTCATGCGAGAGAGTGTGTGTACGCACGCAGGCGAGCGCACGGCACGTCTGTTCCCATGTATTTCTTGCCATCACTAGCTCGCGCCAATTGGGCCATACTTGAACTCAAATATTGACACGGACGATGACCTAAGGTGAATTGGATCCATAGAATGAAGCAAAAGATATTGTGAAGCACAATAAATTTACAGAAAAGGGGTTTGCAAATGGGGATCTTGCATTCGCCTCATGTATTTGCACTCGTGTGCTCGTGTGTCATGGCTCCTCTTCCTAGGATTGACATGTGGCTTTAGGCCATTTATTATCACACATAAATATCACTATGCACAATGATACTGATGCCAATTTCTCGAATACAACTTCTTTACTTGAAACCAAGGATGGATTAGTATTTTATGCATGTGTAATTTGGTAGTGCAATAGATAGCTGTCATTAATGAAAGGTATTTTCTATTGCACAAGTTGGCTTCCTATGATTGGAATGTTGTGCGTTGTCTAATTTTTTGTTGGTGGCGACAAATGTCATGCAGTGGAAGATATCTTTGATTTCTTCGGAAAATTTTTATTTCAAACAACACTTTCATACTTACTCTAAGATAGTTAGTTAGTAGCTCCTTTTCCTAGCTCTTATTTCTCTACACTTGGACTTGTGTAAAATCCTTGGGTGTGTCTCTTTCAAGTCTAGCTGGACCCCTTGACAATTTGAGGTTTTCTTTCCAAGTTTTCACCTAAAGGGACAACAATCTAAGGTTTTATCCCCTTGAGAATATGGTCTCATATATGGAGGATAACCATTCAATGCCATCATCCCTCTAGCAAGGGTATGTTACTAGGAGTTGCTAGCCAACAAGTGAGCTAGATATAGTGAAAGCTAAAAGCTCAAGATTACATAGTCTCTTGGGGTATCATGATGGTAGAGATCACTAAAACTTCCACGTGTTTTGTTCCATTGCGGTGTTTTTAAATACTATTTAGATATTATTTTAAAGTATTTCAAATATCACTATTAATTTATGACATTTTGAATATCAAATAGTTTTTATATGAATATTTTTCATGTGAAAGGTGTTTGTACAAGTATCTTAGTATGTATACCTAAGGTATTTGTAGATTATGAGTGCATCAACCTTATTTAGGGAAAGCATTTTATCAACTACCATGAGATCATAGATTGGTGTGAAAGTTTATATGAACTATCAAGTTTTACTCTCTCTTTGGATCTAGGCATTCAATGTGCATACAGCTTGCTTAACTTATCAATGTTTCATTCGTTATAAGTGTATTACTATCATGGTAACCTTAATGTTGGTTTTGCTGTGCTATAGAAAATACAATTGAATTTTGGTTAATAACTTTTATGATTCTAGCTACAAGCTTTGTTATCTTAGGTAAGTATAATATTAATATCAATTTCCTTATGTTTTCTTTCATAAAGATGCTATATTTGATTTCCCCACTATTTATGAGCTGGAAGATTTGTCTGGGAATACAGAACAAAACTAGAAAGGATCGAAAGAACCTCATGTAGCTAGTAAGGAAAGGAGATTCTCAATAATTTTATGTTTCCAAGGTAGTGTAGGATCAAGGAGAGAGACTGTCAATGAGAATGGGGTGTTTTGTCAACACATAGGAAGAAGCATGATGCAAATCATAACTCAATGCATAAGAATGTGTCTTATATAATAATGATATATTAATAGATATGAAAAGTATAATACAATGCATAGGAATGTGCTTTATATTATAATAATATGTTAACATATTATAACTTTCAATATGGAGCTATGGTCTAGAGGTCAAAAATATGACAAAAGGAGACAATGTAATGATCGGGAAGATGATATGATTCGATGGGTAGATACATGATTTTAAGAGGATGTTGAGCATCTTCTCTAGTTGTTTTTGGCTTTCATGGAGGGTAGGATGATCAAAGAATAGATAGGGTAGGAGGAATATTGATCATGGTAGTTCTGGTAGGTTGTGGCATGGGAGAGAGGGTATTATGATGGCCTATAAAAGGCCATAATATGTCTTTCCCTCCTTCCCTCCCTCTCTTCCTCTCTCTCTCTCTCTCTCTCTCTCTCTCTCTCTCTTTGCCACACTCTCCCTCTCTTTTCAATCTTTATTTTCCTTGTAGCTCCAATAACTAGTATTAGAGTAGTAGGGAGTCCCTCTAGCACCACAAATAGAAATCTTCATGATCTCCATTTTGGACACGATTTTGACATGTTTGGATAGTTATATACACATTATTCTTGATTATTGGTTCACTTTCTATCTTCTCTCAATTTTGCAATTTTTTGACTCTTTAGTTGCTATCACTTAAAAAATAGTTTCTATTTTGTAAAAGTGGACTTAGCATTCATAATAGACAAGGAAATCTATAGCATCAAGAAGTTTGATAGTACTAACTTTACTTTGTGGAAGAAGAAAATCCAAGATGTTCTTATTCAAAAGGAGTTAAGGCCCATAAGAAGCATAGATGAAAAATGTGCAAATATGTTTGAAGATGTTTGGTAAGAGCACGATGCATTCACGAAATCTACTATCAGGCTACACTTGGAAAAATCTATGTATTTTATATTAGTGAATAGGACCATTATGCATGGGTTGTGGAAGAAGCTATGTGACATAGAAAGAAAGTGCATCCAACAAGGTGTATCTTATGAAAATACTTTTTGAGTTGTAGATGGACAAAAACTCTACTATCGCTTCCCACTTTACTAAATTCAACATTGTATTTACTCAAAATCAAACTAAAAAGTTGAATTTTAAAGACAAGATTGAGGTAACCTTTTGTTGTGCTCCTTGCTTACATCATGGGATCCCTTTAAAAAACTATCAGTAATTGAGCTCTAGTAGAGCAGGTGAATTGAAGTTTAACGATGTCCTGGGTAGTTTACTAGCTCAAGAGAAACATAAAAAATCCATGGATCAAGGAAAAGATGATCATGCACTGGAAAGCTAGGAAGATAGAGTTAGAAAATAGTAAAAGGGTAAGAACCACGACCTTAGACGATAATATACAAAATCCACATCTGAGATATTGAATGCTCCCTATTAATAAGAACTGTTACACATGGAAGCGAGACACTACAACAGAAATGAGGCATAGACGCACACGTTAGACGCGCAAAGTCGGGCGCGTCTATCACAGCATCTATAAGCGCATGTAAACGTGCATGTAAATAGACCCGAATTTTACGACTATATATCTGCGCAAATAGACGCACTTATATACGCAAAAATAGACGCACACGTCAAAATTCAAATCATACTTAAATCATTTCTTTTCAAACTACGCCTTTTCTTTCCTATGTTTTTTGCGGTTCTGAAGCTCGAGTTTAGCCGATATGCAGTCTCTTCGTGCCTCACCTCCTCATGACTCACCTCTTCTTTCATTTCAAACACAAAAGAAGGGAAAAAGGAAAGCCAAGGAGAGGAAGAAAGAGAGAACAAGAGAGAGGAGAACAAGAAGAAGCAGCAAGCAAGTAAGCAAGCATCAAGGGAGGGTAACTTACCAAGGAGAGGAAGAAGGAGAAGGAAGAAGCGCCACCACTCGCCACACCAAACACCCAAGGTGAGTCTCTCTCTCTCTCTCTCTCTCTCTCTCTCTCTCTCTCTCTCTCTTTGTTTCTTTCTTCCTCTCTCTGATCTGTCTGTGTATTTAAGATTTGTGATTCCATTATGTATTGCATTTTGTAAATCAATAATGGTGGTCGTCTGCTAAAATCAGCTGACCGAGCGCATCTACATCTTAGTGTAGACGCAGATATAGATGCGAAAAATGTTTCTCTGGGGGTGCGTCTTTGAGCGCGTGTGCGGGCGCGTGTGCTCTGCAGTGTACACGCGAGGATACATGCACTGACAGACACAAACAGAGACGCAGGTAGTTGTATGTAATATGTTTTATCTACACAGGCTAATATGATTTTTCTTGTGTAGATGTGGAATCTTGGATCCTCCAGCACCCCATTCAATAAGGAGCAATTCATGGGGGAGATAACCAATTACCTTGGTCGCCCTCCCACTGCAGATGAGGTTTTCAGTGTGATGTCTCGGACACCTATCACATCTTTGCCTACACAGGGATCAACTGAGGTACATGTATCGGCCGAAAGCACGTACATCTGCAGAGGCACGTGTATCGAGTGAGGTAGAGGGTAGTGCACATCGAGGGAGGAGGGAGAGTGGTGTGGGAGGACGAGGAGGTCGAGGGCTTTGTGGGGGTTGCCTAGATGGTGGCTCTCGATCACCCTCACCGGAAAATGAGAGAGGTGAGCCTCCACAAATGTACTACTCTATCACTGATGTTGGTGGTATCTTGCATGACTTTGAGGGGAGGGAAGTGATATCCTACTTGAGAAGTGTCGTGCATGCCACATACAAAGATTGCATGATTCCCTTCAAGCACCAAAAAAATGGTTTGTGGCAAGAGGTACTGCGGGCAGTACATAAAAGGTACCCTAATCCCGAGAATTCACGATTCTCAGATGATTGGGGACGGTCAAAGGTGAGAGACGCGCTTCATAACAAGAGGTCTCACCTTATGACGCGCGCCAAGGAGTCATTTTGGAGACAAGAGCAGGGGCGCCCTGGATATGGCCAACCACCCAATTGCCACCGCAAGGAGTGGAAAGAGGCCAAGAAGAGAGCAACGGAGAAAATGACAAGTCGCCAGCATGCAGAGGCGCGACGTATCCAGATGGCAACCATGGGATCGTCGCATTATGGATCGGGTGGCAGGGAGTCATGGAATGCTGAGTTTGTAAGTATTATTTGATTTTTTTTTAAAAAATAAATTTTGTAATTTGTTTCACTTCATTATGTAGTGTGTTTTAATACATTGTATGTTCAAATTATTTTATAGTTCCATATAGTTGGTAGGATGCCTACTGCTAGAGAGGTAGGCTACCATCGAGGTCATAACCGGGCGTCCACTTGGCAGCATTTCTACGAGGAGGGACTCATCACGAAGGAGCAATATAATCACGCCATAAGGATTCCACCACCAGAAGAGGTATGTTTTATTTTTTACATGAAAAGTATAGATAACTCTAATTTATTGTTTGTAATGGTATTTATATACCTTAATCCTTTGTGTAGGCGAACCTTGATGCAGTTGAGGATAGCGAAGGGGGGACTAGCAGTAGCGGTGGCGGCAACGGCAGGGGCACAAGCAGTGGTGGTGGTAGTGATGATGATGCCTCTTCTGAGGAGATATAGAGGAGCCCCATACATACATGCCTCCCCTTGGCTTGTAATTTTCATTTTTGATATGTATTACTTTCAGCTAGTGCTGCGACCATGATGTCATAAGCACTAGAACTCATAATGTAAAAACATTTCATCTATATATATGAAATTTCGTGTACTACATACATTGTTTTGTTTTCAGTATCCAATCTTCGAAATAATCTTTCTCTGTTTTCCCTAAGCATATAAATTGATGTTGATGGGGGGAAAAAAACCAAAGAGCATGTGGCTTGCAAAGCCACATGCTCTCTGGTTTTTTTTTTATACATCTATTTTACGCGTCTATCAGTGCGTCTAAATTGCAGGATAAATGCGCGTCTATTCTCGTCAAAAACTTTTAGAGTAAACACAGTTTTAGATGCGTAGATACACGCGTGTATAGATGCACAATATGAATATATCCACTTTTTTATAAATATGATTATATATTTATGTAGCGCATTTATATGCGCGTCTATAGGCGCGTCTAAGTGTGCGTGTAACTCTGATCATCATAAGCGCGCTTTTAGACGCGATTTTGTAGACGCGGAAATAGACGCGTTAATAAACGCGCCCGAATTTTTTTTCACAATTCAAATATTGCGTCTACAAGCGCGTCTATGGAGCCTTTTTGTTGTAGTGAGAGAAAAAGGATAAGGAGAAGGATAATAAAAATGCTGACTCAATGGATTCAATATACGTGCATCCTCTATATCACATACATTCAAGGCATATTTATAAATATTATTATTTGTGAGTTTTTTTTAATAAAATACAATCCTTCTTTATTCAATCTATAAATGACCGATTTACATGGCACCCTTTTATATGTAAAAAATATTTAAAATGATAGTTTTAAAATCTCTTATTTTAAATCCACATGTCATATACATGTGATCAAGATTGGATTCCTCATTCTAGTGCAAATTTTCATGTGACTCCTCATAAGAAGTGGTTTTGTTCAAGTGGCAACAATAATCATGCATCAATCCATCTCAGTAATGACTAGGTATTATGATATAGTTGGTGTAGGTCATGTACAATTTTCTTTTCAAAATGGATCTATGTTTACTCGTTAGGACATATGCCATATATTTAAGCTTACTTAGAGCCGGATATCTATTGGTTAGTTGGATGACTTGAAATACTCTGCTACTTTTGGAAGCCAATCATCAAAATTATTTAAAGAACATTTGTTATTTCAAAAGGAGAAAAATGTGGCATTTTATATCCCCTTCATGTATCTTCTATTAAAAATCATGTAATGTCACAACTAAGCATCGAAATGTACCTTTATTGCATCATTGGTTGGGATATAGTACAAAAGAATTAGAGAAGAGATGTGAGCAACAACTCAATTTATATGCAATTAGGCTAAAACCAACATATGTTAGCTAAATGCATGAGGAATGAGATCCATGATGTAACATTGTTAAATTCACATCAAAACGATTTTGATTATATGTTGGAAAATATATGTACAAATTTATGTGAAATGTACATAGAAAAGAGTTTCTATATGTTTGCGTGAAGTTATATCATACATTTTTGAACACTTACTTGCATCATATAGATAATCTAAGAAGGAGCACTATAGCCCCATCATTAGGACATTTATATGTCTATTTAACACTTTGATGAGCGATCCTTTGCAAATTCCAAGGTAACATGTAGAAGGGGAAGTCCCAAAGTTTACCTACAAGACAACCTCAGAGCTATTAGTATGTTTTGGCTCAAAGAACTATGGGGGCATCTCATGTTTGGTGCCAAAGTATATATGCATTTCTCTAGAGCTGTCCCCTGAGTGCACTTATAAGAGCCCTAACTTCATCATCAAACCAAGTAGAGAAATCATGAAAGATTATCCATACTAGATATTCATATTGAAGTAGTGTTGGATGTAAATGTCACACTTGAGGGAAAAGTAGACAAAAATTTTCAATTACATCCCTTTGGACACCCAAGAACATATGTAAATTAGCTCTATTGAGCTAACAAAACTGATGTAAATCTCATTTCCCTGCATCCTAGCTAAGAATATTATAATATGCTCCATGAAGGAATTTGATGTGCAAAATATTTCAAAGATGGAGTCAATCATTGATGGGATTTGATGTTATCATCTGCTTCATGATGCTATGTGGCAGACGCGAAAAGTTCTACATCGCAAACCACGTAACATTCCATGGGAGTGCCGGGCGAAGCTTTCTAGGCTCTCTTTCTAATGGACTGCTAAAACGTGTCTTGAAGGGAACAGGTGGACATGTCCCAGTTGGTATCGAACCCAACCAACGAAGGATCTGTCGTTAGAAGAAATCTTAATAAGAAGAAGTAAAGCAAATGTTGTTGTTAAGAACATTTCCTTACTTTCGATGTTGTCTTGCAGAATTATGAAGCATGGAACAGATTCTTAGTGTTCCAAGTCATGTTTATGACGGCGATGCATTCCTCAGATTATCGACAAAGGATTGATATGATGAACATCCTAGACTGTATTTATAATCCATCGCCTTTGTACGTGGAACAGAGATGGATGGGTGACTCAAGAATCTGCTACATAGCTGCCCACCGGTTTGCGTACCTTCGAACCAACCTAAAGAGAATCAAGTGGTTGGAGGACCTGAAGATCGTAAGTTGTTCATTTTTGTTGAGGCTCACGTAAACACAACTTTACATGTTGAAGGTTAGAGGGTCAAGCTAAACTCATATGTATACAAGGAAGTGAACTGCATAATCCCCGTCGACAGGATCAAGGTGTTGGGATGCTAAGAGAAGAATGGGTACCAAAGGAAAGGATACCCTAATCTTTTGATGACTTATCAATTCCTGAAGATCCATGACCCAAAACCATACTATTATCCAGTTCTCATGGCTAAATGTAACACAACTTTATTCTCCCCAAACAAATGTACCAGTTGCTCTACCATCCCAAGAAATATTGTACTCCAAAAAAGGGCTATGCCCATATGAATAAAATAAGACTTCTTTTTATCAATGTTTGTCTTGTCTATGAGAATTGATAAAAAGTTAAGTGGCTAGGTTTCTTGGCTGAAAGCTGAATTGGGTATAAAATATAATCATAACGATTAGCGAGTTGTTAATGTTAAGAATCCTCTACCCAAGCACAACTCCAGGTACAGATTCCCAGTCCGTCCCCTACATCAAGTATGGTCGTGATTTAGGAGAAGAAGTTTCTTCTCAAGCAGATCAAGCCGCCAGAATTTGACGGAAAATGAAGGATGGTCCAAGCTGATGGAGAGATTTGGATAGAGTCCATGGAAGATTACTTTGAAGTGGCCGGTACTGCACCCACCAACCAAGCAATGCTCGCGCCAAGTTGAAGCTCACCGGCGACGCCAGGCTTTGATGGAAGGAATGGTGCAGAGATCAAGGGATCTCGGAAGGATCTGTTACCTGGGAAAAGTTGAAGAAAGCTCTGCAAGGAAGATACTTACCACCTACGTATTGCACACAGAAAATGAATGAGTTCTATGAGCTAAAACAGCTGGTTCTAACTCTTGACGCATACTACTCAAAATTCGTCTAACTTCTGAAGTATGTGCCACAGATGGATATGACACAACAAGTGTCGAAATTTTGTGCCGGTTTAAACCCACCAATGAATACCCGCCTCTAATCTATGTGCCCAACAGACCTTCAAGATGCACTCATTCGAGCTGCGCCCATAATTCAGGAGGTGCAGGCTACGCCAAGAAGTAAGAAGACTTGGTCTTATAATGATCAAAACAAAGAAACATATAGGCCCCAAGCCAAGAGAGTTCAAGTTCAAAACCGGGGACAAAGAAAGAAAGCAAGGACCAATAATGTCAATAACTTTGTCCCTACCCAAGGTAATGGCTGCAATCTCCGTTGTTTCCACTGCAACGAGCCTGATCATTTCAAAAGGCAATGTCCCAAGCTTGGCGGAGGACAACATCAAGCTCCTTTCGAAGGAACTTCCTGTGGCCAAGGAGCCGCCACCCGAGGCAGAGGAAGAACCACCTGTATTGCCAACAGGGAATTGTGCGAAGAAGAAGACCCGACCATGGAAGCAAAGTTTGAGAGGGCAACAGTCCATGCCGTTGTCGTACTGCTGTGCATCCGAGGTGTGAAATCCACCAAAAAGTTGTGTGTGACATTTGTTACTTTGTGGATACTTAGTCATTGTGTTTGCATTTTGTTCTACATGGGCAGATAATAGCAAAGGTGGTGATACTGTTGTGCAAGAAGTTAAGGGTCATACAACAGGGTTGCTTAACTTGAGGAACACTTGATATATGAACTCTACTGTACAACATTTGCATGCTATTCCTGAATTGAGGATGCCTTGTAGAAATATTCCGGGGGAGGTGCCAATGAACTGGATCCTTCATCTCATCTTTTAACACTTGCTACCCGTGAATTATTTAATGAACTTGATACAAGTCACAGGGTTGTAGCTCCTATTCGGTTTTGGATGATTCTGAGAGGAAAGTATCCACAATTTGCACAGCAGACAAACATTGGTGCATACATGCAACAAGATGCTGAAGAATGCTAGACATAATTGCTTTACACTTTGTCTCAGCAATTGCATCCTACGGGTGATGGCAGGTTATCTTCATTAGTTGTCAAGGAGCTCTTCAGCATTGAATTAACCAGCAAGATTGCTTGTGCTGAGAGTGGAGAGCAGGAAACAGAAAAAGAGAGAGTGTACTCTTTGAAATGCCACATTTCACAGGATGTCAACCATTTACGTGATGGGCTGAAAATAGCAATGAAGTCAGAACTGGAAAAAGTATCATCAGCTTTAGGAAGAAGTGTTGTTTATGTCAAAAGAATCAGAGATCAGTGACTTGCACAAGTATCTGACTATCCATTTTGTTCGGTTTTTCTGGAAGAGAGAGTCTAATCAAAAAGCAAAAATTTTACAGAAAGTAGAATATCCTGTGCTACAGGATATTTTGGGATCTCTGTTCTCAGGATCTAAAAAGTAAGCTCAAGGAACCACGCTAGATTCTCAAGGAGAAGGATGATGCAAAAGTAGGTATAACAAAGAGGGAAAGAAAAAAAAGCAACAAAGAGAAAAAAGCAACAGCTTTCTGCGATTGGGGAGTCTGCCACCATCGAAGAAGAAAGGGGAGGCTTTCAACCTGTTTTTGGGGGATTAATGTGGAAGGAAGCGATCAAGCGGCAGATGTTTGGGTGTAATCGAATCTAGGGGAGAAAGAAAAGTCATATGATCCTATTATTTGCAAAGAAGGCTGTTGATTGGATTAACAGTGAGAGCAGGACGAGCCCTATTTGCCATAAGGAGGTTCACTTTACCTTACTTGCGCTGTTGTGCATTGTTGGTGAGGATTTTCCTTAGTCTGCCTGTTGTTGAGGATTTTAAAAGGGTGACAAAGAACGAGGATGAAGGGGTGGCACTGGTTTGAGAGGGAGAAGCACCAAATACGACAAAGGAGGGGCGTCAAAGCTTTTGATACGAGAAGAAAGAAATGGGAATTCGGGCCTCTAACAAGACTGTGAAGCATGCCACAACAACAACAACGAAGCCTAACAAACGTGAAGACAAGGACGACAAGGGGCCATGAAAATTTTCTTTAGCGTTGAAATCTGTCCCGTGCCTGGCATTGCTAAGGAGAGCTTGAGGAGGAGAGAAGCAACGACGAAGGATAAGACAACAACAATATGCGCATCATCAAGGTGCTTTCAATGACACTATGATACTTTGAGCAAGCTTTTTGCTGTGACCGGACCACTCAAGGTGAACAAAAGTCATCACCGGCAACAAAACCAAGAAATCTCAATGAATCGAAATTCACACAATTAAGGACCTTCTGACAAAAATCGCTAAAGTACGTGAGCAGAGCTGCAAGTAAGGGATGAAAACCATTCCTTTACGGAGGAACTGGATGATTTGCCGGATGATTTGCTGATGTCGCACTGTGCTGAAACCCTAGCCTAAGAAGTTCTTACACCAAGTCACTGATACAGTCCGAATTTACAGCATGAGAAGATTGATTATATTGTAGCTCCATATGAGGCTAATGCATAGATGACCTTCTTATCAATAAATGGTCTTGTGGACATTGTGATAACAGAGGACTCTGACATGATACCATTTGGATGTCTGAAGGTTATGTTCAAGATGGACAAATATGGCCATGGTGTTGAATTTCAATACAACAACCTTGTGAAAAACAGAGATTTGAACTTTACAAGCTTACCAAGCAGATGCTAATGGAGATGTGTATTCTGAGTGGTTGTGACTATCTGCCATCACTGTCTGATAAAAGCATCTAACCATGTATAATCCTTTTCCACAATGTTTGATCAACTTCTAATGGCAGTTCTAATCCTGATTTCTAACTCTTGTACAAGAGAGGCTGGAGCCATCCTGTGATCTCTTATGCTCTGATGTTTCATAAGCATCTACAAGGGCCTCAGGAGAGAGCTGCTGTAGTTCATGTCCGATTCTTACTCCATGAGATTGCATTCAAACGGGTGAAGTGCAACTAGTATTGCATACATTCAGGTCTATTTACCACATTCAAGAGACCAAAGGCTTGAACAAGTTGATTATAGGGCCATTATCCGAAATTGAGGTGATCTTCTTTCAAATTGAATCGTGATCTCACTTGATTGATCTTCCATCCTGAAATTAGTCAAGGTCCTCTGTGGTCCCGACTTTGCTTTCGAAACCCCTTCAACATCTTTGATGAACCTGATGTGAAAGCGTCGCATTTAAATTTCAGGATGGGAGATACTTCAGCATCAATTTCAGCCTCTTCTACGATTCCTGCTTTGTTCTCTAATTCAGCTCCATCATTGATTGTTTCTTCAAGTACTTCTACGGATGATCTAAAGCATATTTTGCAGAATATGTCTATGTATATGCAGCTTCAAAATCAGCAGACACAATTGTGTATGCAGCAGAGCAACAGTTGCATCAACAACACTTGTCTCAGCAAAGGCAACTATATTCGAAGCAAGAGAATGCAATCAGCGCGACTAAGGTAATTGAAGCAGTTGAGAATGAAAAGAAGCTATTTGATGGCCGTAATGTATTGGATTATTTGAAGACGTATGAGATCAAGATGGGATTTTTTGGAGTACCAACAGGAATTATGAGTAAATATTTCCTTCGCCTTGTCACACCCGCCTTGAGGGCAAAAGTGACTGATCTTTTCCTTCAAAATTCGCATTGGCAAGATTTTAAGAAGGCCCTGAAAGAGGAGTATTTTCTTGAGGACTTTGGGATGGCTACACTGCGATCATTCCGAGAGTGGGTCTACATGCCAAACAAAGGTCTAGCTGCTTCAGAATTGATACGAGAATTTGAAGAGAGGTATAGTCAGCTTGATGCCATTGAACAAAGAGCATTGGATGTTGAGAAAGTAGAGCTTTTCTTGCAAGCTGTAGATCCTGATCTTCAAGAAGAATTAGGAGAGCTTCTTGAGGATCGCACGAAGCCGATGGGTCTTAAAACGGATTGGCAAGATGCCTAGGATGCGGTCTCAACTTTGATCAAGAGGCGGATATGGAAGACCCGCTTACAGAATGGATCCATGACACTGACGCCGTCTTCTGCTCCTATGTGTGCTTCTACCCCTGTCATTTCTTCTCTTCCTCAGCCAGTTACTGGGCCTATGCCAGTGCCTATTGTTTCTAATCCTCCTGTTCCAAGACTAATGCCGGCTCCTTCTGCTCCAAAATCATCTGCTCCGTCAGTTCCTTCCTCTCTTGGTGACATAATCAAAGGCATAACGGATTTGACACTGGAGTCAGTTCAAGTAGAATTGGTGGGGAAATTAAAAGAGCAGTTTGCTTCGACTACGCCTACTATTTCTTCTAGTGCTCCTACTGCACCTAGGAGTGCTCCTGGTGCACCTAGGAGAGATCGAAGATGTATTTGGTGTGACAGTACGGACCATCAGCATTGCAGGGATTGTGAATCTTTTCAAGATGCAAGGAGGAAGAATTTGGTATTTTGGGGACAAGATGGAAAGATCTGGTTGACTGAAATAGAAGCTCCGCTTGTTACCAATTTTAGGAAAGGCGGAATGAAGAAATTAGTAGATGACATGGCTACGCATACTTCTTATGTGGCAGCTAGAGGAGATGCTTCTGCATATGGAGTCCAGATTGAGAAAGGATCAGAGAATCAGTCAGCATTATGGACCTATGCTATGGAGACGGCAAACAAGGGGAAGGTTCAGCAGACTATTCTGACTAGTGCAGGTTCTAGCATCAGATCTGAGACAGGTTGGGATTTTTCTATTGACAGATATACTATTTATGCCTACTTGGCTAGTCTCACGGAGTAGATGTACTTTTTGAGGAGAAACGTAAGAGGGATGAAGAGAATCCAAATGAAACTAAAAAGACTAGAGGGGGTGAGTTTGTTACTCCACCTATTGCAGGGCCGTCTTTGAGACGAGGGCTAGAATGAGAGATGGAAGATGCTCAAAAGAAAGAAAAGAGGCAAGAGCCTAGAGAGAGAAAGCAGCCAGGGTTTAGATTGATGTCCGATATTGAGACATCTACGGACATGAAGAAAATATTTAATGATAAGATACTTGGCACTGAGGTGACTTTTACTATTTTTGAGGTTTTGGGCATCTCAAAAAGAGAGTTTCAAGATTAGTTCCAAGAAGTCCTGAAGAGAAAAAGATATGCATTGTCTACTACTGATACATAGGGAGTTTTGATTGGGGAGTTGGATGAGGATGAGGATGAGGTTATGGTTGAGAATGCTTCTGTTTTTCTGCAGACAAAGAAGAGAGTTTAGCCTATGCATTATGCTGAAACTGATGAGCCTATCTTGGTACTGCATAGTCATTTCTCGCGGAGTCATTGGGCTAGGGCAACTACAGAAACAATGGTAAAAATTGGAGACAAACAGGTGCCTTATGTTGCTTTGGTGGATCATGGTTCAGAGATTAATCTCATAGTTCGTGGAGTTTATGAAAGTAATAGATGGCCTATGGATGTAGAGCATGGGTGGCGTATGAGAGCCGCCAACAATACTGTAGATGATTTGTATGCTGCTTGTCCCAGTGTCAGGATTTCTATTGGAGATGTAGAGGAGGATTTCCATTTCTTTGTGCAAGATTCATGATCTTATCCCATAAATTTTCTTGGACAGCCATTCATCACAGAGATGCGCATGGAGACGAAAGTAATGGATGATGGATCTGCTTATGCATGGATTCGCAGTAAAGATGGTATGAGAGCAGTCGAGTTTATGACTGCGTGTGTAAATCATGCAAGAAACAGAGATACTCTTCGAGATGCACCTTTGCCCACTATGAGGGATTCGGGTTTTCATTAGCTACCACTGTTCCACTAGACAACGGTGGTACAGAGCAGAGGAGATTGGAGTTCTCGCCTCCTGGCAGCAATGTTTTCTCCTCCAATTTTGTTGGAATTTTAGCAAATAGTTCGATGAGTTATCAGAAGATTTCTAAGTTGACTAGAGCTGCCAGGCAGTACATATACAGGAAGGAGAAAGTTTTGAAAAATGCAGGTATTTTAGAGGATGATGAGCATATAGATGGGATGTATGATAGTATGGTTTGTGCAGATACGATGATAGAGATGGAAAATATGCTGAAAACTAATATGCAGAGTTGTCATAGTAATGTATCAGTGCAGTCCCTGGACATGCTTCATGAAATTTTAGATTTTGTGTCACAGATAGAGTCAGAAGTTAATGTGACTCAGCAAAAAGTGTTGAGTGCTGAAGAAATTCAGCAAACAGAGTTTTTGGCTCATTATGATCAGCCTACAGAGACACAGAGGACTGAAAACTTTCAGTCAACAGAGTTTACTGCTGAAAACTTTCAGTCAACAGAGTTTACTGCTGAAATATTTCAGCATCCAGAGTTTAGGGCTGTTCCTATGTAGTCCATAGAGCAGAGGGCTGAGGATATTCAGCCACCAGAGTGCAGAATTGCTAATTTACAGCAAGATTTGAGTAATGCAGAGGATCATAATGAAGCCAGGGTTGACACGAAATACAAGACTGTGGATAAGAAGGTGAAGCCGGTAGAGCTGGACCACTTCCACCTGACAGTGATCAGCAAATAGAGAGGGCTGCCAAGCAGCCAATTTTGAGGAATCCAAAGCATATATGCCATAAATTTTCAGTAGATACTCTTGCTGAATTAAAAATTTGAAATGGTGATTTCTTGCTACCCGCAGAGAAGCAATGCTTTCAGGATATGCTTGAGTGACATGGAAGGGGGTTTGCTTTTTTCTCGCATGAGATTGGATGTGTGAATCTGGATATTGTTGCCCCTATGGTGATCTTTACTATTCCTCATATTCCATGGAACCTCCGACCTATTCTAGTACCTAAGGCACACCTGCCAAAGTTAGTTGACTTGTTGAATGAGAAAATCAGGATGGGATTCCTAGAGCCATCATCTGCACCATACTCAAATAGGTGGTTTACGATTCTAAAGAAGAATGGTACTCTCCAATTTATACAGGACATGCAGCCAGTAAATAGAGTTACTATCAAGAATGTTGGTATAGGTCCAATTGTGGATGAGTTTGTAGAAGCATTTGCTGGACGTGCCATCTATTCTTTAGGTGATTTGTATTCGGGATATGATCAGTTTCAGCTGGCTTTGGAAAGTAGGTACATAATCACTATGAGAAATCCTATTGGGCTTGTCAGGATGTGTACCTTGCCTCAAGGTGCCACTAATTCTGTTGTGCATATGATGAATGCCATGCATAAGGTCCTTCGTGAGTACATACCTCAGCTTACCATGCCTTTCTTGGATGATGTGCCCATTAAGGGGTGTGCAGAAGAAGAGAAGGATGAGAGTCTAAATGAGCAAGGATGTAGATACTTTGTGGCTGATCATATTTCAGCTTGTGAAAATATTTTGGCCAGGTTAGAAGAAGTGAACTTGACACTATCAGGGCAAAAATCTATTTTTGGAGTAAATGAGGTTGTCATTGTTAGACATATGTGTGGGTATTATGGTAGGAAACCTTCACTTGAGAAGGTGGATGCTATAGGCAAGATTACGGAGTATTGTTCTACCATTTAGAGGTACGGAGATTTATTGGAGCCTGTGTGTTTTACATGATTTGGATATCCCATTTTGCACACATAGCAGATTGTTTATATCAGCTGCTTCGAAAGGGGCATAATTTTTTTTGGGATGCGTGCCACACTAGAGCCATACGAAAATTAAAGAAGTTATTGCAGATTGCTCCTACTCTTAGAAAATCAGATTATAATTGTGGAAGGCCTATTGTATTGACAGTTAACACTAGTCCAATTGGCATAGGTTGGGCTGTGGGTCAAGATGATGCAGATGGAAACATGTATGCTATTCAGTTTGGGGCGAAAGTCCTAAATGAGAGACAGAGGAGGTATCCGCAAATCAAGAGGGAATTACTGGGAATTGTTACAGCTCTCAAATGACAAGGAGTACTTTATTGGAGCCTCAGTTGTGGTAGAGATAGATTGCTTGCCATTGATAGGTATGATTACGAGTTGCTCTACTCTGGATATAGCTATGCTGAGATGGATTGCATACATCAAGTCATTAAATCTAGAATTTAAACACATAGCAGGGAAGGCTAATCCAGTGGCGGATATGCTGTCTAGAGCCAGATATGATGATGAGGAGACACTACTTGCAGAAGAGGATGATGCAGAAATTTCAGCCGCTATGGTTGATCATGTTTGTCATGTCTATGATATTGTGGCTTTCATAGAAGATCTCTATGTTGGAGATTGATTGCAGATTGGCAAGTATCTTAGTACACTAAGCAAAAGAGATGAATGGATAGATGAAGAGTTCAAGAAGATCAAAAGAAAAGCCTATGGTTATTTTCTCAAGGACAGATTTCTTTGGAAGCACCCGAAGAAAAGAGGTGATTACCCTTGCGGGTTGTCTGCGATAAAGAGACCTAGTTACAGGTGATGAGAGAGTTTCATGAGAGTCCTTGGGCTAGTTATAGAGGAGCATGGGCTACTTATGAGAAAATCAAGGAAAAATATTGGTGGAAAGGCATGTACAGAGATGTTTCTCACTTTGTAGAGACTTGCAAAGACTGTTAGATGAATTCCGTAGTACGTCATCAAGATGAGCTTCATCCGACCTATCCGCTATGTATTCATTATAAGTGGTTAGTTGACTTGGTTAATATGCCTACGGGTCTATGGCAGATGAGATATATTGTTTTGGCTAGAGAGGATCTTACTAATCATGTTGAGGGCAGACCTTTGAGAACGAAGACCACTAGTGCAGTGCGTAAGTTCTTATTGGAAGAAATTTTCTGCAGGTATGGCTTTGTGGGTAAGATCACTGCAGATCGTGGTGAATTGGATGCAGATGAAGCTAGGGAGTTTTTCTCTCAACTAGGAATCAAGTTGGCTCTAACCACAACATACAATCTAGAGGGAAATGGGAAGAGTGAAAGAGGGCATCTGCGGATACTGAAAGCATTAGCCAAAGCATGTAGAGGACGGATTGGATAATGGCTGAGACTTCTACCATTTGCTTTGTGGGCTCATCGTACAACTCACAGTGTTACCACAGGATATATGCTCGCAGAGTTGATGTATGGTCAGAAACCGGTTATGCCGTCTGAGACTTGTGCCTTGACTTGGTCAGTTTTACCTTGGCAGGATGATTTGATGAGAGAGGAGCTTTTATCTCTTTGGATCCGGCAGTTGGGAGAAGACCAGAGGATATTCAACTAGCTATTGACAGGTTGAAGGTTGCTAGACTTAGAAATAAGGACAGGTTTGACAGTAGGCATCGCTTGTGGCCTAGAGCAATAGAAGAGGGAGACTGGGTATTAGTCTTTGTTAGCAGCCTTGAAAATCAGCATACTGCACTTCGGAAGATGGTGAAAAGATGGTTTGGGCCATACATAGTCAGACATGTCTTTGATAATGCAACATATGAGCTGACAGAATTGGATGGGACAGTGCTTAGAGTGCCCATTGCAGGAAAAATAATCAAGACTTTCAAGAAAAGAGATGATGAGAATTATGCATTGGAATAATTTGCAAGATAAGAGCAACGAGAAGAAACTCTAGTAGAAGAGACAGATGATATGACAAATAACCTTGCTGATATACCGAAAATAGTCAATGAAGAGATTGATCTGTTCGTGGAACTTGACGACAATGATCATGGGTACTTGGCCCATCCGGAGGATGCGCTGGATCAGAGGGGGTGGATGTCATACTGCTGCGCATCCGAGGTGTGAAATCCACCAAAAATTTGTGTGTGTGACATTTGTTACTTTGTACATACTTAGTCGTTGTGTTTGTATTTTGTTCTACATGGGCGTATCATAGCAAAGGTGGTGATACTGTTGTGCAAGAAGTTAAGGGTCATACAACAGGGCTGCTTAACTTGAGGAACACTTGATATATGAACTCTATTGTACAATGTTTGCATGTTGTTCCTGAACTGAAGGATGCCTTGTAAAAATATTATGGGGGAGGTGCCAATGAACTGGATCCTTCATCTTATCTTTTAACTCTTGCTGCCCATGAATTATTTAATGAACTTGATACAAGTCACAAGGCTGTAGCTCCTATTCGGTTTTGGATGGTTCTGAGAGAAAAGTATCCACAATTTGCACAGCAGACAAACACTCGTGCATACATGCAACAGGATGCTGAAGAATGCTGGACACAATTGCTTTACATTTTGTCTCAGCGTTTGCAGCCTACGGGTGATGGCAGGTTATCTTCATCGATTGTCAAGGAGCTCTTCAGCATTGAATTAACCAGCAAGATTGCTTGTGCTGAGAGTGGAGAGCAGGAAACAGAAAAAGAGAGAGTGTACTCTTTGAAATGCTACATTTCACAGGATGTCAACCATTTACATGATGGGCTGAAAATAGCAATGAAGTCAGAACTAGAAAAAGTATCATCAGCTTTAGGAAGAAGTGTTGTTTATGTAAAAAGAATCAGAGATCAGTGACTTGCGCAAGTATTTGACTGTCCATTTTGTTCGGTTTTTCTGGAAGAGAGAGTCTAATCAAAAAGCAAAAATTTTATGGAAAGTAGAATATCCTGTGCTACTGGATATTTTGGGATCTCTGTTCTCGGGATCTGAAAAGTAAGCTCAAGGAACCACGCCAGATTCTCAAGGAGAAGGATGATGCAAAAGTAGGTATAACAAAGAGGGAAAGAAAAAAAAGCAACAAAGAGAAAAAAGGAATAGCTTTTTGTGACCGGGGAGTCTGCCATCGATTCAACCTGTTTTTCGGGGATTACTGTGGAAGGGAGCAATCAAGCGGCAGATGTTTGGGTGTAATCAAATTTAGGGGAGAAAGAAAAGTCATATGATCCTATTATTTGCGAAGAAGGCTGTTGATTGGATTAACAGTGAGAGCAGGACCAGCTCTGTTTGTTATAAGGAGGTTCACTTTACCTTACTTGCACTGTTGTGCATTGCTGGTGAGGCTATTCCTTAGTGCACCTACTGTTGAGGAATTTAAAAGGGTGACAAAGAACGAGGATGAAGGGGTGGCACTCATTTGAGAGGGGGAAGCACCAAATACGACAAAGGAGGGGCGTCAAAGCTTCTGATACGAGAAGAAAGGAATGGGAATTCGGGCCTCTAACAAGACTGTGAAGCATGCCACAACAACAACAACGAAGCCAAATGAACATGAAGATAAGGACAACAAGGGGCCATGAACATTTTCTTCGGTGTTGAAATCTGTCCCGTGCCTGTGCATGCTGAGGAGAGCTTGAGGAGGATAGAAGCAACGACGAAGGATAAGACGATAGCAATATGTGCATCATCAAGGTGCTTTCAACAACAACTATGATACTTTGAGCAAGCTTTTTGCTGTGATTGGACCACTCGAGGTGAACAGTAGTCATCACTGATAACAAAACCAAGAAAGCTCAATGAATCGAAATTCACACAATTCAGAACCTTTGGACAGAAATTGCGAAGGAGGCCAAAGACATAGAGCAGGCCATAGCTAAAGTACGTGAACAGAGCTACAAGTAAGGCATGAAAACCATTCCTTTATGGAGGAACTGGATGATTTGCCAGATGATTTGTTGATGTCGCACTGTGTTGAAACCCTAGCCTAAGAAATTCTTACACCAAGTCACTGATACAATCCCAATTTACAGCATGAGAAGATTGATTATATTGTAGCTCCATATGAGGCTGATGCATAGATGACCTTCTTATCAATAAATGCTCTTGTGGACATTGTGATAACAGAGGACTTTGACATGATACCATTTGGATGTCTGAAGATTATGTTCAAGATGGAAAAATCTGGCCAAGGTGTTGAATTTCAGTACAAAAACCTTGTGAAAAACAAAGATTTGAACTTTACAAGCTTACCAAGTAGATGCTAATGGAGATATGTATTCTGAATGGTTGTGACTATCTGCCATCACTGTCTGATAAAGCATCTGACCATGTGTAATCTTTTTCTGCAATGTTTGATCAACTTCTAACGGCAGTTCTATTCCTTCTTTCCTAGGATCTCTTATGCTCTGATGTTTCATAAGCATCTACAAGGGCCTCAGGAGAGAGCTGTTGTAGTTCATGTCCGATTCTGACTCCATGAGATTGCATTCAAACGGGTGAAGTGCAACTAGTATTGCATACATTCAGGTCTATTTACCACATTCAAGAGACCAAAGGCTTGAACAAGTTGATTATAGGGCCATTATCCGAAATTGAGGTGACCTTCTTTCAAATTGAATCGTGATCTCGCTTCATTGATCTTCTATCCTGAAATTAGTAAAGGTCCTTTGTGGTCACGACTTTGCTTTCGAAAACCCTTCGACACCGCTCTTCATAAGAAAGGCCCGAATCACCAGTTTTTGATGATTCAGACACCATCGGACTATCAAGGTAAAGGTTTCAAAACCTTGATTGATTGTGGCAGTACGCATTCCTTTATCTCACCAGCTTGTGCAAGAATATTAGGAATAGCCACAGTAGAAGCACCTACCTTGCTTGCAGAATTAGCAAATGGTCGTGAGGTCACTTGTACCAGGCAAACTGCTAAGGTGGAATTATTTTTGGGAGAAAAGCCGACTTGAGTAAAATTCAGGGTCATGAACCTAGGTATCCATGAGTGTTTGCTCGGAATAGATTGTCTTAAACCTAATGACGCCCACATTCATTGTGGAAAGGGCCAAGTTTCCTTTCGAAACTCTAAAGGGGAATTGGTCACAACTCAAGGAGAGGCTGGAAAGTCGAAAATCCAATTGGCCAAAGCATCTCTTATTATAAAGGGAGTTAGAAAGGGACTACCTGTCTACTTGATTAAGCTTAATAAGCTAGATCAGAAGTAGGAGTCTAGTGAAGAACCTTCATGGCTAAAGGAGTATGCAGACATATTTCCTGAAGAGCTGACAGAACTTCCACCTCAAAGGGAAGTTGATCATGAGATCAAGCTAGTGCCGGGAGCTGCGCCAATTGCAAAGAGGCCTTATAGAATGTCCATCCTGGAAGCAATTGAGCTGAAAGAGCAACTCAAGCAACTGTTAGATTAGGGCTACATCCATCCCAACAGTTCACCATGAGGAGCTTCATTGCTGTTCCAGAAGAAGAAAGATGGAATGCTTCAAGTGTGTATTGATTATAAAGGATTGAATCAATCAACGATTAAGAGTAAGTACCCTATTCCTAGAATAGATGAACTTCTTGACCATCTTCAAGGTGCGAAGATCTTCTCCAAGATTGATCTCAGGTCTGGATACTATCAGATAAGGATCAAGGAAGAAGATATCCCAAAGACAGCCTTTAACACAAGATATGGACACTTTGAGTTCCTAGTCATGTCATTCGAGCTTACGAATGCACCTTCCACCTTCAACAGGTTAATGTAGGATATCTTTAGGCCATGTCTTGATGACTTCATACTCATCTTCTTCGATGATACCCTAGTCTATTCCAAACAAGAAGAAGATCATGAACCACAGCTTCGCATTGTCCTTGAGACAATGAGGGCACACAAGCTTTATGCTAAGATGAAGAAGTGTGCATTCTTCAAACCTCAGATTGAATATCTGGGATTCATTGTATCAGCGAAAGGAATCTCAGTGGATCCGGACATAGTCAGAGTTGTTCTAGAATGGCCAATACCAACAACTATCAAAGAAACACACAGTTTTCTTGGATTGATATGATGGTATAGGGTCTTCATGAAAAACTATGCTTTGATTGCAACACCTTTGGTGATAGATCTACTGAAGAAGCAAACATCCATTGCATGGTCAACTGTCGAAAAATCTAGCTTTGATAGATTAAAGCAGAGTTTGGTATTAGCACCTATCCTGAAACTTCGGGACCTTAGTAAGGAGTTCGAAGTAGTAACTGATGCTAGCGCGCTTGCCTTAGGATGTGTGCTTATGCAAGAAGATCGTCCTGTAGCTTACTCTTCAAGAAAATTGAAGAGCCATGAGAATAATTATGCTACCCATGATCTAGAACTGTTAGCTGTCATCCATGCTCTAAAGCTTTGGAGACACTACCTGTTGTGTAACAAGTTTACTCTAGTGGCGGATCATAAAAGTCTCAAGTGGATCTTTACCCAGAACGAGCTCAACATGAGGCAACGTCAGTGGATTGAAGTGTTGGAGGAGTATGATTTTGAAATCTAATACTAGCCTGGAAAGGAGAATGTAGTTGCCGATGCACTCAGTCGCAAGGCATTCCTTAATTCTCTAATCTTACAAAGTCCATCAACAGCTAGATCTCTAGCCACAAAGGTATCCATGCCAAATAACCCAATACTTGAACTAGCTAGAGAAGAAGCATGCCATGATCCAACCTATCAAAAGATGCTAAGGGAGATCCCTATCAAGATTTAGGACCAAAAGCTACAGGCTAAGTATCATGAAGTCTCTATCAGTAGTGGACTTTTCTACTATAGAACGAGATTATGTACATGAGCAAACCAGTCACTCAAGCAGAAGATACTATGGGAAGCTTATGATTCCCCTTTCTCAGGACATCTCGGCTATGCCAAGACCCTCAATGTAGTCAGGAAGAGCTACTATTGGGAGAGGCTTAAAGGTGACGTTCTCAAATATGTCACTGAGTGTTTGTCTTGTCAACGTATTAAAGCCAAACATGTCAAAATTCCAGGAAAGTTGCAACCATTTGACATTCCCCAAATGAAATGGGAATTCATCAGTATGGACTTTGTTGTTGGCCTACCCCAAGTTCAGGGAGGATACAACTCCATTATGGTTGTGGTTGATATGCTTACTAAGGTTGCACACCTTATTCCTGTTAAGACAAACTATAAAGCCTCAGATATTGCAAGGTTGTTTATCAAGGAGATATTCAAGCTACATGGGTTGCCCAGAAGAATCATTAGTGATCGTGATTCTGTCTTCAAATCACACGTCTGGAGAGCTATCTTTGAAGCCATTGGGACTCAACTCTATTTTAGTACAGCTTACCATCCCCAGACCGACGGTCAAACGGAGCGAGTCAACAAAGTCATCGAGGATATGCTAAGGGGACATCGGTACCGTGAACCAAAAACTTTGGATTCAATACTTGCCACTGGTTGAGTTTGCCTACAATGCTTCTTACCAACAAAGCATTCAGATGACCCCTTTTCAAGCATTGTATGGGCATGACTGTCGAAGTTCTTTAAACTTCTCAGATCCAACCTTGAGGGTTGAAGCTTCGAGGCAGATGCTGGAAGAGATGGATGACCAAATGAAGTCAATTAGACAGGACATCCAAGCCGTTAAGGATAGATAGAAGGCATACGCAGATATGAAACGTCAAGATAGACCACCCAAAGAAGAGTTCCCTATCCTTAGAAGATTGCAAGAAGCTAAGTCCAAGGTATTGTGGACCATACAGGATCCTCAAGTGCCTAGGACCTAATGCTTATAGACTACAACTCCCTGCGAACCTAAAGGTTCATAATGTATTCAATATCAGCCTACTAAACCAAGGAGTCCTTGAGCTATGGCCTGAGAGGATCTTAGATGTTAGGGAGAGACAACTGAGATCCAGAACCTTGAGAGAATTCCTCGTCCAATGGAAATATTATCCTGAGGAAGATGCCACTTGGATGGAAGAAAGCACTCTCAATCAACAATACCCCCAGTTCTTCTCGAGATGAGGACATCTCGATTCCTCCAAGGGGGAGAGAATGTAATATTCCCGCTCAAAAATATTGCTAAAACTGACTTCCCGTAGGCGGCATAAGAAACTCGTGCAAAGGTTATCTTCTGTATTGGAATGGCTGGTAGTTTAATCTGTAACCCATACGCATGAAATCGAGACCTTCGCATTGGCAAATCAAGCCCGGGGGTTCAAATTTGCAAACGGTGGGTAAAAACCCTCTTGGGAGGGGAAAAATAAATAATATTAAAGCAATTTTTTAAATGTTTATCCCTCTCCCCCAGCCGATGCATGGCTGGAGGAGACGGAGTGAGGGGAGGGATGGGGTTAGGTGGAAGTCGTGGGCTGCATGCACAGCCCACGTGGTGGAGCTCCCCTCTCCCCCATTGGGCTATATAAACCACCCCTTAGCCTTGTGGGGGGGTAAGGAGGAAAAAGCCTGCGTGGAGGGAGAGCAGAGGGACGCCATGCTAAGGGAGTGGAGTACTACAGTAAGGTGCCATCGCCTTCGCAAGCAGCAGGCTGCTGCGTCATTGAGCAAAGGAGGAGGAGATCGGAGGACAACATCGTGCTGAGGGTGTGGAGAGAGAGGGGGAAGCTGTTATTGATGTCGTGCTGCACAAGGAGAGGACGCTGCCATTTCCCTGACAAAGGCAATCCCCACACAATCAACGTCATCTTCTACCCCATTATTACCCCCTCCCTCTTCCACGTGGGGTCTGACCATAGCCACAAGCTTCTTAGAAGGTTGATCAGAATGTCAAGCTGCAGATTGATGTTGGGAATGACATAGAGAATGTGACTATGTATCGACATATGGTGGGCAGCTTGATGTACTTGATTATTACCCGTCCTGACTTATGTTATGCAATGGGGCTGATTAGTCAGTTCATGTAGAAGCCTTGCAAACCACATTTAGATGCACTTAGGAGGATCATGAGATATGTAAATGGTACTACAAATTATGGATTGTTTTATGCATATGGAAAATCCCTTGACATGACAGGGTACTGATGTTGATTGGCCTAGTTGTTCCTGTAATAAGAGGTTAACTAATGGTTATGCATTTGGATTGGGCAGTAATATGATCAATTGGCAGAGTAAGAAACAACCTACTATTGCATTGTCTAGTACAGAAGCTGAGTACAACTACTTCAGCGGCTTGCAAGGTAGTTTGGTTGATGAAACTATTGAAAGACTTAGGAATATAGGTGGAAAGTAGAGTGAGATTGCATTGTGATAACCTCAACAAGGTTATGTTGGCTAGCAATCATGTCTACCATGCTAGGTCCAAACATATTAACCTTCACTACCATTTCATCAGAGAAATGGTTCTTACAGGGTAGATTGACTTGACTCATGTGAAGATTAAAAACCAGGTAGCATATATATTTACCAAGTCTCTTGGTAAGAAAAGTTCATATACTTCAGATAGCTACTTGGAGTTTATTAGATGGTTTGAGCTTGAGGGGGAGTATTAGAATATCAAGCTCCCGTTACTCTTCAGTCAAGTCTATCTTTATGTGTGTGACCCGGCTGGATATAGCCGTACACGTGTGTGACATTCAATAAGTTGGTGTAGTTAGTGACTTAACCACAGTTAGTCTTGGTTAGTCATACCTATGTGTGTAAGTCTCTTTCAGTGAGTATGAAGGAAGAATAATGGAAGAAGAACAACAATGAGCTGAGGCTCATCTTCTGCTCCACTCTGTCTCTCTCCCTCTCTTCCAACAGTGTGGAAGACTATAAGGTGATCTCAAAGTTTGGGAAATGTGAAGGTCCAAATAGAGGACGGAAGAGAAAGTACAAAGGAACAAGGGAAAGTGGAGGGTAGAGTAGAGCGAAGCCAAGAGGAACACAATACTTCTTCTTTGACCCTTTTATAGATTGTAGTGCCCATGGTGTCATGAAGTCCACCTGCCATAATCTAGTGTGTAAAGTTTAAGGTCTATAATTTGGTGTAAAGTTTTAGTATCTAAGATCTTAGATTTTAGATAACGAGTTAAGCGCTTAGGATACTTGGTTAATGAAGAACCTTTTGTACTCTTTCCTTATCCTTTCTAACCTATCCTAGAGCTCCTAGTTTTCCTTAAGTGCAATGGCGTTATCGTCTTTGAGTTCTCTAATTATGCACTCAATGTATTCTATTCTTTTGACATCCCTTTATCCCTTGGAAGATTCTTGAGTATTCATTGTGGAATCAATTGGATGCGAGCTCTTTTCAGGGTTAGTGATGTTGTTTATTGAAGAGAATTTTGGCTTAGCTAGGTTCACTATTTTTGCTAGCATTTGCTCCATTTATGTCTCTAAGTTGTGTAGAAGAGTTGTGTTGATGATTGATTGAGTTTTTTCAATATATCTTACTTTTTTGAAGCTACTTTTACCTTTCTTTACTACAAAATTTCCCATTTTCTTACACATTGACTCCTCAATGTATGCCTTTGTGGCTCCTTCATACTCTTTCCATTTTTTCTCATTATAAGCTTTTCCCTCTTGCCAAATTCCTCCTTGGACTACTAAAGGCTTTTCTTAGTAGATTCCTATCTTCTAAGTACTCCTTACTATTTTCTCACCTATGTCTTTTATGTCACTCTGGGTGCTCTTGAGGCTCTTTTCCTCTTTGACTTCCTTTTCGTGGTGGATATGGTATCATAATGGATCTTGTGTGATAATCCCAATATGGTAGTTTATCAAACTGAGAGAGCATGCTAGCATCATTGATGATGGCATTATTTGACTCCATGTGGCTTAGCCTTGTGTTTCTTCGATATAGAACAACACTTTGTGAGATTTTGTAAGAGACTCCATGATGCAATTTAGTCACATAGATTTAAGATTTTGCCTTCAAAATTTCCACTTAGGATGTCTTCCATAAGCCATCTAAATACTCTAGACTTACTTGTGGAAGGCCTATTATAAATGAACAGATAGTGCATCATGTGTGGTATAATTTCTTGCATGGAATAATGACCACAAACCCCTGCTAGTATTAACACTGACCTCACCTCTCTCCACCACTACAAGTGAATGGGAAAATATAGCCACGGTCATTTCTTACAAAATACAGTGGTGTAACTATTTTTGTCACAAATAGCCATGCAAACAACAATGCCGCTTTGAGAAAAGAAGTGCTAAAAACTCGAGTGTAACATTTTTTTGCAAAAAATTTGAGAGAGAGGGAAAGAGAGAGTGAGAGAGATCGTGGTTTTGTGAGGGAGATGAAGAGAAAGAGAGAGAAGGAGAGCTACTCACAGCCGTTGTTGTATGCAAAGAAGGGGGAGAAGTGTAGGAGGGAGAAAGAGGGGACATTATGAAGAGGAGAGGAAGAATCTACTCTCATGCCTTTGTGATAGGTACATTGCCTCTTTTTTCTTTGTTCTTGTGCTTTCTTCTTTTCTTTTGTTTAGTTTCCTTGAGGATGAGATGCATTGAGAGAGAAAGAGAGGAAAGGAGAGAGGGATAATAAGAAAGGAAAAGGGAGAGATAATGAGAGAGAGAGAGATTTTAAAAAAGATGAAAGATAAAAAAGAAGGAGAGAAATGGAGAGAGAGAAAGTGAGAGAGAGAGAGAGGAGAATGAGTAAGAGAAACTACAAGGGGATAGAGAGAAATAGAGAGGCAACAAAGAAAGAGAAAGAGAGGGGGGAGAGAAAAAGAAACGGAGAGTGAAGGAAGAGGTGGATAAAAGAGTGAAGTAAAGAGAGGAAGGAGACTAGAAAAAAACAAAGAGCTAGAAAGAGAAAGGGAGAAAAATGGTAAAAAAGAGGGTGAAAAAGAGAGAGAGAGAAAATAGCACATAGAGAGTGAGAGAAAGAGAGAGAAAAATGGGAACAATGAGATAATTAGAGAGAACAAAATGATAGAAAGAGAATGGCAGAGGGGGGAAGAGAGGCATGAAAAGGGGTGGAAAGAGAGAGTCTTTCAATGTCTTGTTTTATGAGCACCTTTTTATTTTCTATCTTTGATTTTAATTTTAACAAGATGTGTTGAGTGTGACTGGAGAGGAAATGAAAGAAAGACATAGAGAAAAGAAGGAAGGTAAAGAAAAAAGGAGAAGAAGTAAGAGTGGACAGGGAAGATAGGGGAGATAAAGAAACATTTATAGAAAGAGAGGGGAAGAGAGAAGAAAATAAGAATGAAGGGAGGCAAAAAAAAAAGAAAAAGAGAAAGAGAATGTGAAAGGTGGGAAGAGAAATAAATAAGGAGGAAGGAAAGTAAATAAAAAAAGGGGGAGAGAGAGAGAGAGAGACAGAGAGAGAGAGAGAGAGAGAAAGAGGGACGAGACTAGAAATAAAAAGGCATATAGATAAAGATAGAGGGACACAAAGAGAAAAGGAATGGATAAAGAGATATGGAGGGAGGAAAACAAATAAAGGAAAAGAGAAAGAAGGAGAATTATAGATTCAAATGAAGGACTATCATAAATGAGGGGAACAAAAACCAGTTATTTGTCGTAACGTAGACCAAAGGGAAAATGATGATGGTCATGAAGTCTAAGATTGTGAGGCCTATCTTAATCAGCATGTCCCATGTCCTTGCTCTTAATGCAAACTAACAATCAGATGAAAGCATCATTTGTCTATAGAAGATGTACAATACTTTGGCGAGTTCCAATTGGAGATCATTGATCAGGCGATCTAGGACTTTGAGCAAATGGTAAGAAAAGTGTGTATCAAGCATGCCTTACATTTGCAAACTAATTGAATATCATCTACAAAAACATTATACGTACTTGCAAAATTTATACAGGGAGGCCGCGCCTCATCCCAATGAGAAATGTACCTATTGTGACCACTTAGAAGAGTTCGTGGGCATACGATAGATGGAGTATTTGAGCCAATCCAGAGTTGGAAGGCATGGCACAGTATACACCCTCAATATAAAAGGAGACAACCAATCTTTTGGACCTTCCTCCAATCTTAGAGCTTGAGATGGAGGAAATGATCGATGCATTGATAACTATGGATGCCGAGTCATCTTATCCGCTAAGAGAGGAAGCGTCCATACCATTATATGATGGGTGCCAAGTATCTTGCCTAAAGATGTTTCTTGGCTCCTAAGTGTGCCTATAAAAAGCAAGTGGAGTGATGCGAGTGTAACAAAGTTTTTAAGGTACATTCTACGTACCTTCGTTGATCTTTCTGACTCCATTATAGAAAACACTTATACTTTTTGAATGTATTTTATGATTTTTTTTCAAGTTGCTAAAGTATCATATATTACCACCTAGAAATACAATGCCCGAGTCTCCTGATGATGTGCAACATGTTTTACGAAAGCTTGGCATGGACTACAACAACATCCATGCATATGCCAATGATTGTATATTGTTTCAAGGAGACTACAGGACTACGAAAACATGTCCAAAGTGTGGTGCTCACAGATATCGAGACAAGACTTACAAGGGAAAACAATCCCTCAGAAATTTCTTAGACACTTTCCACTTATACTGCATATACGCCACATGTTTCCTACATCAGGTATGGCAAGCTTGACAATGTGTCATGCATGCGCATGGAGCCACATTGACTCTACCTTTCCATGATTTGCACAACAACCAAGGAATCTTCAGATCAGTCTTACTGAGAGCTGGATTTTAGGACCCGATTTGGACCTGTTATTGAAGCGTTGAAGCTCATTTTGGAGCCGAAAAGTGCCGGAGAGGTGTTAAAGAGCCAATTTTCATGAAAAATCAAACGGTGGCAGATGGTCAAGCTAGAGTTTTCCTAGATGCATTTCGACATCAGGAATCCAACACAAGTCTCAGTTCATCAATCAAAGGTTATTTGACCCTCCATTTAATCCCCCCAAGGTTCAGTGTTATAAAGGAGCTACCGGATCGAGAAGCCATAAAGTGCATGGGAGAGGCCAAGTTGATGGAGTTTGATGCCACAAAGTCGTCTGTCCAATCGGATTGCAAAAATCAGAGTTCGTTTGGGCCTTTAAAATTGAAAAATCCACTTGTGGGACAGTGTGAACACAAAAAGATGAACCTGTTATTTTAATGTTTTAAACCTTAGGCTTAATAAAAGCCTTGAAACTAATGCAAAAATTTTCGAGCAATGGGAAGTGTCAATGCGCCTCCTCATTTTTGCTCGTTGCCTCTCCGATTCAAACACATTTGGAGAGAGAGAGGGAGATTCTCAATCAAGGCAGGGAGAGGAACAAGATGGCTACAAGCTTGCCCATTTTAATGGAGGATTTAAAAATCTCATTTTTTAGTATTTCTCTCTCCTCTCTCTCTCTCTGCTGGCAAGGGGTAGTTCCTGTGTGTGAAGAAGAATGAAGCCCAGTTGATGAATACTCATTCGGCATGGTATCGGATTGCTTCCAAATTGAATGTGGGATGAAGATGGCAGTGTGGAGGTGGACTAAGCATCAAATGGGGCCTGATTTGTAGACCCGCAACAAGTTTCAAAACCCAAAAAAATAAAAGATACACGGTAATGATATTTTTACAAAGAAAATGGTTTTTTTTTCGTATTTGATGAGGTTAGTAATGTTCATATGGGTTGAAAATTGATGGACATGCTGTTTACTGTTGGTTTTAGTTTTCTATAATTAATAAATAAAAAAATATACACTTAAAGTGCGGGAAATAAATGGGAAAAAACTCGAAAAGCATGGTTTTTAGAGTAAAAACGGGATTTTGGGCTTGAAATCGGAAAAGCATGAAACAAAACACCAATAAAATCTACATTGTTGTTGTTTAAGGACTCAAGATCCATATCTCTGAAATAATGCTAATTTTCTTCCATTTTTATTGATAAGAAAATAAGGAAAAATGGTGAAAAAGGCTTTTTAAAAGGAGGAAATAAAAGGGAACGGACTAGGAAAATTATGGATGTGTCTGTGGGTGTATAATGAGGATAAAGTATGAGGGTTTGTCTCAGGTTATCCCCATTTATATGTTTTTGTGAGTATTTACTGCTTATTTTGTGCGAAATACACATGAAATCACTCCTTTACGAATGCAACGAGGCAAAACCTTAAATAGGAGGGGGAGGAGGGAAGTTTGAGTGTTGAAATATAATACAAAATCTGATGTATTTGCTGTATTATTCATATAGAATGATGAGAGCGGAATTTTGGTGCCGAGAAGTGCTTAAAAATAGCTAAAAATTATGAATATCAAGGGAAAAATATTCAACGTCAAAGGCGACGGCTCGATCTAGGACGATTTTAAGCGCCAAAGTGCTTTAAAGGTGCCCGAGTGACACTTGTTGATTTTTCATAAATTTTCAGACAGTCGTGCGGGTTGACACGAGTTATCGATCAATGCGGGATGCCAAGCCGGACGCCCAGGATTTTTCAAAGCTCAAGTCCGAGTCCGGACGGGGGAGGGGCCAAGAATTGGTCAAGATTTGAAAGGGTGGCCACAACAAGGACCAAAGGGGGGGTGCCCTTTGGGGGAATTTTAACCCCCCAACCAAAAGGCATGAAACTTGAATGAAACAAACCGTGGGATGGAGAAGAAAGTGTGATCAGCAACTGCGCCGAAAATTGCGCCATGAATGGAGAAAGGGCATCATGGCTGTTACACATACCCTGCCTAATGGATTATGGGGCCTCATTCCCCTCTGTCTGTGGACTCTATCGCCTATCTTCGCTCCTCCATTGGTGGCCTGAATGTTGAGATAGAAATCTAGTCTTTCTCTCTCCTCCTTCTCTCTCCGCGAAAGGCAGATTCATGTGGTGAAGAGGAAGAAGAAGAATGGATGATGGATGCTTGCCCAATGAAGACCGAATTGTTCCATGGTGTAAGAAGATTGAAGATTGCTAAATGTGGACTGTCATGAGCAGTAATAATGGCTGGAAATCAGTCCCGAGATATGGCAAATAAAAACCCGCAACCCGCAAAAGAACGGTAATCTCATTTTTATAAAGGAAAATGGTGTTTTTATGCAATTTACTTGATGCATTCTTGTTCCCATGAGATGATAATGCATTATAATGTTGTATTCAATGTCTTTCAACTATTTATGCTCAGAAAATCAGAGAATCATAAGTGTTGTGGATGAAATTAGTAGTGAAAAACCCGTAAATATGCAAAATATGGGGAAATTGGGTGTTTTTGAGATATCAATGGAAAATATCATAAGACACACCAACTAAACTTGTCTTTTTGCTACAAATGAACCTAAGGGCCGCAGCCCATAACCCATTTTGAATTTTCAGTCATTAAATATTGCAAAAAAATACAAGGAAAATAGGAAAAATAAGGGAAAAATAGGGGAAAAATGAATTTTGAGTGCTAAAAATTAAGGAAAAATAAGAACCATGTTTGTGGATGTATGGAGGGTCTGAAGTATGAGGTTTAGCCTCAGTTCAACCCTACCTCTATGTTTTAGTGGGTTTTTATGGCTTTTATGCGATAAAAATGTGGAAAATGAACCCTAAACCTATGCACCATGCACAACCTAAACGGGTGAGGGGGTGGAGTGTATGGAAAGTGTGTAGACATTGCATGAAATAATGAAAAGCTTGCTGGTTTTTTTATGCATACCATATAGATTGGACGATATTTAAAGATTAAGGACCTAGTAGCACAGGGGTTTCTCGGTGCTAGGTTCATGCACCGCTGCATACGAGTGATAGAGAAATCCATTGAAAGAAATGTTTTCCACATGCGCACCAATGCTGATTTTCTTATTTATTTGAGCACGTGGATATTCACAATTTTCATGAAGCATGAAATTTAAAAATATCAGACAATACCTCCTAGATGCATAGCAATTGCGTTTTAGAGGAATATGACTAATGTTGAGTAAGTAAGGTTGTCCAAGCTGTAGGCTAGGCATTGGGTCTAAAGGGAAAGTAAAGTGAGGAAGCATGGTATATCTCCTGGAAATACATGAATCATAAAAGAGAGGATTTTGTATTCGTATGTTATATATATTTAGCAATGTATCGAGGGGCCAATCCCCAAGGTGTAGGAGAGTCACAGTGAGGTAGCGACATTCAGCCGTGGGAGGGCCTCCTATGTTTCTGCTTTGTGCTATTTGGCAATGTGTTGGGACTCCCTTTGAGGAGTGTTAATTGGGTTAGAGTTGGACTACAAGACATAATACAAACGCAAGATGTTTAGGAAGATGATGTATGTGTCATCCACGCTCCTGGCCGCGAGGCCGTGGGGTTGTTGAGCGCATGATAGAGGTCCGGCTAGTGCATGAGCCAGTGCCACGGCCCGTTTTAGGACCCATCAGTGGTGTGATTGTTGGGAGCCGCTTAGAAGTCAGTCTACATCAAGTGCGGGAGGTGCAACCCCACCGTCCCCTATTCCTAGTGCAAATCCAATTTCCGTCATGGCACAGCCTATTGCAATTCCTGCAAGAACGACGGATTTGCCAGCTCTAGGTTACCCGCTACCCATTTTTAATGGGCTAGTTGAGGAAGATGCGGAACTCCACATTAGGGAGTTTCAAAAGCTGATGTTTAACTATCGCATCCAAGAAGAAGGACATTTAATGATGTTCTTCAACATGACTCTCAAAGGAAGAGTTGCCATATGGTATCATGGTTTAGAAGCCGGAATCATATTGAATATTGATTCATTTTATGGAGCTTTTCGAAGGGAGTTTGCCCCTGAAAGGGGTGGGCAATATTGGTTGCGTGTACTCAATGTAACCCGCCAAGAACCACACGAGGATATTCGTGCTTATGCGAAGAAAATAAAATAGGTTTTTCGTAAGTTGGACACCTCTATTCCTATCCCCGCGGCTGCCCAATTGCAATATTTCCTACGTGGTTTGGACTTTAACATCCAGTTGCAATTGAGTAGTGTCCCTTTGGGGGATATAGATACTGCCATTACAAGAGCACAAGAAGTGGAATCCCGACTACAAGAAGCCTATGCTTCTCAAGGAAATTCAAATATGGGTCTAGCATTGGGAAATAATATGGCGACGACCAATGGCAGTAGTGGCCAAGGGATAGCGATGGCTAATCCTAATGGGAGAGGGAACATGATGTAGAATGTGCCTTTATTACCAGCTCCCCCTAGCATGTCGATGCCTACGGGCAGTCAAATGGCTCCAAATGGTGGAGGCCAGGTGGTTAATTCTAATACCATGCCTGTGGCTCAACAACCAGTGCCTAATCGAATTGTTAGGCCAATGGAACGACAGGGTAATGATCAATGCTACGAGTCAAGCGCTTCCAATGTTCTTGGCGAGGTTAAGGACATGATGAAGCATTATACTGACATGATTACGGAGCAGTATCGACAAATAGCCATTGATGTCACCTTTCTTAAAAAACAACAAAATTTGATAGGAAGTAGATACCCAGATGAGGGTGCACCTTCGAGGTTTAGCTGCAAATGGTGTGATGGGCAACATTATCCATGAAACTGCCCAAATATCAAGTGTGACATCTGTAGAAAGTCCGGCCATTTAGCAGCCACTTACTGGAGTAAGATTAGTTCCCTCCAGTGAGGTAGTCGGCAACCAGGGCTTGTTAATCATCGTGCGTAAGGAAATGATTCCCAGCGAGAAGATGGGCCTAAACAAATACTTCAACGACCAAAGACTACAGTAGAGGAGCTGCCTAGTGGTAGTGGGGTTAGTTTGATTGAGGCTGTGTGCGTTAATGATGCTGAAACCTCTAATCTTCGAGTTGTCCTTACAAGAGGTCAAAAGGGTAGAGAGGCCGACAAGGATAAGCCTGTCGACGGAAACCCTAAACAAGGCGACAAAGGAACGCAAGTTTTGGATCCTGCCATGGAAGGGGACCTTTGAAGCCTGTGGAGAGTAAAGCCAATGTTAAGAAGGATAAGGAACCACCAAAGAAGAAGGTGAAAGTTAAAAAAGAGGCAATAAAGCCGGTTCAGCAGACCTAAAGAGCAGATGGTTTGGCGTGAAAAGCGAACTCTATCGAACTATCATGAATTCGATTTGGCGAGCTCTCTTTGCGAAGTCAAGCCGGATGTGAATCTTTTGCAGCTTATTAAGCTTTCCCCAGGAGTACGCAAGGAATTTAGAAAGATCCTGCGTACCGGGTAAATCGTAGAACCTTTGGGTATTGCGCGAGTTGGTGATGACTGGTTTGAGCATGCTGAGAAGCATTGCCCAAGGGTTGCGGCCTATGTCGATGGGATATTAGTAGATTATGCCATTGTTGACCCGGGATCATCTGTTAACATTATGAGTTCTAAACTGATGGAAAGGTTGGGTCTTGTGATCCAGAAAGATACCTCCACAATTCTCAGAATGGCAAATGATAGTTTGAGGCAGTCGGAAGGCTGCATTACTAAGGTCCATGTCACTGTTGCAAATGTAGAATGCCTGTTGGACTTTAGGGTGATTCGTTTTGCAGGGTGTCCAAGTTACCAAGTATTGCTCGGACGACCTTGGATCTTGCAAGCGGACTGCCAAGTGAATATACCTGCCGGTCGGCTGATATTCGGTAGAGGTGCTCAGCGCGTGGTGGTGATGCTTATCCTGAGTCCCCGCAAAGTGAGAGAGCTCCTCTATCTTCTACAGAATTGGAGACATTAGAAGATTTATCTGCCAGTGAGACATCATCAAGTGATGAGTCCAAAGAGGGATCCACCACGGAAGACATCTATCAGATCACTTTGAACGAGACGATAGAGGCCCAAGATCGCATAAGAGATGCAGATGCTATCAAGCTAGACCTTGGTACGCCTGATGAGTCGCGACCAATCAAATTAGGTTCTCTGTTCAGCACAGCAGAAAGGGAGGACTATGTGTCCTTGATTCAGGAATTCTGCGATATCTTTGCCTGGAGTTATGATGAGCTGAGAGGCATTCCTCCTAGTCTTGCTGTTCATACAATTCCATTGAAAGAGGGCAGTCGTCCTATACGATAGAAAGTAAGGCGTATGCCTTTCGAACTGAGGGATGGTCTGTTTGAAGAGTTACAGAAGCTTCGGAAAGCGGGTTTGATTTTTCCTGTGCAACACATGGAATAGTGTTCGCCAGTTGTGATCAGGAAGAAGAAAAATAATCAAATCCGATTATGTATAGATTTTAGAGAGCTGAATAAGTAGACGGTTAAGGACTACTACATGTTGCCATTTATTGACCAGATTTTGGATCAATTAGCGGGTAGGGAGATATATTCGTTTATGGATTGCTTTGCAAGATATAACCAGATGGCAATTGCAGAAGAGGACAAGTTAAAAATAACTTTTATTACTGTCTTTGGTACTTTTGCATACCATGTGATGGCCTTTGGTTTATGCAATGCCCCTGGTTCGTGGCAACGAGAACAGCAGATAAGACATTCAATGATATATCCCCTGAAGAGTTGAAGGTGTTTATTGATGGCTTAGGGGCCGCCACCGTGAGAGAAAGGCAGTTGATCATTTTAAGAAAATGCTTTGAGCACTGCAGACAATTTTGCATCGCCATAAACCCACGGAAGTGTCTTTTTGGAGTACCTTATGGGCTATTGCTGGGCCATGTGGTCAGTTTGGTAGGTATTGCGACAGACCGCGAGAAGGTCAAAGTCATAGTTGCCATGGGTCCACCACGCACTCCGAAAGAAGTTCATAGCTTTCTGTCTTCGGTTGGTTATTACCGTAGATTCATAAATGCCTTGGCAGAAAGAACGTTGCCGCTTACAAATCTATTGTCCTTTAGCTGTTTGTTTGTATGGAGCGACCCTTGTAAGGTAGCTTTCGAGGATGTGAAGCAGGAGCTAGTAAAAGCTCCCGTTTTAAAGGCACCTAAAAGAGGTGAGGTGTTCTATATATTTTTAGCAGCCACCATGCATAGTATCAGCTCCTGTTTAGCCCAAATTTGGGAAGAAAAGTGGTATCACCCGATTGCTTTTGCTAGCCAAAAGCTGGGGATATCCGAGATCAATTATACCTACATGGAGAAGTTGTGTCTGGCGATGGTCTTTGGGACCAAGAAATTCAGGCATTATATTCTCTATGAGAAAGTCGTGCTTTATATGAAGGCGGAGGGGCTTCGATTATTGATGAATAAGTTGCAACCGCCTGATCGTCTAGCGAAGTGGTTAATCACTTTGCAGGAGTTTGATTATGAAATCAAGAGTAAGCCACCAAGGTTGCAAGGCATCGTGGAATGTCTTGTGGACTTTGGCGAGCTGAAAGAATCTGTGGCTAAAGGTAGTGACATGGAGTTGTTATTTAAAATAGATACGGTGTCTATTCCCTCCTGGTACGCTGCAATAACGCATTATTTATCGACGGGAGAGGCTGGATCCGGATTATCTAAAGCTGAGAGAAGGAAAATTAAGCAGCAAGCGTTAAAGTTTGCCTTGATCTCGCAGGTACATTATATCGGCAAGGGGTTGATGACATCTATCGCCGATGTGTGATGCTTGACGAGGTGCCATTCATTTTGGAAGAGTGCCATGATTCTGCTTGCGGAGGCCATTTTGTTGGACGGCTTACAGCACAAAAGGCTTTAAGAGCAGGTTACTGGTGGCCTGCTATCTTTCAGGATGCGTTTGCGTATGTTAAGAGATGCGATATTTGTCAACGACATGATAGTCGAGAGAATAGGAAAAGACCACTCACCCCTATTATGGCGATACTTCCATTTGAGAAGTGGGGAATAGACTTTGTGGGTCCTATTACTCCGTCGTCGACTGCGCAAAAGAGGTATATCATTGTAGCAACTGACTACTTCACAAAGTGGTCAGAAGCACGTGCAACAAGGAAAGATGATGCTAAAGAAACTGCTAGTTTCCTTTTAGAGCAGATAATATGTCGTTTTGGTCCATTGAAAGAATTGGTGTCTGACCGTGGAACCCATTTCTTGAATAAGGTGATCAAAAGCTTGACAGAGGCTTGGCAGATCAAGCACAACAAAACGACTCCTTATAATCCGCAGGTGAATGGGCAGGTTGAAAGTACCAACAAGTAGCTTGTGGGTATCCTATGGAAAGTCGTATTTGAAAAGAAACGCGATTGGGATAAGAAGCTGTATGTGGCAGTATGGGCATATAATACCACGTTCAAGCAAGCCACTGGCCACACATCGTTCAAACTAGTTTATGGTGAAGAGTGTGTTTTACCCTTAGAAATTGAGTTACCGACTATTAGATTCGCAATAAACCATTCTTTGGGTAATGAGGACGCCCTATTAGAGTGATTTATGACCTTAGCACACCTGGATGAAATTAAGTTGCAAAGCCTATTACACCAAGAGGTGGCTAAACGTTGCATGAAACAGTTGCATGACCTAAAAGCGAAGAAGTACACCTTTAAGAAAGGGCAACTGGTTTTATATTATGATGCACGTAGGGAGCTTTTCCCAAGAAAACTGGAGCCTAAATGGGATGGACCCTACAAAATGGTTAGGTTAAGGAAGAATAAGTCTACAGCCCTATTAGCTAATTTACAGGGAGTGGAGTTTAAGAATAAGGTTAATCTTAATAAGATTAAACCTTACTATTTCTAAGTCTGCTAATACAAAGGAAATGCATTGCAGGTCCATGCTAGGAATGATCTTAGACCTGCGGAAAAGAGCTTAAAAGACGGTTGATGGGTCGGTTAATCCCTTATTTGGAGCACCCATATCTGGAGCAAAGATACCATCAGGGGAGACTCATCTAGTGGAGCAAAGGATATAAGGTGATTGAGCAAGAGGATGAAACTTTTGTGTGGGAGATTAAAGTCTTCTGCCATCACTGCTTACGACTGTTGACGCGTATCCCTGTTGAGTTCATTGAAGAAGGTGGGATGGAGCCGTCAGTTCATCCTCTCAATATGCTAAACTTTGATTATCATAGCTACGAATAGAGGAGTTCGCGATGGCCGGCTGTGTAAACCCATTATGGACGTATACATTATATTTTGACAGAGCATCCAGGGGCCCTAATAGAAAAGGAAGTGTGGGAGTAGTAATCGGAGACCCCCGACGTAGAGTGACGATTAAGTTAGCTACTTATCTCGGGGTAGGATTCACTAACGATGTGGCAGAGTATAAAGCCTTGATTATGGGACTGTATATTGCCAAGAAAGGTGATATTCGTCGATTGTTAGTAAAAGGGGATTCCCAATTGATCCTGAATCAGCTAGATGGGACATACACAGTGCGGAATCCCATTCTTTGTATGTATCATCGGACTGTGATGACCCTACTAGAGGAGTTTGAGAGAGTGTCTTTTCAACTGATCCCACGTTACTGGAATCAGTTTGCGGATTCATTAGCAAATCTTGCTTATGAAGAAGACCTCTTCTTTAATTGTGGACCTAGTTTGGATATTGTTATCATCACTGATGAAACTGGACCCGGTCGCTTGTGGGGTATGTTATCAGATCATGCAATATATGGCAGACGATGGTTGATATGGGTGATGCAAAGAGTAGCCAAGACCAATCTACCGTTATTATCTGGGACCCATAGGATGATTAGACAACATATTATGCGTACGCCTCTTGCTATCTATGCACGAGGGATGGGTCATAACCTCATGCATTTAGTTTAGGGCTACGAGCCTGTTTTTCCTCCTTGGAAAGGAGCTTATGATTGTGTATTTGTGCTATTCCGAGGAAGGATGTGTAGGTGTTACTTTGTTTTATTTCATTAGGCCAAGAGGGCTAGTGTTGCAAGGTTTTGAATGCTTTATTTTGTTAGGCCAAGAGGGCTGATTCAGTTTTGTAGTGAAGTGTTTTATTTCATTAGGCCCAGAGGGCCAGTTGTCTGTTTAGTGCGGGTGCAGTTAATGGTATCTTGTTTGAGTTCTGTGCTAGAAAGGTTTGAAGGAAAGCTTGGAGGGAGCCTTTGTCGTGGCATCGACGCTTCTCGTAGCCCTATCCAGGTGATATCTATCCTTTATGAGTACTGTGGTTGTTTGTTATATGTGGTTGAGTACTTGTTAAGGGGTTTTTCATTTCTTGTTGGGGACCGGCGTCCAAGGCATGAAGTCCCGAGGTTTCGGTTTAGTATGTTTGAGGGAGGTCGGAGTAGTCATTGCCTCCTGTAAAGACATTGCTAAGCATCGAAAGACCTGTTTTAGAAGGGGGTCCTAGTGACCCTGTTCTGCTAGCCTTCTAGGTAGCCGTTCCAGGAGTTCTTGTTAGTTGTGAGGCAATTAGAGAAGCTTGCCGAAAAAGGAAAAATGAGGATAAAGGGAAAAAACCCTGAATATCTGACAAGATAATAACAATATATACGAAGGTGTGTAAAAAGGTGTTCTAACCCCTATCAAAGAAAAGAAAAGAAAGGAAAATTTATAAGCAGTTGATCATCGCCTTGCGAAGGCCTGGTAGGTTCCTGGGGACAAGTCAGACCCGGGGCTGATACCTTGTCTTCCTAGGGGTGGCTTCTTGCTGGAAAAAAGAAATTAATTAAGGAAGGTTGGAGCGAAAATCAAAGTGAGCGTTAGAAAAGGATTAAGTGTCGCCTTGCGAGTGCTTGGTAGGTTCTTAGGTACCGAGACAGGTCCAGAGGTCGATGCCCTGTTCTCCTTGGGTCACTACGCTCAGCTCCCTCCTTTTTACATGCCCAAGTATGTCCTTAAAATAAAAACCCTAAAAGAAGAAATGTACTGAAAGAAAATACTTCTTCATCAGGCTATAGGAGTCCTCACCTAGTAGGAGCTCCTAGTTGTGTTGTCCTTAGTTGGTAGGTAGTTCAGACCACCATTTAGGGCAACCTCTTTGACAGTTCTTTTTAGTTTGGCTGTGTTGGAGCATTTGGTTAGTGACTCGCTTCGGATCTTCTCTTAGATGATGCTAGGCCTACTCCTTGTGGATGTCATGCCTTGGTTTGTCAGGGGGTCGGGTGAGCATTGTATGAGTTTTATTATATATTTGTTTTGTATCAGCTTGATGCTTCTTTGGTTATTTATGTGCAGATATGTTCGTGGATTCGACGGGCTGAGTCACCCTATTCCGTGGTCGCCAATGAGAGCGGAATTTTGGTGCTGAGAAGTGCTTAAAAATAGCTAAAAATTATGAATATCAAGGGAAAAATATTCAATGTCAAAGGTGATTTTGAGCATTGGCACGAGTTACCGGTCAATGCGGGATGCCAAGCCGGACGCCCAGGATTTTTCAGAGCTCAATTCCGAGTCCGGACGGGGAAGGGGCCAAGAATTGGTCAAGATTTGAAAGGGTGGCCACAACATGGACCAAAGGGGGGGTGCCCTTTGGGGGAATTTTAACCCCCCAACCAAAAGGTATGAAACTTGAATGAAACAAATCGTGGGATGGAGAAGAAAGCGTGATCAGCAACAGCGCTGAAAATTGCGCCATGAATGGAGAGAGGGCATCATGGCTGTTACACATACCCTGCCTAATGGATTATGGGGCTTCATTCCCCTCTGTCTGTGGACTCTTTCGCCTGTCTTTGCTCCTCCATTTGTGGCCTGAATGCTGAGATAGAAATCTAGTCTTTTTCTCTCCTCCCTCTCTCTCCCCTAAAGGTAGACTCATGTGGTGAAGAGGAAGAAGAAGAATGGATGATGGATGCTTGCCCAATGAAGACCGAATTGTTCCATGGTGTAAGAAGATTGAAGATTGCTGAATGTGGACTATCATGAGCAGTAATGGTGGCTGGAAATCAGTCCCGAGATATGGCAAATAAAAACCCGCAACCCGCAAAAGAACGGTAATCTCATTTTTATAAAGAAAAATGGTATTTTTATGCAATTTGCTTAATGCATTCTTGTTCCCATGAGATGATAATGCATTATAATGTTGTCTTCAATGTCTTTCAACTGTTTTTTCTCAGAAAATCAGAGAATCATAAGTGTTGTGGATGAAATTAGTAGTGAAAAACCCGTAAATATGCAAAATATGGGGAAATTGGGTGTTTTTGAGATATCAATGGAAAATATCATAAGACACACCAACTAAACTTGTCTTTTTGCTACAAATGAACCTAAGGGCCGCAGGCCATAACCCATTTTGAATTTTTCGTCATTAAATATTGCAAAAAAATACAAGGAAAATAGGGAAAATAAGAGAAAAAAAGGGGAAAAATGGATTTTGAGTGCCGAAAATTAAGGAAAAATAAGAACCATGTTTGTGGATGTATGGAGGGTTTGAAGGATGAGTTTTAGCCTCAGTTCATCCCTACCTCTATGTTTTAGTGGGTTTTTATAGCTTTTTATGCAATAAAAATGTGGAAAATGAACCCTAAACCTATGCACCATGCACAACCTAAACGGGTGAGGGGGTGGAGTGTATGGAAAGTGTGTAGAAGTTGCATGAAATAATGAAAAGATTCCTGGTTTTTTATGCATACCATATAGATTGGACGATATTTAAAGATTAAGGACCTAGTACACGGGGGTTTCTCGGTGCTAGGTTCATGCACCGCTGCATACGAGTGATAGAGAAATCCATTGAAAGAAATGTTTCCCACATGCGCACCAATGCTGATTTTCTTAATTGTTTGAGCGCGTGGACATTCACAATTTGCATGAAGCATGAAATTTAAAAATATCAAACAATACCTCCTGGATGCATAGCAATTGCTTTTTAGAGGAATATGACCAACGTTGAGTGAGTAAGGTTGTCCAAGCTGTAGGCTAGGCGTTGGGTCTAAAGGGAAAGTAAAGTGAGGAAGCATGGTATATCTCCTGAAAATACGCGAATCATAAAAGAGAGGAGTTTGTGTTCGTATGTTATATATGTTTAGCGACGCATCGAGGGGCCAATCCCCAAGGTGTAGGAGAGTCACAGTGAAGTAGCGGCATTCAGCCGTGGGAGGGCCTCCTATGTTTGTGCTTCGTGCTATTTGGCAATGTGTTGGGACTCCCTCTAAGGAGTGTTAATTGGGTTAGAGTTGGACTACAAGACATAATACAAACGCAAGATGTTTAGGAAGATGATGTATGTGTCATCCACACTCCTGGCCGTGGGGCCGTGGGATTGTTGAGCGTTGTCGTATTGCTGCGCATTCAAGGTGTGAAAACCACCCAAAAGTTGTGTGTGTGATTTGATACTTTCTACATACTTAGTCGTTATGTTTGCTCTTTTATTTTATGTGGGGAATATAGTGAAGAGGAGTTTGGTGCAAGAGGAACTTATCCGTAATGCTCTGGTTGACATGTACGCTAAATGTGACATGCATGTAGAAGAACATGGAGTTTTTGATAGATTGGTAACTCGAGTGCAATCTCATGGGCAGCACTCATTTCAGGATATGCCGATTATGGGCTTGCAGATGCTATTACATTTGTTCTTTGTATAAATGCTTGTGGTGATAGAGTAGCTTTGGAATCAGGTTGAGAAATAAACATTGAAATAGTGAAAATTTGGTTGGAAAGATGTCTTCATCCAGGCAGCACACTAGTGGACATGTATGCCAAATGTGGATCGTCTGCAGAAGCACTGCATCTGTTTGATCAAATGCTAAATCGAGATGTTGTTGCTTGGACGGCAATGATTGCAGGATATGTTAAAGTGGGGCTTAGTCACAAAGCCCTAAAATATTTTGAACTGCTAGAGCTTGAACGAGTCTCTCCTGATGTTAATCTGTTTGCCTGAGGTTTGAAAGCTTGTGGGAGTACAGGAGCTATTTGTAGTAGTCAAAAGTTCCATGCCAAAGCAGTCATTAGGGGTCTGGAAATAGAGCTTTACTTGGGTACTACCTTAGTGGATATGTATGCCAAGTGTGGCTTTCTTCTAGAAGCAAAGGCTGTGTTTGACAGACTACTAGTCCGAGATGCAGCATCCTAGGCATCACTTATGTCAGGATATGCTGATTATGGTTTTGATGAGGAAGTTTTAAAATGTTTTGGAGAGATGCAACAAGGGAGCGTACCTTTAGATGCTCTCATATTTATTTGCTGTCTAAAATCTTGTGGGGCTTTAGGAGCCTTAAAAAAACAGGCCGCTTTCGGAGGCTATTGTGGGAGGAGCCTCAGGAGAAAAAAAGAAAAGCAGAGAATCAGATTTGGGAAAAAAAACGGGATGTGCAGAATTGAGAGGCGGAAGAAAACGATGTTTGAGGGGAAGGCTGCTCGACGACGCATTCAGGGTGGGTTGGGAGAGAGCTTTCTGCCGACTGACAGAACGTTGTCGTTGTGATCCAAAGCATCGACGTTTCTTATCATCTATATTATGTGGCTAACGCCAGGCTAGCAATTAAAGCATGAGTATTGTTCTTTTGGAGGCGGCTAGTTATGCTTGCTGTTAGCGATATCTTCCCTTCCAAATACTACAAAGAGAGTGTTTAGATGCCTGTAAAAAAAAAAAAAAGAAGAATCAATCTATTCTGTGCCATAGATAGCTCCCTGATTGCCATAACCGAAAAGCATGACAATTCAGGGGACATAAAGATAGTGAAGTTGAAGGGGAAGCTGATTGGATATATTCAACAAAAGCATGAGGAGTATGAACGAGGCCGACTTCATTCGAGAGGAAGGCACTGAGGAAAAATTGGAAGGGAAGGCAATCCATTATGCTCAGAAGGGACATAAAGATGTTGAACAGCACTGAGGTGATTGATGCTTGTTATCAAAGGAAACCTGGAATTCCTTCTCTCTATCAAGACTGGTGGCTGCACTGAAGACTGTGCTTATTGTCCATAGTCATCTCGTTATAAAATTGATGTTAAAGCTCAGAAGTTACTCTCCCCTTGAAGTCGTCCTTGAGGCTGCTAAAAAGGCAAAAGGGCAGCGCTGTCCAGTCTGATTGAAACCTGTCACGTTTCCACAGATTGATACCCATCATGTTTCTACAAATTGATACCGACTTGTGAAAGCTAGACTGATAGCCTTCTTGTAAAACCCATAATCACTGAGGAGGACAGAAGTGATCATAAGCAAGCAAAACTCGCAGCCTGTTCTGCAGGTTCAGCTACAGGATCTAATTGAGTTGCAGCCTGCATATGTTTAGGACAATTGGGATCCAGATTTGCAAGCAACTTCAAGCAGCATGGTGGCTTATCTTGTTGACAGGCTGAAAGAACTGAAAGGCAGCAGACGATAATCCAGGAACAGGGCAGATTGAAGGCTAACATTATATATAAAAATGGAAAATTTAAAAACTGTTTCTAACCGTAAGCCATCTCAATATCAGTAAATAGTCATCATGATGGAACTTGAATCAGAAAATTATCCATGTTCATCCACTTTCTTACTCATCGATGAAGACCATACTCTTGGAAATTTTCTTTGAAATGTATAGATGATCTATGCAATCCAGAGGCTGCTCGGGTTTCTTCATCTTGAATCTTGAATCTTGAATCTCTTATTGACAGAAATAAAACAGAGTCTTGACATTATTTCCTCATCTTGCTTATTCATCTGTTTGATCTTTTATCCTGAAATTTATCAAGGTCTTCTGAAGACGTGACTTTGCTTTCACAAACCCTTCGACATCTTTGGGAACTAGGGTTTCTTCATCTTGAATCTTGAATCTCTTATTGACAGAAATAAAACAGAGTCTTGACATTATTTCCTCATCTTGCTTATTCATCTATTTGATCTTTTATCTTGAAATTTATCAAGGTCTTCTGAAGACGTGACTTTGCTTTCACAAACCCTTCGACATCTTTGGTGAACCCGACGTGAAAGCGTCGCAGAAATTTCAGGATGGGAGATACTTCAGCCTCTATTTCAGCCTCTTCTACAATTCCAGCTGCGTCCTCTACTTCAGCTCCATCAATGATTGCTGCGTCAAGTACTTCAACAGAGGATCTAAAGCATATTTTGCAAAATATGCCCATGTATATGCAGCTCAAAAATCAGCAGACACAATTGTATATGCATCAGCAGCAACAATTGCATCAACAGCAGTTGTCTCAGCAAAGGCAACTCTATTCGGAGCAGGAAAATGCAAACAACGCGACTAAGGCTATTGAAGCAGTTGAGAATGAGAAGAAGCTATTTGATGGCCGTAATGTTTCAGCATATTTGAAGACATATGAGATCAAGATGGGGTTTTTTGGTGTTCCAGCTGGACTTATGAGTAAGTATTTCCTTCGTCTTGTCACACCCGCTTTGAGGGCAAAAGTGACTGATCTTTTTATTCAAAATACACATTGGCAAGATTTTAAGAAGGCCTTGAAAGAAGAATATTTCCTTGAAGACTTTGGTATGGCTACTCGGCGGTCATTCCGAGAGTGGGTCTACATGCCAAACAAAGGTCTAGCTGCTTCAGAGTTGATTCGAGAATTTGAAGAGAGGTATAGTCAGCTTGATGCCATTGAAGAAAGAGCATTGGATATTGAAAAAGTTGAGCTTTTCTTGCAAGCTGCAGATCCTGCTCTTCAAGAAGAATTGGGTGAGCTTCTTGAGGATCGCATGAAGCCTATGGGTCTTAAAACGGATTGGCAGGATGCCCAGGATGCAGTCTCGACTTTGACCAAGAGGAGGATATGGAAGACTCGCCTACAGAATGGTTCCATGACACCTACACCATCATCTGCTCCTATGCCTGCTTCTATCCCTGTTATTTCTTCTCCTCCTCAGCCAATTTCTTGGCCTATGCCAGTGCCTATTGTTTCCACTCCGCCTATTCCTCCTGTTCCACGACCGATGCCTACACCTTCTGCTCCAAAACCATCCGCTCCATCGGTGCCTACCTCTCTTGATGACATAATCAAAGGCATAACAGATTTGACACTGGAGTCAGTTAAAGAGGAGTTGGTGAGAAAATTGAAAGAGCAGTTTGCTTCGACTGCGCCTACTACTTCTTCTAGTGCTCCTACTGCACCTAGGAGTGCTCCTAGTGCACCTAGGAGAGATCGGAGATGTATTTGGTGCGATAGTACGGACCATCAGCATTGTAGGGATTGTGAATCTTTTCAGGATGCAAGGAGGAAGAATTTGGTATATTGGGGACAAGATGGTAAAATTTGGTTGACTGAGACATGAGCTCCACTTGCTACCAACTTTGGTAAAGGTGGAATGAAGAAGTTAGTGGATGATATGGCTACGCGTACTTCTTATGTGACAGCTAGAGGTGATGCTTCTGCATATGGAGTCCAGATTGAGAAGGGATCAGAGACTCAGTCAGCACTATGGACTTATGCTATGGAGACTGCAAACAAGGGGAAAATTCAGCAAACTGTTTTGACTAGTGCAGGCTCTAGCATCAGATTAGAGACAGGTTGGACTCGCCTGTTGACAGGTACTCTATTTATGCTTATTTGGCTAAGTCTCAGGGACCAGATGTATTTGTTGAGGAGAAGCGTAAGAGGGATGAAGAAAATCCAAGTGCAGCTAAAAAGACTAGAGGGGGTGAGTTTGTTACTCCACCTATTGCAGGACCGTCTTCAAGACCAAGGCTAGAACGACAGATGGAAGATGCTCAAAAGAGAGAAAAGAGGCAAGAGCCTAGAGAGAGAAAACAGCCAGGTTTTAGATTGATGTCCGATATTGAGACATCTATGGACATGAAGAAAATCTTTAATGACAAGATACTTGGCAGTGAGGTGACTTTCACTATTTCTGAGGTTTTGGGCATCTCGAAAAGAGAGTTTCAGGAGGTCCTGAAGAGGGAAAGACATGCATTGCCTACCACTAATACACAGGGAGTTTTGATTGGGGAGTTGGATGAGGATGAGGATGAGGTTATGGTTGAGAATGCTTCTATTTTTCCGCAGGTAGAGAAGAGGGTTCAGCCTATGCATTATGCTGAAACTGATGAGCCTGTCTTGATACCGCGTAGTCACTTTTCGTGGAGTCATTGGGCTAGGGCAACTACAGAGACGATGGTAAAGATTGGAGAGAAACAGGTGCCTTATGTTGCATTGGTGGATCATGGTTCAGAGATTAATCTCATAGTTCGTGGAGTTTATGAGAGTAACAGATGGCCTATGGATGTAGAGCATGGGTGGCGTATGAGAGCCGCCAATAACACTGCAGGTGATTTGTATGCTGCCTGTCCTAGTGTCAGGGTATCTATTGGTGATGTAGAGGAGGATTTCCATTTCTTTGTGCAGGATTCATGCTCTTATCCCATAATTCTTGGACAGCCATTCATCATAGAGATGCGCATGGAAACAAAGGTCATGGATGATGGATCTGCTTATGCACGGATTCGTAGTAAAGATGGTATGAGAGCAGTTCAGTTTATGACTGTGTATGTGAACCATGCTAGAAACAGGGATACTCTCAGAGATGCACCTTTGCCCACTGTGAGGGATTCGGGTTTTCATTAGGTACCGCCGTTTCGTGAGATGACGGTGGTACAGAGCAGAGGAGATTGGAGTTTTCGCCTCCTGGCAGCAGTGTTTTCTCCTCCAGTTTTGTTGGGATTTCAGCAAACAGTTCGATGAGCTATCAGAAGATTTCTAGGTTGCCTAGAGCTGCCAGGCAGTACATATGCAGGAAGGAGAAAAATTTGAAAAATGCAGGAATTTTAGAGGATGATGAGCACATAGATGGGATGTATGACAGTATGATTTGTGCAGATACGATGGAAGATATGCTGAAAACTGATATGCAGAATTGTCATAGTAATGTATTAGTGTAGTCCCTGGACATGTTTCATGAAATTGCAGATTTTGTGTCACAGATTGAGTTAGAGGCTGAGGTGGCTCAGCAAAAAGTGTTGAGTGCTGAAGAAATTCAGCAAACAGAGTTTCCAGCTGGTTATGATCAGCTTTCAGAGACACAGAGGGCTGAAAACTTTCAGCCAACAGAGTTTACTGCTGAAATATTTCAACATTCAGAGTTTAGGGCTGTTCCTATGCAATCCATAGAGCAGAGGGCTGAGAATATTCAGCCATTGGAGTGCAGAATTGCTGATTTACAGCAAAATTTGAGTAATGTAGAAGAGCATAAAGAAGCCAGGATTGACACGAAATACAAAACTGTGGATAAGAAGGTGAAGCCGGTAGCTGTACCGCTTCCACCCGACAGTGATCAGCAAATAGAGAGGGCTGCCAAACAGCCAATTTTGAGGAATCCGGAGCATATTGGTCATAAATTTTCAGTAGAGACTCTTGCTGAATTGAAAATTGGAAATGGTGATTTCTTGCTACCCATAGAGAAGCAATGCTTTCACGAGATGCTTGAGCGACATGGAAGGGGATTTGCTTTTTTCCCACATGAGATTGGATGTGTGAATCCTGATATTGTTGCTCCTATGGTCATTTTTACTATTCCTCATATTCCATGGAATCTCCAACCTATTCCAGTGCCTAAAGCACAACTGTCAAAGCTGATTGATTTATTGAATGAGAAAACCAGGATGGGAATTCTTGAGCCTTCATCTGCACCATACTTAAACACGTGGTTTATAGTTCCAAAGAAGAATGATACTCTCTAATTTATTCAGGACATGCAGCGAGTGAACAAAGTTACTATCAGGAATGTTGGTATAGGTCCAATTGTGGATGAGTTTGCAGAAGCATTTGTTGGACGTGCCATCTATTCTTTAGGTGATTTGTATTCGGGATATGATCAGTTTCAGCTGGCTTTGGAAAGCAGGGACATAACCACCATGAGAACTCCTATTTGGCTTGTCAGGATGTGTACCTTGCCTCAAGGTGCCACTAATTCTGTTGCGCATATGATGAATGCCATGCATAAGGTCCTTCGTGATTACATACCTAAGCTTACCATGCCTTTCTTGGATGATGTGCCCATTAAGGGGTGTGCAGAAGAAGATAAAAATGAGAGTCTAAATGAGCAGGGATGCAGATACTTTGTGGCTGATCATATTTCAGCATGTGAGAAGATTTTGGCCAGGTTAGAAGAAGTGAACTTGACACTTTCAGGGCAAAAATCTGTTTTTGGAGTGAATGAGGTTGTCATTGTTGGACATATGTGTGGATATTATGGCAGGAAACCCTCACCTAATAAGGTGAATGCTATAGGCAAGATTGCGGAGTATTGTTCTACCACTTCAGAGGTACGGAGATTCATTGGAGCTTGTGTGTTTTATATGATTTGGATACCTCATTTTGCACACATAGCAGATTGTTTATATTAGCTGCTTCGAAAGGGGCAGAAATTCTATTGGGATGAGAGCCATACTAGAGCCATGCGGAAATTGAAGAAGTTATTGTAGAATGTTCCTACTCTCAGGAAAGCGGATTATAATTGTGGAAAGCCTACTGTATTGACAATTGACACTAGTCCAATTGGCATAGGTTGGGCTGTGGGTCAAGATGATGCAGATGGAAATAGGTATGCTATTCGGTTTGGGGCGAAAGTCCTAAACGAGAGACAGAGGAGATATCCGCAAATCAAGAGGGAGTTACTGGGGATTGTTACGGCTCTCAAATGTGACAAGGAGTACTTTATTGGAGCTTCAGTTGTGGTAGAGACAGATTACTTGCCATTGATTCGTATGATCACGAGTTGCTCTACTCCGGATATAGCTATGCTGAGATGGATTGCATACATCAAGTCATTAAATCTGGAATTTAAACACATAGCAGGGAAGGATAATCCAGTGGCAGATATGTTGTCTAGAGCTAGATATGATGATGAGGAGACTCTACTTGCAGAAGAGGATGATGCAGAAATTTCAGCCCATTATGGTTGATCATGTTTGTCATGTCTATGATATTGTGGCTTTCATAGAAGAACTCTATGTTGGAGATTGGTTGCAGATTGGCAAGTATCTTAGTACACTAAGCAAAAGAGATGAATGGACAGATGAAGAGTTCAAGAAGATCAGAAGGAAAGCCTATGGTTATTTTCTCAAGGACGAATTTCTTTGGAAGCATCCAAAGAAAAGAGGCGGATTACCTTTGCGGGTTGTCTGCGATAGAGGGACACAGATACAGGTGATGAGGGAGTTTCATGAGAGTCCTTGGGCTGGTCATAGAGGAGTGTGGGCTACTTATGAGAAAATCAAGGAGAAATATTGGTGGAAAGGCATGTATAGAGATGTTTCTCACTTTGTTGAGACTTGCAGAGACTGCCAGATGTATTCAGTAGTGCGTCATCGAGATGAGCTTCATCCGACCTATCCACTATGCATTCATTATAAGTGGGTAGTCGATTTGGTTACTATGCCTATGGGTCTATGGCAGATGAGGTATATTGTTTTGGCTAGAGAGAATCTTACCAATCATGTTGAAGGCAGATCTTTGAGAACAAAGACCACTAGTGCAATGTGTAAGTTCTTATTGGAGGAAATTTTCTACAGGTATGGTTGTGTGGGTAAGATCACTGCAGATCATGGTGAATTGGATGCAGATGAAGCTAGGGAGTTTTTCTCTCAGCTAGGAATCAAGTTGGCTCTAACTACAGTATATAATCCAGAGGGAAATGGGAAGAGTGAAAGAGGGCATCTACCGATAGTGAAAGCATTAGCCAAAGCATGCAGAGGACGAATTGGAGAATGGCCGAGACTTCTACCATTTGCTTTGTGGGCTGATCGTACAACTCATAGTGTTACCACAGGATATATGCCTGCAGAGTTGATGTATGGTCAGAAACCGGTTATGCCGACTGAGACTTGTGCTTTGACTTGGTCAGTTTTACCTTGGCAGGAGGATTTGACGAGAGAGGAGCTCTTAGCTCTTCGGATTCGGTAGTTGGAGAGAAGACCAGAGGATATTCAGCTAGCTATTGACAGGTTGAAGGTTGCTAGACTAAGAAATAAGGACAGGTTTGACAGCAGCAGGCATCGCTTGCGGCCTAGAGCAATAGAAGAGGGAGATTGGGTATTGGTCTTTGATAGCAGCCTTGAAAATCAGCATACTGCACGTCGGAAGATGGTGAAAAGATGGTTTGGGCCGTACATAGTCAGACATGTTTTTGATAATGCAACATATGAATTGACAGAATTGGATGGGACAGTACTTAGAATGCCTATTGCTGGAAAAAGAATCAAGATTTTCAAGAAAAGAGATGATGAAGATTATGCATTGGAAGAATTTGCAAGAGAAGAGCAACGAGAAGAAACTCCAATGGAAAAGACAGATGATATGATAGATAATCTTGTTGATATACCGGAAATGCATAATGAAGAGATTGATCTGTTTGTGGATCTTGATGATAATGATCATGGGTGGTTGGCCCATCCCGAGGATGCGCAGGATTAGAGGGGGTGGATGTCGTATTGCTACGCATTCGAGGTGTGAAAACCACCCAAAAGTTGTGTGTGTGATTTTGATACTTTGTACATACTTAGTCGTTATGTTTGCTCTTTTATTTTATGTGGGGAATATAGTGAAGAGGAGTTTGGTGCAAGAGGAACTTATCCATAATGCTTTGGTTGACATGTACGCTAAATGTGACATGCGTGTAGAAGAACATGGAGTTTTTGATAGATTGGTAACTCGAGATGCAATCTCATGGGCAGCACTCATTTCAGGATATGCCGATTATGGGCTTGCAGATGCTGTTACACTTGTTCTTTTTATAAAGGATCGTGGTGATAGAGCAGCTTTGGAATCAGGTTGAGAAATAAACACTGAAATAGTGAAAATTGGGTTGGAAAGATGTCTTCATCCAGGCAGCACACTAGTGGACATGTATGCCAAATGTGGATCGTCTGCAGAAGCACTGCATCTATTTCATCAAATGCTAAATCGAGATGTTGTTGCTTGGACGGAAATGATTGCAGGATATGTTAAAGTGGGGCTTAGTCACAAAGCCCTAAAATATTTTGAACTGCTAGAGCTTGAACGAGTCTCTCCTGATGTTAATCTGTTTGCCTGAGGTTTGAAAGCTTGTGGGAGTACAGGAGCTATTTGTAGTAGTCAGAAGTTCCATGCCAAAGCAGCCATTAGGGGTCCGGAAACAGAGCTTTACTTGGGTACTACCTTTGTGGATATGTATGCCAAGTGTGGTTTTCTTCTAGAAGCAAAGGCTGTGTTTGACAAACTACCAGTTCGAGATGCAGCATCCTAGGCATCACTTATGTCAAGATATGCTGATTATGGTTTTGATGAAGAAGTTTTAAAATGTTTTGGAGAGATGCAACAAGGGAGCGTACCTTTAGATGCTCTCATATTTATTTGCTATCTAAAATCTTGTGGGGCTTTAGGAGCCTTAAAAAAACAGGCCGCTTTTGGAGGTTACTGTGGGAGGAGCCTGAGGAGAAAAAAAGAAAAGTAGAGAATCAGATTTGGGAAAAAAAACGAGATGTGCAGAATTGAGAGGCGGAAGAAAACGACGTTCGAGGGGAAGGCTGCTCGACGACGCATTCTGGGTGGGTTGGGAGAGAGCTTTCTGCCAACTGACAGGACGTCGTCGTCGTGATCCAAAGCATCGATGTTTCTTACCGTCTATATTATGTGGCTAACGCCAGGCTAGTAATTAAAGCATGAGTATTGTTCTTTTGGAGGCGGCTAGTTATGCTTGCTGTTAGCGATATCTTCCCTTCCAAATACTGCAAAGAGAGTGTTTAGATGCCTGTAAAAAAAAAACAGAAGAAGAATCAATCTATTCTGTGCCATAGGTAGCTCCCTGATTGCCATAACCAGAAAGCATGACAATTCAGGGGACATAAAGATAGTGAAGTTGAAGGGGAAGCTGATTGGATATATTCGACAAAAGCATGAGGAGTATGAACGAGGCCTTCTTCATTCGAGAGGAAGGCGCTAAGGAAAAATTGGAAGGGAAAGCAATCCATTATGCTCAGAAAGGGACAGAAAGATGTTGAACAGCACTGAGGTGATTGATGCTTGTTATCAAAGGAAACCTGGAATTCCTTCTCTCTATCAAGACTGGTGGCTGCACTGAAGACTGTGCTTATTGTCCACAGTCATCTCGTTATAAAATTGATGTTAAAGCTCAGAAGTTACTCTCCCCCTGAAGTCGTCCTTGAGGCTGCTAAAAAGGCAAAAGGGCAGCGCTGTCCAGTCTGATTGAAACCTGTCACGTTTCCACAGATTGATACCCATCATGTTTCTACAAATTGATACCGACTTGCGAAAGCTAGACTGATACCCTTCTTGTAAAACCCATAATCACTGAGGAGGACAGAAGTGATCATAAGCAAGCAAAACTCGCAGCCTGTTTTGCAGGTTCAGCTACAGGATCTAATTGAGTTGTAGCCTTCATATGTTCACGACAATTGGGATCCAGATTGGCAAGCAACTTCAAGCAGCATGGTGGCTTACCTTGTTGACAGGCTGAAAGAACTGAAAGGCAGCAGACGATAATCCAGGAATAGGGCAGATTGAAGGCTAACATTATATATAAAAATGGAAAATTTGAAAACTATTTCTAACCGTAAGCCATCTCAATATCAGTAAATAGTCATCATGATGGAACTTGAATCAGAAAATTATCCATGTTCATCCACTTTCTTACTCATCGATGAAGACCATACTCTTGGAAATTTTCTTTGAAATGTATAGATGATCTATGCAATCCAGAGGCTGCTCGGGTTTCTTCATCTTGAATCTTGAATCTCTTATTGACAGAAATAAAACAGAGTCTTGACATTATTTCCTCATCTTGCTTATTCATCTGTTTGATCTTTTATCCTGAAATTTATCAAGGTCTTCTGAAGACGCGACTTTGCTTTCACAAACCCTTGATAGAGGTCCGGCTAGTGCATGAGCCAGTGCCGGACCGTTTTAGGTCCCATCAAATGATGTTAAGTTAAATAAAGGGAAGTATAGCACGAGTGTAAGGCTTGGTGTCTTCTCTCATCGCAGCAATTATGTGTTAGTGCATGGAAACATGAAAAGAATGAATTTGCACAATGCACAAGGCTTTTTTCCAATTGTTTGAGCACTTAATCATATACACATTTGCATCAAGCATCATTTAATGGTATCAATTACAAGCTCTTGGATGCATAGCACTTGGTTTCTCTAGGACTTGATCCATGTAGAGAGAGTGAGCAACCCGACTGTAGGTCTAGACAGTGGGTTAAAGGGGATAGATAGGTGAGGATATGTGCATTCTTGGAATGTGAAATATATTGGCACTAAGAGGGGAGCTTGTTTCGAATGTGTCTAAGTGTGAAAGCAGCGCATCGAGGGGCCAATCCCCAAGATGTAGGAGAGTTGGGGTAGGGCCATGGCAATTAGCCGGTGGGGTGCCCTCCTGTCATATGTAGCATTTGTTATTGATATATGTATAATCTCCCTCTGAGGAGATGGGGAAAGGGAACATCCGTTGGATTACAGACTATAAACGTGTAGTGATTGGTGTTTAGGATAGTGTATCCCTCGATAGACGCTCCTAGCCCGTGAGGTCGTGTGGTGTGGTGGGGTTGTCTATTGAGTGCATGAGGTCCGGCTAGTGCCTTAGCCAGTGCCAATCGATTTTAGGTCCCATCAATGGTGCGTCTGCTGAGAGCCGCCAACAAGTGGTGGTTCTCGAATCTAGGATTTCTAGGGACCAAACAGTTGGGTTATGTCCTCTAACAAGGATCATCAAACTAAAATACAAAAAGCAGAACGTGCTGAGATGGTTAGATGGTGGTTTGAGATCGTAAGTCATTATCCTCCTCAAAGGAGCAGCCCGTTGCACATAAGAGGTAGTGGTTCTAGTAACCTAAGTGTTACAAGTAGTTCTTCAAGTGCAAGTGGAAGTTTTAGTACTTTCCTACTTCCAGTTAATCAACCCATAACAAGTGGGGGTGTAGTTTTACCTACACAAACTCCTATTGTCTATCTAGTAGTGGCAGCACAACATATCACAGTTCCAGCACGGACACCCGATCTGCTAGCATTAGGAGCATCGTTGCCCATTTTCTATGGGTTAGCAGAAGATGGAAAACTCCACATTAAGGAGTTTCAAACACTCATGTTCAATTATCGAATCCAAGACGAATGACACCTAATGATGTTCTTTAACATGATGTTAAAAGGAAGAGTGGCAATATGATACCACAGTCTCGAAGCTGGAACCATAACTAGCAGTGCCCAATTCTTTACGGCTTTTCATAGAGAGTTTGCTCTTGAGAAGGGTGGACAATACTGGTTGCATATCTTGAATGTAACACGCCAAGAACCTAATGAGAATGTCCAGGACTATGTCAAGAAATTAAAGCAAGTTCTTCATAAACTAAATACTTATATCCCCATTCTAGCGGTTGCCCAGTTACAATATTTCCTACATGGATTGGATTTTAATATCCAGGTGCAGTTGAGTAGTGTTACTTTGGCCGATACGGACAGTGCTATTACCCAAGCAGAAGGAGTAGAGTCGCGCTTGCAAGGAACTTATGCAGCAAGGATAAATTGGAATGGTAATAACTTGGCCTTGATCATTGGGAGTCAAGGGGATCCCATGTCAAATGCAAATGGGAGAGGAGGGATCATGCTGAATTTACCTATGTTACTAGCTCCTCCTAGCATGACTATGCCCATGGCTAGTCAAGCGGCCTCACTAAATAGTGGCGGCCAAACAATGAATCCTAATGTTGACCTATTAGGTCAACAACCAATCCCTAATCAAGTGGTTAGGCCCACGGGATGACAAACTGACAATCGTGGCTACGAGTCGAGTGCCTCTAATGTCCTTGGTGAAGTTAAGGACATGATGAAGCACTACAGCGAAATGATCTCTGAACAGTATCGACAAATAGCTGTGGATATCAATTTCCTTAAGAAGCAACAAAACTTGATTGGGAGCCAATGCCCTGAAGAGGGTGGCCCCTCAAGATTCAGCTATAAGTGGTGTGGTGGCTAACATTTCCCTAGGAATTGCCCGAATGTAAAATGTGATATTTGTGGAAAGTCTGGCCACTTAGCTGCTACTTGTTGGAGTAAGATCAGTTCTCTCCAATAAGGAAGTAAACAACCTGGTCTAGTTAATCATCATGCACAAGGGAATAATCTCCAGCAAGATGAGGGACCAAGATAAATATTGCAACAAGGAAAGGCTGTTGTAAAAGAGTTGCCTCATGGCAGTGGAGTCAGCCTTATTGAGGCTATACATGTCAATGATGCTAAAACTTCTAATCTACGAGCCATAACAAGAGGGCAAAAGATTAAAGAGAGTGATAGAGGAACTGTAAAACTTGTTGAGGAAAACCCTAAGCAAGATGCTAGGGAAAAGTGAGTCCTGAATCCATATATGGAAGGTTGACCTCTAAGGCTTGTTGACGATAAAGTAGATCCTAAGAAGGATAGAGAGGTTCCAAGAAAGAAGACAAATTCAAAAAAGAGGCACTAAAGCTGGCGGTCCAAAGACCAAAGGAAAGAATGGTTTGGCACGAGAAGAGAACCTTGGCTAACTACTATGACTTTGACCTAGCAAGTTCTCTTTGCGAAGTCAAACCATATGTGAATCTCCTACAATTGATTAAAATTTCTCTAGGAGCACCAAGGAATTTAAGAAAATCCTATGTATCGGGTATATAGTAGAACCTTTGGCCATAGCTAGAGTGGGAGAAGATTGGTTCGATCATGCTGAAAAGCATTTCCCTAGGGTTCCAGCGTATGTGGATGGAATATTAGTGGAGCATGCTATCGTGGACACTGGATCCTCTGTCAATATCACAAGTTCAGACCTGATAGAGCGGCTAGGTCTCGAAATTCAAAAAGATGGCTACACGCTTCTTTGAATGGCAGACGATAGTCTAAGACAACCGGAAGGTTGCATCACTAAAGTCCGCGTTACTGTTGCAAGCGTGGAATGCTATCTAGACTTTAGGATGATAAGATTTGCAGGACATCCTAGCTATTGAGTTTTGCTAGGAAGGCCTTGGATTTTATGAAGAGACTGTCAAGTTGATATACCCGCTGCTCGAGTGATTCTAGGTTGAGGTGGCCATCTTGTAATAGTGGATGCTTACCCTGAGTCTCCTCAGAGTAAGAGAGCTCCTTTATCCTCCAATGAATTAGAAGCAGTAGATGATCCATATAATAGTGAGACATCATCGAGCAATGGATCTAAGGAAGGGTCCACTATAGAGGATATTTATCAAATTACCTTGAATGATCCGATAGAGCCTCATGATAGAATAAGAGACATTGATGTTAATGATTCACAGCCACTCAAATTGGGTTCTATGCTGAGTTTGGAAGAGCGAGAGGACTATGTGTCCTTGATTCAGGATTTCTGCGACATCTTTGCTTGAAGCTATGACGAACTTAGGGATATTCCTCCTAGTCTAGCTATGCATACTATTCCTGTAAAGGAAGGTACCCGCCCTGTACGTCAGAAAGTAAGGCATATGCCTTTTGAATTAAGGGATGGGTTGTTTGAGGAACTACAGAAGTTGCAAAAAGTGGGTTTAATCTTCCCTTTCCAACATATTGAATGGTGCTCACAAGTTGTGATCAAGAAGAAGAAGAAGAATCAGATCTGGCTTTGTGTAGATTTTAAAGAGTTAAACAAGCAAACTGTTAAAGATTACTACCCGTTGCCATTTATTGACCAAATTTTGGATCAATTAGTAGGTAGGGAAATCTATTCGTTTATGGACTGCTTTGCAGGGTATAACCAAATGGTGATTGCTGAGCAAGACAAGCTAAAAACAACATTTATTATTGTCTTCGGTACCTTTGTGTACCATGTGATGGCATTTGGGTTATGTAATGCACCAGGTTCGTGGCAGAGAAAATCCGACAAGACCTTTGGTGACATTTCCCTACCTAAGGTCACATAAGGGATAGACACTTAATTATCTTACAGAAGTGTTTTGAGCATTGCAGGCAATTCTACATAGCTCTCAACCCATGAAAGTGCGTCTTCAGAGTCTGTTATGGACTCTTGTTAGGCCATGTGGTCAGTTCCATAGGGATTGCGAGTGATCTTGAAAAGATCAAGGTCATAGTTGTCATGAGTCCGCCGCGTACTCCAAAGGAAGTGCATAGCTTTCTGCATCGATAGAGTATTATCGGAGGTTTATCAATGCCTTGGAGGAAAGAATGTTGCCACTGACGAACCTATTTTCCTTTAATTGTAAGTTTTCATGGAGTGATGCTTACAAAGTATCTTTTGACGATATAAAGCAGGAGCGTGCCAAAGCACCTGTTTTAAAAGCACCAAAAAGGGGTGAAATGTTCTATGTATGTTTAGTAGCAACTATGTATAGTATTAGCTACTATTTGGCCTAAATTTGGGAGGAAAAGTGGTACCATCCAATAGCTTTTGCTAGTCGAAAGTTGGGCATATCAGAAATTAACTACACCTATATGGAGAAGTTATGCCTCACGATGGTATTTGCGACCTAGAAATTCAGGCACTACATTCTTTATGAGAGGGTGGTTTTTTATACGATGTAAAGTAGGAGCTTGCCAAAGCACCTATTTTAAAAGCACCAAAAAGGGATCGTTTAGCAAAGTGGTTAATTACTTTGCAGGAGTTTGATTACGAGATTAAGAGAAAGCCGCCAAAGCTTCAGGGCATTGTTGAGTGTCTTGTGGATTTCAGAGAGCCAAAAGAGGTCGTGGCTGAAGGAATTGACATGCAAACATTGTTTAAGATTGATACGGTGTCTATTCCCTCTTGGTATGCTGCTATAACGCACTATCTTTCTACAGGAGAGACTGGAGCTACTCTATCAAAACCCGAGAAGAGGAAGATTAAATAGTATGCATTGAAATTTTCTTTGATCGCAAGGACATTATATTAGCAAGGTGTTGATGATATCTATCGTCGATGTGTGATGCCTGACAAGGTTCCCTTTATTTTGGAAGAGTGCTATGACTTTGCTTGTGGAGGGCACTTTGCTGGGCGGTTGAAGGCACAAGGATTTATGAGCTAGTTATTGGTGGCCGTCCATCTTCCAGTATTCATTTGACTATGTTAAAAGATGTAATACATGTCAAAGAAATGACAATTGAGAGAATAGGAAGCGTCCACTTATGCCTATTATGGCTATCCTTCCATTTTGGAAGTGGGGCATCAATTTTGTGAGACCTATTACCCCGTCGTTCACTACTCAAAAAAGATATATTATAGTAGCAATTGATTACTTTACAAAGTGGTTAGAAGCACAAGCGACGAGGCAAGACAATGCAAAAGAGACTACTAGTTTCCTACTTGAGTAGATCATATGCCATTTTGGTCCCCCAAAGGAAATAGTATCGGACCGTGAAACTCATTTTTTGAATAAGGTAATTAGAAGCCTAACTGAAGCATGGAGCATTAAGCATAACAAGACGACCCCCTATAATCCGCAAGTGAATGGACAGGTTCTAATAAGCAGCTTGTGGGTATCCTATCCAAGATAGTCTCTGAAAAGAAACCGGACTGGGATACAAAATTATATATGGCGGTTTGGTGTATAATACAACGTTCACTACAAGATAAAGGCCTTATACCGACGTTAAAAGTGACAAAAATGCAAAAAAAAATTGTCCCTGTCGTCGCAAAAAGTGTTGTTATTGGCGACACCATAGAACAGTCAGTATTAGCATCGGTATTGGCATCGGTATCAGCACTGATGCCAATACTGACGTTGATAGCGATGGTTTGCGACGAAAATAACGATGCTAATAACAAAGCAAGCAGTAAATTTGCAACGCTAATAGCGACAGTAATAGGTAAAAAATTTGGAAATCATAACACTAATACATGAAATAAATACATGATCGCATAATAAGCGATTGGTACAATCATGATAAGATATCACTAATACATAGAAAATGTCTACATAGATTAGGCGAGCAAAAAATAAAGGTGTGTGATCTCCAGGGATCCAAGGGTGAGATACATATCCTCGCCCTCCGAAAGCTCGTATCGCCACAAAGGAGCATCGAACAAACTCTAGAAAAAAAGAAACAATAACACATCAGTCTACCATACAATAATGCATTCTAATTAAACATGGTAGCTACAGATAAGAAAGATGAGTGACTTACAAGGCCGCCGCATCTATACAATCGGTCCATCAATGAAGTGAGACCATGCCTCTCTACATATCGAGTCTCAAGGCCGGTCGGATCGTGATTTGTAATGGAGTGTTGCAAAGAAAAAAAAATGCTAACTATTAGAAACATGATTGTCAATACAAAGGATATTGCAAAAAAATAAACAAGCAAAACAAAAGAAAAACTTACAAAGTCCTCCAAATATGTCATGTGACCGCCACTCCCAAGATGATGGACCACTCCGGCCTCGAGTCGTGCCCTCACTGCCTCGCGCTGTGGACTCCAACATCCTGGAGAATCTGTAGCCTCCTCCCTCAGTCGACGCCAGTCATCCGCATCTAACCACTCGAGCTTTGCAGACCCGCTCTTGATTGCCTTGCGTGCGTCGGATCGTCTGTGTGACATATATGCATACATGCAATCCATCATCCAGCCTGTAGAAAATCTATCTATTGAGGCTAGAACCGGAAACTCCTCATGAAAGGATGCTACTATGTAGTCCTTGCTTCCCTTTGGTATGTTCTTCCAATGAACTAAGACGTTGTGCCGAAAAACTTGCTGGCACAACTCCCTCATGAGAGCTATCACCCTCCTCCCCTCATCATTCATGATGATGGCTCCTGACCTACCATCGACTAGATGTGCATATCCCCCTGGGGTCTGCCTAAGATGGGTCCTCTCCCATCTGCATCCACGCTTCTGGGCATATCCAAGAGACCCCTGTGCATCCGGTGTACTGACCAGGGTAATATCTCTCGGAGTGGCACCCATAGGGGTGCTACTTGCCACCTGTTGATGATTGAGCAAAAGCCAGAGTAACTGGAGTAGACATCCCCGCAGGTGTGACAAATCCTGGAGTTGACGCAACTCCAACTGAACGACGAAACGGAGACATTGCGTCTGTGCCTCCAGAGCATCCACCTAAGCCTGAGCCACGCTCCCTAGAACCACCACGAGAGCGAGGAGTCGCACCTATATCCTATGTCGATCGCGGGCTCACTGCATCCTATCTCTACAGTATCCCCCTAACCGTGAAGCACTCCCTCCCTCTAGCCCAAGTCTGGAACATCGAGCTCGTCTGCTCGAAGCTAAAGTATCCGATCGCGCTGAAGTAGATCTAGCAGAGCGCCCTGACGAAGACCGAGACAGCTCCTGGTCTGCCATATCTCTGAATCTCGCGATTTGGTCTGGAGACATGCGTATGAAGATATCCTGTAACTCCTCATCGCTCATTCCTCGACTCATCCTGAAAATGTCACCTGCATAGATAAAAAATGATATTAGAATAATCAATTTAAATCATACAAAGCACAATAATATAAATCCTAAAAAAAAGATCTCACTTAAAATGCATATCTTATGTACTCTTATAAGTGATTGGTCAACAAATTGAATAAGTGGATGCTCCAAGTATGAAGTATCCTATGGTCCCATGTCAATCTCCTGACACAACTCCGCATACATTGGAAGGTTGATAGACATGTCACTACAAAAGGATGAGTCCATCTCGTTCTCAAAGAATTCTTAGACTCCTGTATTTCCATCATTGTTAGCCAATGCTGGCTCAAAGCTTTCGGTAGCCTCCACCCCTTGCAATATCGACCCCTCTATTTGCATATTGTCTTCATCTATGCTCGGAACATCGCTTTGATCATATACTCTCACACTTCAGGGAGTTGAAGGTATAACATACCACCATCGTGGTTGTCGGGGGTTTGGATAGAAGATTACTTGTTCACAAACACATACAAGAGAGTTTAAACCATTGTGACATATACCATGTCATAATACAATTAACAAACAAATGAGTCCATGCACTTGTTCACAATGGGCCAGCAACACAAAGGTGTCGCACAAATGCTGCCATTTTTATTCGGAATCTATTTCGAGAAATCCAGATGGACCTCATCTAACTGTTGCTCCAGCTCCTCCAAGTACCACTTTGAACCACTACACATCGAATAGTATCATGGAGAAGCTACGATAATCCACCATAATAATGCTTTACAAGTTCCTAAAATACTCCATCTTATCCACAACCGTGTTTGGATCCATTGCTCGTCGTCGGCTCTCTTGCTCGAACCTTGCCATGATACCACAGTCCATTGTGGAGCGCATTTTGTCAATATGCTCCATGCGAAAATGCCGTCCGCGTGACCACCCTGCACTATATATTTTGTACTGTACATTGAAACACTCAAATTAGATGTCGCATATAAAATTTAGATACGACAAATCCTAAACACCTCATCACCTTTGGACTATATCCCCTCGAGAATTTCCACTCCTCCATTGAGACCTCTGTCCCTTTGATGCTACGATCAAAGCTCCATGCATTGAACTGCAGCATCAAATTGGTCGATGATGTGTACTACGTCAGAATTCAGCTCATGCTTCCTCTCGATCTTGCCTAGCGATTTGGTACTTAGCGAGCCACGTCTCCATAGAGGCATGGTGCAACATACAAAAGTGATTCACCTTCTCCTCCATTGAGGCATCCATTCCGCATTTCATTGTCTGGATCCACCGTTGGTAGCCATTGTGAAATATGCACTAGCGCCTCAAACACCAACCAACCTTCAGCTATGCTACCTTTTGGCCGAGCTCGTTGTTGCACAAATCCTTTCAGAGTTTTCATGAAGCGCTCCAAGAAGAACATCCATCGCGTATGGACAGGTCCAGCAATCTCCACTTCATCTACAAGATGCACAAGAAGGTGGATTTCTATCATGAGCATGCTGGTGAGCAAGTATTTCTCAAAGAGACAGACCATCTCCACTGCTCCCCGCCTCGCGGATTCAATAGAGAACGTCTTAATCTCCTTCTGTGAGATCGAGTGCACCAAAGTTGACAACCTGTAAATGGCCCCACGTATTTCTGGAGTAAGACATCCTACGATCGCGATCGCTAGTACAAACTGCCACAAATGAGAAAGCATTATGAATAATGGCTACACTCCAAATAGCAAAATGTGCACGCCAATTACAATCCATTCGTAGTACAAATCTGACATATCTTATGTCAGTCAATCGAATTTTAGCCCTGATAATTGGTCGTCTTTAGAAAATGCAGACCTGAGAGAATGCATCATACCTGTCAGAGTGCGGATAGACTTGACTACTTGCTTTACAATGCGCTCTTCTTTAGTGGATAAAACCAAAGGAGCGCGAGGTAGCTGCACGGGACCATCAGCACTCGACTGCGGCCAAAGCGCCTCCATCTTACCTACCTCCTTCAAATCCATTCGTGCCCCTATAGTGTCTCTCTTTCCTATGATGTGGTTCCATATCGAGCTGCCCATATTCTTGAAAATATGCATGGGATCCAACAAGTGGCTGACTTGTAAGTGGGTCCAATATGGCAACTCATAGAAAACTGAGAACCGCTGCATTCCGTTTGGATGTGATTCTGTGTGGACCATTTTGAGCTCTCGTACCAGCTTGCAGCATTCATATGTGTTGGAGGTCATCCAAGAAAACCTTCTCTAAGTTCATGATCCTCTGGCAAGAAAGCAGCGTGTCCTTGATATATCATCTTCTTCATGGTTGTGACCTTTGGGAGTCTAACTGTGGCCCACACAATAGACATGCATGATAACTTGAGGTAACCAGACCTGTTCTAACACCACGACCCAGTGAATACAAGCTTGAACGAGATTAAATATAGATATTACCAACAAGAACGGAGGCTTGTTCACTAAGCACTCTCCGAATCTCGGAAAGTCATGCATCATCCACATAAGAATGGCTCGAATATTGGCTGACCGCCAACCATCGCGCCTGCTCATATCTTGCACGATGACCCCCTCCTCCCACAAAATCTTAAGCTCATCGACTAATGGACGAAGATACATGTCCATATTTTTGACTTTATAGCGGTCGGGGATGAGTAAGCTAAGGATGAGATGTCATTTCTTCGTAGGAAGCCATGGAAAGATATTGTAGTTGACAAGGACTATAGGCCACACACTGTAAGAAGTTGAGCGAAGACCGAATGGGTTCACGCCATCCATTGCAAGACCGAGCCAAAGATTCCTTGGCTCTCGAGAAAAGCCGGGGAAGGTAGAGTCAATGTGGCTCCATGCGCGTGAATTCGCTGATATTAGTTGAACTCCATCCGTGGACCTATTCTGTGCATGCCACGTTATCAAGCTTGCCATGCCCGACGTATGAAACATGTGGTTTATGTGGGGGATAAGCGAAAAGTGCTTGAGAACTTTTTGAGGGATGGTTTACCCTTGCAAGTCCTATCGATACCTGTGAGCACCACACTTTGGACATGTCTCCATAGTCTCGTATTCTCCTTGAAATAGTATGCAATCGTTGATACATGCATGGATGTTGTTGTAGTCCATGCCAAGCTTTCGTAAAACATGTCGTACATCATCACGAGACCGAGGCATGGTATTTGCAGGTGGTAATATATGATATTTTAATAACCTGAAAAAAATCATAAACACCTTGAAAAAGCACAAATGTTTTTAATAATAGTACCGAAAAAAAATCAATGAAGCGTATGTACAAGGTACCTCAACAACTCGATCAACGTATTGCTCCACCCATATTTTGCTTGCACACTTAAGAGTGCAAGCAATATCTTCAGGCGAGATACTCGGCATGCATCATATAATGGTATGGATGCTTCCTCTCTAAGCGGATCAGAAGTCTCGACATCCATGGGAATCAATGCATCGATCATTGCCTCCATCTCAAGCTCCAATATTGTAGGTAGGTCTGAAAGGTTGCTTGTCTCCTTTGGCATTGACGGTATAGATTGACCTTGCAAGTGGTGGATTGGCTCATGCACTTCATCCATCGCACGCCCACAAACTCTTTTAATTGGCCACAAAGGGTGTACTCCTCCTTGGCACGAGACATTACCTCCCTGGATAGAAAATTTACCAGTGAGACACAATCTTATTGTATATGGTATTCAATTAGCTTGCGAGTACAATGCATGATTGATATTAACTTTTCTTACCATTTGCTGCAATTCTGCAATCCCCTGATCAATGATCTTAGATTGAAACTCCCCAAATTGTTGTACTATTCTATAGACAATCGACGTTTTCGTCTAATTTCCAGCTTCCATTGAGAGCAAGGACAGGGGACACGCTGATTAAGATACACCTCGCAATCTTGAACAACAGGACCTTCATCGTTTTCTATTTTGTCTACGTTACAACAAACAATTTATTTTTGTTATCATTATTTTTTTTCTTAAATTGTTATCCTCTCCTTCCATCTCTCTCTCTCTTTCTACGTTACGACTACGACTACGACCACGACCATGACCACCATGACCACGACCACGACCATGACCATGACCACCCACGACCACGACCACCACGACCACGATGACGACTACAACCACGACTATGACTAGGGCTATGACCACGACCATGACCATGACGACTACAACCACGACGACTATGACCACGACCATGACCACGGCTACCACCACCACCACCACCACCACCACAACTACGACTATGACGATGACTATGACCACAACTACAACTACGACTACGACCACGGCCACGACCATAACCACGACTACAACTACGACGACCACAACCATGACCCACAACCACCACCAGGACTATGACGACCACGACCACGACTACGACCATGACCATGAGCACGACCACGACCACGACCATGACTATGACGACCACAACCACAACCACAACTACGACCATGACCATGACCATGACCATGACCATGAGCATCACGACCATGACTATGAATACAACTACGACTATGACCACGACCACGACTATGACTATGACTACGACTACGACTACGACTACGACTACGACTACGACTACGACTACGACTACCACGACCACGACCACGATAACCATGACTATGGGTAGGTTGCACTCACTAAGAATAGGATTGCCGATTCACCTCATCTTCTCTCCATCATCAATAGAATTCTCCTTTACCATTTACAACTCACCCATCTTCTCTCCACACTATTGCACACTACAATCTCTATAAACGCATAAGATTGGGATCTCCACAGATACCAAAGCATGATCTCTAGCTTGATGGTTGTATATATACTACTACTACTCATGGAATAAACCTTAAAATAGTCATTATACTCAAATATATGCTTGCTAGAGCATAAATTTGTTCCTAAGACTATTCTAAGGAAGAAAGAGGTTTAATGATAAAAGAGTGTCCTTCCTTGCAAGTGATTTTATA